>NW_026712363.1:19600118-20269284 GCF_030504385.1 Musca domestica | reverse complement strand
CCAGCCAAATATAAAGAAATCACACTATCACGCTTGAATTTCATCACGAACAACTTTTTTTTCTGGAAAATTCTCACCAAAATGGTTTTGTACGCTTGTAAAAAATATAATGAGCTGTCACTGGAATAATTTTAACAGCTGTCGGACGAGTGACTTATAAATGACAGCAGTCTGATGTTGGTTGCAGTTTTTTCATCTCAGCCTGTCATGATTTGTATCAAAGTTTTTATCGCAATTGTTTGAAATTTGGTATTTGCAGATTGTACTGGGTACATCCTATGATAGATAATGTTCTGCACAGATTCACTCCGTGGTATAGGCCCCACACTATACGATTAAGTATTGAGGCCCCTTAAATAGAATGTGTCCTGAGTACCTAATAACCTGTTACGGTTATGGTTTTCCAATGGAATGATATCACCCCCACTTGTATTTGCACACTTATTTTTGGCTGTTGCGCAGAATATTTTGCCAGTAGGCTGGTTAAGTTCGTAAACGGGATATGTCGGACCACGTTTTCGTATAGCCCCCATGTAATGGTACCTCCCGATATTCGGGTTTTTTATGATATTATCCCCATTATTCAACGGTTTGTTAAATTTCTTATTGGCAGATCTTAATGGGTACTAAAACCTGTGACAAAGCGTACCTGTTTGTGTTTTTATTTTATTAGAGATATTATAGACCGGAATTGTTTCAAATTTCGTATTTTATGTTCGTAATGAGTAGTACTACAAACTATGACAGAAAATTGTCTCTGCAGGTCGTCTTCGTATAGCCCACATATAACAGTAAATCCCTTTATTCGGTCTTTTTATGATATTAGCGACTTTATTTACCGGGATTGTTTCAAAATCGCTATATGGCAATGTTTTCATATTGCTCCCATATAACGTTTTTCATTTAAGCAGTATTTTTCGACTGATTTTTTTTTAAAAATTTTCAAGTTGATTGCAATCGGTCTAGGGTATTATCTGTTTTTTTTTTGTTTTTTTTTTTTTTTTATTATTTATTTGAAGGTAGCTTTGTGTCACTACGACAAAAATATTATTTTAAGTTTTTCTTCATATGCATATTTAAACCTATTTTAAAAAATATCTCTCGAACCCCCTCTTATGTCTAAATATCTTTAATACCCGCTAAAATGTCTTGTAAATGTGAAAGGATTAAACCCAACGAAGAATACGAAGACAAAGCACATGTCCAATATACATACCAATCTACAATGTAGTATTATCATACTTAATATTATTTATACATACATACGAACATACATATTTCCCTCTCAATAATATCAAATATTTCTATTTCTTTAACTAGAAATCTTCGATATTTAAAGGAAGCTGTATGGATATGGCGGCATTATATCAAAAGTCTACTAAAGATCCATGTAAAAAGAAGAACAACAAATCTATAACTCGTGTTTGTTTTTCTTTTGGAGGATTTTGTTGTCATTGTCATTTTTGCCGTCTTCTGTTCCTCCGGCCTCTTGTTGTTGTTTGCCGTTGATGTTCTTGTGTTTTGTTAGGCTTCAAAACGGAGACATACGTTGTCAGCACTTCCGAATTATTGCCGCTGAAATTGAAGAAAAACTATGTTTGTTTTTTTTTTTTTCGAGGAGTATTGTTTTATTTTCATTGACATGACCTAAGAAGCCAGACGCCAGACTTTCGTTCAAATTTGATGGGATTTGGGCGAGTTGAGTATGATTTGCTTTGTCGTCGTTGTTGCTGGGTATTCTATTCCTGGGAGGCTGCTGATGTCATTGCACTCCATTCGTTTGTCACAGTTGATTGGAAATTGAAAATATTACCTGACTCTTTGACGTATTCAAATTTTATGATGTGTTTGATGATGATTTTATTGTTGGCACTCGATATTATTTGTAGCCGTTTTAGGGTGGTATTTATGAGGTGTCAAGGGAGGCTATAACGAAGGAGGTGTATAAGTACTAAAATAATGTATTTTTAAAGATAAGTTTAAAAATGTAATAAAATAACCCTAATATTTCACAAAAATAAGTTTGTCATTAAAAATATTAGACTTTATCCGTATTTACAAACGACTAGTGAAGAGTAGTGACTGACTGAAGCTGGAATATTGAAAATTTGCATGAGGATCAGCCTTGATGCAGGTTTTTGGAAATTCATAGAAAAAAGTATTAAATTGAAAACGGACAAACAGAATGAGCTAGAATACTGAAATCTGGAGTGAGAGTCAGTGATTGAGAGCTGCATATGTGTACCAAAGAATTATTGGAAATTCGTACATTAAGTTTAAGAAAAGTTCTAAAATGGTACTAAATTTCCGAAATGGTACCATTTGGTATTATGTGAACGGATAGAAATAAAAACTTGAAATTTGTTATTAGAATCAAGGTTGGAAAGTAAGTTCAATATATATAGGTGATTTTGAAAATGTGTACTATGTGCCCGAACTGTACTAAATGGTACTAAATTTGGAACAGTTTGGTTTATAGAGAATGGATGAAGCTGGATTTTGGAAATTTTGTATAGGGACCCCACGTTTGAGACTTAAACCTAGTTTTGAAAATTTTTACTACAAGTACACGAATAGTACTAAATAGTACAATATTTGGTACATTTAGGTGTTGGATATGGGTTTGGAAATGCGTACTGCATTTGTTCGAAAAGTGCCAAATGCTTATACCCTACATCACATAGTGGTAAGGGTATAATGTATTTGTGCATTTGTTTGTAAAATGGAGAAGTATGCGAGATAGACCCATAGTTACTTTTGAGGATCTTCATAGAAACACTTTCTGAGCTGAGTTATGGATGTCAGTCCATCTGTCCGTCCTTCTGTCCATGTGTTTTTGAGAACACAATGCAGGTCACATTTATTATCCGCTTGAGAAGATATTTTCCAAACAATATTTCTTTGACCCAAGACGAACCCTATTCAGATTGGTGATCATCGGATCAGATTTAGATATAGCTCCCATATGTACCTTCGACCGATTTCGCGTTAATTGTGCACCAAATGACCAAAATAAGTCCACATAAGTCCACATAACCATTTTAGTAGAAGAAAGAACATCAAATTTCGTGAAGATCGATTCAAATATAGCTATAGCTCCCATTTTTATGTTTCATCCGATTTGGTATTTAAGTCCCTCATATTCGAAATATGTACTCCACGACAATAACATTTGGTACCCGATATCACATACAGCCCAGAAATAACTCTGCCAAAGTTTGTCAAGATCGGTTCAGATTTTGATATAGCTCCCATATAAATCTTCAACCAATTTCGTTTTACTTGTGCACCAAATGGCCAATATCAGTCCAAATGATCTGAATGCTGGCACATCCCACCCAATTGAGACTAGAAGCTAGTATATCAATTTTGGTGAAAATCGGTTAAGATACAGCTATAGCTTACATATACAGGGTGGGATGAAAAAACTGCAACCAACTTCAGACTGCTGTCATAACTAAGCCACTCGTCCGACAGCTGTTAAAATTTATTCCAGTGGCAGCTCATTATATTGTTTGCAAGCGTACAAAAGTATTTTGGTGAGAAATTTCCAGAAAAAAATTATTTGTGATGGAATTCAAGCGTGATGGTGTGATTTTTTTATATTTGGCTTTAAAACCACAAGTGGCTATGGTTCGAGCACTCCAGCATTTAAATGTGAATAAATCTTTTGTGTCTCGTACCATCGCTCGTTACCGAGATACTGGTAGCGTAGCCCGACGTCAAGGAAGTGGACGGAAGAAAACAGCAAAATCAGCAGAAATAGTTCGAAAAAAAAGAAGCGACTTGTTCGAAACCCGTGTCGCAGTGTCCGAAAAATGGCTCGTGAGCTGAACATATCGCAATATTCCATTCGGCAAATATTGAAAAATGAGCTCGGGGTAAAGACATTGAAATTCCAAAAAGTGCAAAAACTTACATCGCAACAGAAAGAAAAGAGACTGAAAAGATCTAAAAATTTGCATCGTTTGGCCGAAAGTGATGAACTGCCGAATTTGGTTTTCTCCTCTCCGATGAGAAAACATTCGTTGTCCAGAAGTTTGTAAACAAACAAAATTATCGTGTTTACTTGCCGAAGAGGTCAGCTGAAAATGTGCACCTTCGGTTGGCCATCAGAATTCAAGCGCCGGCCATGGTGATGGTGTGGGACGCCATAACAGCCGATAGTCGCTCTCCTTCGACAGGGCATTAGAATAAATGCCGAATATTATTGCGAAAATATTCTGCAGGGTGTATTAAGTCAAACATTTTGGCCGCAGACCCTGGACAATCCAGCATGACTCAGCACGCGCCACCAAAGAATGGTTACAAAATGAGGTTCCTCGCTTCATTTCCAACGCACAATGGCCACCAAAATCTCCGGATACCAATCCGTTGTATTATTGTGTCTGGAGTATATTGGAAAGCAAGGTTGGCACTAAAAAAACCAAAGTGTCGATCACCTCAAGCAAGCGCTTCGCCGGGAATTGCAACAGTCGGACAGCGTGTGACGGTTTCATTGGCCGTTTAAAGGCCATAATTCGTGCCAAAGGTGACAAATTCGAACAAATCTAAGCTTATTCGAATATTTGATGCTATTTCCGACATTTTTTGCTTTCATTAAAATAAAATTTAAAAATGTACAGAGCATTAATACTGGAATTTGATATTAAGGCCACTTTTGGTATCTGAGGTTGACATATTAGCAATAATGTTAAAGTGCTTTCTTAACCTGTATGAAAAGTACAAAATATTACTAAATTTGGTATTTAGTACTAAATTTGGTAAAAAGTACTAAATTTTGTTTGGTGTAGGAATAGAGTTGAAATCCTTAAATTTGATGTAGATGACACTGTTGGTGTCTGCTGTTAGGATTTGAATGTGGTGGGTGGAAATGTGCACTGTAATTGTTCGAAAGTCCGAAAGTGGTACTAAATTGTTTATTGGATGAAGAGTTAGAGCTATAGTCCTAAAATTTGATATTAAAGTATCAACTGGTATTTGAAATTGAGATAAGGAGGCGGTTTTTGAAATATATTCTATAATTGTACGAAAAGTACTGAATAGTACTAAATTTGGTATTGGGTGAAGGGATAGAGCTGAAACCATGAAGTGTTTAATTGCGACAATTGTTAGTGTCTAGGATTGAGATATGGAATGGTTTTGCAAATTAGTACTAAAATTATACGAAAAGAATTAAATGCTGTTTGAAATCACAAAATTTTAGATTGATGTCCCTGTTGGAATTTTGTGTTAGGATCTGGTAGTGGTTTTGCAAATGCGTATATATATGTTCGAAAAGTACTGAATGATGCTAATATTGGAACACGGTTGGTGTTCAGAATATAGAGATGTAGATTGTTTTGGATATTCGTACAGATGGTAGTAAATTTGATATTGGGTGAAGGGATAGAGCTGAAAGTCGGATATTTGATATTGAGGTCACTGTTGCTTTCTAGGGTTTTCATATCGAGACTTTGATATTGTTTTGGCAGAAAAATTGGATGTGCGTCCATTGTGCAATGGTTTTACTAATATCGTTTGTGTTTTTTTAAAAAATTTCTTGGCCCAGGCCTGTTTAGAAAGTTTAGGATTAACGTCTGGCCAATATTTTTACCCTAAAACTCTATGCTTTGAGCGTAGTATATGCTTAATTGAGCCAAAAAGAGTATAACACCTCGAAATATGTCTTCTAGACCCACGATGTTACACATCGATTTTATTTTCTCGTTTTAAAATGTACTTGGTTCCCAACTATATTTTAATTAGTTGTAATATATATTCTCTAGCTCGCAATAACCTGCCTTGTTCTCCTCACAATCCTTCCGAATATTGTTATTCATGACATGATAGAAGATCGAAATTTTAAATCACTTAAGGAAAACACCTTTTTCACCCGTGGCGTTAAGACCATTCATCTTTCCGGGGTGTATTTGTGTACGTACGTATATACCTGTGTGAATGAAACAAGCCGCAAACATGGCAAATAGCAATGCAATCGGTGCTGTGTTGGAGGAGGAGGAGTTCAAGTATCATGCTTAACTACTCCCTTGTCTACTTAGCAAACAACTCATTTACAATGGACTTAAGTTCCGTGCTACTTATCCGTAGGCAAACATCTTCCACCTTCTGGCCATAAGGCAAACGGCGACATCATCTCCACAACAATAACAACACCACCGACACAGTCAATGTTTCCTTCTATAAATATTCGTATTCCTTTAACGAGATATTTACACCAGTCGCTCCTTGTTTGGACTCTGGCGAACAACAAAAAGTCAAACAATGAAAAAAACCCTTTTGTAAAGGATTTAGCGCTGCGGATGATGAGGATGATGGCGATGAAGATGATGAGACAGCGGCATTAAAAATGTACACTAACGAAGAGGTATCATCTTCTTCTGCTTCTTCCTCTACTACTTCATGGACCAACAATCTGTAACGTGTATCTCGTATTTTTTTGCATTTGTTTGCCTGAAGTTGTACGAACGCGCATTGCAACACAGACATTTTTGTTGCAATGACCACTAGACACGTTTCAATATTTACACTATTTATAAGTGGTCAATGCTACACGAAATCATTGTAGGCTAGAAAATTCTAAAAAAACCGACAACAACAAGAATAATGTAGTTTTCAAGAGACAAAACTCTTCCTTAAGTCTGAGTCGAATCTTGGACACCCAAAATGAGATTTTTTTTTTGTTGAACTCTCCAAATATTTTTTGATTGAGGAAATATAGAAGGTATTTGAAACTATCATTACACAGTATAATGAGTTTAAACTTTGATTTGATTCATTTCAATTCTCAAACAAATCAGCTGAAGCTAGGCTCTTGAAATTTGGTATACTGGTCACTAAAGACGTAAAGAGGAAAAGATAATACGAGGCTTTGAATATTAGTACTTAATGGGTAAAAAAACCTAAAGAAATTACACCTTACTAAGCCGTGTTGAATTTATGTAGATGTATAAGCTATGGCTGGAGTTTCGTACTTAAAGCGCATGACAAGCGCTAAAAGCTGGAAAATCGTACGACACTGTTATTGAGAGCTCACATTTTGCGTGTGAGAGTATTATGTCTTTGTGCATATGTTTGTAAATAACATGGTGAAGAAATCGAGATAGTATAGGGCTTACTTTTGATGATCCTCATAGAATCAGTTTCGGAATCGATTTATGTCTGTCCATGTATTTTTGTGAAAAAAATGCATGTCGCATTTATTGTCCGATTGAAATGAAATTTTCCCAACAATATTTGTTTGGTCCAAGGATGAACCTTATTGAAATCGGTGACAATCGGTTCAATTTTAGATATAGCTCCCACAGATATATTCTACCGATTTCGGGTTAATTGTGCACCAAATAGCCAATATCAATCCAAATCAGAAAAGAATGTCGGCCCGCCCGACTTTATTATACTCTAAACCACTTTGCATATTTAGTAAAGCTTCACATAACAAATTAAAGAATTTATCCGGAATTTGCGAAAATTTAATAGCTATATCCGAATCTGAACCGAACTCGATAAAATTTGTTAAAGGCATTTCTGAGCTGTATTTGATATATTTACCTAAATATCGTTATTACAGTATGCATACTTCGTCTGTGGAGAAAAAAAATAACAAAATAATATCTGAACCGATTTCGATCAAATTTCCAAGCCTAATGTGGCCGTATGTGCAAAATTCCATAATATATGGGCTAATATTACACGTTTGGTGCACAATAAAAAGAAAATCGGACGAAGTTATATATTGGAGATATATATAAATTTCGACCGATTATCTCAAATTTCAATAGGGTTCGTCCTTGGGTCAAACAAATGATTTGTGCAAAATTTAATCTAGATCCGACAATAAATGTGACCTATACTTTGTTTACAAAAATACATGGACGGGAGGATCTGCATAAATCGGCTCAGAATGTGATTCTATGCAGATCATCAAAGGGAACTATGGGTCTATCTCGTTTAGTTTTTGCTTGTTACAAACAAATGCACAAAGACATAATACCCTGACCACCCTGTGGTGTAGGGTATGATAACATGAATTGTGGCACATCCGACCGTACATCAATATATAGCTCTCATATATATGTTTCATCCGATTTGGGTTTAAAGTCCCTCACGCGCGTAATATGCGCTCCGCAAGAATGATATTTGGTACCAGATAACTTATGAAGCTCAAATATACCTCTATAAAATTTTAATATACATTTTTTTTCGAGATCGGATCAGATTTAGGTATAGCTCCCATATATGTCCTTATCCAATATCAGGTTTATTGTGCACCAAATGGCTTTTATCAGCCCAAATAGACTAAATTTTGGCACTTCTGACTTTTGAATTCGTCATAGAAACAATTACTTCAAATTTTGTGAAAATCGATTCAGATATTGATATAGCACGTTTTATCCGATTTAGTGTTAAAGTCCCTCACATGCGTAATATGTACTCCTCAACAATAATCGTTGATATCAGATACAGCTCAGAAATAAGTGTTTAAAATTTTGTGAAGATCGGTACTGATTTGAATGTAGCTGCCATACATATCTTTATCTGATATCAGGTTTATTGTGCCAAATGGCCAACATCGGCCCAACTGGACTGACTTTTGGAACTTCCGACGGAATTAAGCCTAAAAACAAGTTCTTCAAATTTTGTTGAAAATTGATTCAGATATAGCTATAGCTCCCATATACAAGGTTTCATCGGATTTGGTAATAATATAATAATATTATAATATGCACTCCACAACTGTGATATTTTATACCGCGCATCAGATATTGCTCGAAAATACTTCTGCCAAATTTTATCGAGATCGGTTCAGATTAATATTATATATATATATATATATATATATATATATATATATATATATATATATATATATATATATATATATATATATATATATATATATATATATATATATATACTAGCTGAACCCGGTGCGCTTCGCTACCCCTTTTGATTTTATATGCATTCAAAATTTTATTTACGAATATATGTTGGATAAAGAAAAACAAATTTAAAAATTAAAAAAAATATTGCACTAATTTAATGCGTTAATAAACAAAATCATTACAAAAGCAGTAACATGACATGCATACACGAAGGGTTTGTCCTTTGGATTTATTTATTTCATAGCAAATACCAAGCGTGCAGGAAACTGCAATTTTTTTAAGTAGAGTGGCATTTCTATTGCAAGTAGTGAATTCGAGATAGCAACATACTTCGCCGTAATAAGCGTATTTCAAATAAATTGTTGTGTTGTTTTTTAGTGTTAGCCTAAGGCGTTGTGGGTCAATGGTTCTTATTAAAATCATATCCCAATCTGATCCGATTTAAATATAATTTAAAAAAAAAATTACTTTTACACCAAACTCCGCCACACCTTTCATATTTAATTGAAATTGGTGCGTCAAATATGTGAAATCGGCCGAGAATATATATATGGGAGCTATATCCAAATCTTAACTAATTTCCAATTAATTTATCACATTTATTATTATAACCAAATTTCGCCACACATTCTGAATTTCATTGGAATCGGTCATATATATCGTGTTTGGTGCATAATATGTATGAAATCGGCCGAAATATATATGTTAGCTATATCCAAACCTCAACTGATTTCAATATAATTGTGCAATTTTTGCTGGTGCCAGATTTTGTCTCTCTCGCTTTGGGTGCATCAAATATGTGAAATCGGCTGAGTATATATATGGAGCTATAATCACATCTGAGCGTATTTGAATATAATTTGTCAAATGTGCATCAAATATGTGAAATCGGCGGATAATATATATGGGAGCTATATCCAAATCTGAACCGATTTTAATATAATTTGACTAATTTATTTTCTAATCAAAATCCCGTTACATATTCCAAAATTCTTGGAAATCGAACATACATATCGTGTATGGTGCATAAAATACATGAAATCGGTCGAAAATATATATGAGAGCTATATCCAAATCTGAACCGATTTTAATATAATTTGACAAATGTATATTTGTTTTAATTTCCGCTACACATTTCAAATTTCATTGAAATTAGAGATACATAGCGTGTTTGGTGCATCAAATACATGAAATCGGTCGAAAATATATATGGGAGCTATATCCAAATCTGAACCGATTTCAATATAATTTGAAAAATTCATTTTTGCTCCCGATTCCGTTACTTATTTTAAATTTCATTAAATTTGGACATACATATCTTGTTTGGTCCACCAATCACATGAAGTCGGCCGAAAATGTATATGGGAGCTATATCCAAATCTGAACCGATTTCAATATAATTTGGGAAATAAATTTTTTTAGATAAAATCTATCACACGTTTCAAATTTCATTGAAATTGGGGATACATAGCGTGTTTGGTGCATCAAATGCTTGAAATCGGCCGAAAATATATATGGGAGCTATATCCAAATCTGAACCGATTTCAATATAATTTGACAAATTTATTTTCGGATCAAATCCCGTCACATATTCCAAATTTCATTGGAATCGAACATTCATATTGTGTTTGAGGCATCAAATAAACGAAATCGGTCGAAAATATATATGGGAGCTATATCCAAATCTGAACCGATTACAATATAATTTAGCAAACTTATTTTTGTTCCAAATTCCGTTACACATTCCAAATTTGGAGACTGTATCTTTAACCGATCAATAGATATGTGCATATAAAATCTAAATTTTTGGGAGGTACCTCCGATTCTGATGCTATATCTCCAGGTCCAAGTGGAAATTCAAAAATGTATATAGCCTATGTTACTTTCAGGCGATGTTGCAGTATATATGGAAATTTTCAGAAAAATCTATTCAGCAGTTTTCGAGTCCATAAATTACAAACAAACAAACAAACAAACAAACAAACGTACAAACATTTTCCTCTTTTATAGATATAGATATATATACAGGCTCTTATACCCATTACGAACTTCTATTAAGAAATTGGAAACAATTCCGGTGAACAATATCGCTAAAAACATCAAAATACCGAATAAAGGGAGGTGCAGTCATATGGGGTCTATACCTAAACGTTGACCTATACAGCCCATTTTCAATGACAAAAAAACATGCAGACTGAACACACATTTGAGTAAAATGTTATTAGCCTACTTCAATTTGTTCGGAGGCTAGAGTAATTTCCACAGACAGACGGACAGACAGACTATATGTGGTTGAAGGTATAAAAGTGGTGGAGGGTATAAAAGTGATACAATATTGTCATTGGGTGATCGTTGAGAGCCAGAAATTTGGGACGGGGATAGCTAATCTTATAAATGAATGAGATAGAACTTTATTATTGGGACATTCTAACAAAAGAAAACGAAAATTACTACAAGTGAAACCTATAAATTTGAGACTTCGTATGAGGCTCACTTTTGGTGCGAAGTGGTAAGACAAAATCGAATTTTAAACTGGAAATTGTTTAAAAAGATACAACATTGTTACTACTCAATTTATAAGGGCTTAAACTTCGAAATTTTTGGAAATTTGTACTTTAAATGCACGAAACTTATTAACGGCTCCACATGGATAATACAAAAAAGAGCTAAGTTCTCTCTAAAATTTGGAAGGAATTCGCTAAATTAAAAAAAATAAAATCTGTAGGAAAATCAAACTAAAACTATTGAAATTCAGAATTTCGCGTGTTTCAATTTAGGGGGTGGTTATACGAAAAGGTAGGTCTGTCCGCCAGAGAAACAGTTGTCTTTTTGCGAACTCCAAATTTCAATTTTGAGAAAATTCCGTCACAAGCGTCTTCACTATGATCCGCCAAGTTTTTTAGCGTCGGAAACTGTTGGGGTGGCTAACAGCATTCTGTGGACTTTGGTTAAATACTCTGCTCCCGGTGTACCTAGGTCCTATAATACCGACCTTGGGATTCCATCTGGGGCAAGTGCTTTGAATAATTTTATGCCTCTGACAACACTTGAAGTATCTTCTAAAATTGAATGGAACATCGTTGGCGGGAAGGGATCATAGATAACTTAGTTCCCTCCCCTTATCCTGATGCTGTCGGAAATCCTCTATTTACCAAATGCCTTTTCCGCTTCCCAAATTAAATATTAATTTCTCTGGTTATTTCTCTAGGATTTATGCGTCGAGCTTTATCAGGATCATTAAATAATCGATTTCCTCTACTGGAAAAATTGGTCCTGAAAGAAGGCTTTATTGATCCTGATACCTCTGGAATCTCTCAGCAATGTCTTACCAGTTCGTTAGATTTCTCATTTGTCAAATTTCTCATCACAAGTGAGAAAACAGTGTAAAGTTTTCCCAGGACCTTTTTGGCACATATTTCCCACTATGCCTCCCAATTTAGTGTAGCACATACTCTCAATGGAAACAAAGAATTCCCTTTTCGCATTTAAATATGCCTAAATATGGTGTGACTACAATGCCGCCTTGTAGGAATTTAGTTTAAAAAGTTCGGAAACAAAACAACCCATTGATCATGCCAATTTGTGGTCGAACTGGTGGAGAAATGAAATCATGCACTCGGTGTTTGACCAACTCATTACTCTATCCTCCGCGAGGAGAAATACATCACGCCGATGGAGCGTAAAGAAATCATTTAACTCAAGTGTTGCTTATGCAGATAAATAATCCTTTAACGAAGACAGTACACGCGAATTGAAACAACACCAGTCTTGTCTTGCCGGCCTGCCTGCCTGCCTGCCTGCCTTCCTGCCAGTCAGATAGCCAACCAAAATCAAACAATTCGGACAATCGTACAGGGACTGCAACTAAACAACTGAAATAAAAACAAAACACCACCACACAACTGCCAAGGCAACAACGGCGCGTCAGGGCAAATACCAACGAATTGGAGAACCTTAAGTGTCAGAGTCAAAGTCAGTCTTAGCCTTGGCCATGATCAAATCGGCAGGTGCAAATCGCATGTATGCAATCATTGACGGTGGTATGTTGTAAATAAACACAGCCGCCACGAAAACAACAACAACAACACCGAACACAGCAATGGACAGCTCTATGCATTCTTAACACTGCATCCCATTCCGGTCGATGGGCAATAATCTGGAAACAGACTAAAAACTCCTACCGCCAGTCTTGGTCGCAGACGTGTTTGGCCAAATGGACGAACATTTTGGATCGCTGACCAAAAGGGAAAAAATATTTGCGTTCCTTCAGACAAGCGGACAGACAGACAGACAGAACGGAAAAGTTTAACAACAAACACTCTCAAGTCAAGTATGTTTTGGTTTTTTTGATTTCTTGTATTATTGATTTTTGTTTTTTGTATATTTCTCCGGTTTGTTGTCTTTATCGGTCTGTTTGGTCTGTTTGTTTATGGTACATCTTTGTTTTAGCTTGAGGTTAGCATTTGTCGGAAGGCACGAACAGCTGAAATCGCACCTGTGGCCCTCAAGAGGTGTGTGTTGGCAAGAACGAATTCTATGACCAGGAATAGTTGTAGGGCGTTTTTGTAAGGCTTATGCTTATATTTTACATTCAGATTTGAAAGTGGACATATATGGGTTTAGAGGAGTCAAAGTTTTGATGGAAGCCTAATCGATAGCTTGGATTCATTTTTCGGACATAGATTTAGACTCAGCCAGAAGCAATTCGTGTGATTTCGAAATGCTTTGGAAAACGTTTTCTCACCTTTCAACGTATAGAGAAATGTTGACAAATTTTGTATAGAGTTCCCTGATCGTACAGTTGTTTGTTTCTTTGAAAGGCTGGTGCGAATCATAACTTTCGCAATTATTAACACAGGTACTACAAACTTTGTACCTCGCAATATTTTTGTCAAAATTAAATCGAGTTTACCGATGGTCCATCATTTTGGCAACTTCATACTATCTTGAAAAATATTGAAAACAAATATGTAAAGGCCACCGACCATGTGATACCCTTAGAATAGAATGGCCGAAGATCTCAAGATATCGGGACACATAATTTTTCTGTTAACAAAACATTGTAGAAATATCAAGGTTCTTTCCCTTATGTTCGATTAAAAAGCAGATACCGTGATTTTTACGTCCCTATCAAATAATCCTCATAAATCTGCAACCAAATATTTTCCAAAAATGTGTTATCTATAAAAAAAAAAACATCAGAATTTGTATATCACCGCAATTGGCTCCAATGGACAAATTCTACATCCCTTTTTCCTAAACATAATTAAAGAATTGATAAAACAGCAAGTACAGCGGGGTCGATCTTCGAATACCCTCCACCATTTCGAAAGAATTTGCCAATTCTCCAAAAAATTAGATGAAAAATATTGCTAAAGTCATAAAAATACCTAATACGAAGATCTGGACCTGAATATACAATGTTCTGCCATAGACTGTAGTACTCATTACGAACTTCGAATACGAAATACTTGCAATTTCTGATGATAATGACGATAAAATTATCAAAATTCCAAATATAGGGAGGGGTGATACGATATATGGGGCTATACGAAGACTTGGGCCTGCATATGCAATTTTCAGTCGTAGGCTGTAGTACCCATTAGGAATTTCAAATACGCAATTTGATACAATTCTGGTGTATAATGTCGCAAACATCCTTAAAATACCGAAAATAGGGAGGTACCTTTATATGGGACCTATACAAAGAACTAGACCTGTATATGTAATTTTTGGTTTCAGACTGTAGAATCTATTATGAACCTCAAATTAAAATTATGAAACATTTTTTGTGAATAATGTCGATATAATCATAAAAATATCGAATATAAGGAGATATCGTTATATGGGGCTATACGAAGACGTGGACCTGCACAGACAATCTCCTGTCATATGCTGTAGTATCCATAATGAACTTCAAATACCAAATTTGAAACAATTCCGGCGTATAAAGTTGCTAAAATCATTAACATACGAATATTGAAAGTACCGTTATATGGGGGCTATACGACGACCTGAATCAATGTAGCTTATTTTCAATACCAAAAGTCCTGCAGACCTAACACATATCTGAGTAAAATTTTTTCAACCTATCAACCCTAAAAAAACTGCAACAAAGTCAAACGCCACAATTTTTAATTTTTGAATGAGAGCAAAAAATGTCGGAAATAGCGTCAAATTTTAGAATAAGTATAGCTTTGTTCGAATTGGTCTCCTTTGGCACGAATTATGGCGTTCCAACGGCCAAACAGCCACGCACTGCCCGAATGTTGCTCTGCGGTATTTTGGTCCATTCCCGGCGAAACGCTTTCTTGAGGTGATCGACACTTTGGAATCTTTTAGTGCCAACTTTGCTTTCCAAAATACTCCAGACACAATAGTCCAACGGATTGGTATCCCGAGATTTTGGTTGCCACTGTGCGCTGTAAATGAAGCGAGGAACCTCATTTTGTAACTGAGTGCGTCGGTGCTGAGTGCTGTTGGAATGTCTAAGGTCTGCGGCCAAAATGTTTGGGTGCCCAAGGCTTTAATACACCCTCTAGAATATTTTCGCGATAATATTCGCCATTTATTCCGACCAGCCGTTACGACGGCCCATACCATCACCAAGGCCACCGCTTGAGTTCTGGTGGCCAACCGAAGGTGCACATTTTCTTTAGCTCTTTTGAGTCTATATGCAAATATAAATACATTTCAGGACCTCTTACAACTGTTAGGGGGACAACTCCTCTTCCACTTTGATCATATGACATCATTATTGCCACAGACGAATTCCTTATTCCTTGGTGAGGGATACCCATACCATTACGTCCATCGTCGACAGTTAGCCCACCACTGCATCGATTATAGTCCTTCATTTCCCTTTTTACTTGACCACGCGAGTTGGCTTTGAATATAAAGTGTGTTTTTATATAAAATTTATCATTTGGTAATCGTGACTTTTTAGTTTTGCACAAAAGTACTTTTTTCCTATCTGGTTGTTGGACGGATACTTTTGTTGCCGCACTTTTTGCTGTTGTCGTTGTTGTTGTTGGTATTATTTGAATTTATTTTAAATTTCTTACATCCAACGAACGAATGGTAATGTTTTACATTTCCTTGGCTTTTCAATGCTAATCTCTGGCATATTTCGTAGAATAGGAAAAGAGGAGGGGGTCGAGAGAACGAAGAAACCACAAAACAATACAGTTGTGCATTATTCAATAATTTAAATTAACTTTTGTGAGATTATGTCAAAAGAAAGAAGAAACACGAACATTTTATTTTTTTTCGATTTATTGCTAAATACATTTTAATATGTATTTAGCTTAAGGGGCTTTTTGGTTCATATATTATCTCTTGAATTCTGTGACATGTATTTGGAAATATTCAAAAAAAGTTTTAAAATTCCATAATTTAATTAAAAGTTACAAATTTTTACACTTCATAAATAAACTCATTTATGTGGCCAAAAGCGTGATAACATGTAAAAATAGTATTTCCAAAAGAGAAACAAAAAAAAAAACGAAAAGATGATGAGGGCCACCAAGGTGTGATGACTCGAACAAATGGGGAGGTGCAGATGATGGAGATTTGAATGCATCACATAGAAATGGAAGACTGTGGGGCATAGGCGACATTGCATGCCGCCGTCGCCATAGCCACACCATGACCATGATCATGATGAGCATTTGTGAAAGCCACACCTCATTACAACACCACCAACAACAACTGTAGCCCTTAACAAAATCATATGGAGCCCCCTTTTTATAGGTATTTCAGGCATGCGGTTGATTTGTTTGACGATGATGGCCCTCTTGAAATACAAAAGCCCTGCAACCAAAACCCCTATCAAACCAAAACAATTGCATAATTTTCTCAAATATCTCTCAGAGAGGTATTTTTATGACATCACAGCGGTAGATCACAGTCGCTGTTGTCGACTTCGATATCGTAGCCACGGTCATGGGAGGTAGGCAGGCCGACATGTCCATGTTCATCATAATTGGTTATCTGGGGAATTGGTTCAGACAACTAAAAACAAAGCGTATCAACATTAAATCAAAATTTAATGATCTTCTTATCCAGATACCTCAGAATGTCATTGTTCTGCTTTTGAGGTGTGAGTGATTTCTTGTAAAGAATGCACAATAAAAACAACAAATGCATTAAATTGAAAAAAAAAAAAAAAAAACATTTTAAATAACCAATGAAATGGAATTTTGAAAACAATTTCATTTTTTAATTTAACATATCGCCAATAAAATTCCATCACATTTGAATAGAAAAATTAAAAACCAATAAAAGTCAAGTTGGAAATTCTTAAATTTTTTTTGAAAACGAAATTGAGATTTATGTGAGGAATTTAATGCCTCTTAATCTTTTCAAATCTGTTATTTTCCAATCCAAAACAAATTGCAAAAGTGATCGTTAAATGCCAAAAAAGAGATTTATTTTTATAATAACATTAAATCATGAAATTATATTAGAATTTTACGACCTATTCAAATTCGAGATCTATTAAATTTCTGCCGGTTCTTTTTTGGGAAAATTAATAAAAAATATACAAAACAAGTTCGAAAATTTCAGTCGGAGTTCCAAAAGATATTTATACTCGTCATTTGACCCCTAATTTATTTGTAGACTTTTTTGGGGATTGCGCCTACATATGTCTATACCTCCCTATATTCGGTATATTCCTGATTTCAGCTACATTATTTATCGGAATTCTTTCAAATTTTGTATTTCAAGTTCCTAATGGATACTACAGCCGGTAACAGAAAATTGCGAATGCAAGTCCTGGTCTTCGTATGGCTCCGATATAACGATAAATCCCCATATTCGTTATTTTGCTGATTTCAGCGAGATTATTATTTCAAATTTCACAGTTTAAGTTCCTAACGGATACTATAGTCTATGACAGAAAAGTGGCTATTACTGGGTCTCCGAAGATCCCCCATATTTTGGAAACTCCATATATTCGGTATTTCCTCAAAATCCACAAATAAAAATTGACATTGGCATTGAAATGTAGTATGAACCTTTAAAAAAACCCGTTTTAATGAAGAATGTTTCTCCGAAAAATTGTTTAAAAAAATCACGTTTAAAGGTCAAATGTCTTTTTTCAAAAAAAAATCTTGAAAAGAAAACACAAAAGATGGTCCTATCGAGAATATCCAATGTAAAAGGACGTATGCTTCAAAAAAAAATCTAATAAAAATTGTCGTTCAAATTCGGAAGATGTTAAAAAATACACATTTGATATCGTCCTTTAAAAAAATACTTAAAAAATAGAGTTTAAATATCATATGATACTTTGAATAGGTTTTAAAAATAATTTTGTTAGAAATTTAAATTTTGAAGTTCAGATGGTCCATTAAACAAATCCGGTCGGATGGTTTATTAAGTAATTCTTAAATGCTTTTTTTATCCACGTTAATCCTACACAAAATATTTCCACGTTTAAGGCTCTAAAGTCCATACCTTTGTGGCTGCAAAATTAAAAAAAAAATATATCCGTCGATGGGCCTTATGAACCTTCGAAACAAAATCGTAGAAAATTGTAAAGCTCAGGCTGTCCTTTAAAAAAAGGTTATACAATTTTAGTGATTCAAAAAAAAAAAAATGAATGAAAGGAATCAATTTGGCATGTCCTTAGAAGAAAATCTAAAAATCAAATTATCCTTCGTATTTATTTTCCGATTTAGAGAAATCTTTGCAAAATTCATTTGATTTGCTTAAAGATGAATTCTACAGAAAATGATGGTAAGCGGTTCCGAGATGGATATAGTTCTAATATATTTTGCCAGATTTTACTTTTATATTTATTATCAATTTGAACAGATTATGGCTCATAGAACCGAATTTGGCCTGAAAGCAAATTAATTTTAAATTTTGTCAATAAAAAAATATAGCTCAAATATATTTTTCCCTCTAAATTGCTGTGTATGACGGACAACGCTACATTTGTCCAACTTGGTTAAATTCTCGATCATACCATCCAATCCTGACAATGTGCATTTTAAAGAATTTTTGGAGGCTCTTAAAATATCTATCAACAGGCAATTTTCTGTCACAGGCTGTAGTACCCATTACGAACTTCAAATATGAAATTTGAAACAATTCCGGGGAATATAGGCAGGTACCATTATCTGGGGGCTATACTAGAACGTAGACCAGCATTGCCAATTTTCTGTCACAGGCAATGGTACATATTACGAAGTGTAGATACGAAATTAGGAAGATACTGTTATAGTCCTGCAGGCCAAACACACGCTAGAGTGAATTCCAAACTTGATAAACGGACGGACAATGCTAAATCGACATAGAATTTAAGCTGACCAATAATTTATATAATTTTTTGGGTCTAAGCAAACCTAATATACCCTCAATACTCGGTTGGAGGGTATACAAATTAAAGGGGTCTTAAATAATCTTCGCACGTAAACTTTTTTAATTTATAAAACAAAGATTTTTTCGGATTCTTGCTACTTTTAAAAGTTTGTGGATAGTTTTTTAAGTTATTTCGGAAGGCTCATTAAAGATAATTTGTCATGTATATTTGCAATAATTTATTTAGCTCCTTAAATTAAAAAATTGTAGGCTCCTGAATGTCTATACAACGTGGTCCTTTTTAAATAATATTTTAAAAATTTTATTTATATATAATTTTAAAATATATCATTTAAAAACTACTAACTTGAACCTTGACATGTTCGAACATCAATATTTACTTTTATTTTCAACAAACCAAGACCACCACTGCAGAATTGAAATCCATTAAGGAATTCATATTTTCCCACAAATATTGATCAAGATTTTTAGTAGCCTGGTCTAATAGGGACAATAAACAGTCAAACAGAATTTTTTTCTTCGTGAATGGAAATGCTTTTTGACTATTTCCATTGTCTGTTTGTTCTTTGTTCAGAGCCAAAATGTTCTGAAGGTATTGTGCGTGAATTTCTCTTGACCATGGCCATTTATAAATTTTAGTTTCGTTTTTGTTGTTTTTTTTTTTGACCAATGCTAAAATGCCATCTTCATTTTGGTCAATTGTTGGCCACTCAGCCAAAAATGAAATTCTCTTTTGTCTAAAATTCAATGATTATTTAAGGACAATCAAAACAGTTCTATTATTCTACATTCTTTTGCTGCATTATGAAACTAAACAAAACTTAGTTGTTTTATTCGGGTTGGCTTTTATGAAAGATAATATTTGGAGAGGGGCAGAGGGAGAAAGCAGGAAACTCTGAATGGACCTAAAGTGCAAACAAATAAACAAACAATGCAAAAAAGAAAAAAAAAACGTAGCAAAGAAGAGCCAATAAAGGCCACACACCAATTCATTTGATTTGAATTGAAATTTTTAGGGAAAATAAAACACTTTAGGAAATGTGTGGTCCAATTCCATTCAGAAGACAATGATTATGTCATAATATTGAAAAAATTAAGGCGAAAATGGAATAGGGTTAGGGAGTTATTTTCTTGAAAAGAGACCTATTTGAAAAGAGACACAATGAACGTGAATGGATGATGGAAAATAGTCTGGGATCTGATTTAAAGGAAACATTTTACAATGGGTTCGGTATGAATCATATGGCACAAGTGACAAGCTATAAATACTAAATCAAAGATGCGCTATTAAAACTAAATAAATTGGGTTCAAAATATCTTAAAACGGTATTAATTGAAACTGTCTGTTTCACATATATATCGAAACCGATATATGGGAATTGGTTTCACTATTCAATTTTTATATCCTCCAACATACATACAGGGTGAGATAAAAAAACTGCAACAAAGTCAAACGGCATAATTATACCCTCAGCCATATGGTTACAGAGGGTATATATCATTTGATACGGCCAAAACGTGCCTAATCGAAATAACGGTTTTAGACC
This sequence comes from Musca domestica, assembly GCF_030504385.1. NCBI lineage: Eukaryota > Metazoa > Arthropoda > Insecta > Diptera > Muscidae > Musca > Musca domestica. The sequence goes on along the minus strand of NW_026712363.1, from coordinate 20,248,520 downwards.
CCAGGTCTCTTTGGACCAAATCCGTTTCAGAACATTTGGAGTCGATCTAGCGATGTCCGTCAGTCTGTCTGTTTGGCTGGCTGGTGCGCACGATAACTCTCGAACGGAGTATCCGATTTGGTCCAAACTTGGTACATCGTAATATTTTTGTCAAACTTAGATCGAGTTCGAAGATGGGCAATATCGGTCCACTCCTTCTGGTACCTCCCACACAAAAGGTCGAAATTTTCAAAAAATATATTTTTTGCACAGAAAGAGAAAGGATAATCCAATTTTGCTCCAACTTTGGGAATCCTAATATTTGCATCAGTTCTAGATGTGGTGCGAATATGGACAATATCGATCCACTCCTTCTGGTACCCCCCACAAATGGTAAAAATTTAAAATAATTACAACTCTCATAAAATGTGATTTAAGAGTCCGATTGGCTTCAAATTTCATACATGCCAATATTTATATTAACCCAAGGTCTCGTGTTAAGATGAAACATATCGGTCCACTCCATCTGGTACCTCACCCACAAAAGGTCGTAATTTTTAAAAAATATATATTTTATGCAAAGAAATAGAAAGCAACATCCGATTTTGCGAAAATGGACCATATCGGTCCACTCCACCAAGTATCTTCCCCACAAATTGTCAAAATTTTGAATAATTACAACTCTCATAAAATGTGATGTAAGAGTCCGGTTGTATTCAAATTTTACTCATCCCAATATTTATATTATCCCAAGGTCTGGTGTTAAGATGGAATACATCGGTCCAATCCTTCTGGTACCTTTCCCACAAAGTGTCGAAATTTTGGATATCCATTAAGCTCATAAAACGCGAAATTCACATCGGATTCCATTTAGACTTAAAAAAAAGAGAGAAAAAAAATACAGTATAGATCGGACCATTGCTTCTGGTACCTCCCCCACAAAGGTTCAAAGTTTTGAATAACCAAAACGATTATAAAATCCGAAATAAGCATCAGGTTCTCTTTATATTTTACACATCCCATTATTTCCACTAACAAAAGATCCGTTGTGAAGATTTTAAATATCCATGAAGCTCACAAAAACGAAATGGGCATCCGATTCCATTCAGGACTTACTACATCCCAATAATTCCATCAACACAGTCCACGTCGCACGCACAGCACTTCACAGCACAGTCCGCGTCGCACGCACAGCACGTCGCTATATTTATATCATATTTATTTAGGTCCGATACGAAATGACCCATTCTTTCGGAATCTACTGCATAAGGGGTTAAACATTTGAATAATCATAACAGAAATCAAAATATTTTTAAATAATCGAACATTGGCTGAGAGTATACATCTCTCGGCACAACCGACCAATACTTTTTTATTAGTTTTTACTTATTTTTTTTTTTTTTAAATTTTATTGAATGAGGCCAAAAATGTCAGAAATAGCATCAAGTTTAAGAATAAGTTTAGATTTGTTCGAATTGGTCACCTTTGGCCCGAATTATGGCCCTCAAACGGCCAATGAAACCGTCACAAGCTGCCGGAATGTTGCTCTTCGGTATTTTGGTCCATTCCCGGCGAAGTGCTTGCTTGACGTGATCGACATTTTGGTATTTTTTAGTCCTAACATTGCATTCCAAAATACTCCAGACGCAATAGTCCAACGGATTTGTATCCGGAGATTTTGGGGGCCATTGTGCGCTGGAAATGAAGCGAGGAACCACATTTTGTAACCATTCTTGGGTGGCGCGTGCTGTGTGCAATGGTGCTGAGTCCTGTTGGAATGTCCATGGTCTGTGGCCTAAATGTTTGCGTGCCCAAGGTTTTAATACACCCTCCAGAATATTTTCGCGATAATATTCGGTATTTATTCTGATGCCACGGTCGATTAATACGAGCGGAGAGCGACCATCGGCAGTTATGGCTCCCAAACCATCACCATGGCCGGCGCTTGAGTTCTAGTGGCCAACCGAAGGTGCACATTTTCAGCTGAACTCTTTGGCAAGTAAACACGATCATTTTGTTTGTTTACAAAACTGCTGGACAACGAATGTTTTCTCATCGGAGAAAACCAAATTTGGCTGTTCACCACTTTCGGCCAAGCGAAACAACTCTTTAGCTCTTTTGAGTCTATTTTCTTTCTGTTGCGGTGTAAGTTCTTGCACTTTTTGGAATTTCAATGGCTTTACCCCGAGCTAATTTTTCAACATTTTCCGAATGGAATATTGCGATATGTTCAGGTCACGAGCCATTTTTCGGTTACTGCGACGCGGGTTTCGATCAAGTCGTTTCTTTACTTTTCGAACCATTTCTGCTGATGTTACTGTTGTCTTCCGTCCATTCGGGCTACGCTACCAGTATCACGGTAACGGTAACGAGCGATGGTACGAGACACTAAAGATTTATTCACATTTAAATGCTGATGTACTCTAACGGTAGCCATTAGTGGTTTTCCAGCCAAATATAACGAAATCACACTATCACGCTTGAATTCCATATCGAATATTTTTTTCTGAAAAATTCTCACCAAAATGCCTTCGAACGCTTGTAAACAATATAATGAGCTGTCACTGGAATAATTTTAACAGTTGTCGGACGAGTGGCTTAGAAATTACAGCAGTCTGAAGTTCGTTCTAGTTTTTCCATTTCACGCTGTATTTTAGTTCACTTCTTCTGATTGAATTTTTACTAATAATTATTCTTGTGGAATTGTAAATAAATGTTATATTTTCTTTAATTAAAACTTAAAGCTCAGTTCTACTATATCTTGTACCTCACGCACATGCCAACGTTTTCCAAAACTTTTCTCATATAAGTTGAATGAAGTAGTCTATATAGGCCAAATAAGGCAGCTTGTAATAATTATATCAGGCTTGGAAAGATACGAAATGGACAAAATTGGCGAACCCCTTCGGAACCTCAAAGAACTTGTGGAATCATAATACAAGTCAAAATTTAATTAAATAAACTGAAAAAGGCCTGAAATTGAATATATCTGTCGGCAAAACTGGTTCAGTTCAATAATGTATTTGACATAGCTTTCTACACGATATGTGGTAGTAGATATTATGTGGATACCCATGATACCCATTTTTTATGCAACCTACAGAATATAAATTGGGTTTAGATATGAATCTAAGAAATAATATTTTTACACCTCACATTTCTGCAGAAGCCTATGTATTAAGATTTGTTCACGGTTTTTATACCCTACACCACAAGGTGGTCAGGGTATTATGTCTTCGTGCATTTGTTTGTAACAGGCAAAAGGAAACGAGATAGACTCATAGTTCCTTTTGATGATCTGCATAGAATCACTTTCTGAGTTGATTTATGCATATCAGTCCGTCTGTCCATCCGTCCGTCCTTCCGTCTTACCATGTATTATTGTGAACAAAATGCAGGTAGCATTTATTATCCGATTGAGATGAAATTTTCCAAACAACATTTTTTTGGCCCAAGGACAAACCCTATTGAAATTGGAGATAATCGGTAAAAATTTAGATATACCTCCCACATACATCTTCGTCCGATTTGCCTTTTATTGTGAACCAAACGTGTAATATCAGCCCAAATAGAATGGAATTTTGGACATATAACCAAATTGGGCCTGAAAATAAGTATGCCAAATTTGATCGAAATATGTTTATATATAGCTATAGCTCCCATATATATTGTTCATCCGATTTGTTATTTTTGTCCTCTGCAGTCGTAATATGCACTCTGGAACAACAATATTTGGGGAAATATATGAAATGCAGCTCAGAAATACCTTTGCTAAATTTTATAGAGATCGGTTCAGATTTGGATATAGCTCCCATATATAACTTCGCCCGATTTACTTTTTATTGTACACCAATCGTCTAATATTTTCCAAAATAGGATGGAATTTTGCACATAGAACCGAATTGTGTCTAGAAGGTAGTATACCAAATTTGGTGAAGATCGGTTCAGATATAGCTATAGCTCCCACATATATTGTTAATCCGATTTGTTGTATTTGTTACCCACAGTCGTAATATGCACTCCGTAACAACGATATTCAGGGAAATATCTCAAATACAGTTCAGAAATACCTTTGCTAAATTTAATCGAGATCGGTTCAGATTTGGATATAGCTCCCATATATAACTTAGTCCGATTTACTTTTTATTGTACACCAAACGTCTAATATTTTCCCACATGGGATGGAATTTGGCACATACGACCGAATTGAGTCTAGAAGGTAGTATGCCAAATTTGGTGAAGATTTGGATATAGCTCCCATATATATCTTTATCTGATTTCAAATTAATGTTGCACCAAATGGGCAATACAATTCCGAATTTAAAAGATACAAATGCTTCGGCATATTTAGTCCTTTGAACTTTAAATTATAATTATAATCATAGCGTATATGATTGAATTCTCCCATAAAAACTTTTATTTATTATGTGGAGCTCAACTAAATTAGCAAAGTGGTGTAGGATATCTTAAAATCGGCCCCGACGGCTTTATGTCTTTCTTTCCTGGTTTTAAATTAGTGTTTGCCGCAATTTTAAAAATTTGAAACTTTAAATATGTTTCACTCAGACAAACCACAAAATTAAGACCTTTCATTACAACTATATTAACCGACCTTATTACAATTTCCCCAAAAAAAGAAGTATAAAATCTAAACATTTTGTAATTGCTTATATTGTGGTTATTTCTCGTAAAATTTTATGACCGCGCGATAGTCGATCCAACCATAAAAACTTTACTTTTCCACTTAGAAATGCATTGGCTTGATGCCAGCGTCTTGGGTGATGCATGCAGCTGGACCACAAAATAGTAACAAATTTTTAGTACTGATTAAGTGATACAAATTCTAAATAAATGAAAATGTCAAAAAAAGGGGGAACATTTTTAAAATTACAATGAAATAAGGGAGTGGTACTAACTTACACTTCAATAAACTGAGATTGTTTTATTACAGAGTTCTACTTAAAAAAAATCTTGGCCTTAGAGACAAAGAGACAACATCATTACCCTGTGATTGTAAACGAGATTGTGAGTGATTAAGTTGTAGAGATAACGTGTTAATTTATAACAATATTTAGGGTCAAAAACTCGTTCACTACGTGTATTCGTCCTTAATGTTCCCCCTTTTTTCTTCATTCTTCATGGGTTTGGTTTAGTTTTATCAACAAAGACCACCCATAAAAGTGAAAATTGAAAAAAAGGAATGATGAAGGTCAGTTCTCCATCCATCTTCTATTCCTTCTGGCAGTTTGAATAGAAAACAATGCAACCCAGAATCCAACTAAAATTGTAATAAAATTTAGTGGTTATCCTTAAACGAAAACACACACACACAAGACATCCACTTAATAATCAAATTATAATCGTTGTTAAGAAGATGAAAAAAAATAAGAAAAACTCTTGAATTGATTTAGGCTGCCTGCGGCCAGTCCGGGTTAATGCCACTTGATGCAAGAAGTCACCAAGCCATGTAAACAAAAAAAAAAACACACACACAGCCAATTCCACTGTTTACTTACCCCCAGAGGACAACACGAAAAGCGAAGGGACACCCAAATGCTTGGCTGCAACAATTTTGTCATCTTCATTGTTTTCTGACCATCTACCCGGGCCAAGGGGGTGAATGTGCCTTTTGATAAAGGATCGCCTGTTTTTTTTTTTTTTTTTTTTTTGTTATTGTTGTCATCATAGTTGAGCTGTTACCCTAGAATAAAGGACATAAATCTCAAAATTGTCTAATATAAAATGTTGATTTTATGGTCTCTGTTAGCCAGCAACGACAACAACAATAGCTGCTGCTGCTGTTGCTGACAGCAGTTTTACTACAATGGCCTTTTAAATACAGAGAGTAATTTCAATTTTACAAGGAAACCCATAAAAAGATGGGAATTAAATTCCTTACCCATGTTTTGACCTGCTAAATGCATTTGTGGCCAAAAGAGCGTTTGGTTAGATTGTAACCATCTTCGTATGGGTTATATTATTATATTGCAGTGAGAAGATAAAAACATCTTAATTCCTTCCCCCCTTTTTCCAAACTTTTTGCCTTTTTGAAAAGGAGCAGCGAAGGAAAGAGACATTATAAAAGGATATTAAGAGGACTTTAATATTTCTTTGTGGATATTTCATTTCAATTCAAAAGGACGTTTTTTCTTAATCGAAAATTTATTACAAGGAATAATTTTAAGCGTAACCATTTAATGGAAGGCCGTGAGAATTATAGGAAAAAACAGGTGGAATTCAGAGGGGGATTATAATTCTTAACCAAGAAGCTATTTGTATCCTATAAAAAATGTGTGACCAATGAAAATGTTTTAATCGAAGCATTAGAGTTTTAAGAAATGTTACTGAAAACTGTTATATTTAACAATCGGCACATCTGCAGGTTCTGCCTTATATTTATTGTATTATTATTAGCTAGAAAACTATGTATTGTGTGCATTAAAAGTTTTATGAGACAAATAGATTAAAACTTCTCGATATATTGGTCCTAGACCCACCAAACCGTATATCGTTCTTCCTTGCCGAGCTAAGTCGATCTAGCTATGTGTGACCGCCAGTTATTCAGTCCCTATTAAATTATATGTTTTTGGAAATGTTCGCAAAATATAAGCGGATAAAAAACAATCGAGAATTTTTGGTGTCATGGCCACTTTTCTGTTTGGCGGGGTTAATATATGAAGGTGGATTTCGAGAAACGTACTAAACTAAGTTAAATAGTCTCAGTTGGTTTTGCCGACAGATGTATACCTTCAGCCTTGCGTTATTATTATTCAAATTGTTGACCCTATATGGGGGAGGTTCGAAGCCTTTTGCTATCCCAAAATTTGAACCCCGTTGTGGTTGATTTTGTGTTAGTGGAAATATTGGAATGTGTGGAGTTTAGAATGATTCGGATTCTTATTTCGCATTTGAGCGTATAGGTTATTCAAAATTGCAACCCCTTTGTAGAGGAGGTACCTGAAGGAACGAACCACTATATCCCATCTTCAACCCAGATCTTATGTTAATAAAAATGTTTGGTTGTTCAAAATTTGAAGACGATTAAACTTTTATTTCACATTTTATAAGAGTTACATTTGTGATGGAGTTGTCCGATTTTGTCCATCGTCAAACATGATCCTTTGTTGATTAAAATAAAAATACATTTGCGAACCTTAAAGACATCCACCACTTTTTTAAAATTTTATAGGAGTCAAAGATATTCAAAATCACCCTTTGTGGGGGAGGTCCTGGATGGAGTAGGGCGATATATTCCATCTTATCACCAGATCTTGTGTGGATAGAAATATTGTGATGTATGTAATTTGAAGACAATCGGACTCTTATTTTCCATTTATTAAGAAATATAATTGTTCAAAATGATGACTGGATGGGGTGGGCCGATATTATCCATTTTCGCACCCATCCTGATGGGGATAATAGGATATGCAAAGTTTGAACAAAATCATTACTCATCATCATCATTACTCTTTCTCTTTCTGTGAGGTAAATTATTTTCTTTGAAATTTTTGACCTTTTGTGGGGAAGGTACCAGAAGGAGTAGGCCAATATTTTGCTCTTCTAAACTTGACAATAATATTATGATGTAGCAAGTTTGAACCACGTCGGATATTCCTTTAGAGAGTTATCGTGCGCACCAGCCAACATACGTACGTTATTACGATGAGGCAAGTATTGGCCGTATCAAATGATATACCCTCTGTAGCTATATGACTGTGGTTATAAAATAGTAGTAAAGGAGATTTGATCTGGGAATTGGAAAGGGGACAAAGCAAGAATTTCCTATTAGGGTAGATGATGGGGTGTAGAATAGATTTATCAAAAAAAAAAAAAAAAAAAAAAAAAAAACACATTGTGTTAAGAGTATTATATCTTTGTGCATTTGTTTGTAGCAGGGAGAAAGCAGCGAGATAGACCCATAGTTACTTTGAGGATCTTCATAGAACCACTTTCTGAGCCGATTTATGCATGTCAGCCCGTTTCTCAGTCCATCCGTCTGTCTATGCATTTTTGTGAACAAAATGCAGTAAGAATCGATTAAAATTTAGATATAGCTCCTTATATACCTTAACCGATTTTGGGTAAATGGTGTACCAATTGTCCTGAATTTTGTTACATCCGATCAAATTCAGTCTGGAAGCAAGTACATCAAATTTGGAGAAATTCGGTGCTGATATAGCTATAGCTAACATATACATACTATATGTTTCATCCGATTTGTCGTTTTAAGTACATCACATGGGTAATATGCGCTCAACGAGAATGATATTTTATATAAGATAACTTATGGAAATCAGAAATATCTCTGACACATTTTATCGCGATCGGATCAGATTAGGATTTAGCCCCCATACATATTTTTATCCAATTTCATGTTTTTTGTGCACCAAATGGCTAATATCATCCCAAATGAACTGAATTTTGGTATTTCTCCCTAAAATCAAGTGCTTCAAATTTTGGTGAAAATCGGTTCAGAGATAGCTATATATATGTTTCATCCGAGTTGGTATAAAAGTCCCCCACATGCATAATATGCACTTCTCAACAATGACATTTGATACCGGACATCAGATATAGCTCAGAAATAAGTGTTTAAAATCAAATGAAATCAGATTTGAATATAGCTCCCACATATATCTTTATCCGATATTAGGTTCATTGTACACCAAATGGCTAATATCAGTCCGAATGGACCGAATTTTGGAAATTCCGACCGAATTCATCCTACAAACAAGTGCTTCGGATTTGGTGAAAATCGGTTCAGATATAGCTATAGCACCTATATATATCTTTCATTCGATTTGGTATTATAATCCCTCATATGCATAATATGCACTCCACAACAATGATATTTGATACCGGGCATCAGATACTTCTCGAAAATACCTTATCCAAATTGTATGGACATCGGATTAGATTTTTATCTAGCTTCGATGTACATCAACATCCAATTTTACTGTTATTGCTCAATATTTATATAATATCAACCCAAAATGAATAGATTTTTTTCACATTTAACCGAATTTTACCATTTGTTGAAACTTGGCTAGGTACATCTATTATTCCAATATTTTTTTTTTTGACCCTCCACCATACTATGGAGGGTATATAAAGTTTGTCATTTCGTTTGTAACACCTCGAAATATACATTTTAGACCCCACAAGGTATATATATCCTTGATCAGCACAAAATTCTATGTTGATTTAGCGATGTCCGTCAGTCTGCCCGACTATCCGTCTGTGGAAATCACTTTAGCTTCCGAACGAAATTAAGTAGGTTGATAACATTTCACTCAAGTGTATATTATGTCTGCATGACTTTTGGTATTAAAAAAGGGCCATTTTGATGATTTTAGTGCCATTATTCAATGGAATTGTTTCAAATTAGGTATTTGAAGTTCTTAACGGACACTACAGACTGAGACAGAAAATTGTCTGTGCAGGTCCACGTCTTCGTATAGCCCTCTTATAACGACATTCGGTATTTTGATGATTTTAGAGACATTATTCACCGGAATTGTTTTAAATGTGGTATTTGAAGTTCGTAATGGATACTACATACTATGACAGAAAATTGTCTGTGCAGGTCCAAGTTTTGGTATAGTCCCCTTATAATAGTACCTCCCTACAAGCGGTGTTTTGATGATTTTAGCTACATACTTCACCGATTTTTTCAAGTTTCGCATTTGAATATTGTAGTGGCTTATGATAGAAGTTGCCTATGCTGGTCCACGTCGTCGTATAGACCCTAATATAACCACTACATTCGGTATTTTTAAGATTTTAACAGATTTTTTAACTAATTTTATTTCTAAGAAAATTGCCAAATTGTTCTAAATGGTGGAGGGTATTCAAAGTTCGGCCTTGCCGAACTTAGAGCTTTTTATACCCTAAACCACAAGGTGTTCAGGGTATTATGTCTTTGTGCATTTGTTTGTAACATGGAGAAGGAAGCGAGATAGACCCCTAGTTACTTTTGAGGATCTCGATAGAATCACTTTCTGAGTTGATTTATGCATGTCAGTCCGTCCGCCTGTCAATGTATTCTTGTGAACAAAATGCCTTTTATTGTGCACCAAAAGTGTAATATCAGCCCGAATAGTATGGAATTTTGCACATACAACCAAATTAGGCCTAAACAAAAGTATGCCAAAATTGATCGAAATCGGTTTAGATATAGCTCCCATATATATTGTTCATCCGATTTGTTATTTTTTTCCTTCGTAGACGTAATATGCACTCTGTAACAACAATATTTGGGAAAATGTATCAAATGTAGCTCAGAAATACCTTTCCTAAATTTTATCGAGATCAGTTCAGATTTGGATATAGCTCCCATATATAACTTCGTCCGATTTACCTTTTATTGTGCACCAAACGTCTAATATTTGCCCAAATAGCATGGGATGGGAATTTGGCACATACGACCGAATTGAGTCTAGAACGTAGTATGCTAAATTTGGTGAGGATCGGTTCAGATATAGCTATAGCTTCCATATATATTGTTCATCCGATTTGTTGTATTTGTTACCCACATCCGTAATATGCACTCCGTAAAAACGATATTCAGGGAAATATATCAAATACAGCTCAGAAATATCTTTGCCAAATTTTATCGAGATCGGTTCAGATTTGGATACAGCTCCCGTATATATCTATATCCGATTTCAAATTAATTGTGCACCAAATGGGCAATACCAGTACGAATTTAGCGTGTATGATTGAATTCTCCCATAAAAACTTTTAATTGTTATGTGGAGCTCAACTAAATTAGCAAAGTGGTCTTTCTTTACTGGTTTAATATAATCCTTATTGAATTAATGTCATGCACTATACATCAGTATTATTTGGATGATAGTTGGTATGATCTACTTCACATTAATTACAAATATAAACTTTTTTGTTACGGGAGATGTAGGGTATCATATTTTCGGCCCGCCCGACTTTTAACCGTTTCTTACTTGTTTTTGTATGGATTTCGAAAAATGAATACTTTTTATTTTTCTTAGTACGAATATCAAAATATCTGATGTCTCGTATCAATAAAGGCCTACGTGCCATAAGAGTTGAAATTTATAAACCAAAGCGCAGTTTTAAGTACGAATTTCCAATGCAGCATATAAATGGACCTAAAAAAACAAGTTAAAAAGTTTCTGTCGGTTTTGCCGACAGATGTATACCCTCAGCCAGTGTACGATTATTTAAAAATATTTTTTGAGTTTTGTTATGATTTTTCAAATGTTTAACCCCTTGTGGAGTTGGTTCCGAAGGAATATCAGAACACCAGATCTTAGGTTTATAAAAAAATATTTTCTTTCAAAATTTCGACATTTTGTGGGGCAGGTACCAGAAAGAGTGGAGTGGAATGTCGGCCATCACCGAACTCGATCTAAGTTTGAAAATAGTATTACGATGCACCAAGTTTGCATCAAATCGGATAATCCCTTCGAAAGTTATCGTGCGCACCAGCCAGCCAGACATACAGACGGACGGACATCGCTAGATCGACTCCAAATGTCCTGAAACGGATTTGGTCCAAAGAGACCCAGTGTTTAAAACATTTATTTCGACTAGGCACGTTTGGCCGTATCAAATGATGTATATCCTCTGTAGCCATATGGCTGAGGGTATAAAAATGCATACGAGTTGAATGTCCTTTTTGCATGTACCAATGTGTACTTCATTTATTTATTTATTTATTTATTTTTGTTACGGTTAACACTTAAATGTATTTTCTTGGGAATTTTTGATTTTTAAGCATTACATTAGAATCATATTTAAATACATGTCCATGGATATGGGCTTAGTACTTTAATAGGAAATTAAACATGTTACGCTTCAATTTTTATCCATGGCCTACATTTTTTCTTGTTCTTCTTATTTTTCGTGCAAATATCTAATATCAAATTAAAAACAAACATTTCATATTGCAATAAGATATTGTGTGTAAAAATATAGTTCAACTTTCATTTTTTTTTAGTTTTCAATGTGCAATCAAGTACTATAAATTAAATTTGATCAAAATCAAAGGTATTGAAATAAAAACCGAAAATCAAATTGTGTTTATAGAGTTCAAGTTATTAAAATAATAAAATTAAACAGAAAAAAAAAAAAAAAACGATTGCAAATAAACTACCAATCAACTGAGACTATTGCTTGGTTTGATTGTGACTTACATAAATAATAATAAAATCTAATTAAAAATCAAAAAAAAAAAAAAAAAAACAAAACATTACAAAATATGAGTTTTGTTGAAATAAACAAAAAGTATCAATAACCATAAAAAATGTGATTTTCGAAAAAGAAACACTAAATCAATATTTTTTTGGTATGAATCCAGAGGGAGCCAGGCGCCACATGGGGTTTTTTTTTTTGTTTCAAAAAGTTTGGCATACCATGGTGCAGTTATGTTAAAGTTCAATTATAAATTTAGATATCTTCACATAATACCTCCCAGGAGTTACCATCAAATTCCACAGATTTCAATTCAATTAAACCATTTCTTTTCATATTTTAATTGTTGGTAACATGATCGCCAGGTTAAGGTTTTTGTTTTTATGTGGTTAAGCAATTAGATTTACATTTGAAAAATGTTCACAGGCAAAATATTTACATTGGCTGCTGCTACTTCACCTGTCTCCTGAGATTCAAAAAGAAATCTTTATTTTAAATTATGTTTTCAAGTTTAACAAAAGCAGTTTTAAGATTTTCAAAAGAAAGCTTTCGTAGAGTTGAACTCCTGCTGTTAATTGTCAATGACTGAGTTTGATAGCCCTTCATTCATTCATTCACTGACATGACATTCGCTTTATATTGGTAATAGAAATATCCATAAATACGAATTTATAATGATTTTTTTGTTCTTTATTCGAACTTTGTCTTAAAATGTAATCAAAGAAAAGAAAACAACATTGAAGAAACAAAACGAAGTCAAATGGCATGCAATCAAAACAAATGCTTAAGGAATATCATTTAAAAATCATATTCCACACACTCCGCATGAAGTGAATAGGTACATGTAAATATTAATATGATGAAAAAAAAATATCTAAAAAATTACCTATGACTAATAAAATCATTGCGATAGCTTCATAAAAAGGTAAGGATACTTCCCAGCCACAGAGAGCCAGATTTCCTTGATTGTTTGCGATTGAAATTATTTTTCAGATATGTATCTTCCAATAAATCAATGAGCTTTTCATTTGCTTTTGTCGACATATTACATAATATTTGCTCCTGAAATTCGACTTTTCAAGATTTTTCTTCTAAAAATAAAAATATATATGGGAGCTATATCTAAATCGAAACCGATCTCGATAAAATTTGGCAAAGATATTTCTGAGCTTTATTTGATATATTTCCCTGAATATCGTTATCACGGAGTGCATATTACGGCTGTGGGTAACAAGTATGAAATCGGATGAACAGTATATATGGGAGCTATAGCTACATCTGAACCGATATTCACCATACTAGTTGCAAGACTCAATTCGGTCGTAAGTGCCAAATTTCATCCAATTTGGGCAAATATTAGACGTTTGGTGCACAATAAAAGGTAAATCGGACGAAGTTACATATGGGAGCTATATCCAAATTTGAACCGATCTCGATAAAATTTAGCAAAGGTATTTCTGAGCTGTATTTGATAAATTTCCCCAAATATTGCTGTTACAGAGTGCATATTACGGCTGCGGAGGACAAAAATAACAAATCGGATGAACAATATATATGGGAGCTATATATAAGTTAACACCAGACATATTCAAATTCAACATTAGCAACCCAAAGAATTCATCAACCAAAGTATAAGCGTGTCATTTTGCTGACACTGCAGTTCCCACCGAAACACTGACAACAACATCCAACAGGCAGACAGCAACATTCCATCGCCAACACGAGCAGGTGTCCAGTATCATCTGGGTGCATGAATCCAAAGTATAAGTTAGGGTAGTTTTATTTCATTATTCACTTTGTAGTCCGGAACCTTAACCAATAAAGACGTGATTGCTTGCAGTAAGCAGCAATCACAAATTTTTAAAAAAATAAATAAATTAACATTGAATTAATTGGCGCCCGAGAGCAGGGACCTGTTTTTAAACAGGTACTCGAAACCCGAAGAAAGGATTTCCGACAAAAGTCAAGCCTTCAGGTGGCGCCCCAGTAACTTAATTGTGAAAAGGACGTAACGTTATGTTACAGCCCCTAAAGCCCGCGACGCGGATCACTAGATTACGGTAGTTTACAAATAAAAATTTTAAAAAAGTGAAAGTAAAATAAAAACATTGATACAAGAATTGTGAAAAATGAAAAACTATTAAAGAAAATAAAAAAAAAACTCCTGAAAAATTAAAAAACAAAGTAAATTAAATTAAATAAAAAGTGAGAATTTAAAAAAAAAAAAATAAAAAAAAGTATCAAAATAAAGGAAATTAAAATGATAATCACAAAATGAAAACTTAAAAAAAAAAAACTTGTGAAAACTTAAATGCAAAGTAAATTAAAAGAGAAACAATTGTGAGAAATTATAAAAAAACAAGTAAGCAAAGGCTACAGTCGAGCGGGGCCGACCGTTGAATACCCTACAACACTATAATAAACGATACAGTTTATATAGGCGAGATACTCGAAAGAATTCCACAAGATATTGTGACAAATTATAAAAGAAAACCATCATGTTTCGTTCTCTAATTTTCGAATAATAGCAACTTAAACTAATTTGCTCATTTCCAATTTATTGGTAGATGTTGCACGCAAATGGTCTTCCTAGATTTGTAACCAATATTTCCCAAAGACCTATAATCTTTCAGAAGTGGCAAAAGATTAACATTTATTATTGGTTTTTGACTGAAACGCATCTATATGTGATACAGACATTTGACTATATTCTTCAACGAAATCAGCGTTAACGAAATAGTCAGAAGTGCGTCTTTCCTGTGTTTGTGAATTCTCCAAAAAGTCACTGGAATGGACATTTTCGTATTTTGTCTACAAAAGTTGGCAAACTCCTTCACACATTGAATATTTTTGGATGGCCATCCAAAACTGCTTGGCTTTTGCAATGTCCGGTAACCCCCATTCAAATGTGCGTGAGGATCGGGCGATAATTACGACCTCCTGACAATTTGCAGTTTTTTGGTCCATTTCAACCCCTAAATATATGGCGATCATCTCCAAAAAGAGTAGGCATCTATTCTGACCCTCTTCTTTTCCCCATGCAAAATTTCGTAAGAATCGGGCCATAAATGGGATCTGTATATGATATCCTGATATCCTAACTACTTAGTTTTGTTAGCTGTAGAAATATTACCAAATGTTTAATTCAAAATGAAAATATGCCAAAAATATGACAAAATTGAAAAAATATGAGTAAAACTTACAAAATCAATATTTTCGTTTTTAGAGAGATATTTTTATGCGATTTTTTAGACGTTGTTTCTTTCCTGCCAAGAGGCCATTCTAAATTAATGAGAACTGTCGAAATCAGTTCAGCCGTTCTCGACATATAAGAGATCTTTCAAGCATATCTTCTTTTATAGACATATATATCGCACATATTTTGCTATATATGCGATTTGTTGGATGTTAACATCAATGTAAAGGTCAGAAGTAACCTTGTGAAGGCCTTGTGATTTCGCCGGGATTTAAAAAATTCACGGTTTAATGAAAAATTTTAAATTTTTTCAACACAAAAGTTATGGTCAATTTTACCCGCTAAATATTATCCGATGACCACCCAAATTGGTAGGCTTCTTCCCCGCCCTAAACTCTAGCTACATGCGAAATTCCGCGTCGATTGGTCTATAATTGCGACCTGTATAGCTACTGCAAAATCCGACATTTTTTCAGTATTTGGTCCATTTCAACCCCTAAATATTATGCGATCATCTCCAAAAGAAATAGGGTTCTATTCTGACCCTAACCCCACCTCCATTCTAAATTTCGTGAAGATCGGATCATAATTGCGACCTGTAGAGTGATTACAAATTAACATGGACAGACGGACAGACGGACGGACGGACATACATAGCTAGATCGACTCAGCTCGGCGAGCTAGGAAGATCCATATATACTTTCCTATATGGGAAACCAATATTTCGAGGTGTTACATAAATTCTGGCCCAATCAAACTTATAATACCCCCAACACATAGTGTTGTAGGGTATAAAAAGAGATAAAAAATAAAGCAATTTAAATAAGTTTGAATGAATATAAATAAAAATAAAGTTAAGACAGAAATAAAAATTAAAAAAAAAAAAAATTGTTTGAACAATATTAAATATTTTAACAATTTATAAATAAAAGTGAAAAAAATCGGACACAACAAAACTTTGAAAACTTTGAAAGGACTAAGAAAAACGATCATCTCATCTCATCTGTACCAGAAGGATGCTACTCCAGACTCTAATGATGCTGCTATTGTAAGAATAACTTTAAGAATTCAAATTAGGAACAAATTTAGTTCCTAACATTTTATAGTTATAGTTATTTGTTACCTATGAAATTTTTTTTTGTTCCCAATACTGATAAATAACGTAACTTTGATAGCTCCACCTTTCCTTTTGATAAAGAGAAAAAATGTTAGAATCAGTGGATGATATTGCCGCAAAATTAAATAGAATTACGATGAATCCATCTTCAAATAACATGGAGACTCAAACAAGGGCAAACACCCTTACATCAGGTAGTTCAGCACTCACGGACAGACAAAGAAATGAAATCACACGAATGATTACAAACCTTTTGGCCGGACGAGACGAAACGTTTGACGATGGTAGTGACATACCGGTAGGAACAGTCTCCTCGAGACTGGAGGAACTGGACAAAGTTCCAGATATAGTGAAATCCTTGAGGGAATTTTCGGGAAAACCCGGAGAATTCAGCTCTTGGAGGAAATCAGTCGAAAGGGTGATTGATTTATACTCATCACTTCGTGGTACCGGGAAATACTACGCAATTTTGCATACAATTCGTACGAAAATTATAGGTGAGGCCGATACTGCTTTAGAATCCTATAGGACTCCATTGGATTGGGCCAAAATACGCAAATGTCTGATGGTGCACTACGCGGATAAACGAGATATAGGTACACTAGAGTACCAAATGAATGTTTTGTGTCAGGGGCACAGAGGTGTCACAGAGTTCTATCAGGACGTCTATCAAACACTATCACTAATTTTGGATAAGGTTTCCTGCCTGGAATTGGACGACGGTAGTCTCAGAGCCATGACGAATACATATCGAGAGAAGGCACTTGATACCTTCATAAGAGGCCTGAACGGCGACCTTCCTAGGCTGCTCAGTGTCAAGGGTCCTACATCTCTACCAGAGGCTCTACATCTTTGTTTGAAGCTAGACAATATGGCATTTCGGAGAGATTATGCCCAGAAGGGAGGCCATAGACAGGAACCATTGAGGATGTCAACTGGTTCGAAATTTTACCCAGAATTGGCAAATATTCCGACTCATAGGCCTAGAGTATCCCCAGCTTTTCCATTTCCGAACAATTTGAATATGCAGAATCAGCGTCCTCAGTTTGGGGGACAACAATTTGTTCATCGTCCTCAGCAATTCTTTCAACGAAATCAGATGGGAGGACACCAAATCACTCGTCCTTATACGGGAACCCAGAATTTTCCTCAGAACCAATTTAGGCAATTTCCCTCACAATTTTACAATAACCAGAGTAAGCCAGAACCCATGGATATTGACAGGTCAATACAAGTAAGACCCCAACAGAACCAGAATTTTAAAAGACCTGCCCAGTTTTCGGTACAGACTCCTATGAATAAGATTCAGCGTAATTTTCATGTAAACGTGGATAATCAATACCCAGATATTGAGAACCAATCCCCAAATATCGACGATTACCGAGACAACAGTGACTATCAGCCAGTAGACGAAAATGACACAGGGAATTACGGACAACAGGATATAATACCGGACGATTACCAGGAACGTAACCCCGATGACATTCCAGCCAACTTCATAGATATGAATTTTTTAGATTAAACTGTTCCTCGTTGCCATACTTTCAAGTCAAAACAAGGGACGGGAAGACATTAGACTTTTTATTGGATACAGGAAGCAGTAAAAATTATATAAGACCAACTTTGGTCCTGAGACCCAAGTTGAATGACAATAGGTTTAGCGTAAAATCTGTAGGCGGCGATGTGGAAGTTTCACACCACACTCTTCTTAACATGTTCGGCGTCAATGACGTCCCACTAAAATTCTTCCTTCTACCTGGTTTGGTATCTTTCGACGGGATTTTGGGGAATGACAGCTTGAAGGAATTATCGGCAGTAATTCATACTTCCGAAGATTATTTCCAAGTAAGAGGTGGCAAGAAAATTGCCATTAGACAGAGAATATCCCAGAATGTTAATAGTCTGGAGCTGGAGGCTGATCATCTATCATTAAGTCAGAGGAGTTCTCTCAATAATATTGCAAGGCAGCACCGGAACCTGTTCTCAGATCCGGATGAGAGATTAACATACACCTCTGTTGTGGTTGGAGAAATCCGAACTGAAAACGAATCTCCAATCTATACGCGAAGTTATCCTTACCCAATGGCATTAAAAGATGTCGTGGAGGAAGAGATTCGTCGTCTCCTTCGGGATGGCATCATAAGACCATCCAGATCCCCGTACAACTCCCCTATTTGGGTAGTGCCCAAAAAGGAGGACAGTTCTGGTCGAAAAAAATATCGTTTGGTCGTTGACTTTAGAAAGCTCAACGCCGTCACCATACCGGATAAATATCCGATTCCCGAGGTGACGGAAGTCCTATCTAACCTAGGGGGGAATCAATATTTTACGGTCATTGATCTTAAAAGCGGTTTCCATCAAATACCCCTACGGGAGGAGGATAGACAGAAAACCGCATTCTCAATCAACAATGGCAAGTACGAGTTCACGAGACTGCCATTTGGCCTGAGGAACGCGCCAGCAATATTTCAGCGAACGCTGGACGATATACTCAGAGAATTGATTGGAAAAATCTGTTTTGTTTACATCGATGATATTATCATCTTTGGCAAGGACGAGAAGTCACACGCCGAGAACATAAAGAAAGTTTTCCAAACACTAGAGTCCGCTAATATGAAGATCCAGTTGGACAAGTGTTCATTCTTTAAACAAGAAGTGGAATTTTTGGGATTTATTGTGTCGAGGGATGGTATAAAAACCAACCCAAAGAAAGTGGAAGCCATTCTTAATTTCCCGATTCCTAAGACACTTAAGGAACTTCGTTCTTTCCTTGGCCTCTCGGGCTACTATCGAAGGTTCGTAAGGGGATATGCCGATGTAGCAAAGCCGCTGACATCGCTCCTCAGAGGGGAGGAAGGCAGAATTCCAAAGACAGCTTCCAGTCAAATTCCGGTGACATTAGATGTTTCCGCCGTAGAAGCTTTCAACGAGCTAAGAAATGCATTGGTTTCAAACGATGTGATACTTGCGTATCCAGATTTCAGAGAAGATTTTGACCTAACGACGGATGCTTCCAGTGTCGCTCTTGGAGCAGTGTTGAGTCAAAAGGGAAGACCAATTGCATTCATTTCAAGAACTCTGGATGAAACAGAGGAGCATTACGCCACAAATGAGAGGGAAATGTTGGCCATCATATGGGCCCTCACTACCTTGAGGAATTATCTATACGGATCGAAGAAAGTTATAATTTATACCGACCACCAACCCCTCACTTACGCCATTAGTACCAAAAATAGCAATGCGAAGATGAAACGCTGGAAATGTACTCTGGAGGAATATAATTACGAATTGCGGTACAAACCCGGAAGACAGAATGTCGTAGCAGATGCTCTGTCTAGAACGGTACAGAAGGACAATAATTCTATTACTCCGATTAATTCACTGACTCCCACACAGCATAGTGCGGAGAGCTCACCAGAGACCCTTATACCCAGTGTTGAGTCACCCATTAATGTTTTCAAGAACCAGCTTCTCATAAGTGTGGATGACACATCAACGTACCAGTTCAATGTTGTTTTCCCAAGCATCCACCGACACACAATTACTGAACCACATTATGACGAACGAAAACTTCAAACAATCTTGAAGAGGTATTTGAACCCGTCTGTAATTAACGGAATCAAGGCACCCGAACAAATAATGGGAAAAATTCAGAACATTTATCCACTCCATTTTAGCCAGTACAAATGCAGGTTTACTCAGAAGGTAGTAGAAGATATATTATCAGAAAATGACCAGGAAAGAATAATTATTGATACCCACAATAGAGCCCATAGGAACGACAGAGAGAACAAAACACAGATTTTGGAAAATTATTATTTTCCGGGGATGTCGGGAAAAATAAAGCGAATTATAAAACTGTGCACGACGTGTAAGAAAAACAAATACGAGAGACATCCCAATGAACCTTACCTTTGTGAGACGCCTATTCCAAATTACCCAGGTCATACTATTCATATTGATATATTCTCTACAGATAGGAAATTAGATCTGACCTCCATTGACAAATTCTCAAAGTACGTTAAAGTGAAAATACTAGACGGAAGATCTACTGAGGCTATTAGAAGACCACTGAGGGAATTATTATTCTCTTACGGAGTTCCGAAGAATGTGGTAATGGACAACGAACCGTCCATTAGGAATAAATATTTTTACGACCCCATCCTACAGGAGCGAGGCTAACGGACAGATAGAACGCTTTCATTCTACCCTCGCTGAGATAATGAGATGTTTGAAAGGTGATGGAACATCCAGGAATTTTGAGGAATTACTGGAGAGGGCTGTTAATGAATACAATCACTCGATTCACTCCACGGTGAATAGAAGACCTGTTGATTTGTATTTTGGACGCACAATTGACTTTTCTCCACAAGACATAGAGACTACCAGACGGAATATTGTTGACAAACTCAGACAGAAACAGGCCAACGACTTGACGTATCATAACAAAAAGAAACGACCAGTTAAGGATTATATTCCCGGACAATTAATTTATGTAAGCAACAACAAAAGGTTAGGAACGAAACTAAGCGACCGTTACAAAGAGGAAATAGTTAAGGAAAACCGGAATACCACCGTTTTGACCGAAAGCGGAAGGGTTATTCACAAAAGCCATATTAGAAATTAATAAAATCCTAAATTTTACAGACTGTTTCCTGGAAACGCCCTGGCTGACTTCAGCATCCTCGACTACTCGAACGCAAGACTCATTTCAATTCATAATGGAATAGCAAGGAAACAGAACGGGACATTTAAAGTAATTCATTCAATAGATCTTGAACAGTATGAAAACCTCACTCGTGAAACCGAACACATTCTGGACAAATTCGTGAACCTAGACCATCCTCTCCGTCCATTTATGAAGCAACAATTAATTGACATCAATGGACTATTAGACCGTCTGATGCCGCACAGAGAGAAAAGATCGATAGACTTCATAGGAAGTGCTTGGAAGTGGATTGCAGGCAGTCCAGATAGTCATGATTTTCAGATCCTAGAACAGAAAATTGGCAATATTTTGGAAAATAACAATAGACAGCTGATAATAAACCCATTAATTTCGGAAAGAATAACCGAAATAACTAATAAGACGAATGAAATAATAAAAAGGGAAGGGTGGAACGATGAAGTAGTATTCAAAATCGAAAGAAAACTTAATTTTATTGAAAAAGAGTTACAAAACGTAGAGTTTGCAATACAGTGGGCTAAAGCTAATATCGTCAATTCATTTCTGCTTTCTAAAATCGAAATCGATCAAATAAACACTGTTTTTGAAAAATATAATATTCCTACTTATTCGATAGATGAACTATTAACTTTTGGATCCGTAAAAATTGTTACAAATAAACGAGAAATTTTGTACATCCTTAGTATCCCTGTAACTCAAGAAGAAGTTTGTAAAGTATATTTCATAAAACCTATAAAAACTGGAGATGTAATTGATAAAATTGAATACGAAAAAATTTTGGAATGTAATAAAGAATTATTTGGAATAAAAACAGAATGTAAAAGTAATTACGACATAACAATTTGTAATAGAGATAAGCTTATTTCATTAAGAGATGATAATTGTATAACTAATTTGTTCAAAAGTAGAGTAGGGAAATGCACCCAAATAAACAACGAACACATACCAACAATTGAAGAGATCGGATCGGACTTGCTCTTGCTGAACCAATATCAAGGCGCTATCAGTGTAGACAACGAGCAGATTTTTTTAAACGGGACTTATCTCATCAAACATTTCAACGTCACTATAAGAATCGATGGCCACAGTTACAGTTCAAGAGGAATAAGTGCCAATAAACCTCTTCCCGCCTTTTTGCAACCAAAAGGTCCAAAAGACAAATTAGAAGAAGTAATATCATTGGAGCTGCTTAAACAGTTGAACGTAAAGAACATCGAACGAATACGATCTATGGAAACCAAAGGTACCTTAGCAGTCGGCATCGGTTGTGTTTCTGCAATAATCCTTACAACTATAACAATAATATCACTGAGAAGAAAATATGCAAAAAACTCCGAAAATAATAATCTGAAAATCGAAGATGCCCCAGGAGATGAAATAGAGATTGCGGAAGTAAATTTACCTACAACTTCGAAAGAAACTAAAACATCCAGCATTTACAATATTCATTCATTTTGAACAATCGGGACGATTGTATTTAAGAGGGGAGGAGTTAACACCAGACATATTCAAATTCAACATTAGCAACCCAAAGAATTCATCAACCAAAGTATAAGCGTGTCATTTTTCTGACACTGCAGTTCCCACCGAAACACTGACAACAACATCCAACAGGCAGACAGCAACATTCCATCGCCAACACGAGCAGGTGTCCAGTATCATCTGGGTGCATGAATCCAAAGTATAAGTTAGGGTAGTTTTATTTCATTATTCACTTTGTAGTCCGGAACCTTAACCAATAAAGACGTGATTGCTTGCAGTAAGCAGCAATCACAAATTTTTAAAAAAATAAATAAATTAACATTGAATTAATTTATATATATATATATATATATATATATATATATATATATATATATATATATATATATATATATATATATATATATAAACCGATTTCGATTAAATTTGGCATACTTATTTTGAGGTCCAATCTGATCGTACGTGCAAAATTCCATACTATTCGGACTGATATTACACGTTTGGTGTACAATAAAAGCCTTATCGGACGAAGATATATAGGGGAGCTATATCTAAATTTTGACCGATTATCTCCAATTTCAATAGGGTTCGTCTTTGGGCCAAACAAATAATTTGTGCAAAATTTCATCTGGATAGAGCAATAAGTGCGAACTGTACTTTGTTTACAAAAATACATGTACAGACGGACGGACGGACATGCACAACTCGACTCTGAATGTGATTCTATACAGATCATCATAAGGAACTATGAGTCTATCTCGTTTCCTTTTGCCTGTTACAAACAAATGCACAAAGTCATAATACCCTGACCACCTTGTGGTGTAAGGTATAAATAGACAATGGCTGCTCTTGGTTTTCTAAATTAATTGTATCAATACAATTATATTTACAATTTTTATAAAGATCTCCCACAAAAGTATTTTGTTAAGAACGCGCGATTATTTTCGTGAATTTCTTAAATGTCAAACTGTTTTACAAGTTCAATCTAATATACTAACTTTACATGAATTTACAAATTCTTCGTCCAGTAGATGGGTAACAACCCATACTTTGGGAAATAATAACAGAAGGGAGAAGTTTTTATTTTGTCAGTCCTTGAGTGGCATTCATTTAGCTTGGAGCGGGCCGGCGGTTTCTTAGAGAATTTCTGATTACATAGCTTGTTAGAAAGTCTTAGTCGAGTATACCGATTATTCAAATATTTGACTCTTTGTGGGAAAGGTACCAGAAGGAGCGAACCAACTTTGCCCATTTTAGCACCTGAACTTTGACTGATAAAGGTATTGCGATATCTAAAGTTCCAACGAAATCAAATACATACATACATGCTACCCACAATTTGGAAATTTTCAAAAAAAAAAAAAGAAATAAGAAGTAAAAAATTTGAAACAATTCCGGTAAATAATGTCGCAAAAATCATCAAAATACTGCATATTGGGAGGTACCGTTATATGGCGGCTATACGAAGAAGAAGAAGAAGAAGAAAGTTCTGCAGACATAATACACATTTGAGTAAATTTTTATCAACTTACTTCATTTCTTCGGAAGTTAGAGTGATTTCCACAGACGGACAAACGGACGGACATTGTTAAATCAACATAGAATTTTATGCTGATCAAGTATATATATATACTTTTTGGATCTAAAATGTATATTCCGAGGTGTTACAAACGAACAAAATTATATACCCTCCATACTATGGCGGAGGGTATAAAAAGTAAAATCCGTTAAAAATTCCGTCGAAATCGAAAGAATACAGTATATAGGGATTTACCTTCACATTCGGGTCGATTCGAAGACGTGGACCTGCATATTCAATTTTTTTCATATGCCATTACAATATTCAAATTACGAAATTTTATGACAAAGACAAAAGTATCCATTAAGAACTAAAATCTTCAAAATACCGTGTATAGGGAAGTACCGAAACATGGGGGATATACGAAGACCTGGACCTGCATATACAATTTTCTGTCATAGACTGTGGTACCCATCAGGAACTTCAAATACGAAATTTGAAACAATTCCGTTTAACAATGGCGCTAAAATCATTAATTTATATGGGGGCTATAACTAATATTGGACCTATATAGGCCACTTTCAATACAAAAACTTAACACGTATTTGAGTAAATTTTATTAGCCTACTTTAATTCGATCCAAAGCTTGTGTGATTTCAACAGAAAGACATGCAGACAGACGAACACACAAGGCTAAATCAACATTGAATGACGAACTCAATATACCCTCCATTCTATGATTGAGGTTATAACCAGTAAAGAAAGTCCTAAAGTCGGGCGGGGCCGATTTTATGATACCCTACACCACTTTGCTAATTTAATTTATGGGAGAATTCAATCATACACGCTATGATTATAATTATAATTTAAAGTTCAAAGGACTAAATATGCCGAAGCATTTGTATCCATTAAATTCGGACTTGTATTGCCCATTTGGTGCAAAATTAATTTGAAGTCAGATAAAAATATATATGGGAGCTATATCCAAATCTGAACCGATCTCGATAAAAATTTGGCAAAGATATTTCTGAGCTATATTTGATATATTTCCCTGACGGAGAGCATATTACTGCTGTGGGTAACAAATACAACAAATCGGATGAACAATATATATGTGAGCAATAGTTATATCTGAACCGATCTTCACCGAATTTGACATACTACCTTCTAGACTCAATTCGGTCGTATGTGCCAAATTCCATCCCATTTGGATAAATATTATACGTTTGGTGCACAATAAAAAGTAAATCGGACGAAGTTATATATGGAAGCTATATCCAAATCTGAACCGATCTCGACAAAAAAATGGCATACTTATTTTCAGGCCTAATTTGGTTGTATGTGCAAAATACTATTCGGGCTGATATTACACGTTTGGTGCAAATCGGACGAAGATATATATGGGAGCTATATATATAATTTTTACCGATTATCTCCAATTTCAATAGGGTTCGTCCTTGCGCCAAAAAAATTTTGTTTGGAAAATTTCATCTCAAACGGATAATAAATGCGACCTGCATTTTGTTCACAAGAATACATGGGCGGATGGACGAACGGACGGAGAGACGGACTGACATGCATAAATCAACTCAGAAAGTGATTCTATGCAGATCATCAAAAGGAACTATGGGTCTATCTCGTTTCCTTTTGCCTGTTACAAACAAATGCACAAAGACATAAGTCTGATTCAAGTATTAAAATGTGCCCAGCTTGTACGTTTTTTTTTTTTTTTCACAAACCAACAGGGATCTTAATACCAATAATTGGAAAATCCAATTCCCTCTGTTCAATCTAATCCAAACATTTCCAAATTTAGTACCATTTAGTACAATTCGCCAACTTAGTACACATTTCTACAAGCACCTTCATATTTCAAACTCATATTCCAACCTAAATTCTCATACCAAATTTCAATTTTTTATCTCTTTCCGTTCACATAAAACTAAGTTTAGCACCATTTTAGCACTTTTGTACAATTTTAGAACTGTTTGTAACCTTAAAGTTCGAATTTCCAAAAACTCTTTGGAACATCTATTCTGTACTACATCATTACAGAATTCTAGTTTATTTCGTTAGTCTACAACAACGTATTCAATTTCCAGTACATTTTAGTACTTTTCGTACGAAGCCTTACCTTCACTCCTATGCACCAAGACTGACTCTGTTATTCCGTTTGTGATACCTCTAGGCATTCATTTTAGACCTCACAAATTCTTGATCAGATATGTTGAGATATTCTGCCGTCTGTGAAAATCACTACAGGTTCCGACCTAAATGAAGCTGGTTGATAAAATTTTACTCAGATGTTTGATAGTACGTTTTAGTATAGCCCCATATAATTGTAGCGACAGATTTAAGGTTCTTCGGTTGTTTCAGTCAAAATTTCTAACCGAATTTGTAGTTAAGTAAGAGTATTTGTTCCCAGTATGTACGAAACATCCTTGCAGAGTACTGTACAAATAGGCCCAAGATTCCGGTAAAGATCCCAAATAACTGTATATTCAGATATTAGCTATTTTGATGACTTGGGTGACAGTTTTCACCGGAATTGTTTCAATTTTGGTATTTGGAGTTTGTAATGAGTACTACCTCCAACGACAGAAAATTTCTTAAACAGTTCCACATTTTTGTCCAGCTCACATTTAACTCCACCTCTCTATTTTCGGTATTTTGAGGTTTTATGCCACACCAGAATTATTTGAAATTTGGAATTTGGGGTTCGCACTGCTTCCTATGACCAAAAATGATTTCATGATTTTAGCTAAATTTTTCAACAGAATTATCTTGAACTTGGTGTTTGGAGTTCGTAATAAACACCTCCAGAAATTATTTTGTCCCTATTCAAATTCACCCTTGTGTACCAATAAAAACAAATATGAATATGAAATATTGTTATGATAGAAATGAATTTGAAATTAAACAAATTCAAAACTCATTTCCAATGTTCATTCATTGGAAAGAAAATAGACGAAAAAACATGAATTTTGAAATAATGACGAATATTAAGGAAAACAAACCGCTTACACATAATCGATTCCCAGTAGGATACTTTAATTAAACACAGCGAAAGAGACAATCATTTTTTGACAAAACACTAGAAAACCTCAGACAAACAGACAATGGAGTCGACTGATGAACGGACGGACGGACGCTCGGTTATACCAACTGCGTTATGAATAAATTGAAGCACCAGGCAGATGGAGTTAAAATGCAGACTCACTTGAACATATCGATGGGCAACCAAACTCGGCAGGTATTCACATGACATACATTCTGGATAAAATCTAAGTGGTAACAATGTCAACCCATCGAAGATCTCTTCAACAACAAAAAAGTTTGTAATAATAACAACAGCAACAACATCAACATGGAAAAAGGTAACAACATTTACACTAACGACAATTCAGTCAGTTACAAATATGAGGAGTATCATCGAGGGTATCACATAACACATAATCAACATCATCATCTTCATCGTCGGCCATATCAACCTCATCATGGCCATAAACATCAGTTTATATCACATTGGGTATCGTTTTTGTTTTTCTTCAAAAATTGGCGGCATTGAGGTTCAACAATCAGCATTGTCATCATCAGCGTCATCGTCGTTGTCATAGTAACCTTACATTTGAACTCTTTCACAATAGACCACTAGATAGGCAGAGGGGACAGACGAACGGATGGATGGATACCCTTTCCCAGCAGCAACAAAAACAGACACAAACCCGCTAGGCACTTGTTGCACTGTGAAATACGCTGTTATAAATTAAATCGTATCCATTAAAAATCTTTTGTTCGTGCCACAAAAAAGGTGCTGTAGAAGGCCTGTGAACGTGGCCAAAAAACCGTAAGAAAGAGAGTGAGACAGGGGAAAAGAACAAAGCCAAACACAACAACAAAATACAACTTATTTTGATTTGCTCGAATCACGATTTTCAGAATTTTGTTCTTTTTTTCTTACTTTGCAGCATTGGATTTTCTTGTGAAATTTTCACGTGAGCGTATAGCATCCAATGTTATTCCTATGAAGTCCCGGCCGATGAAATATATGGGTGCAAGATACAAAAATTCTAGGGAAAAATACAATCACACCGCCAAAAAAAAAAGGAAAGAATGGACAAGATTCGACAGAGAAAATCTGAAAAGTCATCTTAAGTCTATTGACACTGAATGACAGTGGGATGAATCCTAATTAAATATACTGGTCGATTAGGAAAAGTAGATCCTACATATTGGATATCAAATTTGGCTTTTCAAAGAAATTTATTTAATAGATTTTTTTGCATATCGGAGCCGAGTTCCAAAAAATGGAAACTTGCGTTCCGAAATTCACTCCATATGGCCTGATATTAGCCATTATTTGCACAATATCCAAATCTTAGCCGATCTCGATAAAATTTGGCAAAGCTGTTTACAAGTTCTAAAATTCTAGATTCAAAATTCTAATTCTATTAAAAACCAAATCGGATGAAACCTATATACATATGAACCATTTTTCTCTAAATTTGATGCACTTGCTTCTAGACTGAATCCGGTCGGATGTATCATCAGGTAGAACTTTTTGACAAATATTGGCCATTTGGTGCACAATTAACCTGAAGTCGGTTGAAGATGTATATGAGAGCTATATACAAATCTGAACCAATCTTAATAAAATTTTAAAAAAGGTATTTCAGAGCTCTATAAGGCAACTGGTACCAAACATATATTTTTTTGGCGAATGTATATTAGGGATGTGTGGGACTTAAACACCAAATCTTGTGAGACATATACAGGGTTAGATAAAAAAACTACAACAAGGTCAAACGCTATAATTTTAACATTTTTTTTACATTTCATTAAATAAAAGCAGAAAATGTCGGAAATAGCTTCAAATTTTAGAACATGTTTGGATTTGTTCGATTTGCTCACCTTTGGCACGAATTATGACCTTCAGCTCAGTTGAACTTATATTGGCCATTTTGTTCACAATTAACCCGAAATCGGTTAAAGATATATTGGAGCTACATCTAAATCTGATCCGTTTTCAATTGGGCCAAAAAATATTGTTTGGAACATTTCATCTCAATCGGATAATAATACAACGGACGGACGGACGGACGGACAAAAAATCAATTTCGACTCGAAAAGTGATTCTATGAAGATCCTCAAAAGTAACTATGGGTCTTTCCCGGTTCCTTTTCCATGTAACAAGCAAATGCACAAAGATATAGTACCCTTACCACTATGTGCTGTAGCATATAAAAATATCAGGTATTATCAGGTTGTCAGAATCAGGAGGAACTAATATATGGGAGGTACACGGTCAGATGAAAAAACTGCAACCAACTTCAGACTGCTGTCATTTCTAAGCCACCCGTCCAACAGCTGTTAAAATTATTCTGGTAGCGTAGCCCGATGTCAAGGAAGTGGACGGAAAAAACAGCAACATCAGCGGAAATGGTTTGAAAAGTAAAGAAGCGTCTTGATCGAAACCCGCGTCGCAGTGGCCGAAAAATGGGTCGTGAGGTGAACATATCTCAATATTTCATTCGCCAAGTATTA
The DNA here is from genome assembly GCF_030504385.1 of Musca domestica. Taxonomy (NCBI): domain Eukaryota; kingdom Metazoa; phylum Arthropoda; class Insecta; order Diptera; family Muscidae; genus Musca; species Musca domestica. Next base: position 20,218,822 of record NW_026712363.1, on the reverse strand, counting down.
AAAATTAGCTCGGGGTAAAGCCATTGAAGTTCCAAGGAGTGCAAGAACTTACACCGCAACTGAAAGAAAATAGATTCAAAAGAGCTAAAGAGTTGCTTCGCTTGGACGAAAGTGGTGAACTGCCCAATATGGGTCTCTCCGATGAGAAAATATTCATTGTCCAGCAGTTTGTAAACAAACAAAATGATCGTAAACAAAGGTATCAGCTGAAAATGTGCATCTTCAGTTGGTCACCAGAACTCAAGCGCCGGCCATGGTGATGGTGTGGGCCGCCACAACAGCAGATTGTCGCTCTCCTCTCGTATTAATGGACCGTGGCATCAGAATAAATGCCGATTATTATTGCGAAAATATTCTTGAGACCTTGGACATTGGAACAGGACTCAGCACCATCGCACTCAGCACGCGCCACCCAAGAATGGTTACAAAATGAGGTTCCTCGCTTCATTTCCAGTGCACAATGGTCACTAAAATCTCCAGATACAAATCCGTTGGACTATTGTGTCTGGAGTATTTTGGAAAGCAAGGTTGGGACTAAAAAATACCAAAGTGTCGATCACTTCAAGCAAGCGCTTTACCGGGAATGGGCCCAAACACCGCAGAGCAACATTCGGGCAGCGTGTGACGGTTTCATAGGCCGTTTGAAGATAACTCGCGCCAAAGGTGACCCATTCGAACAAATCTAAACCTATTCTAAAATTTGATGCTATTTCCGAATTTTTTTTGTTTTCGTTCAATAACATTTAAAAATAATTTAAAAATGATGGCGTTTGACTTTGTTGCAGCACCCTTTATACAATCGGCAAAAAATTTTTGGAACCAGTTATCTTATAGAGCTCGAAAATACCTCTGCCAAATTTGATCGAGAACGGCTAAAATTTGATTGTGGCTCCCATATATGTCATTAGTCCGCTTTCAAGTTTATTGTGCAAATTATGGCTAATATCAGCCTAAATGGAGCTAATTTCGAAAACTCTGCTCCGATATGTATTTTTTAATAAAATTCTTCTGGAAGTGATATTCTAGAACAATTTTTTTTGTTTAAAAGATTAAAATGCCTACGTCAAATTTAGTGAAAATCGATTCAGAATTGGATATGCCTTCCATAGTTTAGTTCAATCTGAAACCGAACTATAACTACTCTAAAGGCCAAAGTTGATAGGTGGTGTTATCTACTTCAAAAAAATTATTTTTTTACAGGAGCTCTACTAAGTATGCATAGCGGTGTAGGCTATCATATAGTCGGCCCCGCCTGACATACGACTTTTCCTTATTGGTTTTTATACCCTCCACCATGCATAGTATGGAGGGTATATTAACTTTGTCATTCCGTTTGTAACTCCTCGAAATACTCATGTCAGACCCAACAAAGTATATATATTATTGATGAGCGTAAAATTCTAAGTCGATTTAGCGATGTCCGTCTGTCTTTTGTAATCACGCTATCTTTCGAACGAATTTCAATAGAAGGGTACAATTTTGCACACAAGTGTATTTTGCCAGTAGGCAGGTTAAGTTCGTAAATGGTCCATGCAGGTCCACGTTTTCATATAGCCTCCATATAACGATACCTCCCGATATAACGATATAACCTCCTCCATATAACGATACCTCCCGATATGATTTTAGCGGCGTTATTTCAAATTTGGTATTTGAACTTCGTAATGGAGGCTACAGCCTTTGACAGAAAATTGTATGTGCAGGTCCACGTCTTCGTATAGGCCCCATATAACGGTACCTCACAATATTCGGTATTTTGATCATTTTAGCGTCATTATTCGCCGGAGTAGTTTCAAACTACGTATTTAGAGTTCGTAATGGGAACTTCAATCCAGGTCTTCGTATAGGCCCCATACATCAGTACCTCCCGATATTCGGTATTTAGACGATTTTGGGTACAATACTCACCGAAATTGTTTGCGATGTCGTATTTGAAGTTTGTAATGGATACTACAGCCTATGACAGAGAATTGTCTATGCAGGTCTTAATGGATTTTATTTTTTGAAAATTTCCAAATTTGTTCCAAATGGTGGAGGATATTCAAAATTTGGCTCGGTCGAACTTACTGCTTTTTAACTTGTTAACTATTGTCTTGAATTCTTATAAGTTTGACAGAAGGCGTAAAAATCAAGCAAGTGCCACGAAATTATCATGGACTTATATTTCCGATCAGAATCTATGGTAACTTTTTATAAATAATGAAAGTTTCTTCTGGGAAACCTTTCGATTTCAAATTTATGGAGAATGTTCCATTGGGGGAACGTTTCAATGTAAACACATCGACAGTATCCCCGCACTTTCCTTTCCAATAAAATATACAACAGAAAATGCAAAAATAATGCTCGAGTTTCCTTTAATCTAACCCTCCAAAAATATGGTACCTCACGCAAAAGTCTAATGAGGAACTGACTATGTTGGGGCACTCATATACACATATCCTCCACTATTTTCGTGTAACACGACTGCAAACATTTACTTAAACCAGTAAAGAAAGTCCTAAAGTCGGGCGGGGACGACTTTATGATACACTACACCACTTTGCCAATTTAGTAGAGCAAAGAGGAGAATTAAATCATACACGCTATGATTATAATTATTATTTAAAGTTCAAAGGACTAAATATGCCGAAGCATTTGTATCTTTTAAATTCGGACTTGTATTGCCCATTTGGTGCAAAAATAATATGAAATCGGATAAAGATATATATGGGAGCTATATCTAAATCTGAACCGATCCCGATAAAATTTGGCAAAGATATTTCTGAGCTGTATTTGATATATTTCCCTGAATATCGTTGTTAAGGAGTGCGTATTACGGCTGTGGGTAACAAATACAACAAATCGGATGAACAATATATATGGGAGCTTTAGCTATATCTGAACCGATCTTCACCAAATGTGGCATATTACCTTCTAGACTCAATTCGTTCGTATGTGTCAAATTTGATCCCATTTGGACAAATATTAGACGTTTGGTGCACAATAAAAGGTAAATCGGACGTAGTTATATATGGGAGCTATATCCAAATCTGAGCGGATTTCGATAAAATTTAGTAAAGGTATTTCTGAGCTGCATTTGATATATGTCCCCAAATATTGTTGTTACAGAGTGCATATTGCGGCTGAGGAGGACAAAAATAACAAATTGGATGAACAATATATATGGGAGCTATAGCTATATCTGAAACGATTTCGATCAAATTTGGCATACTTATTTTCAGGCCTAATTTGGTTGTATGTGCAATTCCATACTATTCGGGCTAATGTTACACGTTTGGTACACAATAAAAAACAAATCGGACGAAGATAAATATGGGAGCTATATCTAAATTTTGACCGATTATCTCCAGTTCCAATAGGGTTCGTCCTTGGGCCAAACAAATGTTGTTTGGAAAATTTCATCTCAATCGGATAATTAATGCGACCTGCATTTTGTTCACAAAAATACATGGACAGACGGACTGACATGCATAAATCAACTCAGAAAGTGATTCTATGAAGATCCTCAAAAGTAACTATGGGTCTATCTCGCTTCCTTCTCCATGTTACAAACAAATGCACAAAGACATAATACCCTTACAACTTTGTGGTGTAGGGTATAAAAATGGACCCTTGGATAGCCTATCACTGTAAAGCTTTCCATTCTGCTCCTCATACTCGTACCTAAAATATCCCACTGTACAGCTCATACAATCTTTGTCATCATCATTCATTTTCGTTTTTATTGAGAAATTTATAGATTGTATTTCAATGATATTACCTTTTTCTCCCTTGACTTGTTCTGCTGCAATAGAAAAGAAAATCTCTAATAAAAACAGTTCAGTTATCGCTTACCACAACCATTCACCGGGACAACAAGACAACTCGCATCGACTCGAACCGAGCCAAGTAAGAATGTTTGTTTTTATTGAAGTTTTAGAACATCTTAGAGAAATGTTTGATTCGATACAAAGTTGTGGGGCGATGCTGTGGAATTGATAGTAACTTTTGATGATGATAATGCCAGTGTTGTTGGTGTGGTTTTGTTTTTGTTACTGGTTATGGTGTTTCAAGTTGTTGTTGTTTTTGTTGTTACTGGTTTTGGTGCTGTTGCAGTTATTCGATTTGTATTTCTTTAGAATTGTTGTTGTTGTATGCTGCAGTATCCACTGAATCCCGTAGATTTTCAAGGGGAGATAAACGAAATTAAAGATAAACATTGTATTTAAAATATAAAAATAAAATCAAAACAAACTTCAAATCAATTGACCAATCTCTTTCTCTTCATCTGTCTGTCTGTCTGTGTGTTTTTCTCTTCAATATCTCGGGCAATATTGAAAAAGAAAGCTTTTTTTGTGTAATAAACTCAAAGAAAAAAAACTAACTGTTTGTTTTGGGTTGGGAGAGGTGCTTGGTTGGTTAGTGGTAATGGGAAACTTTAACCGAATTTCAATCGAATTCGAATTCATTGATGACTAAGTCAAATAGAGTCATTTATTTACAGCAGCGGATGCAGAAGCATCATCATCATCAGCAGCAGCATCAGCATCAATGACAACGATCTTGGGTGTGGGAATTTTCTCTGAAAAAAAGTTACTGTAACCCCCAATAATCCAATAAGAAAATAATTAAAAGAAAACATTGAACTTAAAAGAATAGATTAAAAGAATTTTCTTACAATCGCATTATTGTTGAGAAAACGTTTTGTTTTTCTTTATTTTGATTGCTGGGAATGTTGGGGCTTTTTCTGAAGTCGTTGCATAATTTATGAGAGTTGGGAGACTCATATTTGAGAATGGTTTCAATGTTGAATGACAATTTGCAGTTATTGGGCGGAATGTAGGTTTACAGTTAAAAATGTGAGAAACGTGTATATGTGTATCACTCGGAGTCTTGGAGTTTCTATCTTTTAATCAGACTGGAGTTTAGAACAGTCTAGAAACGCTATTTGGAAAATAGCCATATAAGGCTTGACTTGAAGGCAAATTCATCAAGGGTTAATGCCAGATTTTCCAAATCTTTATATGAATATGCTGATAACTTCTTCTTCTTAAAAGGGGATTTTCAGCATTTTTCTGATTGGCAAAATGTTGTAACCGAAGAAGAATATGCAGATATTCGGTATTTCCAAACTTTCAGTCACAATTCTGCACCAAACGCAGCGATTACCAAATGATTGGTTTCCTAACTGAATTCTGGCAGTCGTTAAAACTGATTATTATGTATGGGGAGTATTTTAAGTTCTTCTTTCCGTTAGTAACACCTCAAAAACAGGTTTTAGAATCAACAAAGTATATATATGCCCGATAAGAGTAAAATTTCAAGACGATTTTACCCTGACCGACCGCCCGCCCTTATGTCCGTATATTGTAATCACGCTAGAGTCGAAACGAATTAAGATAGGAAGCTTAATTTTTGCACAGATCAGTATTTTTCCTGCAGGCGCGTCAAGTTCGAAGATGGGCAATATCGATCCACGATATCGTATGGCCTCCCTTATAACGTTATCCCCCGATATTCGGTATTTTTAGACACATTTTTCAATGGATTTTTCTGAAATGCGACGTGGGAATTTCTTAATAGGCCCTTATGAATCTGACAGTAAATTATGTAAATAGGTCTACTAATGCCTGTAGCTCCCATGTTACGGTACCCACCAGATATTCAGTTTTTTAGTGATTGTAGCCATATATTCCAAGGGAATTGTCTGAAACACACATGAAGTTAATTTCGGGTACTTTACCGCCTAGGAGAGAAAGGTCTATCGTATAGCCCCCATATTACGAATTTCCCGATATTCGGTATTTTGATGATTTTAGCTAAATTTTTCGATTTTTCTGAAATCCGATATGTGAAGTTCTTAATAGATTTTTATAACTCTGACAAAAAATTATGTAAAAATGCCAAAGATTGCGTATAACACCCATAAAAATAATCCACAAGAAGAATCAAATAGTGTGGAGTCGGAATCCGTAATTTCTCCATTTTTCGGTTGGTATTAGTATTCGAAAAGAGACCTTATATCTCCGATATAAAGGCCCCATCGGAAAGTGAATTTCGTATTAAAATAATCGAGGTTAAAAGGAAATTGTTGTGTTTTTTTTTTTTTTTTTTTGTAATTTTTAATATTATTTAATATTATTTAACAAATCGGATAAACGACATATATGGGAGCTAATGCAATATCTGAACCAATTTTCACAAAATTTGGCAGTTATGCTTTTAGACTGAATTCGATCGTATGTGCCAAAATCCATATCTCTTAGTTTAATATTACACATTTGGTGCACAGTAGAAAACTGATCGGATAAATATATATATTGGAGCTGATTATCGCCAATTTCAATAAGGTTCGTCCTTGGGCCAAACAAATAATTTGTGCAAAATTCCCTCTCTGTCGGGCAATGAATGCGACCTGTAATTTTTTTACAAAAGGCTTGGACAGACGGACGGATGGACATAAATCGACTCATAATGTGATTCTATGTAGATTATCAAAATTAGCTGTCGTTCCTGCTTAATTTTGTAAACAAATGCAGAGAGACATTACTCTGTCCACAGTGTGGTGTAGGGTATAAACAATAGGCTTCTATTCTGATGTTAACCCTTACTCCATGCATTATTTCGCGACAATCGTTCCCAAACTGCGACCTGTAAAGTGATAACAATTTAACATGGACAAACAATTTAACATGGACGGCTCGACGAATGGAGATGACGTGCTTAGGACAAATATTTCGAGGGGTTACAAACTTTTGGATCCTACCAAATTTATAGTATCCCCTAAACGTACTCTCGTAGGGTATTAAAACAGGTTCCTAAAAATTTTTCTGAAAAAAAAAAAAAATAAACCAGTAAAGAAAGTCTTAAAGTCGGGCGGGCCGACTTTATGATACTTTATGATGAGTAGAGCTGCGCATTACAAATAAAAGTTTTTGTGGGAGAATTCAATCATACACCCTATGATTTTAATTATAATTTAAAATTTAAAGGACTAAATATGCCGAAGCATTAGTATCTTTTAAATTCGAACTTGTATTGCCCATTTGGTGCAAAATTAATTTGAAATCAGATAAAGATATATATGGGAGCTATATCCAAATCGGAGCCGATCTCAAAAAAAAAAAAATTGGCAAATATATTTCTGAGCTGTATTTGATATATTTCCCTGAATATCGTTGTTACGGAGTGCATATTACGGCTGTGGGTAACAAATATGACAAATCGGATGAACAGTATGTATGGGAGCTATAGCTATATCTGAACCGATCTTCACCAAATTTGACATACCAGTTTCTAGACTCAATTCGGTCGTAAATGCCAAATTTCATCCAATTTGGGCAAATATTAGACGTTTGGTGCACAATCAAAGGTAAATCGCACGAAGTTATATATGTGAGCTATATCCAAATCTGAACCGATCTCGATAAAATTTAGCAAAGGTATTTCTGAGCTGTATTTGATATATTTCCCTGAATATCGTTGTTACGGAGTGTATATTACGGCAGCGGAGGACAAAAATAAAAAATCGGATGAACAATATATATGGGAGCTATAGCTATATCTGAACCGATTTCGATCAAATTTGGCATACTTACTATTCGGGCTGATAATACACGTTTGGTGCAGAATAAAAGACAAATCGGACGAAGATATATATGGGAGCTATATCTAAATTTTTACCGATTATCTCCAATTTCAATACGGTTCGTCCTTGGGCCAAACAAATTTTGTTTGGAAAATTTCATCTCAATCGGATAATGAATGGACAGACGGACGGACGGACGGACATGCATAAATCGACTCAGAATGTGATTCTATGCAGATCATCAAAAATAACTATGGGTCTATCTCGTTTCCTTTCGCTTGTTACAAACATATGCACAAAGACATAATAGCATGACCACCTTGTGGTGTAGGGTATAAACATTATCAAGAAACCTTATATCGGGTAGTAAAGATATGTGGGGATGGACACAAACTTGACCGATTGCTACATACGGACAAACAGATGGATATGTGTAATTGATTTTTTTTTCAATGAGTTTTAAACGAAATTGACGGGATTGGCAAATGAAATTGCACACAATTCCTCTGCATGGTGTAAAATATATAAATTGGGAAGCATCACCAAGCGTCTTCCGAATCTTGTAAAGTATTATATGTAATACGACGATTTTCTTCTTTTCAATTTTGGTATGAAAATCATTTACATAAATGTTAAGCGTTTACATCTGAAAGCAAAATTTCATATACGACATTCTATTGTGGCACTTGTTCCGAGGACGAAATTTACGGTCTCTCTATCTATCTCAACTTATATTATTCGTATTATACAAAAATATATTTCAAATCTAAATGTCCATTTAATATTTGATTCTAGCCAATATTTGTAATATTTGAACTGTAATTTGATACTGACAACTTTCACTGCCAATTTAGACTGCCATCCATGTCCTACCATATCAAAGTATTTCTTGAACAACTTTAATCTCTGACATTCCACACAATGTCATCATAATAATTTGATTTAATTGTCCCTAAGTCAAAAAGGACAAATCACAGTAAAGAATGTCATAACTCTACTCCGATTTATGTCGGCTTACAATGAACATAAAAAGGCCTTCACCGACAATGTTCGAAACAGACAAATGCAAAAAAACTTTACTTTGAGACTCTCTACCATCTTCTCCGCACATATTTAGCAAAACGAAGGAACTTAAGCCTCAAAAAAGTGTAGGAAAAAACTCCACCTGGAGTAAAAAAATAAAAGGCCTGCAGTTCAACTGACAATTACGAAAAACGAAACAAAATCTTTGGCAAGAACGAAAAGAACAAAAATTGCACACATTTCAGTCTTCTTGTCCAGAATAACTTACCGTAACCAAACACATGGACCGGGGTACACCTAAACATAGGACGCTTAGATTGCAGACTAAGCCATCCATTAAGAGCCGACAACCAGTAAACATCATCAACAGCGGCAACCAAACTTAACATGCGTGTTGTAAACATTGTCCCAAAACGCATTGTGAGCACACAGACACACACAGGGTTACACGTCCAGATATTCGTCCATTTGCCAAAAGCAAAAAGATAGACAGGCCAGGCAACCAACATACCACATGTGGACAATACCAAAACACTTTTAAACGGGTTGTTACAATTGTTGTTGCTGTTGCATCAGTTGTTGCCTTAAGACAAATGTTTTGCACTGGCAGAGAGGGAGAATGTCTCTAAGGCGATGGGTGACCAAGAAGTTTATGTATGAAATTTGAAGAGGAGCAGAATCATTTCTTTTTTGGAGTTGGCAATAACCCAGCAAACACCACCACGACAATATCAAAATTGTAATGGTAATATTTGGGTGAAAGAGCTGGGATTGTTGAAATTCGTACTAAAAGAATATTGAAATAGAATGTTGAAATTTGACTTGTTAGTGTTGCTATGCTCGAACTTGCAAAATCTACTTTGGGTACGACCTTAAAACTACCATCGAAAAGATTCTGTTTACAACTCAATTTTTATACCCTCCATCATACTATGGAGGGTAAATTAAGTTCGTCATTCCGTTTGTAACTCATCGAAATAATCATTTTAGACCCAACAAAGTATATATATTCCTGATCAGCGTAAAATTCTAAGCCGATTTAGCGATGTCCTTCTGTCTGTCCCTCTGTCTGTCTGTTATAATCACGCAATCTTTCGAACGAATTGAGATAGAAGGCTAAAATTTTGCACACATATTTATTTTTCAAGTAGGCCGGTTAAGATCGTAAATGGGGCATGTAGACCCAGGTTTTCATATAGCCCCCATATTTTGATGATTTTAGCAACATTATTCACCGGAATTGTTTCAAATTTGGTATTTGAAGTTTGAAATGGATACTACAGCCTATGACAGAAAATTGTCTGTGCAGGTCCACGTCTTCGTATAGCCCCCATATAACGGCACCTCCCTATATTCGATTTTTTGATGATTTTAGCGAAATTATTAACCTGAATTGTTTCAAATTTGATATTTGAAGTTCGTAATAGGTACTACAGCCAATGACAGAAAATTGTCTGTGCAAGTTCACGTCTTCGTATAGCCCCCATATAACGATACCTCCCAAATATTCGGTATTTTGACGATTTTAGCATCATTATTCACCAGAGTTGTTTTAAATTACGTATTTAGAGTTCGCAATGAGAACCACAGTCTGTAACATAAAATTGTCTATGCAAGTCCAGGTCTTTGTATAGGCCCCATATATCAGTACCTCCCTATATTCAGTATTTTAACGATCTTAGGTACAATACCCACCGACATAGTTTGAGATGTCGTATTTGAAGTTCGTAATGGATGTAACAGCCTCTGACAAAAATTGTCTACGCTGGTCCAGGTCTTCGCACAGCTCCGATATAAGGATACCTCCCTATATACGATATTTTGATGATTTTAGCTACATTATTCACCGTTTATTTCAAGTTTCGAATTTGAATGTGGTAAACAATGTTCCTGTAGGTCCATGTCGTATAGACCTCAATTTAACAGCTATATTCGAGATTTTTAAAATTTTAACAGAATTTTTAAGGATTTTATTTTTTGAAGGTTTCCAAATTCGTTCCAAATGGTGGAGGGTATTCAAAGTTCATACCGGCCGAACTTGTTTTAATTAGTTATTTCATTTTACTGGGACATTATAGCTCACCGAAATGTACGCAATTTTTTCATACAAAATTTTAGGCCAGTTTTTTTTTTGTCAAAAGTTTGCTGTCCATTTGTTAGGTTTATTTTTCCAGTTGGCAGCCGCCCTGTCTGATGAAATGAATCAGAAAGAAATGTATGCACACGATTTTTGCCTGGAGAAGAGTTGTGTGTGTGTGTGTGTCTTTTTTTAGTGAAAGAAGAACAGCATAAAAATTGGATAGTCAAGAGTAGATGATTAGAAGTAAGCCTAAATTAAAAAGTCGTAGCAAGAAAGCAAACAAGTCGCAAGTTTGCAAAAAGGAATGAATTTGAGTCTTGTTACATTTACAAATTTTCAGTCTGAAAGTCTAATGCTTTAATAAAAAAAGTTGTGTACGATTTCCGGGCTCTCGAATTAAAGTCGTTTTACAGGGAGATTAGGCTATCAGTCATCTATATTAATAAGCCCGTATGGAAAGGTTAAAAGTCGGGCGGGCCGACCATAAGATACCCTACAACACTATGCGTATATATATCTAACTCTGAATCGATTATTAACAAATTTGACGGATGCTTTTGTACCTCTACAAATTTTAAATACCATTTTGCACAATTTGGTACAATTTAAATTGGAATTGTGATTACTGTGGTAGTGTAGGATTGGGGTATGTAGGAAATTCGATGGAGCTTTATTTCTGAAATTTGGAATGAGAGTCACTGATGGAGTAAAGGGTAGATGTACCAAAGCGTTTTTGTGTACAAGGGTACAAATTGGAATTGTAATGACGAAGCTGGAATTCTGAAATTTGAAAAGAGAGTCACTAATGGAGTAGAGAATACTTGTTCCAAAGGGTTTTAGGAAATTCGAACAAAAAGTTTATAAAATGGTACTAAACTTCTGAAATTGTACAATTTGCTATTATGTGAATGGACAAAGCTGAAAACTTGAAATTTGGTATGAAAATCAAAGTTAGAAAGTAAGTTCGATGTTTAAAGCTTGTTTTGGAAATGTGTACTAAGTGTTCGAACTGTACTCAATTGTACTAAATCTGGTACCGTTCGGTATAGGATTAATGGAAGAATGAATTCTTGTATTGGGGTCCCTGTTTGTGGTAGGTTTGCGAAAAAAGGGTGGTTTTGGTAATGTGTACTCAAGTGCACTGTAGGTACTAATTAGTAATCTATTTGGAACAATTTGGTTTTGGGTGAACAGATAGTGTCCAAAAGCTGAAATTTGGTGTTAGGGTAGCTACTCATGTGTAGCCTGGGTATATGGAAGTGGTTTCGCAAGTGTTTATTATTATTGTACGAATGGTACTAAATTTGGGATTGGAATCCCCAAATTTCACATTGAGTACTTTGTTAGTATATGGGATTATATGTTAATATGGTGGTTTTGAAAATGTGTACTATAATTATACGAAAAGTACTAAATTGTACAAACTTTGGAATGGGTGAAGGGATAATACAGGCATCCTAAAATTTTATAATGACGTCCCTTTTGGTATCAGGGATTGACATATGGATGTGTTTTTGGAAATGTACTAGACATAACAAAATTTTGAATTGTTGGTGTCTGTGGATTAGATTTGGAGGTGGTTTTGTAAATGTGTAAAATAATTATTCGAAAAATACTGAATTGCACTATGTTTATTAATAGGTGAAGGGGTGTAGATAAAATTGTAAAATTTGATATTTAGATTAGTAATGTGTGTAATGTGTTAGATTAGAAATGTGTCCCATATTGATACGAAAAGTACTAAGGAATCCGAAAATTTGATTATGAGGTCTCTGTTGGTAGCTGTATTTGACATATAGATGCGGTTTTGGAAATTGCTCAAAAGTACTAAATGGTGTTCAATTTTGTATTGGGTGAATGAATTAATCTGAAATCCAAAAATTTGGTACGGATATCACTGTTGGTGTCTGTGCTTGAGATATGGAGGTGGTTTTGGAAATGCGTACAATAATTGTTTGAAAAGTACTAAGTGGTAATAGATAGGTTATTGAGTAAAAGGATTGAGTTGGAATCCTGAAGTTGGGGTCTGTGGTTGAGAGTAGGAGCTGGTATTGGCTACGCATACTATAAATGTACTAAATGGTAAAAATTTTGGTATTGGAGGAAATTACAGAGCTTTAATCCGGAAATATGTACAATATCACCTTCGGTAAACTTCAAAATTGAAGAATTTGAAGACTTTCTAAGTCCTCTAATTTACTATCAATGTTTGAGCTATGATACGGTACAGCGATCCAAAAACACCTGCGGAACAGCCAGCAGAAACTCTTAACAACGAGCAACTCAAGTTAATTAGAGGTAGTTAGAAAAAAAAGTACTCTTAGCTAACAATTCGGTTAGTCGGAGGACAGAACATGATTTAGAAAATTTCTAACTACTCAAGTCATCTGCAGTAGCAAGCCTGTTTCATCGTTACCCAAACATAACACTGACATGCGGCCGCAATTACCAATTAAATTAGAATTATTTGACTTATGCGGCAAACGGCATATTGGGGTGGTTGGTTTACGATGTTCTCATTGCTAGTGTCGCATATTCTTGTGGTCTTGCTGTTGCCGTTGTTGCAGTTGTTACTATTGATACAATGGGCGCGGTTGTATGTTCTGACTAATGTACAGGGTGAGATACAAAAATTGCAACAAAGTCAAACGCCATAATTTTTACCTCCTTTTTTGAAATTTTATTGAATGAAAGCAAAAAATGTCGGAAATAGAATCAAATTTTAGAATAAGTTGAGATTTGTTCGAATTGGTCACCTTTGGCAGGAATTATGGCGTTCAAGCAGCCAATAAAACCTTCACACGCTGTCCGAATATTGCTCTGCGGTATTTTGGCCGATTCCCGGCGAAGCGCTTGCTTGAGGTGATCGACACTTTGGCATTTTTTAGTGCCAACCTTGCTTTCCAAAATACTCCAGACACAAAAGTCCAACGGATTGGTATCCGGAGATTTTGGTGGCCATTGTGCGCTGGAAATGAAGAGAAGAACTTCATTTTGTAACCATTCTTGGGAGGCGCGTGCTGAGTGCGATGGTGCTGTAGTAATGTCCAAGGTCTGCGGTTTTAATACACCCTCCATAATATTTTCGAGATAATATTCGGCATTTATTCTAATGCCACGGTCGATTAATACGAGCAGAGAGCGACCATCGGCTGCTACGGTGTCCCACACCATCACCATGGCCGGCGCTTGAGTTCTGGTGGCCAACCGAAGGTGGACATTTTCAGCTGACCTCTTTGGCAAGTAAACACGATCATTTTGTTTGTTTACAATCTGCTGGACAACGAATGATTTCTTATCGGAGAAAACCAAATTCGGCCAAGCGAAGCAACTCCTTAGCTCTTTTAAGTCTATTTTCTTTCTGTTGCGGTATAAGTTCTTGTAATTTCAGTGGCCCTGAGCTCATTTTTCAATATTTGCCGAATGGAATATGGAGATATATTCAGCTAACGAGCCATTTTTTGGCTACTGCGACGCGGGTTTTGAACAAGTCGCTTCTTTAATTTTCGAACCATTTCTGCTGATGTTGCTATTTTCTTTTGCGCACTTCCTTGACGTCGGGCTACGCTACCAGTATCACGGTAACAGGCGATGTTACAAGACACAAACGATTTATTCACATTTAAATGATGGAGTGTTCCAACGATAGCCACTTGTGGTTTTCCAGCCAAATATAAAGAAATCACACTATCACGCTTGAATTCCATCACGAATAACTTTTTTTCTGGAAAATTCTCACCAAAATGCTTTTGTTCGCTTGTAAACAATATAATGAGCTGTCACTGGAATAATTTAAACAGGTTTCGGACGAGTGATAGCAGTCTGAAGTTGTTTGCAATTTTTTCATCTCACCCTGTAAATCTAAAATTTCATCATTTCGGAATATATTAACTTTATTGAAATGCCAAATTGTGCCCGATTTTCATCAAAATTCACGTATCTCTGCTCATATTATAATATAATCTAAGGATGGGATAAACCTTTCTATCTCTTTAGTACCTAACTGACAAACGCCCCGAATTTTAAAAAAAAAAGTAAAACCCCTTCTTAAATTTTTCCACATTACAAACGATATGACTATCAACGTCTGGCTACATCTGTGAACAAAGCACATGACCAAAAATGTCAATGGTCGTCTTGAAAGGCATTTCATCAAACGACAATAACGCAACAAAAACGCAATCAACTTGTTACTTAACATACCTCCCAGAATGGTCGGCATATGCAAATCTCAGCATACCGACAAAAATGTTGCAGCAACAATTTATCTCCAACTCCCAACTCATCCATCATCGGAGGCTTAGATAACTTTGTAAGGAAAGAGAATGGCATAAAAGCAAAGGAAAAAAACAAGCAAACAGTTTAACTCACTGTCAATTCTTTAAGCTTATTGTAAAACAGACGGTCAAGCTTCAGCCCATCACAACAACGAAGAGGAGACGAAGAAGAAGACTTCGAAAGAAAGCTGCTCTAATATGTAATGTGTGAGTATGTGTATCCATGCATCCATCCAACCATCCATTCATCCGGCAGGTGTGTTTCTCACGCAGTTTTTCTTCTTTCTCATTTTTTTTTCCAGCTTGATGCTGTTGCCCGTTGACGTCTTTTTCTGTGTGTGTGTGTGTATGCTACTCTTGTCCAATGCATTTCCTTATCATTTGTTTTTTGTTCAAATTTAGATGGACCTGAAGCATGGTGGCAATTGTATCGAGCCACAACAACCGACCGAACGCTTTTAACTTCAAATCTGTAACATTTTCTTGTTGTTCTCTGCTCTTGGCCTTGCCAATGAGTCTTTTAGGTATTTTGAGTGGAGAGCAAAAATATGTTGGAGTATTGCATGGTTTCTAGACGGGATACAACTGGAATTCATGGTGCATGAAAACTACATGGATTTGTAGGTATACTAAATTTGTCTTTCCATTCGTAAGTTTTGGAAATGGAAATTTTGTTCGTATAAGAAGGACTAATATGCGCTCTGTTTGAGGCTCCTTCTCGTTCCTCTCCTACAACAGAATAAAAAGGTCAACATTGTTAGTTTTATTGCAGTTTACACCGCAAAATAACCTAATAAAGAGGTTTAAGATTCTATGGAATAAGATATGAGATATATAGTGTCTAAAAGAAAAATTGTTAAGATTCTTTTACTTATTTAATAATTTTCCAAGTTAAATAAAATATGATCAATTCTAAAACTAATTAATAAAAACATTCAACAAAAATTATCCATATATGTCTGTTTATTGATGTTGCAAACGTAGCAAATATTAAGAGAGGTCCATCTATGCTGATAACAATAGTAGAATTATTTTGGTCGCAAATTTAAATCCTTGAGCTAGGTAGCAAAGGGGTCGCTTTTGTTCTCTTATACCCTCTACCTTAGTATGGATGGTAAATAAATGTTGTCATTCCGTTTGTAATACTCGAAATATAAATTTTAGGCCCACAAAGCATATACAGGGTGAGATGAAAAATATGCAATCACATTCAAACTGCTGTCATTACTAAGCCACCCGTCTGACAGCTGTTTAAATTAATCAAATGACAGCTAATTATATTGTTTACAAGCGTACAAAAGCATTTTGTTCAGAATTTTCCAGCAGAAAGTTTTTCGCGATGGAATTCAAGCGTGATAGTGTGATCTCTTTATATTTGGCTGGAAAACCACAGGTGGCTATCTTTAGAGCACTGCAGTATTTAAATGTGAATAAATCTTTTGTGTCTCGTACCATCGCTCGTTACCGTGATACTGGTAGCGTAGCCCGTTGTCAAGAAAGTGGACGGAAGAAAACAGCAACATCAGTAGAAATGGTTCGAAAATTGAAGAAGCAACTTAAGCGAAACCCGCGTCGCAATATTCCATTCGACAAATATTGAAAAATGAGCTCGGGCTAAAGCCATTGAATTTCCAAAAAGTGCAAGAACTTACACCGCAACAGAATGAACATAGACTCAAAAGAGCTAAAGAGTTGCTTCGCTTGGCCGAAAGGGGTGAAGTGCCGAATTTGGTTTTCTCCGATGAGAAAACATTCATTGTCCAGCAGTTTGTAAACAACCAAAATGATCGTGTTTACTTGCCAAAGTGGTCAGCTGAAAATGTACACCTTCGGTTAGCCACCAGAACTCAAGGCCATGGTGATAGTATGAGCCGCCATAACAGCCGATGGTCGCTCTCTGCTCTTATTAATCCACCGTGGCAGCAGAATAAATGCAGAATATGATCGGAAAAAAATTCCTGGAGGGTGTATTAAAGCCTTGGGCACGCAAACGTTTTGTCTGCAGTCCTTGGACATTTCAACAGGACTCAGCACCATCGCACTCAGCATGCGTCACCCAAGAATGGTTACAAAACGAGGTGCCTCGCTTCATTTCCAGCGGACAGTGGCCACTAAAATCTGCGGATACCTATCCGTTGGACTATTGTGTCTGGAGTATTTTGGAAGGCATGGTTGACACTAAATAATACCAAAGTGTCGATCACCTCAAGGAATCGCTTCGCCGGGAATGGGACAAAACACCGCAGAGCAACATTCTGACAGCGTGTGACGGTTCTATTGGCCGTTTGAAGGCCATAACTTTTGCCAAAGGTGACCAATTCGGACAAATTTAAACTTATTCTAAAATTTGATGCTATTTCCGAACTTTTTTTGATCTCATTCAAAAAAATTAAAAAAAAGACAAAATTATGGCGTTTGACTTTTTGAAGTTTTTTATGTCACCCTGTATTCACCGAATTTGCTTCAACTTTCGTATTTAAAGTTCCTAATGAGTACTATAGCCTGTGACAGCTATGACTACGCAAGTCCACGTCTTCATAAAGCCCTCATATAATGGAACCTCCCTTTAATTTGTATTTTGATGATATTAGCGACATTATCGGTACTACACTCTATGACAGGACAACGTCTGCGTATAGGCACCATATAACGGTTTTTATTTTATACTTCAGCCATGTGGCTACAGAGGATATATATCATTTGATAAAAAAATAAAAAATATTGAGTTCGGTCGGGCCGAACTTTTAATACCCTTGGCCATTGGGTAAAAAAAACATTTTTATATAAAAGTACTAGTTGGCCCGGTCCGCGTTGCCGGCCCGTAGTTTTTGTCTATTGGGCATATTTTTCCAAGCATAATTATTCACAGATATGACTGATATAAGTGTTCACGTACAGGTCGATTAAAAGTGTTTTAGAATACCTGTACCCATTTTTAAGCCGTGGGCTTCAATATTAAAACCATGTAAGGGATCAATTTTTTTAAAATTAATTTTTAATATGGCAAAAATCGTAGCAAAATCTTAAAGTCAAATGAGCAGTAATTTGGAATTTACTGTATTTTGTATACTACATAATTGAGGGCTGAATGATTTAAGAATAGCCAAAGTTAATTACTTTTTAAACCCATTAGCACCTTAGATTGTGCATTAGATTAGATTAGATCCATATAAGTCCCCCTAACCATGTCGGTCTGTTTGTCCGCCAAAAGGGGGACTTGAGAGGGTATTATTACATGGAGAAAATTCTAAAATTTGTAGATATGTTGAAATTTTTGTGTAAGATTTTCACCCCCTTATACACATTATTAGCCAAATTCTTTGAAATATGGTAAAATAAGGAGGTACCTTCTTTATATGAGCACTACTCCGAAACATCGACCTACATTGAAAACTTTCTTCTACCCCTTATAATCTAAGATGACAAATAGAGGCCAAATCAAAAATATAGCAGAACAATATAGCATGTCATGGCATTTCGCGTAATTTAAATAAGTAAAAATAGTTTTATCCACCTCATAATTGAGGGCAGAATGATAAGATGGGAATTAATTTTATTTGCCATTTAAATTGTAAGTTGGAGACCCCTTAAAGTCCATATTTTCATCATAGTATAATTCAATGATGATTCAACAAATATTCGGTCCCGTGCTACTTTCTTATATTTGTAATTTGTTCATGTTTTCACAATTTATTTCGATGTCTACGTTCCCAACCAATATTCTCTTGGGGGTTACAAATTCAATAGAATACAAAATTTTCTTTTCTGACCACACATTAGATGTGAAAGTGGCTTGGGGATACTCCAATGGGGACTTTACTTAAATAAATTCCTATGTGGCAATTATCTGTATGATGGTTCCCTACCCCAGGGTGGCATAAATAAAAATTGTTAGCCAAATCAATTGATGAATGTGGTCAAGACCAATATGGGTCCTACTCTGAAAATTTCAAATTTTATGCGAAGAGGTTCTCTACCCCCTTAGAAACAAAAATGCCAAATAAGGGCCAAAAAATGAAAAAAAGTGGCCAAGACCCCAAATATAGCTTAAATCATAGATGGTTATATAAATATGAAATCTAGTTATTCTCTTATCCGTGAGTTATGATCGATATAAAAACCTACAAAAGCGATTTAAGGTATTTTGAATGTTTGGGAAGAATTTCTGGAAGGATATAAAACCTTTTCTTACTAAAAGTCCCATTCGCTCTAGTATTTGCACCTTTTATATTTTGTATTTTACTGATTACTCTCCCAAGAAATTTTGCATTTTGAGCTCTCATAGGACGGATCATTGTCAGATGAAAGAAGTAGGTCCACGCTTTGAAATGAGCCCCATTAGGCTTATTCGGTCATTTTTTTTCTTTTGTGTTCGCATCTTTCAGCCCTGGAGTTGAAGGGTAGATATCAGTTACATCCTATTTCGCACTTATTTAATTTTTTTGGTTAAAAATCGTATATAGTAAAAAATTATTCTTTATTTTGTTCACAAAAAATCCACTCAATTCAATATGATAATACATATTGAAAAAAAAAAAATGACAAAAGAAGAATAACAAATTGAAAAAATCTTTAACTTGTTCGATGATTTTTTACAGCAAATGTTTAAAGATCCTTACAATGTTTGTCAATAGAATGTGCTATTATTTTAAAATTCGATTCCATTGAAATTTTTTTCGATTTTTTCCCGATTTGAGAATTTTCGCAATGAGATCCCTTTTTCGTGATTTTTTAGCGATTTTGAAAAAGTAATTATCTTTTAACTTTGGTGTGATCGCGTTAAGTTATTTCGATATCATCTATTCCGTTTCGCCACCACATAATTCGGTACTACACTTCCATGTAACCCGCCATAAATTTCAGTTCTCAAGAAATCAAATTCAAATCGAATTCAAAAATAAATACTACAAATGTACATTAGAAAAAGTAAGTCAAAATGGAAAAAAATCATGCAAAATAAAACATTACATTACATTTGAAAAGTCAAAATGAAAATTTTAATATATCACATTTTTATGCGTTTTTTTTGGATATTATCCTTTTCGGAGAGGAGACAATTCCGAATTTGTGTGAATCGTTAAAATCAGTCCAGCGGTTCTTAAGTTATAAGCGTAGTAACTAACACAACTTACATTTATATATATAGATTTGAATTCAAACGTGTTCCACTGTAAACTACAAATACCTGTAAGACCGTTTTTATACTGCAGTTAAACTTTTCAAAACTCCATAAAGTGGGTGTGGCCGTTATATGAGGGCCACACCAAAACAATAACCTCTACAGAAAATTTTATACTTCAAGGATTATCATCTATCAAATCTTCAAAATACCAAATTTAAAACAATTATGGGGGTAAATGTGACTAGGATTATCAAAATACCGAATATCGGCGGGTATCGTTATATGTGCGCTATAGGAAAACGTGAACTAATATTCTACGTTTCGCCACACGGGCTAGAGTCCATTATGACCTACAAAGACTATTTTTTTTTTGGCAAATCCGGGAAAAATGTGGCAAACATCAGAAAATACCGAAAATCGGTAGGTACCTTTATATGGGGGCTATACCGAAACGTAGACTTTTTTATACTATGTCCCGTCACTGGAGCTAGAACCCTTTACGAACTACAAATACCAATTTTTAGACAAATCCGTTGAAAAATGTGGCAAAAATCATCAAAACACGGAATATCGGGAGGTACCGTTACATGGAGGCTATACCAAAACATGGGCTGATGTATCTAATTTTTAATACCGACCATCCCAAACACAATACAAATTCTTGTGCCAAATTTTGAAGCTCCACGTTTCATAATGTGGGCTGTATCATAATTTCAACAGACAGACGGACATCACTTATGGGTCTAAAAGGGAATGACAGTTAATATACCCTCATTTCCTCCAACTTGGAGGGTATTAAAACGTGCCTCATCGAAATAACGGTTTTAGACTCTAGGTCTCTTTGGACCAAAGCCGTTTCAGGACATTTGGAGACGATTTATCGATGTCCGTCCATTCGTTTTCTGTTTGTCTTTCTGGCTGGCTCGTGCGCACGATAACTCTCGAAGAAATTATCCGATTTGATCCAAACTTGGTACATCGTAATATTATATGCAAACTTAGGTCTGGTACCTCCCCAACAAAAGGTCAAGATTTTCAAAGAAAAAATAATATCTCATAAAAAAGAGATCATATCTTGTGTTAAAAAAATATTGGAATGTGTGAAATTGGAAGACAGTCGGATTCTTACTTCTCATTTTATAAAAGTTATCATTATTCCAAATTTGGAGAGGTGAAGAGGTATTTGATGGAATGGGTCGATATTGCCAATTCCATCAAATACCTCTCCACCTCCACAGTAAGAGTAAGAATCTTCTTCTTGTACCTCACCCACAACGATAACCAGTAAGGAAAGCTCAAAAGTCGGGCGGGGCCGACTATATGATACCCTACACCACTATGCATATTTAGTAGAGCTCTCGTAAAAAGGTTTATACAGGGCATTTCAGAGCTCTATGAGATATTTGGTACAAAATCAAAATCTATCTAATTCTATCGTACATTTTACGAACTATTGCTATCTCTGAACCGGGTTTCTCCAAATTATACGTATTAGCTTCTAGACTGGTGATTTGGGCTGATATTGACCATTTAGTGCACATTTAACGCGAAATCGGATGAAGATATATATGAGAGTTATATCCAAATCTGAACCGATTTCGATAAAATTTAAAACAGATATTCCTGTGCTCCATCTAATACCTGGTACCAAATATCACGGTTGTGGAGTGAATATTACGAATGTATGGGACTAAAACTCTAAATCGGATGAAACATATATATGGTTGCTATATCTATATCTGAACCGATTTTCACTAAATTTGATATACTTGCTTCTAGGCTGAATTTGGTCCGATGTACTAAAATTCGGGCCATTTGGGCTGATATTGGCCATTTGGTGGTCAATTAACCCGAAATCGGATGAAGATATATATGGGAGCTATATCCAAATCTGAACCGATTTCGATAAAATTTAAAACAGCTATTTCTGTGCTCCATCTAATACCTGGTACCAAATATCACGGTTGTGGAGTGCACAGTAGGAATGTGAGGGACTTAAAGATCAAATCGGATGAAAGATATATATGGGAGCTATAGCTATATCTGAACCGATTTTCTCCAAATTTGATATACTTGCTTCTAGGCCGAACTCGGTTGGGTGTGCCAAAATTCAGGTAATTTTGACTGATAGTGGATATTTGGTGCACATTTAACCCGAAATCGGATGAAGATATATATGGGAGCTATATCTAAATTTGATCCGATTCTCACCAATTTCAATAGGGTTCGTCCTTGGGCCAAAAAAATATTGTTTGGAAAATTTCATCTCAATCGGATAATAAATGCGACCTGCATTTTGTTCACAAGAATACATGGACAGACGGACTGACATGCATAAATCGACTCAGAAAGTGATTCTATGAAGGTTCTCAAAAGTAACTATGGGTCTATCTCGTTTCCTTCTCCATGTTACAAACAAATGCACAAAGACATAATACCCTTACCACTATGTGGTGTAGGGTATAAAAATGTTGATAGGCAAACGCCAAGTGAGCATCCGATTATTTTTAAACTCAGCACATCCCAATATTTCTATAAAGACACCTGGTGAAGGTGGCGTATGTGGGACCACTCTTCTTGTACCTCCCCCACAACGGGTCTAATTTTGGAATAATAATATCTCTCATAAAATAAGAAATAAGTATTATATTATCTTCAAATTTCACATGTCCCAATACTAATGGAAGTTCTGGTATGAAAGTGATAGATATCGGCCTACCGCTTCTGGTACCTCTCACACAAAGGTTCACAATTTGTAATACTTGTATCTCTCGTAACTTGCAAAACAAATCTATGATTCTTTTCAAACTGAGTATATCTAAATATTGTTCTCAATCAAAGAATGTGATATGTAATTTGTCGTCTCACTTCTTCTCGTACCTCGCCCATAAAAGGTTAAAACTATGGTTAACAATAAATCTCAAAAAATTTGTTTTTTTTTTTTTAAATTTTGCATATCCAAATATTTTTATAAGTTTTTGATGAAGTGGAATGCTTTGGTCCAATATATCTAATACCTCGCGCATATTTCAAAATTTTCCAAAAATTATCACATATCTTATATAAAGTGAAGGAAGTAGCCGAAATAGTCCAAATCGGGCACGGTGTAATATACATCAGAGTTAGTTCAGATAAGAAGTGGATAATACTGCTCCACTCCTTCGGTCTGTCCTCCATAAAGGGTCAACATTTTGAATGATCATGATGTAAGTCTAAACATATTTTAATATACTGACATAGGCTGAGGACATAGAAAAATTGACTCCTAATATCTTGAAATTGATTTCGTCTAGAACAGTGTGGCTTATTTGTTCGGGATACCGTAGTATTTTGTTGTTGCAAAATGGTCAGGCTTATCCCTTTATTGTTGTTTTTATAAAAACAACGTTTGTTTATTAGTGGAGAACGATGGTAATGTTTACCAGGGGGCAAGGCAGGGAATACCTAGGTTTCGGAAAGAGCCACCAATCCTCATCAGTTCCCTTGTTTTTTGTCTGGGATATTCTCCCCAGAAGTTATTTTAAAAAATAACTTCTATGACAAAAAACATTTTTTACCCAAGTGACGAGATCGTAAGCTCAATAGAAGAGGAACCAAGGAATTAAATAAAACTAAAATTCTTTTGGAAACCATTCTAAATCTTACAACCGCACTTTTAATAAGACATAAGTTCTAAAACTGATATTTCTATGCCATAGGTCTAAGGATGTAAAATCAAAATTCGAACAAATTCAAATCTAGAAAATTCTCATAGAATTCCTCAATGTTATGAGTACTTCATTGCAAAATCTCCAAAAGTCATAGCAGCCTCCTGCGATTTTGTAGCTACCAACTCATATCACATTCACCAACCATATAAGGATGTTTGCATAGCAAAACCTATATTTAACTTAGTTATGTTTAAGCTTTCGAGTAGAGTTAAAAGTAATTTTTGCCTATGGGCCAATTTGGCCAAACTTTCTAACTTTCGTACATTCCCAACGTCCATAGGCGCATCAGTGCAACATGCCGTAGCTTTTGTTTTAGGCGCTGCTTGTTCTATGCTGCTGCTCCACAATTTACTGTGGCAACTCAACTTAAAACTATGCAGCAATGCCAGCTTGAATTGCTTCTTTTCCTGGCACACACACACACCGGAGGCAGGTCACTCATTGCTCGCTCCATCAGAAGAAAACCAACAAAGGATTCACAAATTCACTTCACCAGTTTCTGTGAGACCCCTACAGCGTTTGGGCCAAAAAGCAAAACAAAGAGGTGAACGAACACCCCACACCATCTCACCTGGAAAACTCGGCTTAAGAGCCAGCCACATGCGGTTTTAACAATTGATCAGCAACAGCAGCAGCAACAGCAGAACGAACAACAATGTCGGTGTTTAGCAGAAAATAACATTATACTGGAATTCACACTGGCCATCACCTCTGGCTGGCAGTTGTGTGTTGCCACTGTCGCTTCCCTGTTGGTTGAATCATCAAACCATTTGCAAGTCCAACTGACAGACAACCCCAACCATGCTGATGCCGATGCCAATGCTGATGAAGATGGAAGAGGAAGATGATGTCCTACACACCAGCGGCACATAGATGTGTCGTAGGCAATGGCATCACTGTTTCCTTTTTTTTTTGCAAATTCTTTGTCTCTCCCTCTCTCTCTCTCCGGGACTGGATGTGTGTGATTGTGTTATTACTGGATTTTATAAAGTCGTTTTAGGCTTTTGGCTCCTACCACCCGTTTTTTTTGCTCTTGCATGATTCGGTCAAGTCAGAGGCAATGATGCTCTATAACAGACAATGCCACCAAGATTGTTTGTCGCCAACAGGCAACAAGTCTGTATTCATTTTTGTGTTCAGGTCTCTTGTTTCTCCCATATGAATGGAACTAAATACCGGCCATATGCCATACTTTTAGTTGGCCCTTGGCTATTTGGGGTACTGCAGTGGTGGTGCGAGTCGTAGGTGCCTTTTGAAAAGTTTGCGACAAAAGGATATTTTGACAGAAGGACAGAGATAATTGTATTATCTCATGTAAAATGGGGGGATTACTTACTCATGGTATTACTTCTACTCATAATCGTTTTTTAGGATTTTGAATGTACCCATAGGACACTGTCCTGCCATCAGAATGGACAAAACAACATCATCCATCATGTGGTATGAAATGACTGAAAAAATATGAAAGGATTTTGATAGTTTAAAGCATTTAGAAGATTGCTAAAAATAGTTTAATTTAAAAAAAGGAATATCTTTTTGGAAGGATTAAAAATAGACCCATTTTTTGGTGAGACAAATACAAATACAGGTTCAAGAATGTTCAATGAATGTAGAATTTGATAAAACACAAAAAAACTTACAGGATAAACTCAGTGGATTATGAAAGTAGAGCCAAAAATAGAAGACAAATGTATAGCAGTTTTGAAAGTTTACATCGCAAAGTAAATTAAATAGAGAAGGCAAGTGGCCCCGCTTTCAGTTTTTAAATTTCGGACTAAGATTTTTTTTAAATGTTTACGTTTTAGATATCCTTTCAATACCCTCCACCATTTGGAAATTTAAAAATAAAAATAAATAATAATAAATAAATAAAATCCGTTAAAAATTATGTAGAAATTTTAAAAATACTGAATATAGGGAGTTACCATTATTGTGGGGCCTATACGAAGACGTAGACCCACAATTTTCTGTCACAAGCTGTACTAACTAATACGAAGTGCAAATACGAAATCTGAGAACAAAAATTTGACAAAAATGTAGCTAAAATCATCAAAGTGCCAAATATAGGGAGGTGCCGAAATTGAGGAGCTATACGAAGACCTGAACCTGCATAGGCTGTCTATAGACTCTAGTACCCCTTGGGAACTTTAAACGGGAAATTTAAAGCAATTCCCGCGAAGAATGTCGCTGAAATTAGCAAAATACCAAAATATGGAGTTGCCATCATATAGGGGCTATAC
The DNA here is from genome assembly GCF_030504385.1 of Musca domestica. Taxonomy (NCBI): domain Eukaryota; kingdom Metazoa; phylum Arthropoda; class Insecta; order Diptera; family Muscidae; genus Musca; species Musca domestica. Next base: position 20,192,803 of record NW_026712363.1, on the reverse strand, counting down.
GGACCTGCATAGGCAATTTTCTGTCACCGACTTTAGAACCCGTTACGAACTGTAAATACGAATTTTCTGTCAGAGGCTGTAGTATCCGTTACGAAGTGCAAATACGAGAATTAAAACAATTCCGGTAAACAATTTCGCTAGAATCAGCAAAATATCGAATATAGGGAGGTGCTGTTATATGGGGGTTATGCGAAGACCAGAAACTATATGAACAATTGTCTGTCATAGACTGAACTTCGCATTACAAACTTCAAATACGGAATTTGAAATAATTCCGGTGAATAATGTATCTAAAATCATCAAAATACAGAATATAGGGAGGTACAGTTATAAGGGGGCTGCACAAAAACTTAGACCTTTATAACTAATTTTCCGTCACTGGCTGTAGTACCCATTACGAACTATCATTACGAAATTTGAAACAATTCCTGTAAAAAATGTCGCTAAAATCATCAAAATACCGAATATAGGGAAGTACTGTTATATGAAGGATATACCTAAACGAGGTTCTATATAGCCCATTTCCAATACCAAAAGTCCTGTAAACGAAACACACATTTAAGTAAAATTTTATCAACCGTTTTTTATTAATCGTTTGGATGATGAAGAAATTTCCACAGACGGACAGGTAGATGGACGGTCATCGTTAAATCGAGGGTCTAAAAGGTATATTTCAAGGTGTTACAAACGGAATGACAAAAAGTACAATAATTATTTTGGTCGAAAATTGTAAAAGATACATTTTTATACCCTCAGCCATATGGCTAGATAGGGTATATATCATTTGATAGGTCAAAACGTGCCTAGTCGAAATAACGGTTTTAGATCCTAGGTCTCTTTGGACCAAATCCGTTTCAGAACATTTGGAGTCGATCTAGCGATGTCCGTCCGTCTCTCTGTCTGTCCGACTGGAGCACACGATAACTCGCGAAGGGAGTATCCGATTTGGTCCAAACTGGGTGCATCGGAATATTATTGTCAAACTTAGATCAAGTTCGAAGATGGGCAATATCGGTCCACTCATTCTGTTACCTCCCCCACAAAAGGTCGAAATTTTCAAAAAATATATTTTTTGCACAGAAGGAGAAACGATAATCCGATTTTGCTCCTACTTTGAAAATCCTAACATTTGCGCCAGTGCTAGGTCAGGTGTGAAATGGACAATATCGGTACACTCCATCAAGTACCTCCACCACAAATGGTCAAAATTTTAAAAAATTACAACTCTTATAAAATGTGATGTAAGAGTCCGACTGCCTTCAAATGACACACCAAACAATATTTCTACTAACACAAGGTCTGGTGTGAATTTGAAATATTCCGGTCCACTCCTTCTGGTACTTCCCCCAAAAAAGGGGCAACATTTTCAGTAACCATGAAGCTCAAAAAACGTGAAATAATATCCTATTACGTTCAGACTTGGCACATATAAGTATTTCTATCAACACAAGATATGTTATAAAGTACCTCCCCTACAAAAGGTCAAAGTTTTTAATAACCAAAACGATCATAAAGTCCGAAATAAGCATTCGGTTCTCTTCATATATCATACATCCCATTATTTCTACTAACACAAGATCTGGTGTGATATATCGGTCTACTCCTTCTGGTACCTCCCCCACAGAACATTCTCAGGAACCATGAAGCTCATAAAACGCGAAATTAACATCCGAGTGCATTCATACTTGGTACATCTCAACATATCTATCAACACAAGACCTCTTATAAAAAAAGGTGGAGTTCGTTCCATTTCTTATGGTATCTCCCCCACATAGGGTTCAAGATTTTGAAATGGAACTTATAATTTAGCATAAAATTGGATATAAATGTTCGATATTATTATAATCTTACCCATACCAATATTTTTGTCTTATGAAATGGAATGCGTCGGTCGAATATATTTGATACCTAACGCACATTTTAACTTTTTCTAAAAATGATCATATATCTCATATAAAGTGAAGGAATTAATCGATATAGTTCAAATCTAGTATGTCATTTTTATTTACGAAATGAAAAATATTGGCCAATTCCTTCCGAAACTACTGCATTAAGGGTTAAGAATTTGAAAAATCATAACAGAAGTCAAATAAGTAAAACACATTAAGTTCGGCCGGACCAAACTTTTAATACCCTCCACCTTAGGGTAAAAGAAATATTAGAAGAAATGTGGCAAAAACCATTAAAATGCCGAATATCGGGAGGTACCGTTATATGGGGGCTATATCAAAACGTGGACCTATGCATGCAATGTTTCGCCACCGGAGCTGGAACCCATTATGACCTACAAATACCAATTTTTAGTCAAATCCGTAAAAAAATGTGGCATAAATCATCAAAATACCGAATATCGGGAGGTACCGTTATATGGGGACTATACCAGAACGTGGACCGATATATCTCATTTGCAATACCAACCATCCTAGACACAATGCAAATTGCTCTGCTAAATTTTGGCGCCCTACGTCAAATAATGTGGGCTGTATCGTGATTTCAACAGACAGACAGACAGACAGACGGACATCGTTAAATCGACTTAGAACTTTATGCTGATTATGAATATATATACTTTATGGGGTCTAAGACGAATATTTAAGGATGTTACAAATGGAATGATAAAGTTAATATACCCTCCTTTCCAAGGTGGAGGGCATAAATATATTTTAATAATTGAACATCTGTCGCCAACACCGACAGATACTTTTTAACTTGTTTGTTTCTTCATTAGCCGACACCGATTCTCGAACTGACAACTTTTAGTTACTTGGTAATGAGAAGAATAAGTTGTTTGCCTTGTAATTTTCTAAGAAAAATCCCATTATTTTCAAACTATGCATAATGTGGTTAGTTTACATTACCATTAAATGGGTTATTAGACTCAAAGATCCCCCAAGATTTTGAAGGGTATGTTACGGATTTATGTTATGAATTAAAACAAATCAAACCACTTCTAATTACCATATACTTTCTTCAAACAAGAATTTTTTATATCAGAATTCTCTGCCTACCACGAGAGGAAAGCTATGCCTTTCTATTCCCACAAAAATTTTCTTCTAATTGCCTTAGCTATGGTCTTAGACAGAGGAATGCAAATAGCTCTGCAAAATTAAACATTCCATTGTCATTGCCCTTTAACCAACTAAGAAGAAGAAGAACATCACTCTATCTTTGCACTTTGCAATTAGTCATTAGAAGAAGCTAAGGTTAAAATGTGCCTATTATCTGCGCCAGCTCTCGCTGTTTCGTGGGCCCCATTACCATTTAGTTAGTCTCGACCATTCCGATGCAGAACGAAATAGTAAATCACATTTGATTACATATCCCTTTTGAATGTGTTCGGTGGCATCATTCAATTGTTGCTAAGTTTATTCCCACATTTAGTCGAAGAATTTTTCCCACTGCCAGCCGCAGTTGCCGAAGAATGGCAGCAGCTTTACTTACTGCCAGCTTGCATTTCTCGAGCATCAATTAAAATTTAAATTGCAATAAAATAAGGCATGAAAAAAAGCAGCCGACAAGCAGGAATTGTATCAGGTAAACTAAGTCAAATGAGAACCGACAGATTTCTTTGGAATTGCTATAAACTATGTGTATAGGAATGATGAAATTGTTCTGGGTGCTGATGCGGCTAGAGTGGAGCATGGCTGACTATGATGAAGAAGATGGTGGTGATGATGATGCAGTTGTAAATTATAGATCATGGTTTCCCTAGACAACCAAGCAACCAACCGACCAGTAAAGCACCACAACGGCTACCTTCATCGCCACCAGCAGCCATGGTATGAAAATTGGAGTAATTGCATGTTACCCTCTCTATGAAGTCAATTTTCCGTTTTCATTTGTTGTTTTTTTTTTTTTGTTCCTTATTTTCACAATAACGCATCCACCGTTGGGCTTTGCAAAATACGTGTGCAAAATTATTTTGTTGCATAAATTCCGTAGAGGCGAAGGCATTATTTTAGTGCCTTCTGCCACAAAAGGCTAAAAGGTAAATTTTATTATGTGTATATGGCAACAAATATTTATGGACTATCTTTTGCCCATCTGCTCGGAAATTGGTATAACTGATGGTAATATTTTTTGCATCCTGTGTAGTTATTTATAGAGTATACAATATATAAACAATATAGTCGCAAAGGTATTTAGCTTCTTAAATCCCAAGGTTGATATCTGAATATGATAGGAATAATATAAGTTCCTATTACAATTAGGTCAGATGTGTACAATTTTGCACCAATTGAAAAAAGGCTAAAGTCGGACTGGACCGACTTTATGACCCTACATCACTTTGCATATATAGTAGAGCTACATATAAAAACTACACTTTTTATGGGAAATGCATGAGATTTAAGACATACCAACTATTGTCGTTAAAGCAGTTATAAGTTAAAGCCGAAAGGAACTACTCTACCAAATTTGTCGGAGGCATTTGTGTCTTCATTCATATTCATTAAAATCCATCCTACTTGAGCTGATATTATATTTTTTAGGCACAATAAACGTGAAATCGGATGAAGATATATATGGGAGCTATATCCACATCTGAAGATATATACGGGAGCTATATCCAAATCTGAACCGATCTCTATAAAATTAAACAAAGGTATTTCTATGGTGTATCTGATAGTTGGCTCCAAATACTGTTGTTGTGGAGAGTATTTTACGGGTGTGAGGGAGTAAAATACAAAATCGGATGAACATATATATGGGACATATAACTATATCCTAATCTATCTTCACCAAATTTGATACGTTTTCTTTCAGAATCCGTTTAATCCGGACTATATAAAACATTTGGTGCACAATAAACTTGAAATCGAGTGAAGGTATGTATGGGAGCTACATCCAAATCCGAACAGAACTCTATAAAATTTTAAAATTTTTTCGAATATCGTTGTTACAGAGGCTGTGTGGGACATATTTAGCAAATCGGTTGAAGAATATATATGGGAGTCAATGGGTCCATATCTGGACGGTTTTCCACCACGAAACCCATACAGCCAATTTTCCGCCACCATTGGTAAGGGTATTATGTATGTATGCATTTATATGTAATATGGAGAAGGAAGCGAGGTAGACCCACAGTTATGCTTGAGGATCTGCATAGAGTCACATTCTGAGTCGATTTATGCATGTCAGTCCGTCCGTCTATCGACGTATTTTGTTGAACAAAATTCGCATTTATTATTCGATTGAGAAGAAATTTACCAAAAAATATTTGTTTGCTCCAAGGACGAACCCTATTGAAATTGTTGTGAATTGGTTCAAATTTAGATATAGCCCCATATATATCTTCAACCGATTTTGGGTTAATTGCGGCCTAAATGGTTAATAACAGTCCAAATGACCTGAATTATGGTACATCCGACCGAATTTAGTATATAAGTAAGTACATATCGGTTGAGATATAGCTATAGCTACCATAGATATTTTTATCTGATTTCGGGTTTATTGTACACCAAATGGCTAATATTACCCCAAATGGACTGAATCTTGGTAATTCCGAGTGAATTCATCTTACAAAAAAGTACTTCAAATTTGGTAAAAATCGGTTCAGATATAACTATAGCACCCATATATATGTTTTATCCGACTTGGTGTTAAAGTCCCTGACACAACAATGATATTTGACACTGGGCATCAGATACTGCTCGAAAATACTTCTGCCAAATTTTATCGAGATCGGTTCAGATTTTTCTATACTTTCGATATACATCTTCATCCGATTTGACGGATATTGCTACCCATATATATTTAATATCAGCCTAACTGGAATAGATTTTTATACACCCCACCTTGAAAAGGAGGGTGTAAACTTTGTCATTCCGTTTGTAACATCTCGGTTCACGTTTTGGTATAGCCCCCATATAACGGTACCTCCCGATATTCGATGTTTTAATGATTTTTGCATATTTTTTAATGGATTTGTCCAGAAATTGGTATTTGTAGTTCGTAATGGGTTGTAGGTCCTGTTGCGAAACATTGTATGTGTAGGTCCACATTTTGGTATAGCCCCCATATAGCGGTACCTGCCAATATTCGATATTTTGATAAAAGTTGGTAGTTTTAGTTCATAATGGTTTCTAGTCTGGTGGCAGAACTTTGAATATTTAGTTCCACGTTTTCCTATAGCGCACATATAACGATACCCGCCGATATTCTGTATTTTGATAATCCTAGTCACATATATCCACATAATTGTTTCAAATTTGGTATTTTAGAAGATTTGATAGATGACAATCCTTGAAGTATAAAAATTGGCCATAGAGGTTCCCATTTTGGCATGGCCCTATATAACGGCCTCACTCACTTTACCGTTTTTTGATAAGTTTAACTGCGTTATGCAAAAGGTCTTACATGTATATGAAGTTTAAAGTGAAACACTCTTGAATTCAAATAGTTTTATGTAATAATGTTTTCTTCACCCAAAGGTTTCATATTCAACCGAATTTTGCCATTTGGTAAAACACGGTTCGGCAACAAACAAATATTTATACCGTACACCACAAGGTGGTCAGGGTTTTATGTCTTTGTGCATTTATTTGTAACAGGCAAAAGGAAACGGGATAGACCCATAGTTCCTTTTGATGATCTGCATAGAATCACTTTCTGAGTTGATTTATGCATGTCAGTCCGTCTGCCCGTCCGTCCGTCCGTCTGTCCATGTATTCTTGTGAACAAAATGCAGGTCGCATTTATTATCCGATTGAGATGAAATTTTGCACAAGCCATTTGTTTGGCCCAAGGACGAACCTTATTGAAATTGGAGATAATCGGTAAAAATTTAGATATAGCTCCCATATATATCTTCGTCACAAACAACCAAATTAGGCCTGAAAATAAGTATGCCAAATTTGATCGACCGATTTGTTATTTTTGTCCTCCGCAGCCGTAATATGCACTCTGTAACAACAATATTTGGGGAAATATATCAAATGCAGCTCAGAATACCTTTGCTAAATTTTATCGAGATCGGTTCAGATTTGGATATAGCTCCTATATATAACTTCGTCCGATTTACTTTTTATTGTGCACCAAACGTGTAATATTTGCCCAAATGGGATGGAATTTGGCACTTGCGACCGAATTGAGTCTAGAAGTCAATTTTAGTATGTCAAATTTGGTGAAGATCGGTTCAGATATAGCTATAGCTCCCATATATATCTTTATATGATTTCAAATTAATTTTGCACCAAATGGGCAATACAAGTCCGAATTTAAAAGATACAAATGCTTCGGCATATTTAGTCCTTTGAATTTTAAATTATAATAATTATAATCATAGGGTGTATGGTTGAATTCTCCCATAAAAACTTTTGTTATGTGGAGCTCAACTAAATTAGCAAAGTGGTATAGGGTATCACAAAATCGGCCCCGCCCGACTTTAGGACTTTCTTTACTGGTTTTTAATATAATTCTTATCGAAGTCATATCACGCACTACACATCAATGATATTTTTTTCCAAGTCTCCTAAAACTCAATAATTGCGCAGGGAGTTCCTTAGTTTCTGGCTTCCGTTTTCAAAGTTCTTAATGTGCTTTTATCGTCCTTAAACTAAAGCTTCAATCTCATTTTTTGTTTATTTTAAAGAATGCCTTGAGAACAGCCAAAGAGATCCAATCCCTCATTGAAATTTCAATTCATGTGCCCTGTCATTATTCCCAACGAAAATATATTGACCAGGAAAACAATTTCATAATTCAAAACCAGAATTATACATCATAAATTACGAAAAATATATCCTTTTCCAAGCAGTTGAACACATTGTCATTTAGCATGTCAGTTTGACTCCCTGTCTGTCTTCCTGTCTGCTGGCCTGCCTATGTTCGTCAAATCTTCTTCTGGTCGGGATAACAATTTATTTGTCGCTGCATATTTTTTCATCGTTTTGTTTTATTTCGAAAAACAAAAATGTTGTAATGTTAATTTGTCCCCCCACCGCTGTAGCTCAGTGTTGTTGTTGTCCATGTGTAGTATGGTTCATGGTTTTGAATGTATGTCCAGAACAGTTACAGCATTTCGAATGAAATGGACATGCCTTCAAACGACAGGCATCTACAAGTTGCACTTGACTACCGATTACAATCAATCTTCTTCTACTCGTTGTAGTGGTGATGGTGGAGAGTGTGTGTTTAAGACCAAAACGCATAGCAAACCATCAAACAAACGCACACAAGTCGTTGTACAGCGAACACTTGGTCGATTGCTACAAACCATTCATCCAACCATCCCACATGAAGATAGATGAATAAACGGACAGATATTTAGATAGGTAGTTGATAGTCCAAACAAGGCATCGAAGGTAGCTGCAGTGGGAAGTGGAAATAATCATATTAACGATTTAAATGCAACCAAGTAAATTATAGATTCTTGTACAAATTTGTTTTTCTTTTTTTTGTGTTTTTTTTCTCTGTTATGTGGTTATGACGGTTGCATGCGGTTTGTTTTAGAGGAGCAGCATAAGAACGGTTTAGAGTTGCCAGGAAATGTTTTTATGGATTTTTTTGGAGGTAAGCTAGATTTAGCTTTTTTTTTGGAAAAGTAATTATTATCACACGATTCTAGTAGTTATTGGCCTCTATGTGGAGAGGCCTGCTAGCCTTCTGCGTGAAAGCTTATTATCTTTCTATAACAAGTAAGGAAAAGTCAAGAGTCGGGCGGGCCGACTATATGACACCTTACACCACTATGCATATTTAGTAGGGCTCCCTTAACAAAAAGTTTATAGTTTATTGAGAATTTATCTGAAGTGGATCATACCAAATATGAACCTCATTAAAATGCTTATCATGGCATTACAGCAGTTATAATTTTCTTTCAGAGGGAATTAATACATGGGAGGTATATCCAATTCTGAATCGATTTTCAGCAAATTTGACTGAGGCATTTTTACACCTCATACCAAATATCATTGCTATGGAGTTCATCACTATCACTTCGAGAAGGATTATATTAAACAAGTAAAGAAGCACCACATTTTGGAAAAAAATAATGTCGCTGAAATCATAAAAATACCTATACGAAGACCTGAACCTGCATAGACAATTTTCTATCATAGATTGAAGAACTTCAAATACGAAATTTGAAACAATTCCGGAGAATAATGTCGCAAAGACATCAAAATACCGAATAGAAGTAGATTGATAAAATTTTACTCAATATATATATATATATATATATATATCGGAGTTCATCAGTATCACTTCGAGAAGGATTATATTAAACAAGTAAAGAAGCACCACATTTTGGAAAAAAATAATGTCGCTGAAATCATAAAAATACCTATACGAAGACCTGAACCTGCATAGACAATTTTCTATCATAGATTGAAGAACTTCAAATACGAAATTTGAAACAATTCCGGAGAATAATGTCGCAAGGACATCAAAATACCGAATAGAAGTAGATTGATAAAATTTTACTCAAATGTATGTTATATATATATATATATATATATATATATATATATATATATATATATATATATATATATATATATATATATATATATATATATATATATATATATATATATATATATATATATATATATATATATATATATATATATGTATATATATATATATATATAAGTTAACGTTAACTTCTTTATTTCTGTTTCTGTTGCGCGTGCAAGTTCGATGGCACTTAAATATGCTTGCAAAATGCTTACAATGCATTCATGTCATTCATTCGTATAAACAACAGATAAATGCTTACATTTTAAGAAACCTAACTCTAAGAAATAATAAAATCAAAAGTGCTAACGTTGCACTAAATACATTGTCCAACAAAACTTAATTTTAAGAATAAAGGAAAAATAAAGTCAGTCCCATTTTGTCACTCGAATAAGAACGTTATGTTTAATTGGCGCCCAACGAAAAATTAAAAGCACCCAAACGGCTGCAAAGTTAATAAAGGCACCTCATGAAGCTGCAAACTGTCAACTAAAAATTAAAGCACCCAAACGGCTGCAAATTAATAAAGGCACCTCATGAAGCTGCAAACTGTCAACTAAAAATTAAAGCACCCAAACGGCTGCAAATTAATAAAGGCACCTCATAAGCTGCAAACTGCTAACTAAAAACATCAAAACCTGTGGAAGAAGGCACCTCATAAAGCTGCGTACTGGTAACTAAAAACATCAATAACCTGTTGAAGAAGACACCCTATAAAGGCTGTAAATCAACACTAAATCCCCAAAAGCTGTGGGAAAAACTTGTGGAGTACGAGAGAGTCAACGACATCCAGCCGGCTCAAAAGATTGAAGACACCCCCTTAGTAGCAGAAGCAAAAAGGAATACGGAGAATCAACAGGAGACGGCATGCTCTACAAAGTTTTATTGTAAGTTTAGAAAGAAAAGTGATAGTGTTTAAGTGAAGAAAAAAAAACTAAAAACATTGATAAAAACAAATTCCCTATTATTAATTTTGAAAAGTTAAAACAAAACAGACGGCATGCTCTATAAGTTGTATTGTAAATTTAGAGATAAAAAGTGATAGCGTTTAAAAAAAAAAAAAAAAAAAAAAAAAAAAAAAAACCCAAAAACTAAAAACATTGATAAAACAATTTTCCTATTATTAATTCTGAAAAGTTAAAACAAAACAAAATTGTAAAAATATAATTTGTGTTCTAAAAGGTTAACAACTAAATAGTGATCGTTTAAAATGTCCAACCCCAATAACCTTATTCGACCACCCATCCTTAACGTCAATAACTCCGACGGACAAAATAATAACGGACAGAATAATAATAACAATAATAGCCCAATAAATTCAGCAAACATGGAACAAACCATTGCCAGAATCTGTGCACAGCAATGCCAAATTGCCATAGCCCAATTTTTAAGACCTAGTTCAGACATAGCAGGCGAAGACGAAACTATCGACGTCAGATATAGAGAAAACTTGACAGATTTAGATAAAGTACCCGACGTAGTGAGAAGCTTGAGAGAATTTTCAGGAAAAGCATCGGAATTCAGCTCTTGGAAAAAGAGTGTCGAAAGGATCCTTAAGTTATACGAATCTACAAAAGGTACCCCAAAATACTTTGCCATCCTTAACACCATAAGGAATAAAATCATCGGTAATGCCGATGCGGCCTTAGAGTCTTACAATACACCCCTTAATTGGAGTAGTATTTCAAAGTGTCTAACGCTTCACTACGCAGATAAGCGTGATCTTACGACACTAGAATATCAAATGACAACCTTAATACAAGGTAACAACAGTATCCAAGATTTTATCAAGAAGTGTATTCACACCTTACGCTTATTATGAACAAATTGTCATGTCTCGATGTAGGTAAAGAAGCTCTAGATATCCTAGCCCAAACTTATAGGGATAAAGCTTTAGACATTTTCATAAGAGGACTAAAAGGACAAATGTCAATTCATCTTGGCATGAAAGAACCGACGGATCTCCCACAAGCACTACAATTATGTCTCAAATGGAAAATCAATTCGCTAGAGCACAATTTGCTAACTCACACAATCCAACAGTTAAAAATAATAGACTAAATTTTCAGAAACCACCCCATCCAAAAACTCATTTTCAAAATACGAATCAGATGCCATTTTACCCACAATTGGCATATTTGCCACAACACTCTGGTGTTCGACAAAATAATTCTAATCCTCCTATTTATCCTCGTAATAATTATAATCAACATAATTACCCCCAAAATCAAAATTTGCAACCACCAAGACCAACAGCACCAAAACCTCAGCCCAAGCCTGAGCCGATGGAAATAGATGCTTCCATGCAATCCCGAGCTGTTAACTACATGAATAGGCCAGCACAAAATAATAGATTTTATGGAAAGAGACCATCAGAACATTCTGACCAATTTAGGAGACCTGATAAGGCACAAAGAAATTTTCATGTAGACACAGATGAATTAGGTCCCACCGCTGAAGAATACGAAACAATGTTAGAGCAGTATGAAAATCAAGAACAATTATCTGATCTCAATGATTACATAAAAAATCAATATGATGTTCTTGACAACGATGACAAAGAAGATACACAAGAATTCGTAGATATTCATTTTTTAGACTAACGAATTCGTCCTTACCTTATTTTGAATGTAGGACGAATTCAGGGCAAATTCTTAAAATCTTGATTGATACGGGTTCAAATAAAAATTATATCCAACCTGGACTTATAAAAAATCCTTTAGAAAATAAAACCCCGTTTTTTGCAAACTCAGTAGGAGGAAAAACAGCAATAACACAACACACTTTTATTAATCTTTTTGACAAAAATTGTTGCCCTCTACAATTCTTCCTTTTACCAACCCTTAAATCTTTTGACGGAATTTTAGGAAACGATAGCTTAAAAAAATTATCTGCTGTCATTTATACGTCAAAAGACTACATGCTTATAGACAATAGAATAAAAGTGAAAATAAAGCAGAAATTATCTAGATCTGTGAACACTATCGACCTTAGGACAGACCATTTAACCCCACAAGAGAAACAAAAATTAGATCTAGTGATCCAAAGGCATAAATCACTCTTTGGGGAACCAAATCAAAAACTTACTTACACTACGACAGTAGTCGCCGATATTCAGACTACCAATGTCGAACCAGTTTATTCAAAATTTTATCCCTACCCTATGCATTTGAAAGGAGAAGTAGAAAAACAGATAAAGGAACTCCTCGATCAAGGTATAATTAGACCTTCACGGTCACCATACAATTCACCCATCTGGATCGTGCCAAAAAAATCGGATGCATCAGGCAAAGTGAAATACAGAATGGTGATAGACTATAGAAAATTAAATAAGGAGACAATTCGAGATAGATATCCCATCCCAGAAATAAATGAAATCCTACCACAAATAGGAAAAAATAAACTGTTTAGTGTATTAGATTTAAAAAGTGGATTCCACCAAATATTACTTAGAGAAAGTGATAGAGAAAAAACTGCCTTTTCTATTAATAATGCAAAATACGAATTCACTCGACTTCCATTTGGTTTGAAAAATGCTCCGTCCATATTCCAACGAGCCTTGGACGACATTCTTAGGGAGCACATTGGCAAGATATGTTTCATCTATATGGATGATATAATAATATTCGCAGAGGATGAAGATTCACATCTCAAGAATATTTCAACCATATTCGAGACATTAGAGAAAGCCAATATAAAGGTACAACTCGACAAATGTGAATTTTTGAAAAAAGAAGTTGAATTCCTAGGTTTCATAATATCCGATTCCGGTATAAAAACAAACCCAAAAAGGGTTGAAGCAATAGAAAAATTTCCACTTCCGTTAACACTAAAAGACTTAAGATCATTTTTAGGACTTTGTAATTTCTACAGACGCTTTATTAGAGATTATGCCAAAATTTCTAAACCTCTGACAATATATTTAAGGGGGGAGGCAGGACGTGCGTCCAAATACGTTTCCAATAAAATGGCCATAGATCTCGATCAAGAAGCAGTAGAAGCTTTTAATAAATTAAAGAGAATATTGTCATCGGAAGACGTAATATTGGCATATCCCGATTTTAATAAAGAATTCGAACTTACTACTGACGCTTCGCACTATGCAATGGGCGCAGTGCTTTCACAAGATAATAAACCAATTGTATTTTTGTCTAAAACTTTCAAAAAGGAAGAGGAACATTATGCAACAAACGAAAAGGAGATGCTTGCAATTACTTGGGCTCTCAAATCCCTCAGAAACTACCTTTACGGTTCTGCCAAACTTAAAATTTATACCGATCACCTTCCACTGACATACGCATTGAATAATAAAACAGCTAATTTCAAGCTAAGAAGATGGAAAGCCTTCCTTGAGGAATTCAATTACGAATTACTATACAAACCCGGTAGTACAAATGTAGTTGCCGATACACTATCAAGACCTCCTAAAGAACCAGAAGAGATAAATGCTCTGACTTCGACCCAACACAGTCATGAAAGCTCATCTCATAATTTAATACAATACACTGACGCTCCGATAAACGCATTTAAGAATCAAATTCTCATCTCTTCAGAAGATGATGAACCATCTTATAAATTTGAAATTGTCTTTCCAACTTATCACAGACATACTATAAATGAACGAAATATTACACCAGAATTTCTCAGAGACATTTTGAAGAAATATTTAAACCCATCGGTAACAAACTGCTTAAAGACTAATGACGAAATCTTGGGAGTATTGCAAGAAGTGTTCCGTGATAATTTCACACAGTACAAAGTCAAATATTCAAGACAAATGGTAACCGACTTGAAAAATGATGAAGACCAAGAAAACAAGATTATTGCTGAACATAATAGAGCACACCGAAATAGCGTAGAAAATAAAGCACAGTTATTGACAAAGTACTACTTTCCCAGAATGCAAGCTAAAATTAAGAAAATAGTCGATCAATGTAAAGTTTGCAAAGAAAACAAATACGATAGACATCCTAATAAGATAGGCCTACAGGAAACACCTATCCCACAAAATCCTGGACAGATTGTTCACATAGACATTTACATAACCGAAAAGACATCCGTATTGACGGCTATAGACAAGTTTTCTAAATACGCTCAAGCAAAAATTCTGAAATCAAGATCAGCAGAAGACATTAAAGAACCACTTAGGGAATTAGTCATATCCTTTGGAACTCCTGAAATAATAGTTATCGACAACGAAAGATCTTTTAATTCCAAAGCAATAGTTTTCATGTTAGAAAATCAGTACAACATCAAATTGTTCAAAATCCCGCCGTACAGTAGTACTGTAAATGGGCAAATTGAGCGGTTCCACTCTACACTGTCAGAGATAATGCGATGTCTAAAAGCACAGAACTTACACAAATCCTTCTCAGAGCTTTTACATAGATCCATTTACGAATATAATAACACAATACACTCAAGCATTCAAAAGAAACCAGTTGAAGCATTTCTTGGAAAAAGGGCAAACATGAGTCAGGATGATATAGAGAAAGAAAGATCCGAAATTGCCCAAAGGCTTAAAGAAAAACAAGCAGAAGATATTAACTACCACAATAAGAAAAGGACTCAACCAAAAACCTATACGCCAGGAGAAATCATATTCGTAAAAGAGAATAGGAGACTTGGGACAAAGTTAAGTAAGGCATACAGACAAGAAATAGTAAAAGAAAACCAAAATACAACTGTTATTACAGAATCAGGAAAAACCGTACACAAAAACAATATCAGAAATTAAGAAATCAAATATTTTCAGATTTTATTCGCCACGGCGACCGCCTATGTCAAGATTTTGGACTATACAAACTCTCAAATTGTTGCGTTTGATTCCGGTTTGGCAAAAATTCAAGATGGTAACTTCAGGATAATTCATATCATTGACATCGACAAATATCAAGAAACAATAAATTCCCTACAAAACATCCTTTCCCAGAACATAACCAAACACCATTTCCTTCATCCCTTCCTAACCCATGAGCTGACAGAGATTCAAGGATACTTGGACCGTTTGAAGCCAAACGTGAAAAATAAACGATCATTGAATTTTATAGGTTCAGCGTGGAAATGGATTGCTGGAAATCCAGACCACGATGATTTTGAAATAATAACTCAGAAAACTAATGAAGTTCTAGAAAACAATAATAAACAAGTTGTAATTAACAAATTGTCATTGAGAAAAATTAATGAGTTAACACAAATAACTAATGAAATAATAAAAAGTATAAATTACAGTGATGTAAACAGAGATAGATTAAGTTCAAAATTAAAATTTAAAATAGAAATATTAAAACAAGAAATTGTAAATATTCAATACGCTATCCATTGGGCAAAAATAGGAATTGTAAACTCATTCATACTTTCATCTGACGAGATAAATATTATTAAAAATATAATTGAAAAAGATTCAATACCGTTTGTTAATGTAGAAGAAATCTTTGAATTTGCTCAAATAAAAATCGCAACTAATAATCAATCCATCATTTATATTATTAGAATACCAATGACAGACAACAAAGTTTGTAATAGATTATTACTGAAACCTATAAAATTTGAGAAGTTCGTCAATAAATTAAAATTCGAAAATGTAATAATGTGCAAACAAGATTTAAAATTATACGGAATCAAGAGTGAATGCATGAAATACAATAATATAAGTATCTGTAATAGCATAAACTTAGAAGCTATAGAGAATAACACCTGTATTTCTAATTTGTTAAATAGCAAGACATCGAATTGCACGGTAACTGATAACAAAACAGTACCAACAGTTGAAGAAGTTTCTCCAGGGGTAATCCTGTTAAATAATTTCAATGAAACAATCCTAATAAATAATGTTGCACAAAGACTTATTGGATCGTATGTCATCCAATATAGCAACACTACACTAAGTATTTCCGACAAATCATATTCCTTTTTTGAAATAAGCCATATTCAACCATTACCGGCGATTCTGCAACCTAGGGAGTCTGTTCTCAGTATAGAAGAGACGCTCTCTTTAGAGTCAATTAAAGAAATTCAAATTAGTAACACAAAAGCCATAAATTTATTGGGAGGCAAATACGAGTGGGGTCAAACCACAAATTTTGGACTTACCTCCTTCGCGATAATATTGATAATCGTTTTCATTATAAGGTCCAAGATCTGCAAAAGGGGAAAGGAAATTATACTCACCCCGTCTATAGCAGATTCATGTCCGTATGACGCACGTAATCGTGTCCCTATGCCGGAAGTAGTGGAATTGCCGGGAATACGAAGAATTTCTCATATTCCCTATTTTTGACCGATCGAGGACGCTCGGTTTAAAGAGGGGAGGAGTTAACGTTAACTTCTTTATTTCTGTTTCTGTTGCGCGTGCAAGTTCGATGGCACTTAAATATGCTTGCAAAATGCTTACAATGCATTCATGTCATTCATTCGTATAAACAACAGATAAATGCTTACATTTTAAGAAACCTAACTCTAAGAAATAATAAAATCAAAAGTGCTAACGTTGCACTAAATACATTGTCCAACAAAACTTAATTTTAAGAATAAAGGAAAAATAAAGTCAGTCCCATTTTGTCACTCGAATAAGAACGTTATGTTTAATTTATATATATATATATATTTTGATGATTTTAGCGACATTATTCACCAGAATTGTTTCAAGTTTGGTATTTGAAGTTCGTAATGGATAGTACAGCCTAAGATGGAAAATTTTCTATGCAGGTCCACGTCTTCGTATAGCCCCCATATAAGGGTACCTCCCGATATTCGGCATTGATTATTTTAGCGAATTTAATCATCGGAATTGTTTCACATTTGGTATTTGAAGTTCGTAATGGATAGTACAGTCTAAGTCAGAAAATTGTCTGTGCAGGTCCACGTCTTCGTAGAGACCCCATATAACGGTACCTCCTGATATTCGGTATTTTAATGATTTTAGCGACATTATTCACCGGAATTGTTTTGAATTTGGTACTTGAAGTTCGTAATGGATACTACAGTCTAAGACAGAAAATTGTCTGTGCAGGTCCACGTCTTCTTTTCATTAGGTCGGAAATGCACTGCATTAGCAATTAAGTATAGGATAAAGACATATATGGAAGCTATATCCAAATCTGATTCGATCGCGATAAAATATGACAGAGGTATTTCTGGTCTGTATTTGATATCTGGCAACATATATCACTGTGGAATGCATATTACGAATGTGACGGACTTCAACACCAAATCGGATGAAACATATATATGGGAGCTTAAGCTATTAACCACATTTGATGTGATTGCTTCTAAACTGAATTATGTCGGATGTGCCAAAATTTTAGGTCATTTGGACTGATATTGGCCATTTGGTGCAACATTAATCCGAAATATGTTGAAGATATACAGGGTTGCCCATATTCGACGGTTGCCCATCCATCTGGCAACGACATAACTTTTGACAGGGATGTCACATCGCTTAATGACATACCGCGTTTGAAGCATCAGGCCAAGCAGATTTTTACCATGAACCTATACACGCCACGCGAGCGCTCTGAAATAGTTGAAATTTACATTCAACAGAAGAAGTCAATTGTGAAAAAAATGTGAGAAATGCGCCTTCTAAGAACACCATTAAGCGTTTATACGAAACATTTTCCACTGGTAAGGCTCTTTCTAATCCGAAGAGTCGACCAAGGCGATCGGCCGAGAATATCGCTGCCGTACGAGCCAGTGTTGAGAGGTCCCCAAGAACATCCCAAAAACGCCGTTCTCAGCAGTTGGGCATGGCTCGGTCCACTTTACAACGGATTATTCGCATTGATTTGCATTTGTTCCCGTACAAAATTCAATTGACTCAAAGAATGTTGCCTGCGGACAAGCCTCGTCGATTGGAATGGGCCCGAAGGGCCAAAAGGTCCGTCGAATATGGGCAACCCTGTATGTGAGCTATATCTAAATTTGAAGCGATTCTTATTTGTTTCAATAGGGCTCGTTCTTGAGCCAAACACATGTTGTTTAAATAATTTCATGTCAATTGGATAATAAATGCAACCTGCATTTTGTGGACAGACAGACGGACGCACTGACAAGCATAAATCGACTCAGAAAGTGATTATATGAGGATGCCCGCTTCTACGAACTGACATAAGTAGGTCTAAGAAATGGCTCACTGTGTTTCTGTGAAAAGACCTATTGTTGCTTTGGCAAACCTATCGTCCTGAAGACAAGTAAAAAAGCAGTGAATTCGGCCGGACCGATCTTTGAATAACCTCTACAATTGGAATGAATTTCAATTTTGAAAAATATATATATATAAAATCCGTTAAAATTGGGGTATATACGAAGACTTGGACTTGCGTAGGCAAGTTTTGTCATAGGTCATTTCAATATTCAAATACGAAACGTGTAAAAAATCCAGTAAATAATGTAACTAAAAATAGTCATGTAATACCGAATATAGGCAGGTACCGTTATATGGGGCCTATACGAAGAATTATATCTGCATAGATAATTAAATTTTCTGTCACAGGCTGTAGTACCCATTAGAAACTTTAAATACGATATTTGAAACAATTCCGGTTAATAATGTCCCTAAAATCATCAAATTTCCATGAGTTACAAATCGTATGACGAGCTTAATATACCCTGCATACTATGTTTGATGGAGGGTATAAAAATACGCAATAATACTTTGTGAGCATATTATCAAAAATCAGTTTGGATTCTATTTTGAAATGGTTTTCGAACCCAGCCCGAAGGCTACGCAGTGAAACCTAAAAAAAGTTTTATATTTGTCCTCTCCTTGCAATTTCGTTAGCCCTGTACATGAACTTTAAATTTTGTTCACAATTTTGTTCGAAAACACCAAATTTTTTTGGAAAATCTATCTATATTTTTATAACCTGCCTTTATTGAAAATATATCCACGTGACAAACCAAATGGCAACCCCATCTAATCTCAAGTTTAATATTCACCTGAACCAGCAGCAGAGCAAAAGATCATTGTGTTAAGCCATTGGCCATGTTCAGAAGTTGTTTTTCTGTTTTTGCCAGTCGTTTTTGTTTAATAAATGATGTTTAAGTTAAATGGAAATTTTTGCGTAATTTAAGTCTATGAAAAATTTGCACAAACACAGCGGGCTACAAAGTGAACAATTTTTCGCGCAAATGACTTTTCTCCTCCTCTTCCAACCCCATCATAACGAGAGAATTTTTGTTCAACCGCTTACCGAGTTTTGTCTACGCACTGGGTATTTAATAAATGATTCCTCCTCTAATCTAAGATACATCATCGGGACAGAAATGTTAAAAATTGTTTAGCAAAATGAACGACAAGCACAACACAAGAACAGCAACAATAACAACAACGAGCAGAAAACATTTTACACATGTGTAATCTAAATCACAACTAGCATTTGTACGCTACATCGCTCGATCTGTCGTCCGTCTGTCTGTAGGCTCATCAGCATGGAAATAGCCGTCTGTCCGTCCGTTCTTCTCGGTCGGTATGTCTGTCTGTACGGCTGGTTATGTGGCCACGTTTAAACTTTAGCATTTAAATAAACCCTGGACATGAACGTGGATGACGCATATCTGACGCTCTCTTGGCTGATATGCGTGCAAAAATTCACAGCACGGTTGCAAAGTCAGTTATTGCGGTGTTAGCTACAGCCGGGAAGGTGTAATGATCGAAATGTAAGACGTTTGTAACAAGCTTCTAAGATAAGTCTCTATAGGCTTCTAAGGAAATACCCTATGGACTTCTAGGAGAAGTCCTTCTCGTCTTCTATGAAAGAAGACCTACTGGTCATCTATGAGAGAAGACCTTCGGGTCTTCTATGAGAGAAGACCTCCGGGTCTTCTATGAGAGAAGACCTCCGGGTCTGGACTTCTATGAGAGAAGACCTCCGGGTCTTCTATGAGAGAAGACCTCCGGGTCTTCTATTAGAGAAGACCTTCGGGTCTTCTATGAGAGAAGACCTTCGGGTCTTCTATGAGAGAAGAACTACTGGTCTTCTATGATAGAAGATCTACTGGTCTTCTATGAGTTCTTCTTTAAGAATACCCTATATTCGTCTTTAAGAATACCTTATATTCTTCTATAAGTCCCTCGGTTCTTCTATAAGAAGACCCTCCGTTCTTCTATAAGAAGACCCTCCGTTCTTATATAAGAAGTCAGTCCGGAAGTCAGAAAACCTTCCGATCTTCTGAAGGTCTTCTATAAGAAGACCTTCTGATCTTCTATGAGAAGACCTTCCATTCTTCTATGAGAAGACCTTCCATTCTTCTATGAGAGGATCTTTTTCTCTTCTGCGAGAAAACATTCTGCTCTTCTTTGATAAGACATTCTGCTCTTCTATTAGAAGACTCTTTTGCTCTTCTATAAGAGGACATTCTGCTCTTCTATTAGAAGACCTTCCGCTGTTCTTCCACGTTCTTCTATAGGAGAATACCTTTTTGGTTTTCGATAAGAGGACCACAAGGTTTTCTTACAGAATACCGGTTGGTCTGTTAGTTTGAAAAGAACAGTGCTCATCCTAGTCGCTATATTTAGCCCAAAAAATAACATTTAAATTTAGTTTTTACACAATTTCCCCTCCCCCTCCCTTCCACTTGGATTGTGACTGCGTTCTATGCTGCGTTTTATCATTTAACATGCCATGATGGCATGGCATGGCACTCCATTGTGGTGGCAAATACAAAACAGCGCCGTAAAATGTTTTGGAGGCCTATCAGGTTTTTTGCGTTTTTTTTGTCAAATCTATACAACATGCCAGAGAATGGCATGGTTGGGTTTCTTGTTACCCATGTTGTTTGAAATGGGCTGCGTGCAGCGCTTAGATGGACGTTTGCACGGACATGCATATGCGTTTAGGTGGTGCTTGTTTAGCATTTGTAGCATGTCCTTAAAAGTGACAAATGTACAACATGCCTGTGACGCACGATTAAAAATTATGAATATTATGCAATTTTCAGTTGTTGCTTTTTAATCGAAAGCTGGCTACCAACGAACTAACCGGACGGCCAGCCAGTCAGGCAAAAGTTAAACAATGCCAGCAGCTAAGCACAATCAAGCAAATAACCACTACCACCACCAACCAGCAGCCACGAATCGATTCTACGACAACAGCAGCAGCAGCAGTTGCATGCCACTTGAAGAATTTCTAATTTAATGGAAAATTGAAAATATGTATTTCCAGCCGGTAGATAGATGTTAAGCGAACTTAGAAAGTAATTAAAAACAAATTGAAAATCTATAAAGAAGTGTTGTGCATTTTTCTGAAAATGTGTAGTTCAATTATGTAAGAAAATGAGTTTTTGGTTGTGTCGATTGTTTTTCTGCGCCGTCATTTTAAGATGTGGTTTTATGCTTGACGATAATAGGTTTTGTGTTAGCCACTGGGTAGCAAGTTCGATTTATTTGCTGGAACATGGAAATGTTGATGATGACAGCAGATTATTGCAAAATTTTAAAAATCATATTCCCGTGGCAATCCTGAGTTTCCAAGCAAGGACTTTTTAATTTTTTATGAACTGAGATAAACAGGCATAATCTATTGAATATTGTTGAAGGTTACATACAGGGTTGGCCATATTCGACGGACGACGGACCAGGTTATTCTCGGCCGATCGCCTTGGTCGACTTTTATATGGCCTCTTCGGATTAGAAAGAGCCTTACCAGTCGAAAATTTTTCGTATAAACGTTTAATGGTGTTCTTAGAAAGTGCACTTCTCACACTTTTTTTCACAATTGACTTCTTCTGTTGAATGTAAATTTCAACTAAAAAAATCTGCTTGGACTGACGCTTCAAACGCGGTATGTCATTAAGCGATGTGACATCTCTGTCTGTCTCAATTGACTTCTTCTGTTGAATGTAAATTTCAACTAAAAAAATCTGCTTGGACTGACGCTTCAAACGCGGTATGTCATTAAGCGATGTGACATCTCTGTCAAAAGTTATGGCGTTGCCAGATGGGTCCGTCGAATATGAGCAACCCTGTATATTTTAGACCTATGCGTACCCTCAAATCTTCCTTTAAAGTATTCTTAAGCTTCTACAAAAAGTGTGAATCCCACGCAGAATTTTAAAGACCTACCTGTTAGAGGTTGTAAAGTAAAAATGTTGCAGTAGCAAGCGTAAGAAATATGTTTAAGTGGTGGGGTTGATATAAGCAGGTGGTTTTTAAAGAAATGTCCTACGGGTATTCTAAAAGTACGAAATAGTACTAAATATTGTCTTGGGTGAACGGATAGTGCATGAAATCTAAAAATTGGCATTGGGATTATTGTTGGTGTGTAGGGCTGAGATTTGGAGGTGATTTTGGAAGTACCCACGAAAAAAGTACGAAAAGTACTAAATGGTACTAAATTTTTTATTGGGAAAAGAATGGACTTAACAGTCTTAAATTTAGTATTATGATTAAGTTTAGGTGGAATTGATAAATGCAGATGTATTTGGAAATACCTACCAAGAAAGTACGAAAAGTACTAAATGGAATCACAAAAAGGTACGGAAAGTACTAAATGAAATTAAATTTAGTATCTGAGGAAGCTTTAGAGCTAGAAATCTTAAATGTAGTATCAGGGTCGCTGGTGGGGTGTAGAAGAGACGTACCAAGATTGTTTTGGAAATTCGAACTATTAGTGTACTGAAAGCACTAAATATAAATAAATGTTGGTACCATTTGGTTTAATGTGAACGGGTAGTATACGTTTGGAAAGAAGGGCTTATAAAAGGATCACTGCTGGTAGGTATGGTTAAAATAAATAGGTTGGACTGAGACTTGGAGGGGCCTGAGAGAGATAAAGAGCTAGAATGTAAGAAAGTAAAGAAAGTAAGAAAGTAAGATAGGTGTACGAAATTATTTATTTTTATACCCCCCACCATAGTACGGAGGATATATTTAGTTTGTCACTTCGTTTGTAACACCTCGAAATATTCATTCAAAGGATAAATATTCTTGATCACCATGAAATTCTATGTCGTTTTAACCATGACCATCCGTCTGTAGAAGTCATTCTAGCTTCCGAACGAATTGAAGAATTACTAAAATGTGTGCTTCGTCTGCAGGACTTTTGGAATTGAAAATGGCCTACATAGATCCACGCTTAGTTATAGTCCCCATATAACTATACCTCCATATATTCGGTTTTTTTATGACTTTAGTGACATTATTCACCGGAATTGTTTCAAATTTGGAATTTAAATTTCGTAATGAATACTACAGCCTATAACAGAAAATTTTCTGTGAAGGTCCAGGTCTTCGTATAGCCCCCATATCTATATATTCGGTATTTTGATGATTTTAGCGACATTATTCACCGGAATTGTTTCAGTCTATGACGGAAAGTTGTCTGTGCATGTCCAGGCATTCGATTATACCCCAAAAGATTTTAACAGGATTTTTTTAACAGATTCTAATTTATGTGAGACGATTTTGGAAATGTGTACGAAATTTGGTACGAATTGGGTTGGGTGAACGGACTGTTCTAAAAATTTGAGATATTTGTATTAGAATCACTGGCGGAGGGTAAGGCTGAAGTATAGTGGTTGTTTTTGAAATATAAAATGGTACCAAACATGAATACATACTGTTGTGGGTTAGATAGTGTACAAAAAGTTCTAAAATTGGTATGGATTGTAAAAATAGAGGTGGAATAATGAATTTTGGTATTATGTCTAGTGTGAGTGTATAGCTCTTTGATAATGAGGTAGATTTGGAAATGCTTAGTATACTGTGTATGAAAAGTAATACATAATAAAAGAGCTAGATTTGGAAATATCGTACAGCCCCTATGGAAATGTAGCTCTCGATATTCGATATTTTGATGATTTTAGCTTTATACCCCAACGGAGTTAATTGAAATTTAGTACTAACCCTTTCTAATGGCCATTATTTCATCTGGCAGAAATATTTTTATATAGGTCCGTGCTTTCCTATATTGGCCATATAACGACTCCTGCCGGTTTTCGGTACTTTGATGATTTTGACTACATTTTCCAATGAAATACTTTCAAATTTGGGTTTTGAAGTTTGCAACATGCATCACTTCAACAGTTAGCGTTTTTTATATGGGTAAAATTTTGAAAGTTTGGTATTTTGAATTCGTAACGACTTCTATTTCTTGTGGCAAAACAAACTCGATTTTTAATGATTTCAACCTCATTTTCCAACAAAAATTTTCAAAATTACGAATTGTTACACATTTCAGAAGTTACATATACCGTTCGAAGCCTGGACTTGGCACTTTCTGACATATTTGCAAAGTTGTACATTCCAAATGGTGAATTGCTTCCCACGAAATAGTCATGATTTTTAATTTTTTGTAGCGATTCAAAAAGCGTCGATTTTATTAAAAAACACATCCTAGCCAAAAAAAAAACCTGGAGTTTTTATGAAAAATCATTTTTAAAAAGTTCTGGTTTTGTAAATATTTTGTACATATGCGTATATTGTCGGTTACATATTGAGGGTTCATATGTGTCAGTAAAGCTCCTCCTCGAACTCTGTTGCAGTTCATTTAGGTTTGAAGACTAACGTTAGAGATGCTATGCATATTATTGTATATATGTAGACAATGATCCAAATATGAGCAAGATTAGCTTATCAAACGCCTTAAAGTCAAAATTTCCTTATATCAATGTTTTGATTATCTTGATCTTAAATCTGATTTCATTAATGATATCATCGACTAAAATCAAAATCTTTATTAGTCTCAGAGATTTACACATCTTTGTTTCTATTATTCGTGGACAATATTAATATTTTCTTCGACACTCAAAAATTATGGTTTATTGTTCATTTTTCATAAAAATAGACAAAAAGAATACAAAGATGTTTTTATCTTTTTGACATTTACGATCATCGTTTTATATTTTGAGCGTTGATTTGGGAAGATTAAATTAGTTTTGAAAAAATGAAAAGAAAAAAAAAAAAAAGACCAGAAAATATGAAAAAGGTAAGAAAATTGTGTGTGGAGTGCATTAGGTCGGGGAAAAGCAACTTGTCGCCAAGACATGTCTGGTGTGTGCGGTGTCTGTTGTGGCCAGCACTGAGGGGTATTTTTTAGTGAATATTAGGCTCCTGTTGTTTGCTTATTAAAAGAATGTCTAATTACATGTCTATTGGCGCCTCTATTCTTTCTCTCGCTCTTTCTCCTGGCATCCTCGAATAATATGCCAAGACCTTAGACAAGAAAATTTCCCTAAAAAAATTAATCAATGAATCTCCATTGAAATATTATTTGCTTTTCTTGTTTTAAAATTTGTTTTTCGTTTTGTCTATACCATGGGTTTGTTAAGTCTTTTGTACCTTCTTGGCGGGTGATTTTCTCAAGAAGCTGTGTACTTTTTTTTTTAATAAGTAAGTGTCATAGTTGGGCAGGATTTTCATCAACATTTCCACATGGGTTTGTTTACATTGATTGTCTTAATTATATGAGGGTAATTATTAGCCCATCAGTTGGTCATTGTCATGGACCCATTGTCATGGCCAAGGGATTTCATATTTGATTGATAGTAAAATTATCATATTTTCATCATAAATTGTGATATCAATCAACCGGATGATTATCATCGCATTGGAGGGATTATATTGGACATCATGAGGAGAGCAGGTGAAGCCGAAGAAGGAAGGCGTTTTGGTGCGGCTGGATAATTGGCGTCTCATTGTCGAGGTTTGGGTTGTGTTTCATCGATCATTTTCAATTATGTCTAGCGATGTCAAACAAAAGTTTTCCTGCCTCCCAGTGTGCCAGTCATTATAATCGATATATTTTGACAATTGTTTCCTTATAAAAAATGTAAATTATATGTATGCAGGTTTTTATTGAATTTCCATGGCTATTTTTATATTTTTCGAAATATCCTCTGAAATAGACAACAAGTATCGCTTGTTTTGTGGAAAATATTTCTTAGTGGTCAATTTGACTTTTAGACATGAAAAGACCTTTTTTGAAGTCTTATTGAGAATTATTGGAATAATAGCCAATAAAAAAGTCAAAAGTATATGATGCCCAACACCACTATACAAATTTAGTAGAGTTAACCTTGACAAATAAACCTTTATGTTTTGGAATTTAGGTAAAGTTGATCAAAGCAACTATGAAGACCAGGGAACAGATACAAGCAGGATATATGCAACTCTGAATCGATTTCCACCAAATTTGACGGAGGAAGTTGCTCCTCTCGTACCAAATAACTTCGAATACCTTCTACCATGTGAAACGAATTTGGAAATGAAAAAAAAATAAAAATCCGTTAAAAAATCTGCTAAAATCTTAAAAATACCGAATATAAGAAGTTACCGTTATTTTGGGGCCTATACGAAGACGTGATTGCATAGGCAATTTTCTATCACAGGCTGTTATACCCATTATTAAATCCGAATACGAAATTTGAAACAATTCCGGTGAATAATGTCACCAGGATGTCAGATATACGGAGGTACATTTATATGTGGGCTATAATAAACGTGGACCTATTTAGCCTATTTTCAATACCAAAAGACCTGCAGACGAAACACACATTTTAGTAAAATTTTACCAACCTACTTGAATCCGTAGTAAGTGATTTTCACAGACGGACGGACGGATGGACGATTATCGTTAAATCGACTTGAATTTTATTCTGATCAAGAATACATATACTATGTGGGGTCTAAAATGTAGTTTTCGAGGTTTTACAAACGGAATGACAATTTTAATATACCCTCAATACTATGGCGGAGGAGTTTCACTATATGGAAAATGCTATTCAATGTGCAAAAATCCATCCAATTTGGACTGATATTACATCTGTGGTACACATCGGATAAAAATATATATGAAAGTCTTTAAATATGGAACCAAACTTGATAAAACCTGATAGATTTTATGAGATATTTGGTGCCAAATATTATTCTTTTGGAGTGGAGTGGATATTGCTAGGGAAGCTATAGTCATGTCTAAAGCGATTTTCAACAAATTTGAAGTAGTTGCTTCTGCGCCGGGTATTACATATATGGCGACGAATACTA
This sequence comes from Musca domestica, assembly GCF_030504385.1. Taxonomy (NCBI): domain Eukaryota; kingdom Metazoa; phylum Arthropoda; class Insecta; order Diptera; family Muscidae; genus Musca; species Musca domestica. The sequence goes on along the minus strand of NW_026712363.1, from coordinate 20,165,361 downwards.
CATATAATATATATGTGAGCTATAAATAATTCTGAAACGATTCTCACCAATTTAAATAATCCCTTGGCCAAACAGCTGTTTTGTGAAAAATGTCATATATATCTGACAATAAATGCGACCTGTACTTTTTTACAAAAATACATATGGACAGAAATGCATAAATCGATTAGGAGTGCGATTATATGAAGATCATCCAAAGTGACTATCCACCTATCAGTGGACAAAGTAACGAACGTAAGAATCTCTTAAAAACATTTAAGAATGAATTTTAAAAGTAACTTTCTATTATGACTTTAGTTATTGTGAATGCATTAAACTGCCTTGGACCTTGTGTATATGTCAAATTCTGTAAAAAAATTCCGAATCGTAGCACAATAAGTTGAAGATGTGATTCTTTGGAGATTATTATTGCCTTCTACATGTTACAAAAAAATGCATAAGGATATAAAAAGTGCCGGTGTTGGATATAAAAAGGATAAAATTGGGAGAACCGGGAAACCATACCAACTATTATGTCAAATTCTAGAGTTTTACATTAAATAAAATGGACTCTGTCTTATTTCCAATCCACAGACAGGCTGTACCTATAATGAGAGTCTGTCATTCTATTCCAAGATCGGGACTTTAAATGAAAGTATATTTTTTTTGTATTTCCTATCCATTAAGATTTCAACACATATAATTATTGCCATTACCGCTGGAAATGCGACCAGAATCTTAGGCATTTTCTAATACCAAACATCTTATTACTACTACTACAAATCGATCACAAATTTCATGCAGAAATAAACGGTAATTTTTAGCTGTTGTCTTCCAAGCGTAACAATTAAAATTTTTAAAGGCGGGTTCGGTAAACGTTTTATTTCACGGTTCGGTTAATTTGCGTCTTTAGACTATTTTTGTGGGCCATATTAAAACTCAGGACGAAACTTATTGAAATTAGAGATAATTCGTCAAAATATAGATATAGCTCCCCCTGGCACAGATAGAGCCTAGAAAAATTTCAATCGCAATCGGTTCAGATATAGCTATAGCTCCCATATATATTGTTCGTCTAATTTGTTATATTCATTTGAAATTCGCGGAATTACATTAAATACAGCTCAGAAATACTTTTACCAAATCTTATCGAGATCGGTTCAGATTGGATATAGCTCCCATGTATATCTTTACTCGATTTCAAGTTTATTGTTACCAAATGGTTTATATGAACCCGAATTGAAAGAATTTTGGCACATACGAACAAATTTAGTTTCTTCAGATTTCTTATTTTATTCTTTCACATCCGTGAAATACTCACCACAACAATGATAATCGGTGTCATCTATTAGAAACAAAAAAAGAAAAACCAGTAAAGAAAGTCCTAAAGTCGGGCGGGGCCGATTTTATGATACCCTACACCACTTTGCTAATTTAGTTGAGTTCCACTTAATAATTAAAAGTTTTTATGGGAGAATTCAATCATACACGCTATGATTATAATTATAATTTAAATTTCAAAGGACTAAATATGCCGAAGCATTTGTATCTTTTAAATTCGGAATTTTATTGCCCATTTGGTGCAAAATTAATTTGAAATGAGATAAAAATATATACGGGAACTATATCCAAATCTGAACCGATCTCGATAAAATTTGGCAAAGATATTTCTGAGCTGTATTTGATATATTTCCCTGAATATCGTTGTTACGGAGTGCATATTACGGCTGTGGGTAACAAATACAATAAATCGGATGAACAATATATATGGGAGCTATAACTATATCTGAACTATATCACCAATACCTCGGTAGAGAATTATCTATATAGGTCCACAATATCGTATAGCCCCCATATAACTGTAACCTCCGATATTCGGTATTTTGATGATGTTAGCCACGCTTTTCAATGGAATTGTCTTAAAATCAACACAAATAGTTCCTTGTGAGTACTTCACCCCCTGAGAGAGAATTGTCTATACAGGTCCACGATATCGTGTATCCCCCATATAACGGTACCTCCCGATATTCGATATTTTATGATTCGACCCACATTTTTCATCGGAATTGTCTGAAAATCCACACAAGGAGTTCCTTGTGGGTACTTTATACCTCGGCAGAGAATTATCTATATAGATCCACGATATCGTATTGCCCTCATATAACGGTACCCCCGATATTCGGTATTTTGATGTTTTTAGCCATATTTTTCAACGGAATGGTCACAAGGGTTTCTTTGTGAGCACTTTACCCCCCGACAGAGAATTCTCTATATAGGTTAACGATAACGTATAGCTCCCATATAACGTACCCTGCGATATTCGGTATTTTGATCATTTTAGCCACATTTTCCAATCGTATTGTCTGAAAATCCACACACGGAGTTCTTTGTGAGCACTTTACCCCTGAAACGGAATTGTCTATATAGGTCCACAATATCGTATATCCCCCATATAACGGTACTCCCCTATATTCGGTATTTTGATGATTTTAGCCACTTTTTCCAATGGAATTATCTGAAAATCCATACAAGGTGTTCCTTGTACTTTACACGCAGACATAGATTTGTCTTTATAGGTCCACAATATCGTATATCCCCCCATATATCGGCACCTTCCTATATTAGATATTTTAAAGATTTTAAAAGAATTTTTATTGGATTTTATTTCTTTGAAAATTTTCTAATTCGTTCCAAATGGTGGAGGGTATTCAAAGTTCGGTCCGGCCGAACTTACTGCTTGTTTACTTGTTTTTTTTTTTTTTTTTGAAATTTGCCAGTTTTGTTCCAAACGGTGGAGAGTATTCAAAATACGTTGTTTTTAATTTAATTGAGATATAAGGTCGAGAAGATTGGCTTTAGAGCATTTATAGTATTACCGAATTATGTTGCAAGTTGCATACGCTTAATCAGATATTGAAAATATCCCAAAGTAGAACGTACAATTATATACCGGAAGTGCCCCAAAGTTGTGATTCACCTCTAAAATGTATGTTCCAATGAAACTTAAATCGACAAACAACGGGTATTTTTCTATTTGAAAGCAAACAATTCCAAAATTTCTTTTAATTTAAGTCAATAACTAATCTCGACCATTTCATCTTAAATGTTTGAATTTCCATACTGAATTGTATAATTTTTAAATATTATTATAATATTATTAGATACATTTTCCCAAAAAAAACAGGTATTGTTGCATTTATATTAAGATATTATCCATTCGAATTAAAAATGAATCTTGATAAAGCCAATTAAAGGAATATCACTGATTAACGTTTTGATCTCCCCCCTCTCCACATTACAACCTCCATTCCCAAAATAACTTCATCACACAGTAGTTGATTTCGTACCTCCCCAACCATTTACATATTCTACGAAGTTATAAACGTCCCGAGCTGTCTTAATTAAAAATACAACCAAGATCTATGTTAATGCATTTCACTACTTGTTTGCTTTTATAATTATTTAACGTCTTGTCCGGCACTTTTACTCGGAAGGTGCAAGCAAGTATCTGACTGGAATAAAATTTATGATTTCCATTTTAAGATTTACTGCTGTGCCACGCATGCGCTTGGGTGCGTTTAAAAAAAAAACACACACACAAAAGCAGCACAATTTGAGTTATGATTGTACAGGGAAACGGAGTTAAAATGGATCTATTGGAACCTGGGAGCATGGGGGGTTTCATTGCTACTAAAACATAAGTGGTAAGAGGCATTTCATCCATGTTCCACTGTAGTTGTTTGTTGTATGTAGTGCTAATGTTGCAAGCATAGTGTTTTGTTTTAACAAATTTATTCATTTGAATCGTTGGACACAGTTATGAAGGGGCCACAAATGCATGTTAGAAACGTGGGGAATTTCGACAACCACAACATGCCGTTGAATGTCGCTTAGATTGTGATTTGTTGTTCCGTACTGAAGAAGAACATAATAATTGTTGTAATACTTGTTGCTTTAGCTACCGTCTGCCTGTTTTTCATAATTTCAGTAGAATAGTTAATTGTGTTTTTTTTTTGTCATTTTCTCGTTTTCCATTTCTATTTCCTTTTGTAATGCATTCGAAGCGGCTTGAGAAAATTTAAAACCAATGTTAAAATTCTATATGGGAGTATACTTGCAGGTAAATAGAGAGATATTGAATTTATCGATAGATATACATCCTCAGGATATGGGTTGACCTTAGCGATGTTCAAAGTTATCAATTTTTCAAATTTTCTTCCGCTTATCCTGATGGTATGAAACAGAGTGGAACAATATATCCCTTTCTCACACTAGAAATAATATGAGTAGGAATATTGAGATGTTCGAATGTTGAAGAAAACTCCAATTGTTTTTACCATTTATTGGGAAGGCACGATAAGGAGCGGACCGATATTGTCCATTTTTGTACCTGACGTAAGCGTTTAACAAATATTACTATATACACAGTTTGAACGACATTGTATACAAACAACGCATCTCTAAAGCACATTATTGTTTTGAAAATTCCAAACTTATGTGAGAGAGACACCATACCACATTAGAAATAATGTGTGCAGGAATATTGAAATATGTGAAGGTAGACAAAGTCGGATAAAAATTTCACATTTTGAGAGATATTATTGTTCAAAATGTTTAAACTATTTAAGGGTATTTAACAGCAACTATGGAAAAGTATACCCCAATCTGAAACTAGACCCAGTATTGGCACAATTATTTGAGGAGGTTTGAAGACTTACACAGTGCGACAATTCTCGGGTAATGTTCTGGGGGATTAGGTAATTCCAAGTGGAGATGATAATATTCGGTTAGAAGATCAAAATCCCAAAAAGTTTTGGGTGCCAGGCCAAACTTTTTTTGGATGTTATTGTATAGTCATAACTATACACAAGGAGCCTCAAACATTTTTCCATAAATTTCCCAAAGGGAAGCTTCTAAATTTGAAAGAGGCCTGTGGGTTACACGTACAAAATCGGGTGCACATGTACGTCTTCACTTTAGTATATCCCCCATATAAAGTTATACCCCAATTTTAAATATTTTTGCATTTTAGCCATAGTTGTAAGGGTATTATCTATTTGTGAATTTGTTCGTAATATGGAGAAGAGTTACTTTTGAGGATCTTCATAGAATCATTTTCTGAGTCGATTTAGCACGTTAGTCCGTCCGTTCGTCTGCCTGTCTGCCCGCCCGTCTGTCCACGTATTTTTGTGGGTTAATTGTGCACCAAACGGCCAATATGAGTCCAAATGACTGGAATTTTGACATATCCGACAGAATTAAATCTAGTACAGATATAACTATAGCTCCAATATATGTTTCATCCGATTTGGGGCTTTAAGTCCCGCACGCAAGTGGTTACAATTTTGTCAAGGTCTGTTTAGGTCACGAATATATCTTTATCCGATTTCATGAACTGGTGAATTTGGTGAAAATCGGTTCAGATATAGTTATAGCTCCCATATATATGTTTCATCCGATTTGGGGTTTTAAGTCCTTCTCATGTGTATTATGCACTCCACAATAATGATAGTTGGTACCAGATAACTTATGGATCTCAAAAATACCTCTGTCAAATTTTATCAAGATCGGATCAGAATCGGATATAGCTCCCATATATATCCGATGTCAGGTTTTTTTGTGCGCCAAATTTTATATAGATCGATTTTATTTTATATATACCTTCGATATACACATTTATACGATTTTATTGTTTTTTCTTATAGTTCCCTAATATTGACTAACCTAAAGCCATGATGCGCATTCATATAAGGTTTGTTGTTGGCATAATCTACTTCGCATAAATTCACAATATAAACTTTTTTGTTACGGGAGCTCTACTAAATACGAATAGTGGTGTAGGGTATCATATGGTCGGCCGGCACGACTTCTTACTTTTCCTTACTCTACTAAATACGAATAGTGGTGTAGGGTATCATAGGGTCGGCCCCGCACGACTTCTTACTTTTCCTAACTATACCTTTGTTTTTTTTTTTTTTTTTTTGATGAGGCATCCAATGATATAGGCCTTCTGTGTTTATAAGGGTATAAGGTCAGTCAAAATGGGAAATGTCGCATTTTTATTAGAAAATCAGTAAAGAAAGACAAAAATCGGTCGAGGTTGACTTGATAATACTCTACACGAATACACGAATATCGGTACAGTACACTATAATTGTGTACTGTTTATTTTCGAACGCTGGATTTGAATGAATTTTAAAATAATTGTTATTGAGTGCATATTACTGCTCCGAAGGACTTAATTTTAAATCGATAAAACATATATATAACAGTTATATCTACATCGGAACTGATTTGACATATTTGTTTCTAGGCATTTGGTGGTATCCTAATATTACAATGTGCCATGTGTGGCATAATCTATACAATTTCCCAGTGCCTTACAACTAAAATGCAAGACCAATCACCATTTTTTTCTTGTTGATGCTTCCTCTAATGCCTCGTGACTAAACACCCATAATGGGCCTCTTCATGTGTGAAGATGTGTTTGTTTACCTTGCTGTGTACTGGCTTTCGTCATTTCAAAGTGGTTTTCATTCATTCATACTTTGTGGTTTGGTAGACATTCATTCATTGTTGTGCCCTCCACTATAATATAGAGGATATATTAAGGTTGTTGTCGCATTTGTAACCCATACAAAAAATAATATTTTAATATTGTTGGTTTTTTGTTAGGGTTTTCAGACGAAATATTTTATATATAATATAAAAAAAATATAAGTTCACTTGATATAAAGTATTTTGCAGGTTTTGACAAAATTTGTCAACGAAATGAATATTACTTTATATTTGAAATTCCGATCAATCGATCAATTTTTTGATATAGCACTTTATTTCCTTTTACCCGATTTACATATTTGGCAGGGTTTGGACATACAATACATTGTAATTGGCTTTAATTTGGTATTTGAAGTTTTCTTTGGGAATGCAACCTCATTCGAAACATTATCGAAATTGGCTCAGGTTTGGGCGAAGTCCCATATATAGACCCCATCCGATCTAAGGTATCTTTGGTGTTTTAGTGATTATTCTATAAATAAATAAAGTATTTAATAAGTTGAAATGTTAAAGAATGCTTCCGAGTTCAAATGCTTCTGGCCTCTTCGTAGATATAAACGACGATGGGTCTGGTCATATACCGGCATACCCAAAGCCTAACATTTTGGAAATAACCTACCCCACTCGAAATGTAGACACTTGGTCCACCACAGGACGTAGAAGCAAGTATATCAAATAGAAGCAAGTATATCAAATTTGGTAAAAAATCGGTCCAGATATAAAAAACAAGTAAAATGCATTAAGTTCAACCGGATATAATATCCTCCACCATTTGGAAGAAATTTGCAAATGTCAAACAAACAAAAAAACCTTTGAAAATATTACTAAAGTCATGAAAATATCGAATGAAGGGAGTTACTCTTCCACAGACTTTAGTACCCATTAGGAACTTCAAATACGAAATTTGAAACAATTCCAGTGAATAATGTTTTTTAAATCCTCAAAATACCGAATATAGGGAGGTACCATTATATAGGTGCTATTCGAAGACCTGAACCTGCATAAGTAATTTTCTGTTGCAGATGGTAGTATCCATTAAGAACTTACAAAACGAAATTTGGAACAATTCCGGCTAAAATCATCAAAATACCGAATATAAATACCTACAGATGGTACCTTTGTATGGGTGCTATACGAAGATGTTTACCTGTTTGAGTAATTTTATGTCATTAGGAAGTTGCAAATTGCAAATTTGAAACATTTCTGGTGAAAAGTGTGACACGGTGCTGCTATTTTCAAACCCTTTATTTTGCCCCATGTTGGAGGGTACAAAATTTTCGACCTCCACCATTGTATGGAGGGCATATGAAGTTTGTCAATACGTTTGTAACACCTCGAAATATATATTTTAGACCCCACAAAGTATATATATTTCTGAAACCGATCTCGTTAAAATTTGGCAGAGGTATTTTCGAGCAGCATCAGGTGCCCGATGTCAAATATCATTGTTGTGGAGTGCATATTACGCATATGAGGGACCTTAATAACTATATCTGGAGCGATTTTAACCAACATTTGAAGCACTTGATTTTAGGTTGAAATTCGACGGAAGAGTCAAAAGTCGGTCAATTAAGGCTGAAATTAGCCGCTATTTGTACAAATATATATGGGAGCTATATCCAAATCTGAATCGATTAAATTCTCTATCTAGCTCTATAAGATATCTAGTACCGAACATCATAGTCGAATGCATATTACGAATGTGAGGGACTTAAACACCAAATTGAGGTAATTTGGACTGATATGGTCCATTTGGTGCACAATTAACCGGAAATCGATTGGGAGCTATATCCATATCTGAAACGATTTTGATAAAATGTGGCAGAGGCATTTCTGATCTCTATCTGAAATCTCTTACCAAATATCATTGTTATCGAGTGCATATTACGAATGTGAAGGACTTAAACACTAAATCGGATGAAACATATATATGGGATCTATATCTGAACCGATTTTCTCTAAAATTGATGTACTTTCTTCTAGACTAAATTCGGTTGGATTTCCCAAATTCAGGAATTTTGGACTAATATTGGACTGATATTCGGTGCACAATTAACCCGAAATTGGTTGAAGATATTTGGGAGGTATATCCAGATCTGATCGGATTATCACCAATTCCAAAAGGGTTCTTCTTTCATCTCAATCGGATAATAAATGGACCTGCATTTTGTTCACAAGAATACATGGATGGACGGACGGAGTGGCATGCATAAACCGATTCAGAAAGTGATACCATAAAGATTCTCAAAAGTAGCCTTCTTCTTCATGTTACAAACAAATGCACAAAGACATAATACCCTTACCACTATGTGGTGTAGGGTATAAAAATTGCGTATGTAGACCCTTGTCTTCGTATGACCCCCATATAACGGTACCTTTCTTTATTCGGTATTTCGAGGAAAGTATAGTATATTGTAAGTATATTGTTTCAAATTTCGTATTTTAAGTTTAAGTTAAGAAAATTGTCTATACAGGTCCACGTCTTCGCATAGACCCCTTATAACGATTTCCCTTTGAGCGGTATGTTTCGACGGATTTTTTTTTTTTTGAAAATTTTCAAGTTCCTTCAAAAAGGTGGTGGGTATTAAAAATTCGGCCCGGCCGAACTTAGCTGCTTTTTCACTTCATTCATTTACCATATATTTTTTACAATGGCTGTTGTTGCCTTTGTGTGGGTAATTGTTTTTGTTACTGCTGTAACCGTTGAGTATGTTTCTGTGTATTTCATGTAGTTGTAGTTTTTCCGTTGTTTTAAAACATTTTAATATTAACTAATTGCTCAAGTGTTGTTTATGACAGTGTTTATGGTCATTCAGAATATAAGAAGACAAATAAAAAACCTGGCTAACAACTCATGTGACCAAAGGCAGCGGCAGCCCCTCTGCCATCAACACCACCACCTCCATGCTTTGTGGCCCAGGGCATTGTAAACTCGCACTAAAAAAAGAAGAACGACAACAGACTGATGGAATGTTTCTGACAATCACTCAAGTCCATTCCCAAAGAGAGTGATGATGTTGACAATGGTCTGGCTGGTGCTGATGTCTCCCTGTCGGTCTGTCACTGTGTCTGTCCTCATAATTTCTAAGTCTTTATTGTCCGTACAATTTTCTAGCCATGGTTGGAGTTATTTTTTTCTCTTCTCATTTTTTACCCAGGGGATAAGTAGTTGGGCGAGACAGCCTGCGTTACTGGGAACACAAATGCAGTGACTTTTCATTCTCTCTCTCTATAGCTGGTCACTATTTTCGGACCAACTTAAAATTTATGATTTAAATGGATTGTTGTTAATGTTTTGTTTAAAACATAAATTTAAAATAAAAATTCGAAAATATTTATTGTTATTATTGTCATTGAAGCCTGTTTAAGCCCCCTCTCTTAACTTTGAAAATAAAAACTATGATTACTGGTGTCAGTGTTGCTGCTTCGTGGCCAGAATGACAGAATAACCAAATGAATGAATGAATGAATGTATGAAGGGATTTTAGTTTTTGTAACAAGTGTCATTTAAGGTCAGTCATAACGGTTTCCGGAAAAGCCATCTGGCCGGGATTTCTAGCATAAAGTTAATGCATGTCACAGCGATAATTACATATTCCCAAACATTTTATTATGTGTCATAAATAAATCCAGTAAAATATATTGATTTATTTAATGGAGTGTAAATTGTTGTTTACAACTGAAAATGGTCAGTTAAAATGCAGTCTTGAAACAACGACATATTTTATGGTATGCCGGTTAAAAATTGAAATAGGCTGTTTTGAATTCTTGATTGCGTATTTGATTGCAGGTCGATATAAAAAGTTAGAGAATACAAAAATATTCCTCATTCGAAAATGATAAATAAAATAAAATTCAAGGACTTGAAGCGTTGTTCGTTTGTAAGACGACTCATGGTTAAATTATTTGACGGTGAAACAAAACGTGAAACGTACCTCAGCAGTTTAAACGCTCAAAATATATAACTTTTTAGTTACTGGTGCCAATATGTACTTAATAGACCTATTATTTGGTAATAAGATTTTTTGATGGGCAGCTGCAGCTTCGGTTTATTATTAAATAAAATTTCTTCTTTAAAAAAGTTTCTATTCACAGGGTGAGATGGAAAAACTGCAACCAAATTCAGACTGCTGTCATTTCTAATCCACTCGTCCGACAGCTGTTAAAATTATTTCAGTGACAGCGCACTATATTGTTTACAAGCGTACAAAAGCATTTTGGTGATAATTTTCCAGAAAAAAGTTTTCGTGATGGAATTCAAGCGTGATAGTGTGATTTCTTTATATTTGACTGAAAAACCACCAGTGGCTATGGTTGGAGCACTGCAGCATTTAAACGTAAATAAATCGTTTGTGGCTCGTATCATTGGTCGTTACCGTGATATCGGTAGCGTAGCCCGACGTCAAGGAAGTGGACGGAAGAAAACAGCTACATCAGCACAAATGGTTCTAAAAGTAAAGAAGCGACTTGATCGAAACCCGTGTCGCAATGGCCGAAAAATGGCTCGTGAGCTTAACATATCGCAATATACCATTCGACAAGTATTGAAACATGAGCTCGGGGTAAAGCCATTGAAATTCCAAAAAGTGCAAGAACTTACACCGCAACGGAAAAAAGCAGACTCAAAAGGGCTAAAGAGTTGTTTCGCTTGGCCGAAAATGGTGAACTGCCGAATTTGGTTTTCTCCGATGAGAAAACATTCGTTGTCCAGCAGTTTGTAAACAAAGCTGAAAATGTGCACCTTCGGTTGGCCACCAGAACTCAAGCGCCGGCCATGGTGAAGGTGTGGGCCGCCATAACAGTCTATGGTCGCTCTCCGCTCGTATTAATCGACCGTGGCATCGGAATAAATGCCGAAAATGATCGCGAAAATATTCTGAAGGGTGTATTAAAGGTACGAGCATTTTGGCCGCAGACCTTGGACATTCCAACAGGACTCAACACGCGCCACCAAAGAATGGTTACAAAATGAGGTTCCTCGCTTCATTTCCAGTGCACAATGGCCGCCAAAATCTCCGGATACCAATATGTTGGACTAGAGTGTCTGTAGTATTTTGGAAAGCAAGGTTGGCACTAAAAAATACCAAGTGTCGATCACCTCAAACAAGCGCTTGCGGCAGAGCAACATTTAGGCAGCGTGTGATGGTTTCATTGGCGGTTTGAAGACCATAAGTGTTTAAAATTTTGTCAAGATCGGTTTAAATTTTGATATAGCTTCCATATATATATCTGTATCCGATTTCAGATTTAATGTTCACCAAATACCAGCACAAATAGACTGAATTTTAGCACTTCCGACGGAATTCAGCAAGTAAAAGTGCTTCAAATTTTTGTGAAAATCGGTTTAGATATAGCTATAGTTCCCATATATATTTTTTATCCAATTTGGTGTTAAAGTTCCTCACATCAATAATATTTGATACCGAGCATCAGATACAGCTCGAAAATACCTCTGCCATATTGTGGAGAGTATTAAAAGTTCGGCCCGGCCGAAATTTGCTGCTTTCTTATTTGTTTTTGACTCAATTTTCTGCCAATCGGCACTTTGTGTTCGAAGCAGATTTAAATTGCACATGTAATAGTATTTTGAGTTCATAATATAAAGTAAATTGTCTGGCAGAAATTTTTTATGCAGGTCCATATTTATGTTCAGTTTCCGTTTTTCAGTTTTTCTTTTTTTTAAAGTTTGGTATTTGAAGTTCATAACGGCTACCAACATCCTGGTACGGAAAATATCTATATTAGATCCAATAGAAATAACACATACCACATACATATAGACATATTTTCAAGGGTATTGTTTTTAAAATGGTGGAGGGTAATAAAATGTATAGAAATATATTCGTCGCGCTCTTTGATGAAATAATTTATAATAAGAGTTTGATATATTCTTAAATTCTGAAGTAATCAGGGCCGGATATTTTCCATTTTAAATTAAAATTAATCACGATTAACATTTTCGTGCGCTTTTCTGCATCGCATAATTTTAACTCTGATTTTAATAAACCTATCTCAATTTCTAACCAGATTAGCGTGAGCTTTCTAAATAAATCGTCAGTGTCAACAGACTATCTATTTTCTAGAATTGAAATATTAAAATAGTATGAAACACGTAGTTAATGCATAAATTTTGACAAAACAAATTTAAATCGGATAAATAAATTACCTACAATTTTTCGATATCATGGAAAATGAAAGCACAAATTAAAACCAGCCACTTGGAATATAAACTTAAAGAATTCAAATAGACAATGGATATGGTAATGGTAATGGAATGAATGCATTACCCACAGTTGACCGGACGGACTGAGTTGCAATGTTAAGACATTGACACCAAAACGCCAGAATTCGAAATGAATGGTACAATGCAACTGCATAGAACAATGCGAGCGTCAAGGTAAAATGCAAAGGTTGCAATGTGGCTCCATACACTACAATGGTCAGTGCATAGAAATTCAACCATACAAAAGATAGAAAAATGCATTTCCGTTACCAGAGAGGAAGGCAAAGAACACAATGTTGGGCCATTGTTTAAACAGTGGCCGGCCGGTTGACTGGCTAGCTACTCGTTCTCTGTAGTGAGAGTTTAATAGTTAGTATTTGCATTTGTTGCAATATGGCCCATACCCAATGCCATATTGCATTGCGCTGCAATGTAACAACGTTTCCGAACAAACATTTAACGCTCATTTATTACATTATTTATTAGATATAAATTTCACTCTTCTTCTTTGGTGAAATGACCGGAACCTATTCAAGATAGGCCAGATAGAATAGGGCGACAATTCGAACAAAAAAAAAGGTAGTGCAAAGAAACAAAAAAACGAAATGAATTTGTGTGAAATAAAAAGAGCGCAAAAAACCTAGAACAGATATCGTGCAGAACAGATGACACCCTATATTAAATGAAATGGTGGCGTAGTAATTTATTATTAATTTTATTGGTCTTAAGATTCCGAGAATATTAATTGTCACAGGAATAAAGGAAATTGAAAATAATTAAAATTACATAAGTCTAAAGGTGGTATTCTTGTGAAAGACCATGACCCAATGAAACGGAAAAAATTAGAATAAAAAAAAATAATAATAATAATTTAAAGGAAAGGCTTTGCTCTGAGAAGTCGTTGGGACAAAATGGTAAACACTATTTTTATTATTTTTTCTTTTCTAAATTTAAAAAATAAATCTCTAAGTATAGGAGTATAAAGTGATAACTTGCATATAGGTCAATGTTGGTGTGAAGAAGTGAGGTAAGGCTGGGTTTTTGGAATTTCGTACTAGAAGGTTACTAGATGTCCTAAACGCTACCAAATATTGAATCAAAATGTACAATATGTTCAGTTTGACAAAAATTTTTAACCTAAACTTCGTACATCGTTTTTCAAATATTTTCAGATTTCAAGATTTTTTACATTATTCAGGTTTTTCCCTTTCTCCAAAAGAATAATAGGAAAATGTTTACCTTTTACAGCAAAAAGTCTTCAAAGTCTTTTATTTTGAAGTTTACCGAGGAGGATGTCAGTTGAACCGTTGCAGAATGGGCCCACATCCAATTTTTCTGTTCAAAACTATTTCAACGTCTCCATATGTGAACCCTAGAAACCAACAGTGACCTCAATATCAAATTTCGGAATTTTAGCTCTATTCTATTCCTCAATATCAAATTTGAGGATTCCAGCCCTATTTCTTTCCCCAATACGACAATGTTGTACTTTTCGTCCCTATACCAAATTTAGTACCATTTAGTACTTTTTGTACAATTATAGTACATTTCCAGAACCACCTCCATATCTCAATTCCAGATACCAACAGAGACTCTAATATCAAATTCGAGTATTTTGGAGCTATTCCTTTACCCAATACTAAATTTAGTACCTTTTAGTACTTTTCGTACAAATATTGGTAGCATTTTCAAACCATCAGTAATCTATACAAAAAATTTCAGAGTTTTATCTCTATCATTTGATCACCCAACACCAAATTTAGTATCATTTAGTAATATGGAGGTGGTTTTGGAAATGTGTACCATAATTGGACGAAAAGTACTGAATGGCACTTAATTTGGCGTCGGGCGATAGAGCTGAAAACATTAAATGTGATGTTGAGATCTCGGTTTCTATCAAGGATTGAGTGTAGTAGCTGGTTTTGGATATGCGTACTATAATTGTACTAACTGGTACTAAATTTAGTAATTGGGAAAATTACAGAGTTGAAGTCCTGAAATTTGATATTAAGGTCACTGTTGGAAGTTGAGGTTGAGATATGGAGATTGTTTTGAAAATGTGTACTTTAATTGTAAGAAGAGAAATAAATGATACTTAATTTGATATTGGGTGAAATATAGATCGGGAATCCTGAAATTTCAAATTCCAAAGTTGAAATTCTGAAATTAGATATTAAGGCCACACTTCGTAGTTGAGGTTGATGTATTATGTCAGCTAATTAATAAAGGCTCCAATCGAAGAAGCTGGTAGAAGATGGCGCCTGGAAACCGGTTGCCAGGTATCTAGGACCATCTAGCCTGCAAATCTCGAAAAAAAGTATCTGCTCTCTTCTTTAAAATTAGTGGATCCGATCTAAGAATCGTGAACCTCAACATTCGCCAACATTTGAGTTTGTACGACAGCTTTAACAAATATCACGATGCAGCCAAGTACTCAGGAGATCTGAAAATGCAGATAGAAATCACCGGGGGTGCCTTGAAAGTCGAGTCCGGCGATGAAAAGAAAAATTTAATCAACACTTTGCACACTCATTTCTTCTGTTGACTTCAACAGCTTAATGGCTTTGAAAATGGAAGGCACCGAGGCCAACGAAGACATCTAAGATACCATCGGTTTCTACACCCAACTATTGAAGTAAAATTCCTCCCATGAGGCTAAAAACAAAAAGACTTTCTTCACCTTGGATCCGTTATTGAGGGAAAGAGAATACCTCGGTTTAAACAATACCTACACATTATTCATCGGAATTGTTTCAAATTTTGTATTTGAATTTTGTAATGGATACTACAGCCTAAGACAGACAATTGTCTGTTTAGGTCCACGTCTTCATATAGCCCCAATATATAATGGTACCTCCCGATATTGGGTATTTTGATGATTTTACCGACATTAATACTACAGCCTATGACAGGAGATTTTCTGGGCAGGTCCACGTCTTCGTATAGCCCCCATATAACGGTACCTCCCAATATAATAGTACCTCCCAATATAATAGTTCCTTCCTATATTGATGATTTTAGATACATTACTCACCATTTTTTTTCAAGTTTCGCATTTGAATATTTTAATGGCTTATGACAAAAATTGCCTATGCAGGTCCACTTTTAGACCTTAATATTTATTTGATATTTTTAAAGAATTTTTAACGGGTTTTGTTTTCTCTCCAATGAGCAAAAACGAAATCCGTTCATATTTAGAAATAGCCTCCATATAGATTTCCATCTGGTTTGATGTAAATGATATACCAATCGTGCTTGATTATACGATCAAGTTCCGACTGGAATAAAGACTGCGATATTTTGGGCCAACTATTTAATATCTTTCCTAACTTTTTGTTTAATACCAAGTGTGCATCGGTCCACATGTAAATATTGCCTTCTCTTTTCATTTCGGACGATCACACTACCTATTGTAGGGCACAAGCGGGCATAGGCTACATATTTAACCAAAGCAATGGAAATGAGAAAATAATAAACAATAAGTTAACAATCAACAACAATAGCAAAAAAAACTAAACAAGCGCGTCCAACAATACAATATTCTCTTACACTTTTCCGGTAGACATTCAATAGCCCTAGTCAACTTACAACAATAAGAAAATATTAAAAGAAACAAAAAAAAAAAAAAAAAAACAAACAACAAGGCAACAAGAAAATCACAAGAAAAACAAACAACAACAGCGGCGAAAAGCATTACAAATCAGAAATTTTCTTCAGCAATTTTTCCACGGCCATTTGTATGAAAAGATCAACAGCATCTCAACAATGACTTCAATGTTGGCCTATTGTCCATACGACAAACGGGTGAGGCCGGAAGGGAGGGTAGGCTGTCTGCCAACTGAACACACATGCACACATGACAAAGAAGAAGGAAGCAAGAAGAAGATGCTTGCTAGCTATTCTTCCTCGTCGAAGGCAAAAATCTTTCGTCGGCATACCTACCATTGTTCCTAATGTGCCAATGTCTGAATATGATTAATTGCAAGTCAATTGATATTTTATTGGTTTCCAACGGCCATAAATTGCACCTAAACACCGTAAACACACACCAAGTATTCACACAATGCAGGGCTGGGGGCTGGCTTCTACGATTTCCTTGTTTTACCGCACAAGCACAACAAAGGATATTGTCCTGATACCTTTGCTCTGTGAAATCACAATCTTTTATGTGACACAAGAAATAAAATAATGTCCGTTCAGATCTTTTATAATGAATTAGAAAACGTCATTCCATAATACCGGAAGCAAAAATGTAATAATGAGGAAGCATGGTGAGTTGCCGTACAATGGGAGAATGAACAACAGCATTGGAGGGGGCAAGATGTTGTTAACTTTAGCATTACTTGAAAGAAATTATTTTTTGTATTAAATGGCCATACAAGATGTATTTAAGAAATTGAACAAATAGCTGAGTAATCGATTGAGGTAGAGGAGAAAAGAGGCTTTTATTTAATTAGCACCTCGGTGCGTTGTCTGAAGCCATTAACAGTTTAATGTGAAATTCCTCTGCAGTGTGCGTCTGAATCATCGAAACTCTTTTGGGCTTTGATTCATAAAATTGTTTTAAGAATCATGTCAGTTTTATATTATTTTCGAATACATTTTCAAAATGAACCGAGTTGAAAAATATCAGACGCCTATTTTCACCCTGTGACCATTTATTTACTAAGCATATGTGGCAGGCCAAGTACAAACAATTCTTTAAAAATAGAGGAATTTTGCTAGGAGGCCACAAAATATTACTAATAAACTGTCTGTTATGATCACTCTATTCGAAACGAATTGAGATGGTATGCTAAAATTTTGCACAGATGTGTTTTTTCCCAGTATGCAGGTTAAGTTCGTAAATGTATATCACACATATACGCCTCCTGTAACTACCGATATTCGGTATTTTTAAAATTGATTGATGAACATTTCGTATTCAAAGTTTCTAGTCTGTGGCGGAAATTTTTTATGCAGATCACCGATTTGAATTCAGGAGCTACCGCCAGATGGGACTTACAACAAAACGTGGACCTATATGGTCGATGTTCTGCCACAGGAGATAAATCCCGTTAAAAACTCTAAGTAGTAAATTTTAAACAATTGTGTTAAAAAATGTGAAGTAAATCGACAAAATACCGTATATCGGGAGGTACTGTTATATAGGAGATACTGGAGAACGTTGACCAATGTAGACATTGTTTTGCCACAAGTGGTAGAACACAATATGATATTTATTTAGCAATTCCGCTTAAAAACGTGGCTTATATTTCTAAAGTACCCAATATAGGGAGGTACTATTGCGTGGGGTCAATAAGAAAACGTGGACCTGCATAGACAATGTTCTGGCATAGTTACAAACTCTAGGTATCAAATTTTAAACACATCTACTTCGAAATGTGCATGCATGTCCCATTTACGAACCTATCCTGCCTACTAACAAAATACAAAATAAATGGCATGGTAATGGAAGTTTTTGCTGAAAATTTGCTAAAATTAACCAGGAAGCACTAAAGACTGGAGTTTTCGTTCTACAATGCCCGATATTAAATAAGGTGTTTTCTCTCGAAACTCATTCTACAATAATACTAAAAGAGCTATATATTGTATTGAGAGAACCAAGCTTTTGAAATTTTATATTTTGTTTGTGCGTACGGTACTTTCGGAAAACATCAATCCAATTCGTCCGGATTTGGTATATCGTGGGTATTTTAAATTATGCAAATCTTAATGTTTAAGCCACCTTTAGGGAAGAGAGAGTGAGAAGAGAAAATGTTCGAAATCGGTTAATTCCTTCTGGTTCCTTTCAATTTCTCAAACCGCGTATATCTCTACAAAAATATCTATTGTAACTATGGAATATGGCGGTCCAGTCCTCTTGGCGTATAAGTGGAGTAAGTATTGGATATAGTTCACAACTGACACGTACAAATATTGCTTACTTGCTCATTGCACGTGCGGTGCGTCCCGCCCAATTTAGCCTCCGCCGTCTCCCTACAGATTTGGCTTTTTTTTCTGCAGGCAGGTCAAATCCACGATATCGTATAGCACCCTTATAACGGTACCCTCCGATATTCGGTATTTTGATGATTTTAGCCACACTTTTCAATGGAATTGTCTGAAATTCTATACAAGAGTTCTTCGTGAGTACTTCCCCTCCTGAAAGAGCATTTTCTTCATCGGTCCAAGATATTGTATATCGCCCATATAATTCCCCATATAACTTAACTCCCCGATATTCCGTATTTTGATGATTTAAGCCAAATTTGTCAATGAAATTGTCTTAAAATCCACAAAAGTAGTTCCTTGTGAGTAAATTATCCCCTGAAGAGAATTATCTATATAGGTCCACGATATCGTACATCTCTTCTGATATTAGGTGTTTTGATGATTGCAGTCACATTTTTCAATGGAATTGTCTGAAAATCCACACAATTAGTTCCTTGTGAGTACTTTACCCCCTGGAAAAGAATTGTCTATATGGGTCTACGATATTATATATCCCCTATAAAAGGGTTCCTCCCAATACTCGGTATCGGGTTTCACACAAGACATTCCTTTACCTAGAAGAAAATCGTCTAAATAAGTCCACGATATCGTATACCTCCCGTATAAAGGTACCCCATATATACATTATTTCATGATTATTGCGACATTATTCACCTGAATTTTTTCAAATTTCGTATATGAAGTACGGAACCGTTACTACAGCCTATGACACAAATTACTTATACAGGATCACGTCCTCGTATTGCCCCATATAATGGTTTTCATTTGAGCGGTATTTTCAAACGGATTTTTTTTTAAATTTCGCAAGTTTCTTCCAAATAGTAGAGGGTATAAAAAGTTCGGCCCGGCCGAACTTGACTGCTTTTTTAGTTGTTAGATTTTTTTAATACCCTCCACCATACATAGTATGGGGGACAAAGATGGCCTATCAAAAATTGTGACAATGGCATACATATTTAAGTCGCATTATTGGAACCTCGCTGATCATAAATCTTCCAAATAAGGCAAAGTTACATTAAAGATCTTGAAACTTGAGGTTGGATTTTTGTTCTATGAAAATCTGAAATGAAAACTTTAATAAAGGCGACAAATGTTAAATTTTATAAATACTTTTCATTTCATATTTTCATAGAACAAAAATCCAACCTCAGGTTTCAAGCTCTTTAATGTATCTTTGCCTTATTTGGAAGATTTATGATCAGCGAGGTTCCAATAATGCGACTTAAATATTTATCAACCAACTTGAGATGTATTATGCGGGATGTGACATTATTCTTGAATATTATTTTTCTACATTTTGTACGGATTCCTAAAAAAAGGTCAAACGGAGCATCTCTGATGGAGGGTATATTAAGTTCGTTATTCCGTTTGTAACTCATCGAAGCTATAATTTTAGATCTAATAATAAAATATATATATTCTTGATCAGCTGGAAATTCTTAACAAAAATGTTGGTCTCCGGATAAGAAAATGAAGAAATGAGATTTAAAAGATAATGTTTCCAACATATGGTTTCAATAATACGGCGCTGCGAGCCACACACACTAAGCTATTAATAATAATAATAATAATAATAATAATAATAATAATAATAATAATAATAATAATAATAATAATAATAATAATAATAATAATAATAATAATAATAATAATAATAATAATAATAATAATAATAATAATAATATAATAATAATAATAATAATAATAATAATAATAATAATAATAATAATAATAATAATAATAATAATAATAATAATAATAATAATAATAATAATAATAATAATAATAATAATAATAATATAATAATAATAATAATAATAATAATAATAATAATAATAATAATAATAATAATAATAATAATAATAATAATAATAATAATAATAATAATAATAATAATAATAATAATAATAATAATAATAATAATAATAATAATAATAATAATAATAATAATAATAATAATAATAATAATAATAATAATAATAATAATAATAATAATAATAATAATAATAATAATAATAATAATAATAATAATTATACATAAAAAAAATAATAAAATAAAAAAATCTTTCTCCACAAATAAACAAACGTTGTTTGTATAAAAACAACGATAAAGGGATAAAGCCTGACCATTTTGCAACAACAAAATAAAAAAATGTTTGGCGGACTCTACATTTTATTATTTTATTATTACAAGTAGGTCCACGTTTTGGTATAGCGCACATAAAAATCCCTTTCTGCCAAAATTTTTTTAATATATATATGTGGGTCAACTATTTGGTATGTGGGCCAGCACCTCTAAACCTTAAGCATTTTGTAGGATTCGGACGAATTTTCCATTTTCTTTTATAAATTTCCTAGTCATTCATATTGTGTTCTCGTCGGGCATTTGCTACTAGTTTTTAAAGACTTGAAGAGTTTTTCCAGTGTTCTAATACTTGCGAGCCGTGTCGCAATTCTCTTTATCAATTCCTCATTACTTCCAAAGAAAGGCGGTATAATAAAGATATGTTCTCCGAGTAATAACTGCTGTAAAATATTGGATAAAATTACATTTATGGATATGAACTACTGAATATTGTACCCAATAAAAATTGGTCTACTTCCAAAAAATTAAAAAAAGTAAACATTTCTAAGATATGAGTGGACAATTTTCAGCTAATTTCGGACTTCTGACCACACACATATCTCTATTTTTTATCGATGGATTGTCGGCATGTCTTCTTTAGTTCCTAAATATATGTAGTGTTGGATAAATGTTCACGTTTTATGGTTTTATGGCCACCTGTATGACGGCAAATTTTATTAGCATTAATTCCCGTCTTGGAAAACCTGGGAAGTATCGCTGCAATGTGTGATATTAATAAAGCTATTAAAAGAGGTTCCCAAAAAAATTTCTACAAACAATCAGTAAGAGCGGCAACAGCAATAAATGACTTCTCCCAAAAAAACACCGGTGGTTTTTTATTGTTTGTTAAAAGAAATTTGTTGAAAATTGAAGGAGAGTGCACTTTACACTCAAATACAAAAAAACACGACGAAATGCATTGAGGTGCTAGGGTGGAATACCTGTACGCCAGAGCGTGTGTGACTTTAACGTCTAGTCAATTGTTAGCACATCTAACAAGAAACTGATTAAGAGACTTGTCCGGCCGGCTAACGGACAAATCAGTCAACCAACCCATTCAATCAACCAGCTGCCTACCTACATGTGCTGTGGAAGGGTTAAACAAATCAACGCGGAAGGGCTCTCCGGCAAATGGCAGAACAAAAGCAAATCTTTGTTTAAGACTAATGGATCGGCGTCTTCGTTTACCCACAATTCTAACAAATAACCATTGAAAAAGTTATTATTGTCTTGTAAATGAAATCTCTGGCGGAGAGGCGGCTTCTCGTTTTATGTTTGTCCGTTGTGTCAACATTAGAACCATAGCCGCACAAAGAAGTTATGACTGATCACCAGTCATACGTCAGTGACAAAACTTGTCTGTCATGTAATGCCCGAATGGCAATTGTTTGATAATTGAAAGCCGCCGTTTTGGCCATTTGAGGGGAAGATACAAAAAAGAAAAAAAAAATCAAACAAAAACACCAAAACAAATCGTCGGAACAAACTACCGAAAAGAACCAGAAGCTGATTGGCGCTTTTTCTCTATATTTGATGAGTTTGTTATGCTAACAATGGGCAAATTATAAAACTTTTACACTTCATCGGTAATTTAATGGCAAAGGAAAAAATATTAAAAAATCTGTTGTTCTTGTTCAGGCAATGCCATATTGAATATGTATTACAGTCTTCTGAAACTCGAAATTTAGAAATAGAACCAATTTCAGGTATTTATACCCTACACCACGCAATCTACCGATTGCCACGAAATTTTGCTTGTGTATCAAGATCCAACCAGAAAAGACAAATTTGGTATTGATCGCAATATATTCAGATAACTCGCTCTACAGGTCACCGGTTGACTCCAATTTTTACGATACCTCACACATGTTTAAGACAGGGAAAAAGACTCACATTTTGGATGTTGATCGGAAAAAATAAGCAGATATATTGATATGACTGTAATTTGATTATTTTTTATCCTCCATCTTATGGCTACAGAGGTTGTACATACTTCGTATCAACCAAAACGTGCCTCATCGAATATACAGCCAAATATGTGTTTTTGGACTATATTCAGGACATATGGGGTCGATTTAGCTGTGTCCGCTTTTCTGTTTGGAGAACTAGGCTCATGATAATTCTTTAAAAAAATAGATCCTCTAAAAAATCATAAAAAAAAAACATTAAGGAAAGGTCAAAAGTCGGAATTTAACACCAAATCGGATGGAACATATATATGGAAGTAATAGCTTTATCCGTCCGAAGTGTCAAAATTCTGTGCGCTTGGGCTGATATTAGCCATTTGGTGCACAATATATCTGAAATCGGATAAATATATGTATGGGAGCTATATCCAAATCTGTACCGATCTAGTCAACATTTTATGCAGTTATTTCTGAGCAGTATCTGATATCTGGTTCCAAAGATCAATGTTGTGGAGTGCATATTATGCACGTAAGGACTTAAAACACCAAATAGGATGAAAAATATATATGGGAGCTATAGCTATATACGAACCGATTTTCAAAAAATATGAAGTACTTGAAACTATATATGGGAGCTAAAGCTATATCTGAACCGATTTAAAAAAAAAATATGAAGTACTTGTTTCTAAAACGAACTCAGTCGGAATTGCCTCGATTCACTTTGTTTGAAATGATATTAGCTATTTGGTGCACAAAAAGCCTGACATCGGATAAAGATACTAATGGGAGCTATTGTTATATCTGAACCGATTTTGAAGTGCATGTTTCTAAGATGAATTAAGTCGGAAGTGTAAAAATTCAATTCATTTGAGCTGATATTAGCCATTTGGTGCACAGTAAACCGATATTGGATCAAGATATACAAGGTGAGATAAAAAACTGCAACAAAGTCAAGCGCCATAATTTTTACATTTTTATACCCTACAACACTATGTGTTGGGGGTATTATAAGTTTGATTGGGCCAAAAATTATGTAACACCACGAAATATTGATTTCCCACATAGGAAAGTATATATGGATCTTCCTAGCTCGCCGAGCTGAGTCGATCTAGCTATGTATGTCCGTCCGTCCGTCTGTCCGTCTGTCCGTCTGTCCGTCTGTCCATGTTAATTTGTAATCACTCTACAGGTCGCAATTATGGTCCGATCTTCACGAAATTTAGAATAGAGGTGGGGCTAGGGTCAGAATAGAACCCTATTTCTTTTGGTGATGATCGCATAATATTTAGGGGTTGAAATGGACCAAATACTGAAAAAATGTCGGATTTTGCAGTAGCTATACAGGTCGCAATTATAGACCAATCGACGCAGAATTTCGCATGTAGCTAGAGTTTAGGGCGGGGAAGAAGCCTACCAATTTGGGTGGTCATCGGATAATATTTAGCGGGTAAAATAGACCATATCTTTTGTGTTGAAAAAATTCAAAATTTTTCATTAAACCGCGAATATTTTAAATCCCGGCGAAATCACAAAGACATGACAAGGTTACTTCTGATCTTTACATTGATGTTAACATCCAACAAAACGGATATATAGCGAAATATGTGCGATATATATGTTTGTCAAAGAAGATATGCTTAAAAAATCTCTTATATGTCGAGAACGGCTGAACTGATTTCGACAGTTCTCATTAATTCAGAATGGTCTCTTGGCAGGAAAGAAATAACGTCTAAAAAAATCGCATAAAAATATCTCTCTAAAGATGAAAATATTGATTTCGTAAAATTTTCTCATATTTTTTTCAATTTTGTCATATTGAATTGAACATTTGGTAATATTTCTACAGCTAACAAAACTAAGTAGTTAGGATATCAGGATATCATATACAGATCGCATTTATGGCCCGATCCATACGAAATTTTGCATGGGGATAAGATGAGGGTCAGAATAGAAGCCTACTCTTTTTGGAGATGATCGCCATATATTTAGGGGTTGAAATGGACCAAAAAGTGCAAAATTGTCTGCAGGTCGTAATTATCGCCCGATCCTCACGCACATTTGAATGGGGGTTACCGGAGATTGCAAAAGCCAAGCAGTTTTGGATGGCCATCCAAATATATTCAATGTGTGAAGGATTTTGCCAACTTTTGTAGACAAAATACGAAAATGTCCATTCCAGTGACTTTTTGGAGAATTCGCAAATACAGGAAAGAAGAAGAATATAGTCAAATGTGTGTATCTCATATAGATGCGTTTCAGTCAAAAACCAATAATAAATGTTAATCTTTTGCCACTTCTGAGAGATTATAGTTCTTTGGGAAATATTGGTTCCAATAAGTTGGAAATGAGTAAATTAGTTAAAGTTGGTATTATTCGAAAATTAGAGAACGAAACCATTTATTATTTGTCACAATATCTTGTGGAATTCTTTCGAGTATCTTGCTTATATAAACTGTATCGTTTATTATAGTGTTGTAGGGTATTCAACGGTCGGCCCCGCTCGACTGTAGCCTTTGCTTACTTGTTTTTTTTAATTTTATTAAATGAAAGCAAAAAATGTCGGAAATAGCATTAAATTTTAGAATAATTTTAGATTTGTTCGAATTGGTCACCTTTGGCACGAGTTATGGCCTTAAAACGGCCAATGAAACCGTCACACGCTGCCCGAATGTTACTCTGCAGTATTTTGGTCCATACCCGGCGAAGCACTTGCTTGAGGTGATCGACACTTTGGTATTTTTTAGTGCCAACCTTGTTTTTCAAAATAATCCAATACAATAGTCCAACGGATTGGTATTCGGAGATTTCGATGCAATTGTACGCTGGAAATAGAGCGAGGAAAATCATTTTGTAAACATTCTTGGGTGGCGCGTGTTGATTGCGATGGTGCTGAGTCCTGTTGAAATATCCAAGGTCTACGGCCAAAATGTTTGAGTGCCCAAGGCTTTAATACCGCCTCCAGAATATTTTCGCGATAATATTTTGGCCAATCAAGGGCGCACATTTTTAGTAAGTAAGTAAACACGATTATTTTGTTTGTTTACAAACCGCTGAACAACGAATGTTTTCTCATCGGAGAAAACAAAATTCGGCAGTTCACCTAGCCCAAGCGAAGGAAAGATACATATGGATTTTAGCTACATTTTCACCGGAATTGTTTAAATTTTGGTATTTGATGTTCATAGTGAATTCTACAGCCTAAGACAGAAAATAGTCTGTGCAGGTCCACGTCTTCGTATATCCCCCATATAACGGTATCTCCCTATTTTCAGAATTTTGATGATTTTACCGACATTATATACCCGAAATTTTTCAAAATTGGTACTTGAAGTTCGTAATGGATACTACAGCTCATGACAGAAAATTGTCTGTGCAGGTCCACGTCTTCGCATATATTCAGAATTTTGATGATTTTAGCGACATTTTCACCGGAATTGTTTCAAATTTGGTATTTGATGTTCGTAATGGCTGCTACCGCCTATAACGAAAAATTGTCTATGCAGGTTCACGTCTTCGTATAGCCCCCATATAACGGTACCTCCCGATATTTACCTATGCAGGTCCATGTCGTCGTATAGACCATAATATAAAAGCTACATTCGGTATTTTTAAGATTTCAATAGAATTCTTAACTGATTTTATTGTTTTTGAAATTGGCCAAATTCGTCTCAAATGGTGGAAAGTATTTAAAGTTCGGCCCGGCCGAACTTAAAGCTTTTTTACTTGTTCATACTAGATCCTCTGTTGGTAGAAATATTGAAATCTTTCAGATATGAAAGCAATCTGATTTTAATTTTAGACCATTTGTGGTGGTCATTTTGTACATTTTGGAGTGGGCCGATACTGTCCATTTTCGTACTTGCCCAATGACTAATAAAACCATTACGATTTGTAAAGTTTGCACAAAACTAAATGATCCTAACTCGTTTTTAAGGTAAATTATTTTCTGTGAAAGAGTGGACCAATATTGCTCATCTCCGAACACGATCTATCGATATCTCATCTGGCGATATCTTAAAGTTTTAAACGGATACTGCCTTCGAGAGTTATCGTGCGCACCAACCAGCCAAACTGTCGGGCAACCCTAGAACAACTCCAAATATTCTGAAACGGATTTTGTTCAAAGAGACCTAGGGCCTAAACCATTACTTTGATAAGACAAACTTTGGCCGTATCAAATGATATATACCATTTGTAGCCATATGGCTGAAGGTCTAAATATTGCTTCGAGAGTAATTTCAGTCAAATTTAATGTTTACTACCTATGATCTTTTTATACCCTCCACCAAAAAAGGTATGGAGGGTATATTAAGTTCGTCATTCCGTTTGTAACTCCTCGAAATAATCATTTTAGACCCAACAAAGTATATATATTCTTGATCAGCGTAAAATTCTAAGACGATTTAGCCCTGTTCGTCCGTCTGTCCGTCTGTTGTAATCACGCTACAGTCTAAACGAATTAAGATAGGAAGCTAAAACTTTGCACAGATCTCTCTTTTGTCTGCAGGCAGGTCAAGTTCGAAGATGGGCTATATCGGTCCACGATATCGTATAGTCCCCATATAACGGTACCCCCGATATTCTGTATTTTGATCATGTTAGCCACATTTTTCAATGGAATTGCCTGAAAATCCACACAAGTAGTTCCTTGCGAGTAATTTACCCCCTGAGAGAGAATTTTCTATACAGGTCCACGATATCGATCATCCCCCACATAACGGTACCCCCGATATTCGGTATTTTGATAATTTTAGCCACATTTTTCAATGGAATTGTCTGAAAATCCACACAAGGAATTCCTTGTGGGTACTTTATACCTCGGCAGAGAATTATCTATATAGGTCCACAATATCGTATAGCCCCCATATAACGGTACCCCCACGGTATTCGGTATTTTGATGATTTTAGCCACATTTTTTAATGGAATTGTCTGAAATTCCACAAAAGGAGTCCCTTGTGGACATTTTACCCTCTCAAAAAGAATTGTCTATATAGGTCCAAGATATCGTATATCCCCCATATAACTGTACCCCCCGATATTCGGTATTTTTATGAGTTTACCCATATTTTTCATGGGAATTGTCTGAAAATCCACACAAGTAGTTTCTTGTGGATACTTTATACCTCGGTCCACGATATCGTATAGCCCTCCCGATATTCGGTATTTTGATGTTTTTAGCCATATTTTTCAACGGACAGAAAATTCTCAATATAGGTTAACGATAACGTATAGCTCCCATATAACGATACCCCGCGGTATTCGGAATTTTGAAAATCCACACAAGGAGTTCCTTGTGAGTACTTTACACGCAGATTGTCTTTATAGGTCCACAATATCGTATATTCCCCCATATCGGCACCATCCTATATTAGATATTTTAAAGATTTTAAAAGAAATTTTAATGGATTTTATTTTTTTGAAAATTTTCTAATTCGTTCCAAATGGTGGAGGGTATTCAAAGTTCGGCCCGGCTGAACTTACTGCTTTTTTACTTGTTTTTTTTTTTTTTTTTTTTAATTCTTAATATCTGTAGGGGAGGTACCAGAAGCCGAGATCTATAATTGTCCATATTCGAACTCGAAACAGCTGTAACTTCACATGTCGGTTTCACAGTGCGTTGTTTAACTTCTCCCAAAAATATTAAATTTTTGTATAGTACTGCCTTATTACCTTCCGATTGAGAATAGATTCACTCCCGTGTGAAAATAAACTCCTCCTAAAAATAATTCAATAAATGATCCAAAAAATGACCCAAAAACGGAATTTTAGGTATTTTAGTTTTTTCTTGCATTTTATTTTTCAAATATTTAATTTAAAGTGTATTTTGAAGAAGTCAAACACCTGCTTCTTTAAGCATTTCCTATTACCTCAAATACTGCAATTAAAAAAAAAAAAAAAAACAATTCCTTACTAACGCCTACACTCAACTACTGACCATTTCACATTTATTTTCCAGATCACTGAAAGTGATAAATTGTTAATAATGTCACAGAAACACCAACGGCTACTTAAGTAAAACGTTCTTCTGCTTCTGAACCAACTATCATCAACTATATACACATGTGACCAGTTGGCCAAAATACTGGTTTGATTAACTCATCATTTATCACAAAAGCCTAACTACACTACACTACACGTGACAAATAAAAAAAAAAACATCCAAAGTTGATTTCCAAGTTCCACATGGAAATACAATAATTTACCGAAGTAATTTATTCTTCATTTTCGTTCAGACTTCAAATTAATGAAGTTGTCATCGTTGTAGCCATTGCGAAGCCACTGAACTTTTATTTCATGGTCAAATTCATATTTAATGTAGCATGCCAATAATTTTCAACCTCACCATTATTTCAATAATTTCAATTAATTTTTGTTGTTGTTGTTGTCATTTTACAAGGGTTTGCTAAGGGTTTTTAGCTTTTCGAAGAAGAAAAAAATGAATAAAAAAAAACGAAACAATCATCATAACTTCTAGTACTGTTGCTGCTGCTGGTGGTTGGTAATGATAACTTGATTATGCCGGCATGCAGCCTTATGGGTTCTTTGATTCCCAAACAGCATTTCCAATGCAACCAATTTTTACCAACGTTTTTGAAGAAAAAAACAATGTTTTTTTTTCTTTGGCATATAAACGATGACAATATATGGCCTCAGTGATTATGAAAAATTACTTAATTTTGTGTAAGCAATAAACTATCCACGTTGCTCGCTTTTTTCGTTCGTTTGTCGGATCCTTCGCTCGCACATTCATTTTCTGCCACTACGACCATAACTATTTCATAGTTATGGTTCAATTGTTCGAATGTTGATTAATTGGTTCCACGAATCAATGAGGTTGGTTGGCTGACGGAAACGAAGAAGCATATTCGGCGTCTGCATAGGGTGCATTGCTACAGACACCCGTACAAATATACCTATATGAAGCTGGCATTGGCGTTGTTGTTATTGTAGGTAATAGGTATCCTAAACTATCGGGGTTTAATAAATGAGTTTAAGCAGAAACCAAAAAAAAAAAAAAAAAATATATGTCGTAATATGCCAGCCAATATTACAATAGCTTTTAGGAGATGGCACTGTAAAGGATTTCGTGTGTGGGGGTTGATTTTGGAACAATAAACGCTCCACTGCACAATGGGTTGTAAAAAAGCTACAATCAATAATGAATATTTTCAAATATTCTTCGATACTTTTTATACCCTCGATAAGGCTGCATATAGCCTCTGTATAAATCAGTTTATACGGCCGAAAATGTGACTCATCGAAATAAAGGTTGTAGGACGAAATCTGTTTTATGACATTTGGAGTCGATCGAGCCATGTCTATCCGCGCGCCCGACTATCCATCTGTGCGTACAATACCTTTCGAAGGTATTATCGATATCGGGGATGTGCAGTATTGCTCGACTCCTTCTGATTCCTCCCCCTCTAGGGTAACATGTGAAAAGAACATTGATTTTTTTTTTTCAAACTTCGTACGTCTCGATATTTATTCCGCGAATAAATAATGGATATAATGGTTAAAATTGTAGCTAATAATAGTTCGATATTAATTAAACTGAGCACTTCTCTATATCATAGTCTGTGTTATTTTTAATTTTTTTTTAATTGTACAAAAAGATTTTGGTGGGAATTTTCCAGAGAAATGTTATTCGTGATAGAATTCAAGCGTGATAGTGTGATTTCTTTATATTTGGCTGGAAAACCACAAGTGGCTATCGTTAGAGTACTCCAGCAGTAAAATGTAAATATTTTTTTTTTTGTCTCGTACCATCGCTCGTTACCGTGATACTGGTAGCGTATACCGACGTCAGGGAAGTGGATGGAAGAAAACAGCAACATCAGCAGAAATGGTTCGAAAAGTAACGAAGCGACTTGATCGAAACCCCCGTTGCAGTGTTCTGAACATATCGAATATTCCATTCGGCAAATATTGAAAAATGAGCTCGAGGTAAAGCCATTGAAATTCCAAAAAGTCAAGAACTTACACCGCAAAAGAAAAATAATATACTCAAAAGAGCTAAAAAGTTGCTTCGCTTGGCCGATGAGAAAACATTCTTTTCCATCGCACAATGGCCAGGAAAATCTCCGGAGTATTCTGGTATTGTCTGGTATTGTCCTTGTCTGGAGTATTTTGGATGGCAAGGTTGGCACTAAAAAATACCAAAGTGTCGATCACTCCAAACGAGAATGGGCCAAAATACCGCAGAGCAACATCCGGGCAATGTGTGATGGTTTCCTTGGCCGTTTGAAGCCCATAATTCGTGCCAAAGGTGACCAATTCGAACGAATCTAAACTTATTCGAAATTTAGTGCTATTTCCGACATTTTTTGCTTTCATTCAACAGTTTTTTTAACTCACCCTTTATTTGTTTTATCCGATTTGGTGCTTACGAATGTGGGTGACTACATTCGTAATGATGATATTTGATACTGGACATCAGATTCACCTCGAAAATTCATCTGCCTAATTTTATTGAGATCGGATCAGATTAGAATATAGGTCCCATATATACCTTTATCCGATATCAGGTTTATTGTGAACCAAATGGCTAATACCAACCCAAATGGACTGATTTTTGCAACTCTGTTAAATTTTGGCGAGATCGGACTAAATTTGAATATAGCTCCCATATATATCTTTATCCGATGTCAGGTTTATTGTGAACCAAATGGCTAATACCAGCCCAAATGAACTGAATTGTGACAATTACGGCTGAATTAATCCTAGAAACAAGAACATCAAATTTAGTGGGAATCGGTTCAGATATAGCTATTGCTCCCATATATATGTTTCATCCGATTTTGTGTCAAAATCCCTCACATGCGTAATGTGAACTCCATAAGAATAATATTTGATTCCAGCTATCAGATACAGCCCAGAAATAACTCTGTTAAACGAGATCGAATCAGATTTGACTATAGCTTCCATATATATATTTATGCGATATCAGGGTTATTGTGCACCAAATGGCTAATGTCAGCCTAAATGGACTGAATTTCGGCAATTCTAGTTCCCAAGTATTTGTTCCATCGGATTTAGGATTTAAATTCCCTCATATGTTTAAAATGCAATCCACAACAATGATCTTTGGTGCCAGATATCAGATACAGCTCTGAAATAAGTGACCAAAACTTCATCAAGATCGGTCTGGATATGGACATAGCTCCCCTATATATCTCTTTTTGATTTCAGGTTTATTATGCATTAAATGGCTCTTATCTGCCCAAATGGAGTGAATTGTGACACTTCCTATGGAATTCAGCCTAGAAGCATGTACTTCAATTTTTTGTTAAAATCGGATCAAATATAGCTATAACTCCCATATATATTTCATCCGATTTGGCGTTAAAGTCCCTCGCATGCTTAATATATACTCCATAACCATGATATTTGAAACCAGGCCTCAGATGTAGCTCGAAAATACTTGTGCCAAATTTTATCCAGATCGGTTCCGATTTTTATATACCTTCGAATTATGTCTTCATCCGAGTTTATGTAATATGTATTATCAGCCTGAATTGGCGAATTTTTTTCATATTCAACCGAATTTTTCCATTTGGTGAAATTCGGTCTGGTATATCTATTGCTCTAATAAATAGTTTTTAATATAATCCTAATCGTAGTCATATCATGCACTATACTAGAGGTACAAAAGCCTCCGTCAAATTTGTGGAAAATCGATTCAGAGTTGGACCAAGTTCCCAAATTTTGATTACTTTAAAGCTATGATACGCATTCAAATAAGGTTCATAGTTATTATGATCTACTTCATATAAATTCCCAATATAAACTATTTTTGTTTGCGGGAGCTCTACCAAATACGCATAGTGGTGTAGGGTATCATATAGTCGGCCCCGCCCGAATTTTGACCTTTCGTTACTTGTTCAATTTTAATCTCTAGTCTTCGAACATTTTTGGTTTTAAACTTCAACCCATTGTATCTATCAAACAAAAAAATATACCAGGATCCTTGCAATCGCAGACATGCTGGAGAACAGTGCATCAACACCAACACAGGCACCAGCAGCCGAACTGACTGACACTATTATCATCATCGGTTCTTCTTTTCTGTGCAGAATATTACCCAAAAAATACAAAACCCCTTACGAGGAGAACATCAATAAATATTAGTTAAAACCTCTCCACAAAACTGTCAAAGTATCAAATGACAATATAAATAACTTAGGAAGAAAAAGATGAGAAGAAAAAAAAAACACGGAATGGAACCGCACACTCATGATGGACAATTTCATTGCTATGGTCTCTGGGCGTATGGAGAGATGTTTCATTGCCGCTGACTAACCGGCACAAGGATAGAAGGGTATAGGTTAGAGGACAATGAATTCAAAGGAACGTCATGAGTTTTCAAACCTGAAATTATTCTTCAAAAAAAGAAAAAAAGTACTTGACGTTTTTTTTATAGTTTTACTCAAGTATTGTTGTTTTTGTTTTTCTTACAAAATTAAGCAATGAAAACATTATGTGTTTTCCTATAAAAAGAGAATAGGAGAAGAAAAGAAACAAAACGCCACAACCAAAACACTTCACACTTTCTTTCTCCTTGTGTCTAAGTAGTTTAGCTATTGACATATCTATCCATTGCCTTGTGTTCTTCTGTCATAGGCCATATACACACATACACACACATTATGGCCTCTTAACATATATTTAACCATAATGAGATGATTATGGGTGGGTTAATGTGAAAATGTGCGGTGATATGTTTAGAGATTTTCTCTCCATCTCGACATCTGTAGCGGGAATGTTGTGGATATAAATATGTATAAATATATGTATTTACTCTTTTGAAGGATCTATGTATATTTATGTGAAGAAACCCAGACCCAGAGGGAGTTGATCACACATATGTTCGAAAGATGTAATGGACTCCGAACATCAATAATACGCTTCAAGTGTTCATCACATTCATAAAAAAGAAACGCTAGAGCAGGAAGGGGTGTGGGCGGCAAATGTGTTTTGGAATGTTGTTTAATAAGTACTTGGAGACTACTAAAATGTATTTTTTTGAAAAAAAAAAAATCATCTCTTTGGAAGATTTTAAAAATTTTCTGTCAGACATAATGTAGTCACATTAACTAAAGAGCCAACCACAATAATGCAGATGTGAATGATCCCTTTGAAGGGGTAATAAAAATGTTGAAGTCGACAAAAAGTAGGAAATAAAAATTGCGCCACACATTAGATACAATGCTCAATGGCTGTCATTTATTAAGAATCTCTGACATTGGGTAAGGATGTAAAAAAGTGATTAACCATAGACTTCCTTGTATTAAACAAATTTCCGTCAGTATTGCCGTTCGTAGACCAAGCAATGGAATATCTACATATGCTTACTATTTGCAAATGTCCGCCTGCATTAATGACTTAAAATGTTGAATTAGATAAAACAAAAAAAAAAAAAAAAAAAGTAAAAAGCTGTAAGTTCGGCCGGGCCGAACTTTGAATAACCTCCACCTTTTGGAACGAATCTGGCAATTCTCAAAAACAATAAAATCCGTTAAAACTTCTGTTAAAATCTTAAAAATACCGAATGTAGCTATTATATTAGGGTCTATACGACGACATGAACCTACGTTGGTAACATTTGTCATAAGCCATTACAATATTCAAAAGCGAAACTTAAAAAAATCGGTTGTAATGTCGATAAAATCAAAATACCGAATATAGGGAGGTACCGTTATATGGGGGCTATACGAAGACGTGGACCTGCACAGACAATTTTCTATCTTAGGCTGTAGTATCCATTACGAACTTCAAATACCAAATTTGAAACTATTCCGGTGAAAAATGTCCTTAAAATCATTAAAATACCAAATATCGGAAAGTACCGTTATGTGGGGGCTTTACGAAGAGGTGAACCTGCACAGACAAGTTTCTATCTTAGGCTGTAGTATCCACTATGAACTTCAAATACCAAATTTGAAACAATTCCGCTGAAGAAATTCGCTAAAATCATCAAAATACCGAATATCGAGAGGAACAGTTATATGGGGGCTATACCAAAACGTGGACCTACATGGCCCATTTTCAATACCAAAAATCCAGCAGACATGACATACATTTGAGCAAAATTTTATCAATCTACTTGAATACGTTCGGAAGCTAGAGTGATTTCCACAGACGGACAGACGGACCAATTTTTTTGCCACAAGTTGTAGTACTCATTAAGATCTTTCGATTTCGGTGAATAATGTTGATGAAATTGATGAAGGATATTTTTGTCTTTGACGTCAATTTTATAATTAATAAATTTGTAAAATATTTTCATTTTCTACGAGTTTAAAGGGAGTTTTTAACAATATTTTAAAGGAGGACCAAAAAATACCCCATTTTGAATTGCTTGAGGGTTAAAGTTTTCCACCAAAATATACATCGTATTTTTATCTGCAATATCGCCGAAGAGACTACATACATAAAATGCACGGATTCCGAGGAATCTAAATCTGAAAATTACCATAAATTTGGAAGAGGGGAAATCTTGCTCCTTCTATTTTTAATACTTTTCAACGTAAACTTTCAAAACGCCGATACAAGTATCTTCTATTGTTAGCTCTACTTTCATAATCTGCTGGATTTTGCATTAATTATTGATAAAACAGAATTTTGTCACATAGTGTAATTGTTTCTCTAAATTTCCATAAAGATTGGTATGTATGGACCTTAAAGGGAAAAACTGTTAGTATCTTTAGTATCTTGACATTTATTTTCTGTGTAATTGTAAAGCAATTTTTTATGACAAGAGCTGTATCTTTGTCTCAGAGAGTAATTAAATATAAATCAAATGTATGGGCCTGAGAAAGTATTACTTATTTTAAAAACGATCCAAATTCTTGGAAATTCAAATCTGTCTTCTCCAGTTTTTGGTGTTTTATATGACTTTAAAAATTAAACCTAATGTATCCAGAAACATTTTCATCACCTTGCCAAATATAATTTTGTCCTTGTGACTAACTCAGCCAATAAAACTATAATGATTATCTTAGAAGGCCACATTATTTTACAAAAATATTTTGTAAACACTAGACGATTTAGTGTCCTTCGACTTTAGACACATTCAAAGTATTCATTCACAACAGCTGGTGGTCAGTGATGAAGTTAAATGGTCACGTGAGTGCAACATTTTACCTGTTTGCAATTTCCAACTGCCGAACGCTATCCTTCGTCTGTGTGCAAGGCTAAGTCCTTGTGTTAAATAATCGATTTTGTTTGTTTAATTTACAGCCATTACAGCAAATAAAACAAATATTAGTAGGGCCTCCCGATTTGAAGGTTGGAACTATTTTTAGAGTCAAGGTCTTGATTTTTCCAGCTTGTATCTTAGGGAGCAATTATTTAAAGAAATTATCAGTTGTCTCCTTCAAGGGCACACTAAGTTGGCAAAATTTAAAGCCGAATATAAATCTGAGGATAGGGTTATGTCCTTCGGGGCATGATAACTATTATGTACCTTTTATACAAATATAGACTGTGTATAAATCCAAAAAAAAAAAAAAAACAATAACAATAACAAATAAACGAGTAAAAAAGCTATAAGTTCGGCCTGGCCGAACTTTGCATACCCTCCACCATTTAGAACGAATTTGACAATTTTCAAAAAAATCCATTCAAAATCTTGTTAAAAACTACCGAATGTAGCTGTTAGATTAGGGTTACGACGACGTGTTCCTGCAAAGGCATAGGTCAAAATCCATTACGATATTAAAATGCGAAACTTAAAGGAAAAATCGGTGAATAATATGGCTAAAATCATCAAAATACTGAGTATATGGAGGTACCGTGGCTATACCAAAACGTGGACCTGCACAAACAATTTCTTAACATAGGCTGTTGAAACAATTCCGGTGAATAATGACGCTTAAATCATCAAAATACCGAATATCGGGAGGTACAGTTGAATGGGGGCTATACGAAGACGTGGACCTGCAAAGACAATTTTCTGTCTTAGGCTGTAGTATCCATTACGAACTTCAAGTACCCATTTTGAAACATTTCGGGTGAATGATGTCGCTTAAATCACCAAAATACCGAAATAGGGAGGAACCCTTATATGGGGGCTATACGAAGACGTGGACCTGCACAGAAAATTTTCTGTCATGGGCTGTAGCATCCATTACGAACTATATATACCAAATTTGAAACAATTCCGGTGAATAATTTCGTTAAAATTCTCAAAATACCGAATATCGGAAGGTACCGTTTTATGGGGGTTATACGAAGAACCGGACCTGCACAGAAAATTTTCTGTCATAGACCGGAGTATCCATTAAAAACGTCAAAAACTAAATTTGAAACAATTCCGGTGAATAATGTCGCTAAAATCATCAAAATACCGAATATCGGGAGGTACCGTTATATGGGGCTATACGAAGGCGTGAACCTGCACAGACAATATTGATGGAAGGTTCCAAAGAGAGTATACTTAAGAGGAGATGTTGTGCTAGAAGAAGTGGCCAGTTATGATCGATATCATTCCAATATAACAATGTACAAACTTTGGGCGAAACGGATACTCCTATCGTCATTGTGCGTTCCAATCAGCCAGACAAACTTATATTGACTCCCAATGCCGTAAAATGGATTTTATACACATATGGGAAACCAGGTTTTCAGTGAGGCACACTTTACCAGTAGCAAAATTTATGCACCATCTGTAGCCATGAGACTAAGGTTATGCAAATCAAAAACATATGATTGTTGAGTTAAGCATAACATAAAATTATTTGCCGGCCAAAAAGTAGACGAACACAGTTCACGTCTAAAATCAACGCAACTGCCTAAAATATTTCAAGACATAAAATTCTGGCCTTTTCCACATAAAAACGAATAAAAAACTATTAATTATTCCTTTACAATCCTTCAATGTCTCAAAGGTAAACACTCTATGCTTATACTTTCGACTAAACACTCAAGGACACATTCATGGCCACACACAAACGCACGCGAGGCACAACAGTTGACTTTCCTTCTTCCTTGCCCTCAGTTGAACAAATAATGTTTTACCCAATATGATGTTTTACTCGCACGACACATTACTGCTGTTGCTGTCGCAGCTGAGATCTCCCGCTGCTATGAAAATTATGTGTTTCAAGAAGCAAAGGACATTAGACGAAGTTATATACATTTGAATTTTACAAAAAAAATATATTGCGGGCTGATGGTAACCTTGTGTGGCAATGATTTAGTTTTATTAACTTAATTATCACCAAGGACAACAATTTAAAATTATTTGTTAATGGCACACGTCGTCCTGCATAATGGAAAAACTCTGTTGGGATTTTTGTTTGTTTGTGTTTAAAAAAAAAAAAAACTATGATAAGTTCAAGTCATTAAAATATTACTGAAATAGTACATGCTGTGGCCTTCAATGAAAAAGTGGGGGTGCTATATTATTTAACATAAAAATCCTTGAAAATTTTTGTGTTGTGTTTTATTAAAACATGGAATTGAATTCAGTGATAAGACGGGAAAAAATAGAAATTCGATTGTAATTTTCCAAAAAGCTTTATTTATAATAAACGGATTTATAGCATTCTAGCTGAGTTCAGTGAATTAATTTGAAGAGATCTACATTTTCTACGAACTCTCCGATTGGATGGGTGATTTATTTTATTGAATGGATTATGGATGGTACTCTCTAAGTTCTCTAAGTACGAAAGATGGATAAAACTCAAATAAGCAGTGGCCACATCTTACATAATATTTGGTTCCTCACCATATACTTATACATTTCAAATTACAATATTTAGCAGTCGCCCGGATGTTTTTTTATCCAGAAAAATATGTCATCCCCTGAAAATGGGTTTTAGCAAAAGTAATTTCTTAAAAAATAGCATCCTAAACAATTATTGAACATTTCATAAAAAGTCACTACTTTTCAAGCTGTCACGAAGAATTAATAAATTCGTTCAGAAAGGCAGTCGTTCTTGAATTCACCCTGTAAATGGAATATTAGAGTTGAATTTGTCACAACACTTCCCTACACACACATTCAGCGTAATGGCTTCTGAGGTAATAAAACTGCGATACGGCCAAAATGTGACTAGCCAGTATAACGACGACCCTAGACCCTAGGCCTCTTTCGTTAACGAAATCCGTTTTAGAACATGTGAAGTCGATCTAGGGATTTCCATCTTATCGTCCGTCTGCTTAGCAAAGCCTTAATGATAGGGCCTAAATTATTTTGCTATATGCTCTGCATAATTTAAGTAGAGCTTTAAAGTTTTATACAGGTCTTTGGGAGTAATTTGTACAAAATAGAAGCCATACCGCTTCACGTTTTGGTATAAACCACATGTAGGAACATACCCCTATGTCAAGTATGTTTTATATTTAAGCCTTCTTTTTATACAATCAGTCATATGGTTACTGAGGGTATATATCATATGATATGGCCAAAACGTGCCTCATCGAAATAACGGTTTTAGAACCTAAGTCTCTTTGGACCAAATCCGTTTTGCGACATTTGGAGTCGATCTAGCGATGACCGTCCGTCTGTGGAAATCACTCCGAACCAAATGAATTAGGTTGATAAAATTCTACTCAAATGTATATTATGTCTGCAGGACTCTTGGTATTGAAAATGGGCCATGTAGGTCCACGTTTTGGTATAGCCCCCACATAATGGTCCCTATTTTCGGTATTTTGGTGATTTAAGCGACATTATTTACGGGAAATTTGGTGTTTGAAGTTCGTAATGGATACTATAGCCTATGACAGAAAATTGTCTGTGCAGGTCCTTCGTATATCCCCCATATAACGGTACCTCCCGATATGCGGTATTTTGATTATTTTAGCGACATTAATTCACCGAAATTGTTGCAAATTTTGTATTTCATGTATGTAATAGCTGCTACAGCCTATGACAGAAAATTGTCTGTGCAGGTCCACGTCTTCGTATAGTTCCCAGATAACGGTACCTCCCGATATTCGGTATTTTGATGATTTTAGCGACATTATTCACCGATTTTTCAAGTTTCGCAATTGAATATGGTAATGGATTGTGACAAAATTTACCTATACAGGTGCAT
Organism: Musca domestica; assembly: GCF_030504385.1. Taxonomy (NCBI): domain Eukaryota; kingdom Metazoa; phylum Arthropoda; class Insecta; order Diptera; family Muscidae; genus Musca; species Musca domestica. The sequence continues at coordinate 20,125,526 of NW_026712363.1, read as the reverse complement.
GTCGTCGTATAGACCCTAATATAACAGCTACATTCGGTCTTTTTAAGATTTTAACAGAATTTTTAACTGATTTTATTGTTTTTGAGAATTGCCAAATGGTGAAGGACATTCAAAGTTCGGTCCGGCCGAACTTACAGCTCTTTTACTTCTTTTTATTTCAGTTTTGATTTGTTCAATTTGTAATGATTTTTACTTCCTAAAGTGCTATATACAGGATACGATTATCATCCGATCATATTATGGATGTTAGGTTAGGTGTTTTTGAAGATCATATACCAAAAATTGGCAGTCGCTGTTCAGTCAAGACCAGTCGACGCTGAATTTCGCATGAGTTTGGGATTAGGATAGAGGATGGTTATAGTAAAGGATAATCATCGGGTAATATATCGTGTTTTAAATGGATCACAATTTTAGTGTGAAATTGTTTTGAATACCTATCTGCACGACAGAGAGTTATATAGGCCCTGCCCCGCTTTTGCTTACTTGATAAATCCTAAAATGTAAAACGGGCCAAAGTTTGGACCTAAAATTGGGAAAACGACATAAACTTTGGCAAAACTTTTGATCCACTACCCTCAAATTTCGAAAATTGTAAATGATTTTGGGGGAGGGGGGAAAGGATACAAGTAAAAATGCTCAAAAAATGAGTAGCCTCCAAAATAACCAAGATGAGGCAATACTATAATATCAGGCCGAAAAATATGGAATTTTGCACATACAACCAAATTAGGCCTGAAAATAAGTATGCAAAATTTGATTGAAATCGGTTCAGATATAGCCGTAGCTCCAATATATATTGTTCATCCGATTTGTTATTTATGTCCTCCGCAGCCGTAATATGCACTCTTTACCAATAATTTTTCCGGAAATATCTCAAATACAGCTCAGAAATACATTTGCTAAATTGTATCGAGATCGGTTCAGATTTGGATATAGCTCCCACATATAACATCTTCCGATTTAATTTTATTGTGCACCAAACGTCTAATATTTGCCCAAATGGGATGGAATTTGGCACATACGACCGAATTGAATCTAGAAAGTAGTATGCCAAATTTGGTGATGATCGGTTCAGATATAGCTATAGCTCCCATATATATTGTTCATCCGATTTGTTATATTTGTTACCCACAGCAGTTATATGCACTCCGTAACAACGTTTTCAGGGAAATATATGAAATACAGCTCAGAAATATCATTGCTAAATTTTATCAAGATCGGTTCAGATTTGGATATAGCTCCTATATATATCAATACAAGTCCGAATTTAAAAGATACAAATGCTTCGCCATATTTAGTCCTTTGAATTTTAAATTATAATTATAATCATTGGGTGTATGATTGAATTCTCCCATAAAATCTTTTAATTGTTATGTGGAACTCAACTAAATTAGCAAAGCGGTGTAGGGTATCATAAAATCGGCCCCGCCGTCTTTTGGACTTTCTTTACTGGTTATTACTTGTTTATATGGAATTTGTCTGATATAAAGAGGTCGTTGTATTACAGTAAAAAATCAGCTATAGATTGAGTTCTGCGCATTATTACACAAATACCAAAGATAGGATCAGACGAAGTATTAGAAAAAAAAATTTCCCCATCACGATATGATCTTCCATTATATTCCTTAATACAGCCTTGAGAGACGCTGCGATTAAATTCTCCATAAAATATTTGAACGTAAGACAGTTTAACACCTTCAACACTTTGCTTCACAACAATTCAATAATCTAAACAAAAGTGAATAAAAACTGCGAAAATCACTACAACGCCCTACAAATTTTGACACAATCTCTGCGACCTTCAACAAAGAGCCCAAAAAAATGTATTAATTATTTTTTTCAAATGTTTAATGTTTCAAAGGACCACTAGCACTCAATGCAACATTTTCTTCTAATATTCAAGGACATCATCATAACACATCAGCACATACACCCTACTCGACATGCCATGCACAACAATTGAGTTTTCTACAGCGAATTGTGACAATGTGCGGGAATGTTTTGCTCACATGACCTTTAACGCTGATCACCAGCTGCGCCGATGATGATGATTTAGAATGTGTTTTAAACATAATGTCCTCCGATCGAATTGAATGCGTTTTACAAAACATGTTTTGACTAACCTTGTATGAAAATGATTTAGTTTTATTAACTTAATTAGGGACATCAACAAGGACATCCAAGTGAAATTATTTGTTAATGGCTGACACACACACACACACTTTTATTTGTAATGAAAAAACGCTGTTGGGGTTATTTGTGTTTAAAAACGGTGATAAGTTAAAGTTAAAATATTAAAATATCCTAAAAATCAAGGGTAAAGTATTTGAAGGTTATGAAGCATCTGATGGTTTTTAAAAGAAATACCAAGAAATACCAAGTCCAAAACAGGAAAGTATAATAGAAAAATATTTACAATTAAAATTTACATTGAAAATTCTAATCTCATCAACAACAGATTTTTTACCGGCTAAAAAAAGAAGGCGTACCTAAATTCTATCCATGAAAATTTAGAAAGAATTTGGTTGGAATGGCTCAAAAATTAACTCCGAGATGCTGCTTTAAATTTATTTAAAATTTTTAACCATTATGTATTAGTTGTCTTACAAATTATTTACTAATTTTGTTAAGCAATCATAACCTCAAATGAACTTACCACGACACTTCACCCACATTCTTTCACACAATTAAATATTGTATTAATAAGAATTTTGCCATTCGACCTTGCAAAACCTTTTCCAACTTTTCAAATTTAAAAAGTAATTGCTGAGAAACAAATTTAAATGCAAACTTTTCTGTAAATACAAAATATATTTTTAAATTTCTCAACATTCTTAAGATAGACAACTTATCACAACATCATTGTTTGGCAGACAAAATTCCAAGAATAATAATTCGCCAAACACTCAAATGTCAATTTGAAATGACATTATTGGTTCAATGTAAACGATGTCTGGCCTTTAACAAGAAATAGAGAGAGAGAAAACACAGACGTTTCAAAGAATCATTGCTTGGCAACAGAAATATCTGTGGCAATAATTGAAGATGCTACATCAAATATTGGAAATTTTCTTAAATTTAAAAATTTATTGAAAAGGGGCAACGAATTTGAATCATTAATGATTATTACACTGTGCAACACAAAAATTACTAAGTCATATATAGGAAAATAGATCTGAAAATAGAAGACACCTGTATTGGTGTTTTGAAAGTTTACATCGCAAAGTAACCTAAATAAGGGAGACAAACACCCGCCTTTTTGTGAAATTTTCGGATTAAATTCCTTGGAATCCTGGCATTTTAGTCATATAGTATATAACTGATAACAGTACGAGGAGTATTTTTGGTCAACTATTTCAGCCCTCAAGCGAGACAGTCAAAAAGATCTTTTTGGTCGTTTAGTTGAATTACACTGTGAAACATAAAAAAAACTCACAGGGAAAATATAGCAGATTATGAAAGTGGAGGTAAAAGTTGAAAGTTTACATCGCAAAGCTACCTAAATAGAGGTGGCACATTTTTAGAAAATGTTCGGATTAAAATTTCTTGAAATATTTACATATTAGGTATATAGTGTCTTTGGCAATATTGAAGAAAAAATACGAGGAATATCAGGACTCAAGCCTGAAAACAAAAGGATCTTTTTGGTCCTTGTTTTACAATATGTGACGGTAGCAAATCAAAATGTACTACAAAAATATTTGTCATAAAGAAAAATTTTATATGTCACAAAATACAGGGTGAGATGAAAAAACTACAACCGTCCGACAGCTGTTAACATTATTCCAGTGACAAGTCATTATATTGTTTACAAGCGTACAGAAGTATTTTGGTGAGAATTTTCCAGAAAAAAAGTTATTCGTGATGGAATTTAAGCGTGATAGTGTGATTTCTTTATATTTGGCTGGAAAACCACAATTGGCTATCGTTAGAGCACTCCAGCAGTAAAATGTAAATAATTTTTTTTTGTCTCGCACCATCGCTCGTTACCGTAATACTGGTAGCGTAGCCCGACGTCAAGGAAGTGAATAAAAGAAAACAGCAACATCAGCAGAAATGGTTCGAAAAGTAAAGACGCGACTTCGTCGAAACCCGCGTCGCAGTGGCTGCAAAATGGCTCGTGAGCTGAACATATCGCAATATTCCATTCGGCAAATATTGAAAAATGAGCTCGGGCTAAAGCCATTGAAATTCCAAAAAGTGCAAGAACCTACACCGCAACAGAAAGAAACCAGTAAAGAAAGTCCTAAAGTCGGGCGGGGCCGATTTTATGATACCCTACACCACTTTGCTAATTTAGTTGAGCTCCACATAACAATTAAAAGTTTTTATGGGAGAATTCAATCATACACCCTATGATTATAATTATAATTTAAAGTTCAAAGGACTAAATATGCCGAAGCATTTGTATCTTTTAAATTCGGACTTGTATTGCCCATCTGGTGCGAAATTAATTTGAAATCGGATAAAAATATATATAGGAACTAAATCCAAATCTGAACCGATCTCGATAAAATTTGGCAAAGATATTTCTGAGCTGTATTTGATATATTTCCCTGCATATCGTTGTTACGGAGTGCATATTACGGCTGTGGGTAACAAATACAATAAATCGGATGAACAATATATATGGGAGCTATAACTATATCTGAACCGATCTTCACCAAATTTGGCAAACTACCTTCTAGACTAAATTCGGTCGTATGTGCCAAATTCCATCCCATTTGGACAAATAATAGACGTTTGGTGCACAATAAATGGTAAATCGGACGAAGTTATATATGGGAGCTATATCCAAATCCGAACCGATCTCGATAAAATTTAGCAAAGGTATTTCTGAGCTGCATTTGATATATTTACCCAAATATTGGTGTTACAGAGTGCATATTACAGCTGCGGAGGACAAAAATAACAAATCGGATGAACAATATATATGGGAGCTATAGCTATATCTGAAACGATTTCGATAAAATTTGGCATACTTATTTTTAGGCCTAATTTGATTGTATGTGCAAAATTCCATACTATTCGGGCTGATATTACACGTTTGGTGCACAATAAATGGTAAATCGGACGAAGTTATATATGGGAACTATATCCAAATCTGAACCGATCTCGATAAAATTTAGCAAAGGTATTTCTGAGCTGCATTTGATATATTTCCCCAAATATTGTTGTTACAGAGTGCATATTACAGCTGCGGAGGACAAAAATAACAAATCGGATGAACAATATATATGGGAGCTAAAGCTATATCTGAACCGATTTCGATTAAATTTGGCATACTTATTTTCAGGCCTAATTTGATTGTATGTGCAAAATTCCATACAATTCGGGCTGATATTATACGTTTGGTGCACAATAAAAGGCAAATCGGACGAAGATATATATGGGAGCTATATCCAAATCTGAACCGATCTCGATAAAATTTAGCAAAGGTATTTCTGAGCTGCATTTGATATATTTCCCAAAATATTGTTGTTACAGAGTGCATATTACGGCTGCGGAGGACAAAAATAACAAATCGGATGAACAATATATATGGGAGCTAAAGCTATATCTGAACGGATTTCGATAAAATTTGGCATACTTATTTTCAGGCCTAATTTGATTGTATGTGCAAAATTCCATACTATTCGGGCTGATATTATACGTTTGGTGCATAATAAAAAGCAAATCGGACGAAGATATATATGGGAGCTATATCTAAATTTTTACCGATTATCTCCAAATTCAATAGGGTTCGTCCTTGGGCCAAACAAATGTTGTTTGCAAAATTTCATCTCAATCGGATAACAAATGCGACCTGCATTTTGTTCACAAGAATACATGGACAGACGGACGGACGGACAGACGAACTGACATGCATAAATCAACTCAGAAAGTGATTCTATGCAGATCATCAAAAGGAACTATGGGTCTATCTCGTTTCCTTTTGCATGTTACAAACAAATGCACAAAGACATAATACCCTGACCACCTTGTGGTGTAGGGTATAAATAGACTCAAAAGAGCTAAAGAGTTACTTCGCTTGGCCGAAAGTGGTGAACTGCCGAATTTCGTTTTCTCCGATGAGAAAACATTCGTTGTCCTGCAGTATGTTAACAAACAAAGTGATTGTGTTTACCTGCCAAAGAGGTCAGCTGAAAATGTGCACTTTCGGTTGGCCACCAGAATTCAAGCTCCGGCTATGGTGATGGTGTAGGGTGCCATAATAGCAGATGCTCGCTCACCGATTGGATTAATCGACCGTGGTATCAGAATAAATGCCGAATATTAACGCGAAAATATTCTGGAGGGTGTATCAAAGCCTTGGGCGCCACAACCATTTTGGCCGCAGACTTTGGACATTCCAATAGGACTCAGGACCATCGCACTCAGCACGCGCCACCCAAGAATGGTTACAAAATGAGGTCCCTCGCTTCATTTCCACCGCACAATGGCCACCAAAATCTCCGGATACCAATCCGTTGGACTATTGTGTCTGGAGTATTTTGGAAAGCAAGTTTTGGCACTAAAAAATACCAAAGTGTCGAACGCCTCAAGCAAGCGTTTCGCCAGGAATGCGCCAAAATACCGCAGAGCAACATTCGGACAGAGTGTGACGGTGTCGTTGGCCGTTTTATGACCATAATTCGTGCCAAGGATGACCAATTCGAACAAATCTAAACATATTCTAAAATTTTATTCTACTTCCGACATTTTTTGCTTTTATTCAGTAAAATTAAAAAAAAATGTAAAAATTATGGCGTTTGAAAATTGGCAAAAGTTGGCCGCGACTCTTTGGAAAAGTACGGTCCAATTATGCGACTGTCCGTAAACCACAACAACCTATGAGATTTTCTAAAATGATTGATGTCCTTTGCAATGCTTCTGGCTGATCGTTATTCCAAACTCAAAAAAAAAATCGGCTTATTTACGTACCCATAGAACCAAAAGTGATCTTAGAAATCATAATAATCTTTGGGTACAGCTCTGCTATATATGTTTCATTCAATATTACACCTAAAATTTGTTAAGTCAAAGTATGCACTCTATAGGATCCACAATCTAACGGTTTGTTTTTTAACTAGTGCTTATTTCGACAATGTAACACTTAGCTCAAGACTGATTAAAAAGATAATTAGTTTTATCCTTCTGCCGAAAAACACCGGGAAATATTACGGCCTTACTTTGAATATCGTTGTAATGTTGCAGTATGTTCGCGAAAATTGTGTACAAATTTTGCGAGAAGTGGAGCAACGATAGTTCCGTATGTAAACATGATAATTTGCCGCATTTAGAGGCACGGAAGTCCCAAGCGCATACATTGAGGAGCCGATGCACCTAAAATGAGCCACTTTTGCAGAAGCATGATTGGGACATCTTTTCTTCGAAAATGAGCAAGGAATGGCCATTACAGTCAATGGCAATAGTTTTCGGGGACTATTGAATGAAGTTTCGCAAATATTGAAGCGGAGGATGTTGACAAAATTTTGTTTCAATAGGACAGCCCTGTCTGAAACAAATCCGAAATTGCACTCGATTAAAAAAAAAAAAATGGCGGACCCTTTTATATCAATATATATTGTTAACGACAGGTTACATAAAGGAGGAACATATACCTCCATTACCTTTAGTGAAAGTGCTTATAGATTATTTTTATCCGGTTTTGAAATTCAGATGCTCTTAAGTCGAAATACACAAATTCTCAATGTAAACACATATCTGTAACGAGTAGAACTCTTAAATATGCACCATGGTGTAGGGTATCATATAATTTACTCCGCCGACTTTTGTCCATTCCTTACCGGCTTTGATATGAACCCACGCAACGATTTCCATCGTTTGTCGGTCTTATGAAAAAAATTCAAATATTCCTGTTATCACTCTCCGCAGAACCTAAGCCAATAACTCCCTCTTTTATGCTCCAGACTGACCCCATGTAGTTGGCTCCAGCAACTAACTAATTGAGATGTTCACATTTTAAGAATACTTAAACATTTCAACTATTTCGGTGTTGTTGCTTTTGTTTAAAAAAATAAAAACATTACTCGGTAATTAACTTCGACACAAAAAAAAAAAAAAAATAAAACTAAAGGTGTTGCCCTCTACTTGTAAACAACGCATTGAGATGCCGGTGAAGTGCAGAGATGATAGGAGCAACAATTAGATGTGGAGCTAAAAGTAACTTGAATGGATAATGTGTTCGTTTCTGTTTTTTTTTTTTTTTGTTTTTGCTACAATTACAAACAAACAAAAATAAATGTACACAGTATTTCAATATGCACTTTAAAAAACATACATTATCCCTTTTTTCGAGAGAGAGAGCGAGGTTATAAAAAGGACACTTAACAGCATCACTATTATGTGTACTGTTGTTGTTGTTGTTGTAGCAGCTCATACATATGTGTTTCCATTTCTGACTCAGTTCAATCCGGTTCTGCCTCTAAGTCCAGTCTCAAAAAGGATGCAACCTGTATGGGTTGAGTCCATAACGAGACTGGAGTTAGGTGAGTAGGCTTGGCTGGGCAGCGAAAAAGATGCGGCGTGTCATGTGGGCCTGTGCCACATGCTGGGCAGATGTTCTGCACTTCGCCGTTGATCCGGGCCCAGTAGGAATTTAGGCGGCTGCACCATCCGGATCGTAATTGAGCCAAGACTACTCGGGTTTGTCGGGGCAGCTCTCGTTCTTCAGCTGCGACGGGAGGGGGATGGTCTCCTAGCACAGTATTCACTCTATATCCTTCAATGGCTTCTGAGACCGCATTAGAGTGAATATTATTCAGTCCCGCTTGATAGGCCTGTTGATCTAGAGGCTCTCTCTTATACCTCTGTACCTCTCTCTCTAGATCATGAAGGTCTTTCCTAACGTGCCTGGGCGGAGGTTGCCTATCCACAAGATGGTGATTTGGATGGCTTTGTCTATAACACCCAAGCAGGTATTGCATTGACAGCATTTTGTTATGCTGTCGCACCGGTAAGACCTTCGCCTCCTCATGTAGGTGATCGACGGGTGTCATGAGAAGGCACCCTGTTGCGGTTCTAAGGGCGGCATTCTGGCAGGACTGAACATTTTTCCACTGCGTAGCACTGACGTTAGCGGACCACACTGGAGCCGCATAGTTTACCACAGACCGGCCTATCGCGTTGTAAGAGGTCAACAAGGTCTCCTTATCAGCTCCCCAAGTACTGCCGGCCAGAGACTTGAGGACCTTGTTCCTACTTCTAATCTTGTCGCAGATAGCTGTGGTATGCGCGGACGACTTAAAGAGGCTATCGAATGTGACCCCTAATACCTTGGGGTAGTTGGTGGTCGGAATAATAGCACCATCGACCTGCACATTCAAGGATAGCCCCATCTCCGCAGTCCATGTGGTGAAAAGTGTGGCCGTCGACTTAGTGGCGAATATCTTCATATTCCTCGCAGTGAAAAAGGCGGTAAGATCAACCAGGTAAGCGTTCAACCGATCGCAAATGTCATCAATAATGGGTCCGGACGCCACGAGCGTACAATCATCTGCGTACGTAATAATCTCTATGCCGTCTGGAGGGCGTGGAATTTCAGAAAGGTAGAGGTTAAACAGTTCCGGAGATATCACCCCACCTTGGGGAACTCCCTGTTTAACTCTACAGATGCTCGACTTCTTGTTTCTGAATTCCACGTACGACTGGCGTCCACACATGTAGTTTACTATCCAACGTTTCAAACTTGGCCGGAGGGTGGTGCGTTCAATGTCCTCGAACAGTGTGGCGTGATTGACTGTATCAAAGGCTTTTGATAAATCAAGTGCCACCATAACTGTTCTATCGCACGGCCTGTTCTGGTTGAGACCTCTACTGACATGTGTGGAAATGGCGTGTAAAGCTGTTGTTGTGCTATGCAATTTTCGGAATCCGTGTTGATGATCGGCTACTGGGAAACACTCTCTTATGCTGGGGAGGAGTAAAGCCTCAAGCGTCTTTGCTACTGGTGACAAAAGTGATATCGGCCTGTATGAATCACTTTTGCTGGCATCCTTGCCTGGCTTCAGTAGCGGGACCACCCTGCCCATTTTCCAGGCATCGGGAACTACTAGGGTGGCTAACGACAGATTGAGAAGCTTTGTCAGATACTCAACTCCTGGTTCATCCAGTTGCTTCAACATCACCATTGAGATTCCGTCAGGACCAAGCGCTTTGGATGACTTTGCGCTTCTGATGACCTGTGCAACATCTGCCAACGTAAATTGTGGTGGTACCTCCTCGGCTGGAAGGGATCGTACACGGCGTAGTATCCTTCTCTTCGCCCTGTCACTCTCGGGGTGCTCTACAAACTGCCGGTTAAAATAACACGCGCACCTCTTCGGATCTGTCACTTCTACGCCGTTAAATGAGACAGATGTCCGATCGTCCTTTTTTCCAGGGTTCGAAAGCGACTTAACCGTTGCCCACAATTTACTCGTTCCGGTACCGATGTTGCAATGCTTCAGATGTTCTAGCCACTTTTTCCGCTTATGCTCGCCTACTAACCTGTTTACCTCCAGAGTAAGTTCCCTGACTCTGGGGTTATTAGGGTTAGTACGGCGAAGCTCATCTCGCTCGTTTGCTAATCCCGCTGCCTCTGCTGGGAAATTTGGTCTTATTTCAGGTATTCGACCAGCAGGTATATAGCGAGCGGCTGCAGCTTTGATGATGTCCCGGAAACACCTATCTGCTACCTGAACATCAGATGGGTTGGGCAGTTCTCTGAAGCGGCGATTGGTATACTCTCTGAATTCTTGCCAATTAGCTTTCCCGTGGTTAAGGAAAGTGCGGCGTTCAGAGTCGATGAAGTCGGGTGGTCTATTGATGGCGATAATAATGGGGAGGTGGTCTGAGCTTAGAGAAATGACTGATTGCCAAGTTACGTCATTCGTCAGACCTGGGGACACGATGGATATGTCCGGAGAACTGTGGCAGTCTCCCCTTATTCTGGTGGGCGCGTCCTCATTCACTGTGCAAAACGTGGAGCTATCGATTTGCTCAGCCAGCGCCATGCCTCTCTGGTCATTACCTAGGACGGAATGCCATAATTCATGATGGGCATTGAAATCCCCTAGCACCAGACGGTTATTGCCTACCAGTAGTGAACTGATATTAGGCATATAACGTGGGGCACAGCTATTTAACGGCGGAATGTACACGTTGAGCACCTCTACCTCGGCGGTTCCACACTTGACCGCTACCCCCATACATTCCATGTACGGGTCACTAGAGTCAAGCTCAGGCGAGATAGGTCTGTACTGGACAGAGTGGTGCAATAGGAACGCTAATCCTCCACCTCCACCTCTGGAGCGATCCTTCCTCAGTACGTTGTATCCATCACAACTTTGAAGCCTGCAGGTGGTACTCAGCTTCGTCTCCTGGATCGCTGCGACCTTGATGTTCTTCCGACTCATAAAGCTTACAATTTCGTTGATCTTACCTCTGAGACCATCACAATTAAATTGGAGAAATGATGCATTGTCCGGAACTTGAACAGCAATGTGTGGCGTCAGCTGCTGCGTAGATTGCTGTTGAGGAGATTGCGGGGGAGTCTCATATTGCGACGACGATGAGGACGCCGAAGATGAAGACTCACTGGGGTCTACATTGACGCAGCAGGAAGCAATGTAGTCCCTATCGCTATACTCCTGTATCCGGTTTAGGCCGGAACAATTCCGGAAATGCACCCACTCCATGCATCCGTTGCATCTCACCGAAACCGATCTGTGGTGGATGCGATTACGACAAACGGAGCAGAACCATGGTCCGGGGTTGGTCTCGATCCCGGCTCGGACCAAGAGAATACGGAGCAAACATTCCGGGTAATGTTGCTCCCACATCAGAAAAATGGACGAACACGAACATGTATTTGCTGGGTTGGCGGCCCCTGGTCGGAGAAATGTGCCTCCGAGTCAATCCGGTACATAGAACCGACCGCCGTGGGATTGACTGTTGTTGTTGCTGCTGGTGCTGCCGCTGATGTACTCTCGTTTCTTTCGGCTCTTACTGAAAGTGTTCCAGTCTAAGATAAGAACACTTAACGAGATGATGAGAATGACGATGATGACGCCTTAATTCCCATTTACATTTTGTCTGATGTGTATGCGTGTGTTATCCTGTCTGTATAGCCCCCAAACCCAATTTGCATCGTTGAATTGAAACATATACATATCATACATGTATTTCAGTTCATTCAACGTTTGGGGCCTGTGCTATGCAGCAGTGTGTGCGATGCTTGTAAAAACAAAAATTCCAATGCATAGAAAACATCACTGTCCCGCCATAAAGGACAGCCGACACACATAGACAGACATAACATATTCGCATGTGAACTTAAGCACTAATTAAGGTTTATATTTGAAGGCAACATCAACAAGAATAGAGTGGAAAATATTTCAGAGATGACAGATGAAGGAAAGTAGGTAGAGATGCATGCGCCAGGGATAGAAAAATAATAAACACACATTTATAAACAAACAAATGAATGCAGACACGCGTCACTTTTCGTGTTTATGGAGGAAAGTAGCTATCCGATAAATGTTGGATTTTATTTTGTTTTGTTTTCAAAATAAGAGACTAAATATAGGTTAGATATTTGCAAAGGAATAAAATGTAACAATGAGGCCTAATCAGTCAACGGAGGGGTATAATTGGCCTATCGAGTGCAGAATAATAATAATAACGAAATTTACTTAGATTTGTCAGAAATTACAAGACGGTATAACAATTGGGGGGAGGGGTAGCTCCACATATGTAGTCCTCGAAATGTTATAAGCAGATCTCTGAAAAAGTCGCCGAATTTGAGTAAAAAGTGGAACTCGTTCAAATCCGAGCAGACTCTATTCTTCGGTTCGCTCGAAAAGGGGTGGGCGGGCTTTGCTCGTATATATTAAAATAAATTTTGACTTGCGTTATGATTATTATTTATTGGGAAGGTACCGAAATAGTGGGCCAATATTTTCCATTTCGCATTTTATGAGCTTCATGGCCAGTAAGGGACGGTCAGAATGCGACCGGGACCAATTATATCGGAACAGATTTACACCAAATTTGATATGCTTGATTCTAAACAGAATTCCGTCGGAAGTCACAAAATTCAGGTTTTTAGACTGATATTCAGCATTTGGTGCAAAAGAAACCTGAAATCGGATAAGGATGTATACATGTGGGAGCTATATCTAAATCTGCACCGATCTTGATAAAATACGACAGAGGTATTTCCGGGCCGTATCTGATATCTGATATTACGCATGTGGGGGACTTAAAACCCCAAATCGGATGAAATATATATATGAGAGCTGTAGCTATATCTAAACCGACTTTCACTAAATTTGATGTACTTGCTTCTAGATTGAATTCGGTCGGATGTACCAAAGTTTAGCTAATACGGACTAATATTGGCCATTTGGCGCACAATTAACCCGAAATCGGTTGAAGATATACAGGGTGAGATAAAAAAAAAACAAAGTCAAACACCATATTTTTACATTTTTTTTAAAATTTTATTGAATGAAAGCAAAAATTGTCGGAAATAGCAGAAAATTTTGGAATAAGTTTAGATTTGTTCGAATTGCTCAACTTTTGTCCGAATGTTGCTATGCGGTATTTTGGCCCATTCGCGGCGAAACGCTTGCTTGAGGTGATCGACACTTTGGTACTTTTTAGTGCCAACCTTGCTTTCCAAAATACTTCAGACAGAATAGTCCAACGGATTGGTATCCGGAGATTTTGGTGGCCATTGTGCGCTGGAAATGAAGCGAGAAACCTCATTTTGGAACCAGTCTTGGGTGGAGCGTGCTGAGTACTATGGTGCTGAGTCCTGTTGGAATGTCCAAGGTCTGCGGCCAAAATGTTTTAATGCCCCCTCCAGAATATTTCCGCTATAACATTTGGCGTTTATTTTTATGCCACGGTCGATTAATACGAGCGGAGATCGACCATAGGCTGTTATGGCGGCCCACACCATTACCATGGCCGGCGCTTGAGTTCTGGTGGCCAACCGAAGATATTGTTGTAAGTTCTTGCACTTTTTGGAATTTCAATGGCTTTACCCCGAGCTCGTTTTTCAATATTTGCCGAATGGAATATTGCGATATGTTCAGCTCACGAGCCATTTTTCGTCCACTGCGGTGCGAGTTTCGATCAAGTCGCTTCTTTACATTTCGAACCATTTCTGTTGATGTTTCTGTTTTCTTCCGTCCACTTCATTGACGTCGGGCTACGCTACCAGTATCACGGTAACGAGTGATGGTACGAGACACAAACCATTTATTCACATTTAAATGCTGCAGTGCTTTAACGATAGCCACTTGTGGTTTTCCAGCCAAATATAAAGAAATCACACTATCATATTTGAATTCCATCACGAATAACTTTTTTTCTGGATATTTCTCACCAAAATGCTCTTTTATGCTTGTAAACAATATAATGACCTGTCACTAGAATAATTTTAACGGCTGTCGGATGAGTTGCTTAGAAATGACAGCAGTCTGAAGTTGGTTGCAATTTTTTCATCTCACAATTTGTTCATGCATTATATGAGACGAGTTTTCTTCTGGAAAACCATTTTCTATTCATTCTCCTAGATGAAGGTTACCCAATTCAATATAGTTTCGTAATACAACAATGAATATCGTTTCTTAATACAATTGAATTTCCTAAAAATAAATAAATAAATAAATAAAACGCCATTTAATGTTTCACATGTCGTATTAAAAATTTATTAAAAATCATTTACTACCATGTTACACATAATAAAATAAATACACACCAAAAATTATTCATACAATATTTGTTTTTAATCATTTCAATATCGACCATTTTGTCTTTTTGTTTTTCACATTTATCAGGCATGCATTCGTCCATTCATTCAGTCATTCATTCCTCCATTACAGAGTTGTCTGGTGTTTTTCGCGGCGCCAATTTGGTGAAATCATTGCTATTTACATAGAATTGATGTTTGGATTTGTTGTCGTGTATTTTTTGGTGAACATTTTATTTATTTATTTATAGGGGTACGTTGTTATTTTATATTTAGACAAACAAAACATGTACCAAAAATATTTGTTTAATACAATAAATTAATTGTAAAGAAACATGAGGGTTAACATTGTCGCCAAAAAAATATTGGATGCTTATGTAATTATGATGGTATTGATGTGATGCAATTTTTACAACGATTTGTTTTTTATATTTTTTTTAGAAAAAAGAAAATTAAAAAAAATGTTATTTAACAATATTATGATGTTTCGCTTTAATAATTTTTATTACAACATTCAGTTACAAGAGTGCGTGTAGTCTGTTTTTGGTCAGTGAGTTGCTCAATTAAATCAACAATTAGAAAATATTATTTTATTCCCTAAGGCCTAAATTCAGTTATTAAGAATAAGAGTAATAACAATAACGAGTATTCAGTTTTTGTACTGACGTCGAAGTTTTTTATTTGAAATAATTTTTTAGAATTGTTTTTTAAAGAGACTTCTTTAAATTACGTCTGGAAAAAATTTGAAATGTCATTTTCAACTTCAGAATTAATGTTTTTGACACAGACTGTAAAAAACAAGTATGCAAAGACTATAGACGTGTAGGGCAGACCATGTGATACCCTATTCTTTAATTTGTGATTTCTCCTCTATTTGTGATTTCTCCGGGATTAAAAACATTCGCGGTTAAATGGAAAATTTTGTTTTTGATTTGATTAGCGACCTGTAGAGCAACAGTAAAATCAAGAAATCTTTCAGTTTTTGGCCTAAATATTATGCGACCATCTCCAAAAGACTTCTATTCTGGCCCTAGCCCCACCACCATTCTAAATTTCGTGAATATCGGGCCATAATTGCGACCTGTAGAGTGATTATAAATTAATATGGACAGACGGACGGACATACATAGCTTGATCGACTCAGCTCGGCGAGATAGGAAGATCCATATATACTTTCTTATGTGGGAAACCAATATTTCGTATATATAATATAATTTTTAGCCCAATAAAACTTTCAATATAGTCTTGTAGAGTATAAAAAGTGAACATAAAAAGCTTTAGATCGAATTTAACCAAATGAAAAATGAAAACCTTGGTATCTCTTCAAAATTACTGCCTTTTGGCCAGAAGAGACCATTCTAAGTCACGCCTTTTCTTTAAAAAGAGAAACTTCTTAAAAGATAAAGTATTCAA
Source organism: Musca domestica (assembly GCF_030504385.1). Lineage (NCBI taxonomy): Eukaryota > Metazoa > Arthropoda > Insecta > Diptera > Muscidae > Musca > Musca domestica. The sequence goes on along the minus strand of NW_026712363.1, from coordinate 20,109,367 downwards.
AAACCAGTAAAGATATGTCAAAAGTCGGGTGGGGCCGACTGTATTATGCCCCTCAACTCTATGCATATTTAGTAGAGCTACACGTAGCAAAACAAAAAAGTTTGCAGTTGGTAACTTATGTAAAGTGGGATCATACCAACTACGAAGCGATCTTAGAGCAGTTAAATTTAAAAATAAGAGAAAACTAAAGTTCTGAATCGAAATAATATTGCTTAAAAATGTATCAGGGCCTTATATATGTATGCTTCCATTCCATTCAAATATATATATATATATATATATCATACATATATATATATATATATATATATATATATATACATATATATATATATATATATATATATATATATATATATATATATATATATATATGTATGAGAGCTATAGTAATATCTGAACCGATTTTCACTAAATTTGACATGCTTGCTTCTAGACTGAATTCGGTCGGATGTGCTAAAATTCCGGTCATTTGGACTGATATTGGCAATTTGGTGCACAATTACCCCGAAATCGATTGAAGATATATGGGAGCTATATTTAAATAAAATCCGATTATCACCTGTTTCAATGGGGTTCGTCCTTGGCCCAAACAAATATACTTTGGAAAATAACCCATAACCCATTTTCACCAAATTTGAAGATCTAGCTTCTAGGCTAAATTCAGTCGTATGTGCCAAAATCCACTTCATTTGGTCTAATATTAACCATTTTGTGCACAATTATCCTACAATCGGACAATATATGTATGGGAGCTCCTTTCTAATTTGAAGCTATGTTGATACAATTTGAAAGAGATATTTCCGAACTGTATCTGATATCCGGTACCAAAAATTACCAAAAACATATAGCGCCAAATAGGTTTGAATTTGGCAATTCATATATTTACACATATTTCCAATAATTTCAAAACATTTCCTTGGGCCAAAAAAATGATTTTGTGGAAAATTTCAACTCAATCGGACAATACTAGGATGTAACTCTATGAAGATCATCAAAGGGCGCTATTGGTTTATTCCGTCTCCTTCTATATGTAACAAAGAAATGCACAAAGACATAATAGCTTGTACATTGGTGTGGCGTAGGGTATATATACACCATTTCTAATATTAGATGTCTTTAGAAAAAGTTTCAGATTTCTTTATGTAAATGTTACATTACGAATGTCACACGAAATACAAATGTTTGGTTTATAAAATTCAAATCGTATTTCGAGACAAAAAATCATCAATAAAACTTTATTACCCCAAATTCCAAATTTTAAAGCCAATTTTGGCTTAATTGTCAGATGAAGTTCTCTGAGAGTTGAAATCCGTCTTCATCTGTTGTTCTTTTTCTAAATATTGAAGTCAAACTACATCGTTTGCTAAAAAAATCATATTCATGTACAAACAGTCTACAAAATATATTATTTTAAATTGTCTTATTTTGTTATAAAATGCATAAATATTTCATATGCACAATGTCAAGATTGAACAGACGCTTTAGCAGTAAATCTCATATTCTGCGCTCATATTTTATTTCATTTTCTCTTTATTTATATTTCATGTTTAAGTATTTTCTTTATCAAATTTTCCTCAGACATAATTTCTTCTTTCTTTCTATCATAATTTGTTGCTAGACCTTCAAAATTATTGCAGACAGGTAGTCCAATTATGGGTAGCATCAACAACATGCTTCCTCTAAATAAATAAATATTTATTTATTTATTTTTTTTGTAGAACACTATGTTTGTTATCCTTTCTCAAATACGAATAGTGTCTTAGTTACAAGACAATTATCAAATGTCGTTATCATTCAAAACAAATAAAAAAAATGGCTGATAACTGCTGAAACAACCTTTACTTGAAAATAATATCCATTTAAATCTTCAAACATTTTAAAGCAATTTTCAATTTGTTTACAATATTTCTCATGAGAATTTCAAAACAATATCATCAGAAACATTTTAATTAGAAAACTAGAAATTTTAAGTAATTGAATGTTGATAGGCTTGCATTGCAAAAAAACGTACTTTTGAAATTAAGCATTTCTTTTTTCAAATTATACAAATAAAAATAATTTTATTTGTGCTCGCAAGTTTGGAAAAAATCTAAATAACATTCGTAGATTCTCGTTCTATGCAAATATAATTTGAGAAATATTTTCATCATACATTTTTTTTTATAAAAATGAATTTTGTTTCTGCTTCGATTAGGTTTGATCAACGAAAAAAACTGTGAAAAAATATACATAAATCTATGCTGTTACACTCTCCGCAAGATTGAGACATCTGCGCTACATTTGGTCGAATTACGAATGGTATCAGCATTCCTTGAAATTAGTTCGAATTTTTATTAGTTTTCGGATTCCCTTAAATATTTGTTCAAAAATTTCCTTCCTTGTTTTTTATACCCCACAACACTATGTGCTGTGGCTATTATAGGTTTGGTCGGGCCAAACATTATGTAACACCTCGAAATATTGGTCACCGACATAGGCAACCATATATGGATCTTCCTATCTTGCCGAGCTGAGTCGGTCTAGTTATGTATGTCCTTCCGTCCGTCTGTCTCTCTGTCCATGTTAATTTGTAACCGGATCTTCACGAAATTGAAAATGAAGGTTGGACCAAAAACAGAAAAATTTCCTGATTTTGCAGTTGTTCTACAGGCCACAATTATGAACCAATCGACACGGAATTTTGGATGGAGCTAGATTTTGGGGCTGGGAGAGCTAGAGTTTGGCGCTGAATTTTTCTCAGAATAGTAAAGGCATTTTGTTTTTTTTTGTTTTAAATATGTGTATGATATATCCAGAAAAAGGTCATTGCAGGTGTTTCTTTCCATATAATATGCACAAATTTCAACGAATCCATAATTGAGTCCTGAATTTAATACTAACAACACTTCCATGGTTTTGTGAAAAGCACAGTAACTCATCTTATGCCAGTTTCGTTATACTTTCTAAGAGTAATCTATAGTAAACATGCTTTTTTGAAAATTTGGACTATTCCACAAATTCAATTGGTAAAATCTTTCTAATTCCGTATTTTTCAAAAATATGTTCAACTTCATTCAACTGTATGGGGTAATAAGTATTGTCTTATCTTCAGATCGAATATTTTGAGCATATTTTCAGATTTTTCACCATTTTGAAATGAAATATGAATAATTGACAGAAACTTGAAGTTCTGGGATGTGCCTAACTTGTTAATAACTTAAATTACGACAGTTAACAAAAAGTCTATTTTCAATCTTTTGGAAATTTAAAATTTTATAATAGTTTCTGTTGTTTATTTTTCAGAAAACCACTGGCATCTCCGTTCAGAGGAAATGAAATGGCATATTGGCAAGCAAGAATACTAATTCCACCAAAAAAATCTGAATGGTCTATAATATGAATAAGATAGATGCTCGCCCTGGATTCATGGGCCTCAATTTTTGTTCTATGATAATGTGGAATGAAAACTTTTATAAAGAAAATATTATTTATTTCATATTTTCATAGAAGCCGAAACCAAGAGCTCAATCCTTTTTCTATGAAAATGTGAAATGAAAACTTTCTATATAGCAAAGTCAAATGAAAAAAAAAAATGATAAAGAAAATATTTTTCATTTAAAATTTTAATGGAACAAAAATTCCGTCCAGGCATTGTTCTATCAAAAAATGAAAAATATTTTCATTATAAAATGTTTCATTTGACATTTCATATCTTCATAAAGATTTTAATTTTGCATTTTCATAGAGCAACAATATTTTCTTTATAAAATGTTTCACTTCACATTTCTTGTATTCATAAAGATTTTCATTTCGCATTTTCATAGAACAAGAATTGAGCGTTTGGACTATATTTAACTTCCACTAGTACTTGAGTTTATTTTTTTATAATTTAAATATGTCAGAGGAAAAAAATCCACCATCCATAAAATAATTTCCGATTATCATGTCTTGTTTTATTTTTGTAATTTATTTTATATTTAATATTAGAGCCAATATTCTTGCATATGTGTTTAATTTTAATTTTTCACACGCATTAAATCCTTCGTGAACTGAAATAAGTGTTTCAGTTTCCACTCATAAAAACATTTCCTTTTTCATTTCCATTTCATATTTTTTTATTAAAAAATTTGACTTCATTTCAATTTATTTTCCATGCAATTAATCTCAAAATTTACGTAAAAATTATACTTTTCGTATTTTTTCTTTTCCAACTCAAAATCACTAAAATAAGCGGCCGTAACAACATTCCGTTGCTTTCAACTCAACTGTCAGAGGCGACAATTGAGAATGTGATGGTCTGCACAGAAATCTAAACAGAGGCCAAAAATATTTTCCAGGTAGTTTCATGGTTCTCTGATGTCAATGAAGAAATAATACTGAAACAACCTCTTTTTCGAAAATATCTACAGGAAAAATGCATTTTTAATACCAGAGGCGACATCTTTTGGTGACCAAAACAACTAAGTATAGCTCTCTTTCCCTCTCTCCATTGTTCTGCAAACCAATTCTCTGAGAATTTCAACGAGCTCTCATTATTATTTATTCTCTATTTTTCCCAGACATTGCTCACAGAAAGAAAACATCTGCCGTTTTTGGATTAGCTCTGTGAGAAATCAAACAGACAGACGGCCACAATGCTGTGTTGAAAATACGTTAACAAACCATGTATACAGTGAAGTTTGTGTGGTGTTTCCTTTGGGCCTTGGCAGTACTCTCCCTCTCTCTCTCACACCATTTCATTTACTCTCACTCCCAAACACTCCCTCTCTCTTTTATGCTCTTTGCAGTTGAATTATGCTTCTTTGCAATGCTGAGAGAAAACCTGTTTTACTCGCAATGGGTATTGGTTTTCTATATTCTCTCTTTGTCACTCCTCTCCCCTGTTGGGTGCTCTCATTGTTTTACTCTCTCTGTTTGTTTTATTCGAGCATATTTGTGGGTATTTTAGCTCTTTGTTGGGATTAGTTACGCTCTTATGATTTTCTATAGGTTGGCTGGCAAACCGAGGTATTGTAAGAAACTAAGTTGCAACAGAAAATCAGTGTAGTTCGTTGCTTCGTCGTGTACGGTTGTATGCTTGCAAACAAGTAAAGATACAAACGTGTAATGTCAACTCAGAGAAAAATATAACTTAGATATATAAAACGAAATTTTACAAATTTCACGTAAAACTCACAAAACCGAATTTACGAAAAGACAAACTAAGACCGTGATCAAAGCGAGCACTTGGATTATCGCTCACGGCACAAAACTAAAAATATTGAATACAAGAAAAAATTCGAATAAAAAAACTTGTTATAAAAAACAAAAATTAAGTGAAGTGTTGAAAATTAAAATTTTCAAAGAAAATTGGAAACATTTCCCCGAAGTGAATATGGAATTTTAACCCAAGAATCCCGCCAATAAAAAAATCATTATTTCATCGATTCCGATTTCATCAATTTTCGAATTCATCAAACTTTTGTGAAAACAAAAAACACAACAACAACATCACCATGGCATCTAAAAATTTGGAAACTATTTTAACGCTCACCTGCCTGGTATTGCTGATGGTGGCCTCCACAACCTCTGGCTTGGCCAATTGTCCAGCTGGCTGCCAATGTGATGACAACACCCTAATTGTCCAGTGCGGTGAAGGACAATTGGATGTGTTGCCAATTGCCTTGAATCCCTCCATTCAACGCCTGGTCATCAAGAACAACAAAATCAAGACCATCGACTCATCCATTCAATTCTATGCTGAATTGACATTCTTGGATTTGTCCTCCAACCATTTGATGAACATTCCCCAGCGTACCTTTGCCTATCAGCGTAAACTGCAAGAGGTCCATTTGCAGTACAACAAAATTGGCCAAATCAGCAACAAGACCTTGATTGGTTTGTCGGCCGTTACCGTTTTGAATTTGCGTGGCAATCTCATCTCAGAATTACATCAGGGCACCTTTGCACCATTGGCCAAAATTGAGGAGTTGAATTTGGGCGAGAATCGCATTGGCTACATTGATCCCAAGGCTTTTGATGGTTTGAATCAATTGAGAATTTTGTATTTGGATGACAATGCCTTGACCTCAGTGCCAGATCCCATACATTTCCAGGCCATGCCATCGTTGGCTGAATTGTTTTTGGGTACCAATGCCTTGATGACCGTGCCTCCAGCAGCCTTCCAAGATTTAAAGGGTTTGACACGCCTAAACCTTAAAGGTGCTGGTTTGCGTAACATTTCCCATGATTCCTTCCTGGGTTTGGAATCCCTGCGTATTTTGGACTTGTCTGACAATCGTTTGGCTCGTGTGCCCACAAACAGCCTGAGTCAATTGGGACGCTTGGAAGAATTGTTCTTGGGTCAAAATGATTTCGAAGCCATTCTCGAGGGAGCCTTTGTGGGTTTGAAACAATTAAAACGTTTGGAAATCACTGGAGCTTTGCGTTTGAAACGTGTCATGACCGGTGCCTTTGGCAGCAACACGAATTTGGAATACCTGAATTTGGCCTCCAACAAAATGTTGAATGAAATCCAAGAAGGTGCCCTCAGTGGTTTGCCCCATTTGAAATATGTCAATCTGAAGGCAAATGGTTTGACCACCCTGGCTGAAGGTCTTTTCCCTTGGCAAGATTTGTCCACCTTGGATTTGTCGGAAAATCCCATTGCCTGTGACTGCCGTGTTATGTGGCTGAGAAATGTTTTGATTAACAAGAATAACACCGGTGATAATGTCAGTGAAGTTCTCTGCGAATTCCCCGAAAGTCTGAGAGGTGAGGAGTTGAAGAATCTGAATCCTGCCCTTATGGGTTGCTCTCACACCGATCCCCGTAAACAGGCCTTGATTGGTGCCCTTTTGGTTGGAACTGCTGCCACCATTACCACCTTGGTCTTGATTGTCTATCGTTGCCGCAGAAAGATCCGTGACTACTTGAAGGGTGGTATCTTCGGCAACTCGGCCTTGGGCAACAAGGAACGTGAATATCAAAAGACTTTCTGTGACGAAGACTACATGACCCGCCATCAACATCATCCCTGCAGTTTGGGTATCCATTCCACTTTCCCCAACACCTATACGCCTCACAATATGGGACCTGCCCACTATGGTCCCATGTGCCCTGTGCAAATGAATGGTGCCGAACAGAAGAATTTCCAACAATTGCAGGTGCCAACTGGTACAATTTTGAGCGACAAAAAAGCAGGTAAAACCCAAAGCAATACCGTCAATGATGACAGCGATTCCTTTGTGGTCCACATCAAGAACAGCTCCAACAATGCTGCTGCCATACAAAAATTGAACCACTACACCAAACCTCATTTGTTCCAACAAACCGCAGCTGTGGGTGATTCCTGCTATTCCTATGCCGATTTGCCAATTATTCACTCGAACTCGAATCAGGAGCAGAACATTAACTATCATCAACAGCCCATGCACTATGGTACCTCCCAAGACTATTCCAATTCAACGGCCAGCACTGTGGAAATGGATCCCAACTACATTTACAGCAACACCCATTACTCCATGCCATTGGAACAGGGCAACAGCCAAAGAGTCAAGACCCCCACACCACCACCTGTACCACCAGCACTGCCCCTACGCAACCCTCCACAAATGTTGAGCGTCAGCACCACCGGACGTCGTTCCTTCAACCATGGCTCCAAACACAGCCAGGCCAATGGCGGTCATGTCAATCAGGCCCAAACCATGCGTTATCAACACTGATTGTGGGACAATAACTCGGGAAGTTTGAAACGACCTGGACCAGGTTATGCAAGAACTCCGGAGAATTATCCCAGCTCGGCAGCGTTAACGTATCATCGCCAGAATTTAAGCATTTGGGCTTAGAGGCGAAACAATTCAAATTTCAAAGTGGTCAACTGTGATGCCAGACTATCGTAGAACAAGCTAACAAGGACTTAAGACTCCCCCACCCGCCCTCTCCTGCAAAAAATGTACAGAACCAATTTCATTTTATTTTTAAACACACAAACAAACCGAACAAAGACATTTAGTTTTCTAGGATATTTTTTTTAATTTAGTTTAAAACGAATTAGGCTAACACATACACACACTCACATACATTTTTCGTATGTGTGGATCATTAAAAGAAAGAAGAAAGAAAAAACAAAAATAAAATAATAGGGAATCATTGTAAATATTTCATCATCGTCATCATCATTTAAGGAACGATCTCTCTAAGATTCAGCCGTAAACAAAATTTAATTTCCTTATTTGTATTCATTCTATTATTATTATTTTTTTTTTTTTTTTTGTATAAAAAAAATCTTGTATGTATAAAACAAATAAAACAACCCCAGCACTGAAGTCATTTATTGATAATTTTTAAGTTTAACTTGTATTATTTATATCAACTAAATGTTTAACTTTTAAATTTCAAAGAACTGTAAATGTATTTATTAAACAAAAAAAAATACGACTAATGTTAGTAATTGTTTTCATATTTTTTAGTTTATTTTATATAAATGATTTTTGTACATTTTAGTTAGTAACTTAAACAAAAAACGAACAAACAAACAAAACAAAGACAAAAAATACTTAAAGAAATAAATGCAAAATAAAATAAAACAAATTTTATTAAAAATATAAATTTTCCATGTCTTATCAATTTGGGTAAAAACACTTTGGGAAACCACCTGAGGGACATTTTTGGGAAGTGAAAATGAGAAAAGTGAAAGCAACCAATAAATGTTGTGTTTACAAATATATACTGGGGTGGGGCTGGATTTTTGGCAATAACAATATAACAATTATTGTTATATTTTATTGCAATATCTATAAACATTAGACATTTTTTTGGCGTTAAATATTTTTTACAAAAAAATACAGAACTTTTTATACGAGGTACACCTGATAAGCTAAATGTGGCATTCAACGGCTTTTTCACAAAGCAGTTTGATAGAATTCAATAGGATCCTCCCAAGATTTTCAACATTTTCCAAATTTAGTATACCCTCCATACTATGGTGGAGGGCATAGTATGGAGGGTATACTAAATTTGGAATTCCGAAATACACATTTTAGACCCCCCATGTATATTCTTGATCAGCATAAAATTCTATGTTGATTTAACAATGTCCGTCCGTCTGCCCGTCTGTGGAAATCACTCTAGCCTCCGAACGAAATGAAGTAGGTTGATAAAAAATGAAGTAAGTCGATAAAAAATTACTCAAATGTGTATTTTGTCTGCAGGACTTTTGGTATTGAAAATGGGCCACGTAGGTCCTTGCCTTCGTATAGCTCCCATACAACGGTACCTCCCGATATTCGGTATTGTAATGATTTTAGCGACATTATTTACCGAAATTGTTTCAAATTTGGTATTTGAAGTTCTTAATGGATACTACAGCCTAAGACAGAAAATGGGCCACGTAGGTTCACGTCTTCCTATAACCCCCATATAACGATACTTCCCCATATTGGGCATTTTGATGATTTTAGAGACATTATTTGCCGGAATTATTTGAAAATTGGTATTTGAAGTTCGTAATGAATACTACAGCTTATGACAGAAAATTGTTTGCGCAAACAATTGTTCACGTCTTCGTATAACCCCCATACAACAGTATCCCCCGATATTCGGTATTTGATGATTTTAGGGACAATATTTACCGGAATTGTTTCAAATTTCGCATTTGAAGTTCGTAGTGTATACTACAGCCTATGGCAGAAAATTGTCTGTGCAGGCCAACGTTTTATAACCTCAATGGTACCAATGTAGCTAAAAACATCAAAATACCGAATATAGGGTATTTTGATGATTTTAGCTACATTGTAAACAATTTTTTTTAAGTTTCGCATTTGAATATTGTAATTGCTTTTGATAATGCATGTCCACGTCTTCGTATAGACCCTAATATACCGCTACATTCGGTATTGTTAAGATTTTAACTGAATTTTTAACAGATTTTATTTTTTGAAAATTGCCAAATTTATACTAAATGGTGGAGGATATTTATAGTTCGACCCGGCCGAACTTTTTTACTTATTATTTAATAAAAAAAAAAAACATCTTAGACACAAAATTACTAAATTTGATTAATCCGAATAGGGTTCGAAATAAATTTTTGGACTGAGACCATTGTTGATTTTTTTGCTAATATTTCTTCTATAACAACAGCGTTTTTCTGAAAAATTTAGTTTATCAATATTGAAGTTAAAAACAGTTCTTGAAATGTACCTCTTTAATTAATACACCATTTTTAGACTAGCAAGTGTTTGAGTAACAAGTCTACAATTTTTTATAAGAAACTTAAAAAACGAAGTTCTTAAAAAATAAATTAAATAACAACTCAAACAAATTCGCAATTTTTGTTTTAATAAGCAGTTCATTGTGAAAAAATCACGAAGACCTCATTAAAATTATCTGAAAAATGAATTTTTACAAGTGACGACCTTAAAAAAATGTTTTAGACTAACCCCTTCCTTCTCCAAAAAAAATCGTCTATTTTTATCAAGGAAGGCCATATGAAAATTTTTGCAATTTTTGGAAAAAAAATCTTTTTAAAAATCCTCGTTTTTACAATACCTTATGATAATACTTCTAAATATCCACGACTTTTGGTATAAAAAAATAGTCTGGGAAGGCCTTATAAATACAGTAATTCAAAATCTGATAATTTTGTTTGGCAAACTTTGTAAAAATAATTAAAAAAATCACAATAAAAGTATTCTCAAAAACTCCAATACTTTTGTCAGGAAAGACTTTGTCAATGAAGATCTTATTGAATTATTTAGTATCGAATATCTCTCCTCTGTTACAAAAATTAAGATTTGCAAAATTTACACAAAATTGGATAATCTCTTTTTGTTCTACAATGTAAATCATTTTCTGTGAAAGTTTTGAACTTTTGTGGATTTGGTTCTTTGAGACCTAGGTAAGCCGATGTTTCAATGAGTCGAGTTTGGGTCGTATCAAACGATATATACCATATGTAGCCATATAGGAGAGGGTGTAATAATTCAAATTTCCGTCAGAAATATAAAAAAACAAGTAAAAAAGCTGTAAATTCGGCCGGGTCGAACTTTATATCCCCTTTACCATTTGAAGAAAAAAATACCGGATGTAGACGTATGTATACGACGACGTGGACTTGTATAGGCAACTTTTGTCATAAGCCGTAACAATATTGCAATTGAAAGTTGAAAATTCGGTGAATAATGTATTTAAAATCACAAAAATACCGAATATTGGGAGGTACCATTATATGGGGGCTATACCAAAACATAGACATTTTATGAAAATACAAAATATGCAAATGTGATGCTTCTTTTCTGCGTATGCCTGCATTAAAATGTGAAAAACTCCTTTTCACTTCTTAAACGTATTTTTGTTAAAAAATCTAACCAAAAACAAACTTTTCCTCCCAAACAATAAAGCCTTTCAAAAAATGTAACTATTTTGGTTGAGTCTGAAAAAAAGCAAACGAAAACAAGAAAATTGAAAAAAACTGCCATCAACAAACCCTAATTTGGGTCACAACGAAGTTAAATGAAATGTCCTGGCCACTAACAAAAAAAACGAAAAAAAGAAGCGGCACTTTAGGGATTACAAATTGCACTGGGGAATTTTTGTGTTCCCTTGGATGGGGCATGGCTGCACTAGAAAAATTAATGTTATTCCCATTTGTTAGCACTACAAATATTTTTAGTAATACTACAAAAGGGAAATTAAAAAGTAATGCAAAAGGAACAAAATACAAAAATAACAGCAACAAGAAAAACAACAATACAGTAAAAGAAAAGAAAACTAACACAGAAAAATACGAGCTGAGCAACAAAACCTGCCATATCATCAAGGCAGACGACCAAGGCAAGACCTCAACACTGCCTCCCTCTGGCAGCAAACAAAAGAATGAACGAACGGTCGGCTGGCTGGCCGGCTGGTTGGATGGACGGACGGTCACACCGTGACGCTTTATGGCAGCCATGGTAAGAATGGAGCATTAATATGTATTTTCCAACAACCACCAGACGAGACCATTACCAAGCGGCAACTGAGACCCAGAAATGTTTCAGCTGATGGACAGACGACAATGTCGAGCACACACACTCTCGCCCAGCTTGCCGATGGTCATTCGGATGGTTGGATGGATAGATGGATACTGTAACAATATTTTTTCTCATTTTTCATCTGCTGGTGTTATTGACGTTTGCGTCGTCATTACTGCCATTGTTGTTGTTATTGTTGTTGTTTTTTCTGCTTTTCATATAATTTAAAATTAACAAAAGCCATAAGAAATTATGCTTCTCTCCCGCTTTCCAGCCAGTCATACTTTGGTACTTTTCTTCTTTGTTGCAATGTGTAAAAAACTCCACAATCTTAATTAAGAGAAAAAAAAAAAAAAAACCGACTGACGGACATCGAGACGATAGTCTGCAAAGTAACGCATTTAAAAAAGTATTTCAATTGTTTAATAAAGTTTTTTTCTTATTCTCATTTGTTGTTTTTGCATTTGTGTTTTATCGATACATTTCTCTGTAATTATATAGAAGCTGGGAATTAATAAAAATAAACAGTAGTTGGTTTTTGTTTGGATTTTTTCTTAAAGAAAAAGTGAAGGGTGTTCAGCTGAAGTTAATTCGGCGAGGGCAATGTGGTCGTAAAGCAAAACTTAACGATGGTGCTCTGATTTAAAAGCTCAAGTTTTTCTTGGTGTGAACTGATGGCACCATGTAGGTTTGGAAAGTCCTTAAGGGACTGTCTGAGTTCCAAAAAGAAGTGGGCTATTTGATCAATACTTTTTTAAAAATGGTTTTAAAGATATATTACGATATGTAATTGTTGGCCCCCGAAACAACTCTAGTAAAAACAAGTAAAAAACCAGTAAGTTCGGCCGGGCCGAACTTTGAATACCCTCCACCATTTTGGACTCCTTTTGTGGAATTTCAGACAATTCCATTGAAAAATATGGCTAAAATCATCAAAATGCCGAATACCGGGGGGTACCGTTACATGGGGGCTATACGATCTCGTGGACCTGTATGGACAATTCTCTGCCGAGGTATAAAGTACCCACAAGGAACTCCTTGTGTGGATTTTCAGACAATTCCGTTGAAAAATGTGGGTAAAATCATCAAAATACCGAATATCGGGGGGTACCGTTATATGGGGGCTGTACGATATTGTGGACCTATATAGATAATTCTCTGCCGAGGTATAAAGTACCCACAAGGTACTCCTTGTGTGGATTTTCAGACAATTCCATTAAAAAATGTGGCAAACATCATCAAAATACCGAATACCGTGGGGGTACCGTTACATGGGGGCTATACGATATCGTGGGCCTGTATGGACAATTCTCTGCCGAGGTATAAAGTATCCACAAGGAACTCCTTGTGTGGATTTTCAGACAATTCCGTTGAAAAATGTGGGTAAGATCATCAAAATACCGAATATCGGGGGGTACCGTTATATGGGGGCTGTACGATATTGTTGACCTTTATAGATAATTCTCTGCCGAGGTATAAAGTACCCACAAGGTACTCCTTGTGTGGATTTTCAGACAATTCCATTGAAAAATGTGGGTAAAATCATCAAAATACCGAATATCGGGGGTACCTTTATATGGAGGCTATACGATATTGTGGACCTATATAGATAATTCTCTGCCGAGGTATAAAGTACCAACAAGGAACTCCTTGTGTGGACTTTCAGACAATTCCATTGAAAAATGTGGCTAACATCATCAAAATACCGAATATCGGGGGTACCGTTATATGGGGGCTATACGATATCGTGGACCGATATAGCCCACCTTCGAACTTGACCTGCCTGCAGACAAAAGAGAGATCTGTGCAAAGTTTTAGCTTCCTATCTTAATTCTTTTAGACTGTAGCGTGATTACAACAGACGGACAGACGACGGACAAGGCTATATCGTCTTAAAATTTTACGCTGATCAAGAATATATATATTTTGTTGGGTCTAAAATGATTATTTTGATGAGTTACAAATGGAATGACGAACTTAATATACCCTCCATACCTTTTTTGGTGTAGGGTATAAAAACTCTCGAGTTTTTATACACTCCGTTATATATAAACTTTGTCATTCCGTTTGTAACTCCTCGAAATACTCATGTCAGACCCAACAAAGTATATATATTCCTGACCAGCGTAAAATTCCAAGTCGGTTTAGAGGTGCACGTCCGTCCGTCTGTCTGTCTGTTGTAATCACGCTGTCTTTCGAACGAATTGAGATAGAAGCCAAAAATTTACACACATGTTTATTTTGCCATTAGGCAGGTTAGGTTTGTAAATGGGCCATGTAGGTCCACGTTTTCATGTAGCCCCCATATAGCGGTATCTTCGGATATTCCATATTTTGATGATTTTGGCGACATTATTCACCGGAATTGTTTCAAATTTTTTTGAAGTTCGTAACGGACACTACAGCCTGTGACAGAAAATCGTATGTGCAGGTCCACGCCTTCATATAGCCCCCATATAGCGGTATCTCCGGATATTCGATATTTTGATGATTTTGGCGACACTATTCACCGGAATTGTTTCAAATTTGGTATTTGAAGTTCGTAACGGATACTACCGCCTAAGACGGAAAATTGTGTGTGCAGTTCCACGTCCTCGTATAGCCCTCATATAACTGTACCTCCCTATATTCGGTATTTTGATGATTTTAGCGACATTGTTCACCGGAATTGTTTCAATTTTTATACCCTCCACCAAAAAAGGTATGGAGGGTATATTAAGTTCGTCATTCCGTTTGTAACTCATCGAAATAATCATTTTAGACAACAAATGTATGTACAAAGTATATATATTCTTGATCAGCGTAAAATTTTAAGACGATTTAGCCCTGTCCGTCCGTCCGTCTGTCCGTCTGTTGTAATCACGCTACAGTCTAAACGAATTAAGATAGGAAGCTAAAACTTTGCACAGATCTCTCTTTTGTCTGCAGGCAGGTCAAGTTCGAAGATGGGCTATATCGGTCCACGATATCGTATAGCCCCCACGATATCGTATAGCCCCCCAAATTCGTTCCAAATGGTGGTTCGTCCCGGCCGAACTTACTGCTTTTTAATTTGTTTTTTTTTTTTGATTTTTTCCACATTCCGAAAAAGGAATTTTTCGGGGGGATGGGTCCGTGTCCGGATCTACAAAACCGATAGGCACAATATATATTTCATGAAAATACCTAACGAATGACCACTTACATGATGTAGTTATTTGAAACGGTTGAGAAGTTAAAATTATGTGGACCCAATTTTTTTATGAAACCCCCAAAATGTCGAATACGGACCCATCATGGGCGTCAAAAAAAATCTTTCTATATTTGATAATTCTTTAAAGTACACATATCTAACACCGGCTTAATGAACCAACATTTTTCTATGTTTAATGCCTTTTTTAAGTAGCCAACCTTCGGCCTGGGCTTGAAATGTTCTCCTCTGTGTATCCGCAACACCGGCTATGCGAAGTGTAGTTTTTCATACTGAAAACATAATTTCGATGTACTGAACAGAATCGAATCGACCTGGTTCAAAAGCACATATCTCTGGATCCAGGAAAGATAATAACACATATTGTATCAAAAGGTTATAGTATCAACTATAATTTGGCATTTTTTCGTGTACTCCAATAATGGGGACTTTTTCGACTTCTGGGGGATTTTTTAATAAATCCGGGCTCAAAAAAACAGACAATTTTGCTATAACTCCAGAACCAATTTCATCATGTGACCATCATGTTGGATAGGTATTTTCACTAGCTTTAATATGATATTTATATATCCGGGTCTATTCTACATCCGGCTCTAACTCGAGTCTTGGAAACACTTTCCCTGATCTTAGAAACACTTTACCGGAATCAGGGTACAAATAACTCTCTCCGGAAATTAGAAATAAGAAAAAAAACTGATGGTTTTTACTAAACTGGAGATTAGCTTTTCCATAACTAAAGTATGCATGTACTGTAAGTGCTCTCTACTACATCACCGAAAAGTCCACTTTAATATAGTAGATTAATTCTAACAGTTCGTATTAAGGCGTTTTAGTACTCAGAATTCACAATTTGTTCAGTTTAAAAAAAATTAATCAAATACAGATACCAACAATCACATATATTTTAAATTTTAGGATTTCAGTTCTTTCTTTCGCCCAATACCATATTTCGTACTTTTAGTACAAAAATAAGACCCATTTCCAAAAACAACCTCTATATCTTATCTACAGTCACCAACAGTGACATTTACATCAAATCCCAGGATTTCCTTCAGCCAATACCAAATTTAGTACTATTTAGTACTTTTCGTACAATTATAGTACACATTTCCAAAAACAATTCCATTTCTCAATCTCAGATACCACAGGAGACCGTAATATCAACTTTATACACATTTCCAAAACAAACTCCCTATTTCTATGTATTCTAGATACCAACAAAGACCTCAATATCAAATTTGAGAATTCCAGCCTTATCCCATCACCCAACTCACTTTCCCTTCACCTAATACTAAATTTAGTGTTTTTTAGTACTTTTCGTACAAATATAGTACATATTTCCAAAAACACCTCCATATCACAATCCAATCCAGATACCAACAGAGACTTCAATATCAAATTTCGGGATTCCAGATCTATTCCTTTACTCAATACCAAATTTATTAGCACTTAGTTCTTTTCGAAAAATTATAGTATACGTTTCCAAAAACCAACTCCACATTTCAATTCCAGATATCAACAGAGACCCTGATATCAAATTTGATGATTTCAGACCTATTCCTTCACCCAATGCAAAATGTTGTACCATTTAGTACTTTTTGAACTATTTTAAAACCAACTCCAAATGTTAGTCCCAGATACGAACAGAGAACTCATTGTGAAATTTGAGTATTCCGGCCCTACCCATTTTCCCAGTTCTAAATTTAGAACCATTTTGTACTTTTAGTACAAATATAGGACGCATATCCAAACTACCACCCTATCTTAAAAGCAGATACCATCAGTAATCTAAATATCCAATTCCGAATTTTATATCAATCCCTTCACCCAATACCAAATTTAGTACAATTTAGTACTTTTAGTACACATTTGCGAAACCACTTCCATATATCCAGGCTACCAACCAAGCGACCCAAATGCCAAATTTCAGATTTCAGTCACTGATCCAATACAAAATTGTACCAATTATAGTACCAATTAGTACTTTTTGTGCACTTTCAGTCACTATCTGTTGACTCAATACCAAATTGTACCAAATATAGTGCCAATTAGTAATTTTTGTGCTCTTGTAGTACATATTTTCAAAACGATTTCTTTATCACAAACCCACCACCCCTACACAAAAATTCCAGCTTTATCCCTTCTCCCTAAACCAAACTGTTCCAAATCTAGTACCATTTCGGACAGTTCGTACACTTAGTACACATTGCCAAATCTTATCAAACTTACTTTCCAACCTCGGATCTCATATCAAATTTCAAGTTCTTACCAAGTAGCACTATTTTAGAAGTTTAGTACCATTTTGGATTTTTTTCAATTTTTAAATTTCTGAAAACCGTTTGGTGCATCTATCCTGCACTCCATCTGTGGCTCTCATTCCAAATTTCAAAATTCTAGTTCATCCCCTGTGTACAATTCGAAGTACTCAATTTTTAGTACATTTTAGAACTTTTAGCACCTTTCTAAAAATTTCTAAGAACCCAGCCTTAACAATTTGTAGAACATTTCAGTACTTTTCAAACCCTTTTAATATGAGTTTCTAAAACCCCACCCTTATCACGCGCCCACGTACCAAGTTTTTTAAAAAAGTATTAAATTCTTAGTACATTTTTGTACGCATTTAGAACGGATCTCCTAAAATCCAGCCTTTTCACACCTGACCCTCGTGCAAAATTTCAAGATTCTATTTTCAGACGTTCGTCTGAGAATTAATTCCAGTCAGCCAGTCACTTATTTCGTATTCTTTTAATTACAGATTGTTTTTAATGGGGTCAAGAATTTGATTTGTGAATTGGATCTATTTATTTGTGGTCCATTTTACTCCTCTCTGGCATATTCCAGAAATTAATTCCTTAAAAATCATACATTTGAGACAATTTCACAAATTTCATCTCCATTGAATTTATGCACCACACACATGCCATTCTCACTAGAGTAATTTCTTAAAACCAAAAACATAATCAAAAACCTTCAAGCTCCATGATGCCTCAGGTTTACTTAACTTTACATTATAATTGTAACCATTCACAATTGCTAACGTTCTGCGATTTATACGCTTGTGTACCAATGCGTATTGTAATTGCTGGAGCAGTGGTACCGGTGATAATGCTTACAGACCTGGTCTGTCAGCCAGCCAGCCTGCCTGACAACCAGCCATAAACTATTATCAACTTAATTACCAAAGTCTCTTTGGCCAAAGTAAACATCACCATCACCACCACCAGCAGCAGCAATGGTTGGTTTATTTTTTTCCTCGGTAATTGCTTTGGTCGGCACTGAGCGGTGCCCCCTCTGGTCGACCCCATCTTTTGTGGAATCCATAATCATTATCCAGCTCGGCAGGAACTCAGACCTAGTCTAGTCGCTTGATTTTCTCTCTTTGGAATATCGGGGAACATTGGAGTCAATGAGTGGTGCATGCCCGGTGACTGTTGACCAAGATTCCCGGGCTGTCTCCGCATCATCATCATCATCATAGACCGCCAGATTGTAAGTATATTATTGTTGTTGTTGGTAATTGTGCCATTTACCACCCAATGGCGCGTAGATGCTCGCAGTTGGTTGGATGCTCGATAGTTGGATGGCAGTCGGACTGGCAGTTTCTTGGCTAAATGATGATTTTCTTGTTGTTGTCGGTTAAAAATATATGTCTATAAGTACGTATGCATCTGTGAATATGATATAGTTTTGTTGTAATGTTGTATGAAGTTTATGGTTTACTATTTTCATCTCTTTAATTTATTGTCAAGAATTTTAACGCATTCAGGGAGGCTAAAATGTTTCAAGGCCTCAAGTGAAGTTTGTGTATCGGGTTCAATCATACATATATATTTCTCTGGTCGATTTTGGTATATGGTCAAAAAAGTCTCATGTCATAGCTTAGACATTTTAGAGCAATAGAACGATAACTGTTTTCATTTAAGAATTATACAGTCGGGTAGCATTTTAGATGCTCTGATTCCAGATCACAGGAGCACTGATTTATATAATTCAGTAATTTTGGTCTATCTGAATAAAAACTCCAAAAATCTTCCAACATTCAGATGTCAAAAGTGCGCTAAAATATTTTACAAAGTTCTAAAATTATCAATCCTTAAATAGTGACATTATGAAGCCCTAACGAAACAAATTTTCCAAAATCATCGCCTTCCCTGTCATACAACAATAAATCCATAAAATGGAAGATACCAAACATTTTTTTGGGTGTAAAATTGTATATCGATCTTTCCATCTGTCTGGTGCCGTATATCTGTTTGTCGGTGGAAATCAGTAGACTATAGACCCCATATAACGGACAAAAATTCGAAATAAATTCGCTCATATTTGATTTTCGTGTTCTCAGTTGTTACTCCAACCAAAACATATTCAGTTTAAGCTCCTTAATGGATATAGCCTTTATATGACGGTACCTCCTGAAGGTGAAGTTTTTACAAAATTCCGGGAAAACATAAAATATTATGAAAATAGCGCAAAAATATGAAACACGCGTATCGGTGTTTGAAAATTCGCATACGAAAATAGCCAAAATAAAAAAGTTTAACCAATCTTTTACTCTTTTGAAAATATTTGAGTTGGTATTCTTTGAAATCTATGTATTTAGGTCTTAGGCAATATTTTCGTAAAAAGTAGTAAAAAAACAAGTTAAAATAGTAAGCAAAGGCTATAGTCGTGTGGGGTCGACCATATGATACCCTACATCACTACAATATGTTCGAAGTCCCCTTATTTCCAAATGCATTTTGGAAGATTTCGTTTTTGAAATAATTTCAAAGAGCCCTCCCCAGATGTTACCCTTAGGTTCCATTTTAGAGCTAAATATAATCCAATGGTCATCCTCTCTCTTCTGAAGCGAAATCTGTGTCGATCAGTCAATTTGAACCTCTAAATGTACATATTAAGAACAATAATTCTGACCCTAACCCTACCCCCATGCAAAATTTCGTGAGGATCGAACGGTAATTGGGACCTGTAGCTTGATTTTAGAAGGTCTATGGAGTGGATTCTGAAGCAATGGACCAATATTGTCCATTTCGTATCAAATCTAAATAAATATGATATAAATATTGCGACTTTCCAGGATTGCTGTCTATTGGCTACTTGCTTCAGTTTATATGAGACATGTGATTTTTAGACAATGTTAAATTATGCGTCAGGTCCCAGATATAGTCGACGGGTGTTTTCTATTTTCATACTTCATCTAATACAAATAAAAATATTGGTATGGGCAAAATTACAAGAAAAACGAACATTTATATCCAATTTTATGTGAAATCATAAATTCTACATTCATCTCAGCTTGAGAAAAATATTTAGATATAGGAAGATGTAAAGAATCGCTGTTTTGTTTCGCAACTTATGACAGATAAAAGTATTGAAAATTGTGAGCCTTTGTGGGTGAGGTTCCAGAAGTGGTTGGCAGATATATATATATATATATCATCCTCACAACAGATCTTGTGTTAGCAAAAATGTTTATATGTGTGAAATGTGAAGAGAGATGGATGTTTATTTCGCTCTCTTTGAAAATTTGAAATTTTGAACCCTATGCGGGGGAGGTACCAGCAGAAATGGTCCGACCTCTACCATCTTCATATCAGATCTTGTGTTCATAGAAAATTAAAATCTGCAAAGGCTTAATGGAATTTCTCGTTTTATGGGCTTTATGGATATTCAGGTACCAGAAGGAGTGGGCCGATATATCTTCACATATATATCGGTCTCTTACATCACATTTTATAAGTGTTATAATCACTAACAAGTTAAAAAGCAGTAAATTTGGCCGGGCCGAACTTTGGATACCCTCCACCATTGGGAACGAATTTGAAAATTTTCAAAAAATAAAATTTTGTTACAATTTTAAAAATACCGAAGAAAGTAGTTATATTGGGGTGTATACGACGTGGATCTATATAGGCATTGTTTGTCATAAGCCATTACCATATTCAAATTCGAAACTTGAAATAAACGGTCAATAATGTAGCTTAAATCATCAAAATATCGTTTATAGGGAGGTACCGTTATATCGGACCTGTGCGAACACCTGGACCAGCATTAACAATTTTCTGTCACAGGCTGTAGCATCCATTACGAACTTCAAATACCACATCTCAAACAATTTCGGTGAGTATTGTACCTAAAATCGTCAAAATACCGAATATAGGGAGGTACTGATATATGGGGCCTATACGAAGACCTGAACCTGCATAGACAATTTTCTTTCACAGACTGTGGTTCCCATTACGAACTCTAAATACGTAATTTGAAACAATTTCGGTTAATGATGTCGCTACAATCGTCAAAATATCGAATATAAGGGGTTACCGTTATACGGGGGCTATACGAAGACGTGGACCTGCACAGACAATTTTCTGTATTAGGGTGCAGTATCCATTTCGAACTTTAAATACAAAATTTGTAACAATTCCGTTGAATAATGTCACTAAAATCATCAAAATGCCGAATATCGGGAGGTACCGTTCTATGGGGGTCATATGAAAACGTGGACCTACATTGTCCATTTCCGAGCTTAATCTGCCTACTGGCAAAATAGACATGTGTGCAAAATGTTAGCCTACTATCTCAATTCATTCGAAAGGTAGCGTGTTTACAAATCGACGTAGAATTTTACGCTGATCAAGAACATATATACTTTGTTGGGTCTGACATGAGTATTTCGAGGAGTTACAAACGGAATGACAAAGTTAACATACCCTCCATAGTATGGTGGAGGGTATAAAAAAGTTGAGCCTTTGTATTGGAGGTTCTTGGTGAAGTGGAGCGATATTGTCCATTTTCGCACATGACCTAGCTCTAATGTAGGATTTGCAAAATTGGAGCAAAATCGGATTCTCGCTTCTCTTTCTGTGAAATAGATATATTTTTTTAATTTCAATCTAAAAATTTTGAACCCTGGTGTGAGAATTAAGGTTATTTCATTCACTGAAATATCTATAAATCATGAATTAATACACACACCAGAGACCATTTATGTATATATACCTTGACATTGATGTCACCTTCCATATGAAGTTTGTAGAGACGAAATCGGCTTACACATGCCAAATAACATCTATGGCTAACACAATGCAACTTATTTTTATGAATATTGATTTGATTGACAACCAACTATTTAGGTACAGTGATTGGTAATAGTAATCTACTCATTCTACTTTATCCAAAGGCCCTCATTGCACCGCTAAAAACTACCCCGCTTAATTCTCGTATATACATGTCGTTCGTAGTTCGTATGCCTACATCCCGATGGTAATTTCATATTCGCCTGAATGTTTTAATTCATTGCAGCATGAAATTTCTTTTATAATTCTTTATGCGCCGCTGCACTGGCATTTGTTATTGTTTCGGTTTCAGTTGTTTCTTTCTTTGTTGTTGTTGTTTTTCATTACATCTCCCCCCACCTTCCGTCTCATGTGTCCAGTACTTTGGAGAGTTACCTATCAGGCCTTTATGTGTCAGACCACTGGCGCTTTAGTTTTTATATTTTTAACAATTTCCACATGCAATAGTTTTATTCCTCCTTGACTACCGTTTTCCTTTTGTGTGTTTTCATGTGTGTGTGATGGTGCAATGGTTGTGCGTTGGTGGGTGGTGCTGATGGCACTTAATGTGGGACGGGGAAGGGGGCAACGATGTTGGTTAACTGTGCCAATCCCTCATTTATGCCCACCAGGTGAATTATTTCATTGTAGCTACCCCCAGCAGCAGTAACTCTGAATGTCAGGCAGTGCTGCTTGCCGTAGCGGAACTTGTAAAGGTTTGTAGGCGCTTTTATCCTCGTTTAAGTGTTGGCTATATTTTGACCAGTAAAATTCAATGTTTTGTTTCTTTTTGTTGTTTTACAGTTTAAATGCCACTGAATTGCACAAAGGGGGCCGGAATAAAGGGTGGGCGAATTGGAGTGTTTAACATTTGAGTTACTATTTTTATATATGCCCATTACAATCGACGAGGCTTTTCCGCAGGCAACATTCTTTGCGTCAATTGAATTTTGTACGGGAACAAATGCAAATCAATGCGAATAATCCGTTGTAAAGTGGACCGAGCCATGCCCAACTGCTGAGAACGGCGTTTTTGGGATGTTCTTGGGGACCTCTCAACACTGACTCGTACGGCTGCGATATTCTCGGCCGATCGCCTTGTCGACTTTTATATGGCCTCTTCGGATCAGAAAGAGCCTTACCAGTCGAAAATTTTTCGTATAAACGCTTAATGGTGTTCTTAGAAGCCGCACTTCTCACATTTTTTTAATGTTTTAAAAGCACGTTGAGTTTTCACAATTGACTTCTGTTGGATGTAAATTTCAACTATTTCAGAGCGCTCGCGTGGCGTGTATTGGTTCATAGTAAAAATCTGCTTGGACTGACGTTTTAAACGCGGTATGTCATTAAACGATGTGACATCTCTGTCAAAAGTTATGGCGTTGCCAGATGGGTCCGTCGAATATGGGCAACCCTGTATGTGCATAAAATTTTAAGTTCATTTAAACATAAATTTTCAAAAAAAAAAGTACTTAGTAGTACTAAATGCTTAAGTGTGCAAAAAATGTCTAAATTCTGTACTTTAAGCGTTGGATAGTTTGCGGTAAAAGGTAATATGTTTGCAATATTTGGTCACCTTTGGCACGAATTATGGCCTTCAAACGGCCAATGAAATCGTCACACGCTGCCCGAATGTTGCTCTACGGTATTTGGCCCATTCCCGGCGAAGCGCTTGCTTAGGGCGATCGACACTTTGGTATTTTTAGTGCCTACCAAAATACTCCAGACACAATAGTCCAGCGGACTGGTATCCGGAGATTTTGGTGGCCATTGTGCGCTGGAAATGAGGCGAGGAACCTCATTTGTTAACCATTCTTGGGTGGCGCGTGCTGAGTCCTGTTGGAACGTCCAAGTCTGCGGCTAAAATGTTTGAGTGCCCAAGGCTTTAACACACCATCCAGAATATGTTCGCGATAATATTCGGCATTTATTCTGATGCCACGGTCGATTATACGAGCGGAGCGCGACCATCGGCTCTTATGGCGGCCCACACCATCACCATGTCCGGCGCTTGAGTTCTGGTGGTCAACCGAAGCTGCGGATTTTCCGCTGACATCTTTGGCAAGTAAACACGATCATTTCGTTTATTTACAAACTGCTGGACAACGAATGTTTTCTCATCGGAGAAAACCAAATTCGGCAGTTCACCACTTTCGGCCAAGTGATGCAACTCTTTAGCTCTTTTGAGTCTTTTTTCTTTCTGTTGCGGAGTAAGTTCTTGCACTTTTTGGAATTTAAATGGCTTTACCCCGAGCTCATTTTTCAATATCTGCCGAATGGAATATTGCGATATGTTCAGCTCACGAGCCATTTTTCGGTCACTGCGACGCGAGTTTCGATCAAGTCGCTTCTTTACTTTTCGAACCATTTCTGCTGATATTGCTGTTTTCTTCCGTCCATTTCCTTGACGTCGGGCTACGCTACCAGTATCACGGTAACGAGCGATGTTAAGAGACACAAACGATTTATTCACATTTAAATGCTGGAATGCTCAAACGATAGCCACTTGTGATTTTCCAGCCAAATATAAAGAAATATCACTATCACGCTTGAATTCCATCACGAATAACTTTTTTTCTGGAAAATACTCACCGAAATGAGCTGTCACTGGATTAATTTTAACAGCTGTCGGACGAGTGGCGTAGAAATGACAGCAGTCTGAAGTTGGTTGCAGTTTTTTCATCTCACCCTATATATTTGGATCTTTCTATCCCGCTGGGCTGAGTCGATCTTGATATGTATCTCTGTCCGTCAGTCTGTCCTTGTTTATTTGTAATCAAGCTACAGATCGCAATTATGACCAGATCGTCACGAAATTGAAAATGGAGGTGGGGTTATGGTCAGAATAGAAACCTATTGCACATAATATTTAGGGGTTGAAATGGACCAAAAACTCAAAAATTTCCAGATTTTGCAGTTGCTCTACAGGTCGCTATTATAGCCTCATCGACGCAACAGTTAGCATGGGGCTAGAACTTAGGGCTGGGCAGAAGTCTTCCAATTTAGATGGTCATGGGGTAATATTTAGTGGTTGAAATAGACCATAGCATTTTTGTTTAATAAAAGTCAAATTAAAGCATTAAACCGCAAATATTTTTAATCGCGGTAAAATCACAAATGGACGAAAAGGTCAATTCTGACCGCTACGTAGATGCCGATAGTAAATATATCGGATATGTATAGCGAAATATATACAATGTGTATATACAAAGGAAGGGGATGTTAGCTAGAAAGCTTATATCTCTTGAATGGCTGGATCGATTTTGACAATTTTTTTCACTTCAGAATGCCCTCTTCGCATAAAAGTTGACTTATAATATTGAAGAGTACATTTTGCAATATTTTTGCCTATCCCTTAAAAACTGTTCGTGATTATTGGACGATAATTACAATCTGTATATATTAACCCCAACCTGTGTTGTAAGGTCACGGAATATTGCATGAGTAGAGAGTTAAGGACAGGGAAGAAGTCTAGCATTTTGGTTGAGCTGTAAAATGGGTCAAAAGCTTAGGGTAATATCTGGATTTTGAACAAGGGGGCTTCTACCATATGTTACTGTTGTAGGTCATCACATGGTCGGCACCCACGGCTATAGCCTTTTCTTACTTGTTTTTATACCTCCCACCATACTATGGAGGGTATATTAACTTTGTCATTCCGTTTGTAACTCCTCGAAATACTTATGTCAGACCCAACAAACTATATATATTCTTGATTAGCGTAAAGTTCTAAACCGATTTAGCAATGCCCGTCTGTCTGTCTGTTGTAATCACGCTATCTTTCGAACAAATTGAGAAAGAGGCTAAAATTTTGCACACGTGTTTATTTCTCCAGTAGACAGGTTAAGTTCGTAAATGGGTCATGTAGGTCCACGTTTTCATATAGCCCCCATATGACGGTACCTCTCGATATTCGGTATTTTGATGATTTTAGCGACATTATTTACCGGAATTGTTTCAAATTCGGTATTTGAAGTTCAAAATGGATACTACACCCTAAGACAGAAAATTGTCTGTGCAGGTCCACGTCTTCGTATAGCCCCCATATAACGGTATCTCCCTATATTCAGTATTTTGATGATTTCAGCGACATTATTCACCGGAATTGTTTCAAAATTGGTATTTGAAGTTCGTTATGGGAACTACAGTCTGTGTAGTCTGTCTGTGCGGGTTCAGGTCTTCGTATAGGCCCCATATATCAGTACCTCCCTATATTCGGTATTTTGACGATTTTAGGTACAATACCCACCGAAATTGTTTGAGATGTGGTATTTGAAGTTCATAATGGATGCTTCAGCCTGTGACAGAAAATTGTCTATGCTGGTCCAGGTCTTCGCACAGCTCCAATTTAACGGCACCTCCTTATATACGATATTTTGATGATTTTAGCTACATTATTCACCGTTTATTTCAAGTTTCGAATTTGAATATGGCAATGGCTTATGACAA
The DNA here is from genome assembly GCF_030504385.1 of Musca domestica. NCBI lineage: Eukaryota > Metazoa > Arthropoda > Insecta > Diptera > Muscidae > Musca > Musca domestica. The sequence goes on along the minus strand of NW_026712363.1, from coordinate 20,082,701 downwards.
ACAATGCCTATGTATGTCCACGTCGTATAGACCCCAATATAAAGGCTATAGGGTAAGTGTGCCTAAGTTCGGCATGTCCCAGTAGTCGGCACTTTTTATTTTTAAGCCCAAATAAATGAAACTATTATAACTAAATGTATTTTGTTTACTTCAAATATATTGTCAGCTATCTTTGTGCACAATTTTACTAAGAAAAGATGAATTATTCTAATAAAAATTAAATGTTTGTCTGTGAAGGTCCTCAACAATTCATATTCTTAAGAAAAGTACAATAAAGACGTCGAATCAGTTTAACTAAACAAAAATATTATATTTTAATGAATTAATTTATTATTACTATTAATTATTCTTACAAAAAAATTGGTATGCCGACTGTTGGAACATGCCATACCGACAATTAGCAAGTGGTGCCGACTACTGGCAAAAAAGCATTGTTTTAATAAAACTACAAATTTATAAAATTTAATAAAAAGTTATTAAAACTTTATTTATTATTGCAAAAACTATACAAAATTTCGAATCTGAAAAAATTAACTTTGTAATAATTGAAATGTTCCACTCAGAATGGTGAGCGATTAAAAACGCGAAAATCCTAAAAGTGCCGACTACTGGTACACTTACCCTATTCGGTATTTTTAAAATTTTAACAGAATTTTTTAAGGATTTTATTTTTTGAAAATTTCCAAATCTATTGCAAATGTTGGAGGGTATAAAAAGTTCGGCCCGGCCGAATTTACTGCTTTTTAACTTGTTTTATTCTGATGTCGTTGACGAATATACGCAAAAGTCATAGACAAACAAATCATATAGATAGACCAAATTTAGAGATACGGAGGGACCTCTTGCTATTGGAAATGAACGAAAAATATTTAGGAGTTCATATGAACAAAAAACGGAAAAAATTTCCTGATCACACAATTGAATCCAATCGACACGGAATTTTGAATGAGAAGAGAGTTAAGGACAGGCAAGAAGCAATTTGGTTAACCTTTGAATTATATTTAGCTATAAAATTGACCACAACAACTAACAGAATGTCGGAGTGCGTAAATATTGGGCAAATTTCTTTGGTCAAAAATCTAAAGGTAATATCTGGATTTGGACATAAAGGAGCTTTAACATATGGTAGTGTTGTAGGGAATCACATGGTCGCCCCCGAACGGTTATAGCCTTTGCTTACTTGTTTTTATATATTTATAGGCTCTTTGATGATTACCCTTTATCGTATGTTCAATATCCCCTGCATACATTGAGTTCTTTTGTATTTAGGTAAATATATCAAACAGCATACATACTCGTACATTCACACATTCATGCGTGGTTAGTACATTCATATATACAGTTTTATATCTATTTACCCAATTGTTCAATTCGGTTCTTATTTTACTGGCATTGATGTAGTTGCTGTTGTTGTTGTTATTATTATTATTATTTTATTTTTGGCTACCGTTTCTTGTTATTATTTTTATTTCAAACCAATCTCGTTTATATCATTGTACACACACATATATAAAATGTTTAATATATATTTTCCAATTGTTTCATCAGCTCATTATAATATGTACATTATGTGCGTGTGTATGTATACGTGTGTTTGTTTGTGTCGGGGAATGCGGCTTTTGTATTACAACGATTTTGGTTGGGCATTTTTGGTGTGGCTAAGTGCCGTCCGCTGTACTGAAAAAATAAAAATTTTAAAATTTTCGTTTATTGTTTTTATTCGTTGGTTTGGTTTGGCCACGCTTTCCAATGCAACTGATTTTCTCCACTCGCACACACTCACACAGATACATGGTGAAATTAGTGGGGGCCAAAGGGATTCAATTGGTTACATTGTTCGTTTGGTTGGTGTGGCTCCATTTTTGTTTTTGCATCTGCTGCTGCTGATATTGTTGTTGCTGTTGTTTGGCTTATAATATAATGGTTGTAATTTATGCAGATTATGAAATAAATGCCAAATTGAAAAGAGAATAAACATTTAATAGGTGTAAATGTACGTGGACATAGGTACGTTTTGCACATCACACCGTGATATGAGATCTACATAAAATAGTGCTCTTCATAAAATTATTTTGAAATTCGAAACAATTCCGGTGAATTATATCTCAAATACATCAAAATACCGAATGTAGGGAGGTACCAATATATGGGGTCTATACGAAGACCTGCATAGACAATTTCCTGTCATAGACTGTAACACACATTAGGAACTTCAAATACGTAATTTATAACAATTCCGGTGAATAATGTCGATTAAATCATTAAACTGCCGAATATAGGAAGGTACCGATATAGTGAGGCTATTACTAAACGTGGACGTTTAGGGTGAAATGGAAAAACTGCAACTAACTTCAGACTGCTGTCATTTCAAAGCCACTCGTCCGACAGCTGTTAAAATTATTCCAGCGACAGCCTATTATATTGTTTACATGTGTACAAAAGCCTTTAGGTGAGAATTTTCCAGAAAAAACGTTATTCATGATGGAATTCAAGCGTGATAGTGTAATATCTTTATATTTGGCTGGAAAATCACTAGTGGCTATCGTTAGAGGACTCCAGCATTTAAATGTGAATAAATCTTCCGTGATACTGGTAGCGTAGCCCGACGTCAAAGAAGTGGACGGAAGAAAGCAGCAACATCAGCAGAAATGGTTCCAAAAGTAAATAAGCAATATTCCATTCGGCAAATTCCAAAAAGTGCAATAACACCGCAACAGAAGAAAAAGAGACTCAAAAGAGCTAAAGAGTTGCTCCGCTTGGCCACCACCGAAAGTGGTGAACTGCCGGATTTGGCTCTCGTGTTTACTTGCCAAAGAGTTCAGCTGAAAATGTGCACATTCGGTCTGGAGTATCTTGGGAAGTAAGGTTGGCACTAAAGAATACCAAAGTGTCGATCACCTCAAGCAAGCGCTTCGCCGGCCAAAATACCGCAGAGCAACATTCGCTGCCAATTCGAAAAATTCTTAACTTATTCAAAAATTTTATTTCCGACATTTTTTGTTTCATTCAATACAATTAAAAAAAAAAAAAACAAGTTAAAAAGCAGTAAGTTCGGCCGGCCCGAACTTTGAATATAATCCACTATTTGGAACGAATTTGGAAATTTTCAAAAAATAAAATCCCTAAAAAATCTCTTAAAATTTTAAAAATATCGAATATAGCCGTTATATTGGGGTCAATACGACGTGAATCTACATAGGCATTGTTTGTCATAAGCCATTACCATATTATTACTTGAAATAAACGGTGAATAATGTAGCTAAAATCATCAAAAAATCGTATATAGGGAGGTACCTTTATATCGGATCTGTTCGAAGACCTGGACCAGTATAGAAAATTTTCTGTCATAGGCTGTAGCACCCATTACGAACTTCAAATATGACATCTCAAACAAGTTCGGTGGGTATTGTACCTAAACTAGTCGAAATACCGAATATAGGGAGATACTGATATATGGGGCTTATACGAAGACTTGGAGCTGTATAAACAATTTCTGTCTTAGGCTGTAGTATCCAATTTCAGACTTCATATACCAAATTTGAAACAATTCCGGTTAATAATGTCGCTAAAATCATAAAAATACCGAATATCCAGAGGTATCGTTATATGAGGGCTATATGGACCTACATGGCCCATTTACGAACTTAACCTGCCAACTGGAAAAGAAAACATGTGTGCAAAATTTTAGCCTTCTATCTAATTTCGTTCGGAAGGTAGCGTGATTACAACAGACAGACGGACATCGCTAAGCCGACCTAGAATTTTACGCTGAAAATATATACTTTGTTGGGTCTAACATGAGTATTTCGAGGATTTACAAACGGAATGACAAAGTTAACATACCCTCCATAGAATGGTGACGGTATAAAAAATATAAAAATTATAGCGTTTGACTTTGTTGCAGTTTTTATACCCTCCACCATACATAGTATGGAGGGTATATTAAGTTCGTCATTCCGTTTATAACTCATCTAAATAATCATTTTAGACCCAACAAAGTATATATATTCTTGATCAGCGTAAAATTCTAAGACGATTTAACCCTGTCCATCCGACTGTCCATCTGTTGTAATCACGCTGCAGTCTAAACGAATTAAGATAGGAAGCTAAAATTTTGCACAGATTCCTCTTTTGTCTGCAGGCAGGTCAAGTTCGAAGATGGGCTATATCGGTCCACGATATGGTATAGCCCCCATATAACGGTACCCCCGATATTGGGTATTTTGATGATGTTAGCCACATTTTCAACGGAATTGTCTGAAAATTCACACAAGGAGTACCTTGTGGGTACTTTATACCTCGGAAGAGAATTATCTATATAGGTCCACGATATCGTATAGCCCCCATATAACGGTACCCCCCGATATTCGGCATTTTGATGATTTTAGAAACATTTTTTAATGGAATTGACTGAAATTGAACACGAAGAGTCCCTTCCAAGTGCTTTATCCCCTGAAAGAGAATTTTCTATATAGCTCCACGATATCGTAAATCCCCCATATAACGGTAACCCCCGATATTCGGTATTTTGATGAGTTTAGCCACAATTTTCAACGGAATTGTCTGAAAATCCGCACGAGGAGTCCCTTAAGAGTACTTAACCCTCTGAAAGAGAATTGTCTATATCGGTCCACGATATCGTATAGCCCCCATATAACGAAACCCCCCCCCCCCGATATTAGGTATTTTTACGATAGACATAGATTTGTCTATATAGGTCCACAATATCGTATATCCCCCGTATATCGGCACCTTCCAATATTAAGTATTTTAAAGATTTTAACTGAATTTTTAATGTATTTTATTTTTTTGAAAATTTCCTAATTCATTTCAAATGGTGGAGGGTGTTCAAACTTACTGCTTTTTTACTTGTTTTATTTAACCTGTAGATGTAGATAGAACAAAAAAATAGATAGAATTGTGAAATCTTATTGAGAGCTTTGGATTACTTCAAGAGTCATGGGTTTTCAAAATAGGTGTTTTTGGTACAGATTCTGTTTAAGGGAAAACTACTTTGCATATATGCCGGCTTCCAGGAGATCTTACTTGGAAAATTTCAAAACATTTTGAAGAGGGGGACTTTCCACCCTTGTAGGTTACTTTACGATGTAAACTTTCAAAACGTCGATACACATGCCTTTTATTTATCTTAACTTTTATAATATACTGGATTTTTCTTGTAATTACTGAAAAAATTAATTTTGTCGCAGAATATGCTTGAAAAGAAATTCACCAGAAGCTAATAACAGTTTGCGGAATCCAGAACAGAACCAACTTTGCGTTTGATCGAATAATTTTAATTTCAAGAAAAATAATGCCAGAGCAATTTACTTATTTCATTTTCCCAGAGTCTTCAGTTAACTATCTAGAACTCTGAAAGAAATTAATGCATACATTTAATTTTTGCCACACTAATCTAAATTGTATTTCTCTTCTACCTAGGTAATTCGCGGCTGAACTAATCATTTTATGGTTTACCACACAAGAAACTGTCAGCTGATAATTTGCCATCACTTTAATCCGCATTTGTAACACCGTTCACGCCACATAATTAATTAGCTGACGGTCACCTCCTTTCCAACATTTTCCATTTCCTTTTGATAAATTTCGAATAAAACCAAAAAAAATCTTTCTTACAGCTGCCCAGTTTAATCTGGGTCTTAAGGAAAAAGTAAAGATTGTTAATCGATTGACGTTGTTAATTTCCATAAAATTGCGTATTTCCCAATGGTCGTGGCCACAGCCAGTGTACGCTTTGTGTGAATCCTTCAAATGCCAAATACGCTGGCAATTATTGCCTCTTTATTAGTTTATGGTTATAATGCCATTACCCTTGAAATTTGTGGCCGGTCATTCAGTGCTGCCGCTGTAAACGGAAACCATGAACAAGGTTGCTCCACAGGACTATTAAGGATGGCATTGCAACCCGGCAAGCAGAGCAAATCCCAGGGATAATGCAAAACGTATTAAAAATGCATATGAAATTGGAATTGGTAGGATGTAACGTAAAAAGGAAATACCTAACGAATTTCTAAGGATTTAACACTAAATGTTGTCTCAAATGCCAAGGAATTGAAAGGAAAGGAAGAGAGTAGAAAAAAATCCTTGTTAAGTTTCCATTAATTCACAGCAGTCGATCGAACGACAAGCAGCAAACTGAAAAGAGCAAGAGCAAGGAGGGCAGGGTAGGACATCAGCAGGGGGAGAGGTGTGTAACACCAATCCATAGAGCTAAGAACATAACCATAACCAACAGCATCATCATCATCACCACCACCATCCACATCATTGCCACAGTCAATGCCATTTGCCAACAACAGCGTCAGGCACACCAAGAGCGAGAAAGGACATCATCGTTATCACCATTATCATTGTCCTGGTTTAGAGTCATTGCTAAGTAATGATGAGATATTAATGGTTTGGCAATTTCACACAATTTCGCCACAGCATGACACCCAACATTAAGACGAAGACACCGGAGATGGCCAGACACACAATGTCCTTCGTCTCCGTCTTCATCTTCTTCTTTTTTCAGTGCCTGGCAGCCAACAACTCAAAGTGTTTTGAGAAGAATATTAAAAATCTTCCAGCAACTTTATACCAAGTTCACAATGTAATAGGAGACAAGGTCCTTTTTCGCATTTCATTTCATGGCACAACAGGACTCCAGTTTAAAGACACCTTAATGTGCGCTTACCTTGCCCTCATTGTCGGAGCCAGAGAGACCTTGGAAATCATTTATCCGCTTCACGCCTTTTGTTTTATGTTTATTGTTATTGCAGAAAAAACATCCTCATACTTTGGTTCCTTTTCTATTCCACTTTTTCGTAGTCTCGCCTTGCAACAATTGCTAAAGTATTGTTTTGCTGTTGTTGTTGCTGGTGCACCAATCCAACAGACAACGAACAATGCCACAATATACATATCCTCGGAGTTCATTGTCATTGCTTCGTGCTGTGACAAGACCTGCCAACAATAATAAAAAACGTTTACCTGCTATTTCTTGGGATTTCCCCCGCACTCCCTCGCCAAAGCGTAATTCTATTTGTACGTTACCTTTCTTCACCCTTCATTCGTTTCTCGTTGCCCTCTGCTGCCATATTGAGTTGTTCTCGACAAGAGATCCTTTACATCAATTGCCATCTTCTTTTGAAAATCACGCCATCTGTTGTTTAAATTAGTTTATTCTCTTCGTTCTATTCGCCGAAAGGTCCTACGACAGTTGGCAATATTTATTTGTAAAATCTGATAAGAATTTGACCAAAATGCCGAAAGAAATTGGAAAGTGGCGAAATCTTGGCGAGAACATCTTGAAGTGATTTAAAGATGTTCATTACTTAGCCCAAGCACCTGTCAATTGGTATTTTCGTGTGGTAATTGGATTTTCGTGGATATGGGTATTTCCATTCGTGTGTGCGATTGTTGTAATGTATGAACCTGGAATCAACCTAAGAATTAGTAAGGTGTATACGGAGTGCCACGTGATGTCGGAATAAATGAAACAAGTTAAAAAACAGTAAGTTCGGCCGGGACGAACTTTCAATACCCTCCATCATTTGGAATGAATTTGGAAATTTTCAAAAGAAATAAAATCCTTAAAAAATTCCATTTAAATTTTAAAAATACCGAATATAGCCGTTTTATTAGGATCTATACGACGTGGACCTACACAGGCATTTTTTTGACCTACACAGGCATTCAAATTCGATAATTTGAAATATACGGTGAATAATGTAGCTAAAATAATCAAAATATCGTATATATTGAGGTACCGTTATATCGGAGCTGTGTGAAGACCTGGACCAGCCAGACAATTTTCCGTCAGAGTCTGTAGCATTACGAAATTTAAATACGGCATATCACACAATATCGGTGGGTATTGTACTCGTCCAAATACCGAATATAGGGAGGTACTGATTTATGGGGCCTATACGAAGACGTGGACCAGCACAGACAATTTTCTGTCTTAGGCTCTAGTATCGATTTCGAACTTCAAATACCTAATTTGAAACAATTCCGGTGAACAATACCTTTATATGGGGGCTATATGAAAACGTGGACCTACATGTCCCATTTACGAACATAACCTGCCTACTGAAAAAATAAACATGTGTGCAAAATTTTAGCCTTCTATCTCAATTCGTTCGAAAGATAGCGTGATTACAACAGACAGACGGACAGACAGACGGACATTGCTAAATCGACTTAGAATTTTATGCTGATCAAGAATATATATACTTTGTTGGGTATGACATGAGTATTTCGATGAATTACAAACGGAATGACAAAGTTAATATACCCTCCATAGTATGGTGGAAGGTATAAAAAGATAATGAAACATGAAAGACTATGAAAACATTTTTAACTCCAACACCCCTTGCTCAACAAGGAGGCGGTATAAAGCTTTCTTAATAAGGCTCCTTAGTTTGGAAATCCGTACTAAAACACACAAAACATAGGTAGCGATGGATCCGATATCTCTTTCAAATATTAAGACAAAGTATTAAGCAATCATTGCTTATATAAAATGTGAAATGACAACACGATTTCGGCTAGGGAGTATCCCATTTTATCCAAGCTTGACACATCGTAACACAGGGTGATATGGAAAAACTGCAACCAAATTCAGCAAGCGTACAAAAGCATTTTGTTGAGAATTTTTCAGAAAAAAAGTTATTCGTGATGTAATTCAAGCGTGATAGTGTGGTTTCTTTATATTTGGCTGGAAAACCATAAGTCGCAATCGTTAGAACAATTCATAATTTAAATGTGGTTAAATCTTTTGTGTCTCGTACCATCGCTCATTACCGTGATTCTGGTAGCGTAGCCCGACGTCACGGAAATGGACGGATGAAAACAGCAACATCAGAAGAAGTGGTTCGAAAAGTAATGAAGCGACTTGATCGAAACCCGCGTCGCAGTGGCCGAAAATGGCTCGTGAGCTAAACATATCGCAATATTCCATTTGGCAGATATTGAAAAATGAGCTCGGGGTAAAGCCATTGAAATTCCAAAAAGTGCAAGAAATTACACCGCAACAGAGAGAAAATAGACTCAAAAGAGCTAAAGAGTTGCTTCGCTTGGCCGAAAGTGGTGAACTGCCGAATTTGATTTTCTCCGATGAGAAAACATTCGTTGTCCAGCAGTTTGTAAACAAACGAAAATGTGCACCTTCGGTTGGCCACCAGAACTCAAGCGCCGGCCATGGTGATTGTGTGGGGCGCCATAATAGCCGATGGTCGCTTTTCGCTCGTATTAATCGACCGTGGAATCAGAATAAATGCTGAATATTATCGCGAAAATATTCAGGAGGGTGTATTATTGCCTTGGGCACGCAAACATTTTGGCCGCAGACCTTGGATATTCCAACAGGACACAGCACCATCGCACTCAGCACGCGCCACCCAAGAATGGTATTCAAATTTAATATTTTTACAGCCTACGACAGAAAATTCCCTGTACAGGACCACTTCTTCGTATAGCCCCCATATAACGGCACCTCTCTATATTCGGTATTTTGATGATTGTAGCTACATTATTCACCAGAAATGTTTCAAATTTGGTATTTGAAGTTCGTAATGGATATTACAGCCTATGACAGAAAATTGTTTGTACAGGTCCACGTTTTGGTATAGTCCACATATAGTGGTACCTCCCTATATTCGATATTTTTATGATTTTAGCTACATTAGTCACCGATTTATCTCACCCTGCATGATCAGCATTAAGGTCAAAATACGTATAACTATGTCCGCCTATTTTTGCCTTCAAGGTATATCCCATATTACGTTACTCAGAGCTACATACTAGTTTGCACTGTGTGCTAGAGGATTGGTATTTATTCCATAATTCTTATTTTCCTAAAATTCTTAATTATACCCTCCACCACAGTATGGAGCGTATATTAAATTTGTCACTCCGTTTGTAACACCTCGAAATATACATTTTAGACCCCACAAACTATAAATATTCTTGATCAGCATAAAATTCTATATCGATTTAGCGATGTCCGTCCGTCTGTCAGTCTATCCGTCTGTGGAAATCACTCTAGCTTCCGAACGAAATGAAGAAGGTTGATAAAATTTTTCTTAAATGTATTAATATACACTGCAGCACTTTTGGTGTTGAAAATGGGCCTGGTGGACTCAGCGTTGGTATAGTACCCATATAACGGTACCTGCCGATATTCGATACTTTGATGATATCAGCGAATTTATTCACCGAAATTGTTTCAAATTTGGTATTTGAAGTTCGTAACGGCGATTACAGCCTATGACAGAAAATTTTCTGTGCAGTTCCAAGTCTAGGTATAAACCCCATATAATTGTACCTCCCCACATTCGGTATTTTGGTGATTTAAGCCACTTATTCACCGGAATTGTTTCTTATTTGGTACTTGAAGTTCATAATGGATACTACAGTCTAAGACAGAAAATTGTCTGTGCAGTTCCACATCTTCGTACAACCTTCATATAACGGAACCACCCGATATTCAGTGTTTTGATGATTTTAGCGATTTTTTTTTCAAATTTCGCATTTGAATATTGTAATGGCTTATGATAAATGCTGCCTATGCAGGTCCACGTCGTCGTATAGACCTTAATATGATGGCTACATTCGGTATTTTTCAGATTTTAACAGAATTTCTAACGGATTTTATTGTTTTTGAGAATTTTGTTGTTGCAAAGTCGTCAGGCAAAATCCCATTATTGTTGTTTTTATAAAAACAACATTTGTTTATGAGTGGAGAACGATGGTAATGTTTACCAGGGGGTAAGGCAGGGAATACCTAGGTTTCGGAAAGAGCCACCAATTCTCATCAGTTCCCTTGTTTCTTGTCTGGGATATTTTTTTATTTAAAAAAAAATAACTTCTATGACAAAAAACATTTTTTTTTACCCAAGTGGCGAGATCGTAAGCTCAATAGAAAAGGAACAAAAGAATAACATAAAACTAAAATTCTTTTGGAAAATCTTCTAAATCTTACAACCGCACTTATAAACATTTACATCTTTCTCCACTTGTTATGCTTTCGTTCAACCTGAACGAAGTAACATAACCATGTAAGTTTGTTTTGTCTGTTACAAAAAACCCCCAAATTTGTTCCAAATGGTGGAGGGTATTTAAAGTTCGGCCCGGTCGAACTTACAGATTTTTTACCTATTTTCTTAAAAATCACTTTAAAAGAAAACAAAAATTTTTACCTGTTAAGACCAAGCAATGTGGGATAATATTTATCTGAATTATTTCGAATTTCGTATTTTAAGTTCGTTGGGTATTATGGCAGGTCCACGTCTTCGTAAATTGAAACTTGAAAATTTTCAAGTTCCTTCGAAATGGTGGTTCGGTTTGAGTGGTTCGGCCGGGCCGAACTTAGCTACTTTTTTATTTGTTTCATCTCACCCTGTAAAATAATGTTATGTTTGAGCTATGATAAAAATAATTCTTATTGCGAGATTAGTTCTTTACATCCCCACAAATTACAAACACATAAACAAACTCTTAACTACCTGTAATAATGAGTTTGTGTTAATATGTAATAACTCTTTGCATTACGCCGTTACTGAGGATGCAATACAATTCTACCAATCAAGAAGCAAGCTAAATTTAACTCCATTAGAACGGAACTATAAAGACAGAAACTAAAATCATTTCCGCTACCAGTTATTATAAAACCGTCCACTTTACTTTACACAACTAACTATGGGTTGACATTTAGATCCGGTGAAGTTCTAAGGCATTAAAGAATTTCAAAATTTTCTGATTACGGCTCAATTATTACACATGTTAAATGTGCCCGGTAGTTTGAACTCATTAAGTTGTTAAAAAAACATATGATTTTTCCTTTTCTTTATTACTATTACATACATTTTTTTATCCAAATCATTTCCTCCATTAAATGGTAGCAAATGATTTCATGGTACAATAGAGGCACACATACGCACACACGAAAAAAGAAAACACCCTCAATTTAATAAGAACAAACCAAAAAAAGAGAAAAAAACGACCAAAAAATTGAAACGGTAACAATAGTTCAAACTTCATTATAAAGCTTAACCATACCCACAAAAAAAAAAATCAAAACCCCATGGATAAAAAAGAGCACACAATTAGATCGTTAAATTAAGAATCACGTTTAGAAATAATTTAAATTATACGCCATTGAGAATGAAGTGTTAAAAATATTGCTGTAATTACACTTCCATTATCAAAAGCCAAGCCGCCAGATATTTGAAACCATAACAGAAGAATACAAAAAGAATAAATAAATAAATAAAAATCCAAAATAAATCCGTTGAAAAGTCATTAAAATATTCTGGTCATAGCAAGAATACACCACATAATAATGATGATGATGTTGGTGATCATAATGACCTTAGGAATGATGATCACAGCCATAGGTAAGCATTGATCATTTAACGAATTCGTCGCTGTTTTGGGTTTTTTTTTTTTTTTTTGAAGCTATAAAAAAAGGTAACCAAATAATTAGAATTCGATAATTATTGATGTGAACGTGATGAGGCGAATCGTGAAAACCAATGGGTTATATATTTATGTACATATTTTTGGTATAATCATTTCACGCTACTTTTAGAAAGGTGGTTAGTTAAAATTTTATGGACGAACACATTTATAACAAAATATTGAGTTTACAATTTATTGAGTTGACAGAATAAATTTACGAAGTAACAAGTAAAAAACCAGTAAGGAAAAGTCAAAAGCCGGGCGGTTCCGACTATATGATACACTACACCATTACGCATATTTAGTAGAGCTCCCGTAACACAAAAATATATATTGAGAAATAATGTAAAGTCGGTTTTACCAACAGATGTATACCCTCAGCCCACTGGGATGAAACCAATCCTCACTTTATATGAGATATGTGATAATTTTTAGATACTGTTAAAATGTGCTTGAGGTACCAGATAAGTCGACGGAAATATTCCATTTTCATATTTCATCTAATACAGATAAAACCAGTAAAAAAGGTCCTAAAGGCGGGCGTGGCCGATTTTATGATACCCTACACCACTTTGCTAATTTAGTTGAGCTCCACATAACAATTAATAGTTTTTATGGGAGAATTCAATCATACACCCTATGACTAGAATTATAATTTAAAATTCAAAGGACTAAATATGCCGAATCATTTTTATCCTTTAAATTCTTACTTGTATTGCCCATTTGGTGCAAAATTAATTTGAAATCAGATAAATATATATATGGGAGCTATATCCAAATCTGAACCGATCTCGATAAAAATTTAGCAAATATAATTCTGAGCTGTATTTGATATATTTTCCTGAATATCGTGGGTATGCACTCATTGGAGTGCGGCTGTGGGTAACAAATATGACAAATCGGATTAACAATATATATGGAAGCTATAGCTATATCTTAACCGATCTTCATCAAATTTGGCATACTAGCTTCTAGACTCAATTCGGTCGTAAGTGCCAAATTTCATCCAATTTGTGCCAAATATTAGACGTTTGGTGCACAATCAAAGGTAAATCGGACGAAGTTATATATGGAAGCTATATCCAAAACTGAACCGATTTCGATAAAATTGAGCAGCATTTGATATATTTCCCCAAATATTGTTGTTACAGAGTGCATATTACGACTGCGGAGGACAAAAATAACAAATCGGAACCGATTTAGATCAAATTTGGAGTACTTATTTTAAAGCCTAATTTGGTTGTATGTGCAATATTCCATACTATTCGGCCTGATATTACATCTTTGGTGCACAATAAAATGCAAATCGGGCGAAGATATATATGGGAGTTATATCTAAATTTGTACCGATTATCTCCAATTTCAATAGGGTTCGTCCTTGGGCCAAACAACTGTTGTTTGGAAAATTTCATCTCAATCGGATAATAAATGCGACCTGCATTTTGGTTACAAGAATACATGGACAGACGGACTGACATGCATAAATTAACTCAGAAAGAGATTCTATGCAGATCATCAAAAGGAACTATGGGTCTATCTCGTTTCCTTTTGCCTGTTACAAACAAATGCAGAAAGACATAATACCCTGACCAAAAAAACTGCAACCAACTTCAGACTGCTGGCTGGAAACCCGCAAGTGGCTATCCTTAGAGCACTCCAGCATTTAAAAGTGAATAAATCTTTTATCTCTCGTGCCATCGAACGTTACCGGGATACTGGTAGCGTGGCAACATCAGCAGAAATGGTTCGAAAATTAAAGAAGCGACTTGATCGAAACCAGCGTCGCATGGGCCCAAAAATGGCTCGTGAGTTGAACATATCGCAATATTCCATTATATTGAAAAATATTTATTGGTATTAGCCACTTGGTGCACAAAAAACTTGAAATCGGATAAAGATACATTTAAATCTGAACCAATCTTGACAAAATTAAACACTTATTTCTGAGCTGTATCTGATATCTGGTACCAAAGATTATTGTTGTGGAGTGCATATTACGCATGTGACGGACTTAAAACCCTAAATCGGACAAAACATATATATGAGAGCTATAGCTATATCTGAATCGATTTTCACCAAATTTGAAGTACTTACTTCTAGACTAAATTCAGTCGGATGTGCCAAAATACAGTACATTTGGGCTGACGTTAACCATTTGATGCACAATAAACCTGAAATCGAATGCAGATATATATAGGAGGTATATCCAAATCTTAAACGATTTTGACAAAATTTTAAACACTTATTTCATAGCGGTATCTGACATCAAAGATTATTGTTGTAGAGTGAATATTAGGCATGTTAGGGAGTTAGACATCCAAATCGGAAGAAACATATATATTTTTTTGGAGCTATAGCTATATCTGCTCCAATTTTCACCAAATTTGAAGTATTTGTTTCCGTCGGAAGTGCCAAAATTCAATCCATTTCGGCTGATATTAGCCATTTGGTGCACAATAAACCTAAAATCGAATAAAGATATGCATGGGATCTAAATCCAAATCGAAACCGATCTTGACCACGTTCTAAACATATATTTCTGAACGCATATTACGCATGTGTGGGACTGTAACACCAAATCGGACTAAAGATATATATGGCAGCTAAAGTTGTATCAGAACCGATTTTCTTTGATTTACTTGCTTCTGACAGAACTCGGTGGGATGTACCAAAATACAGGTCATTTGGACTTATATTAGCCATTTGGTGCACAATTAACCCGAAATTGGTTGAAGATATATATCTAAATCTGATCCGATTATCACGAATTTCAAAAGAGTTCTTCCTTTGGCCAAACAAATATTGTTTCCAAAATATAATCTGAATCGGATAATAAATGCGACCTGCATTTTGTGCAGAAAAATACATGGACTGACGGACGGACGGACGCATAAAAAGACTCAGAAAGTGATTTTATGAAAATTCTATCTCGTTTCCTTCTCCATGTTACAAACAAATATAATACCCTTACCACTATGGGGTGTAGGGGAAAAAATAAAATCAGATAAAAATTCGCTTAAAATCCCAAAAATACCGTATGTGGGGTGTTACCTTTTTTTGGGGTCTATGCGAAGACGTGGACCTGCTAGGCAATTTTCTGTCACAGGCTGTAGTAGGCATTACGAAGTGCAAACACGAAATTTGAAGTATTTTTTGTGAAAATATCGCTGAAAACAGAAAAATACCGAATGTAGGAAGTTACCGTTATATGGGAGCTATACGAAGACCTGGGTATGCACAGACAATTCTCTCTCATAGGCTGTAGTACCCATTATGACATTCACGGGAGGTTCCGGGAGGTTCCGTTATATGGGGTCTATACAAAGACCTGGACCTGAATAAACAATTCTCTGTCATAGGCTGTAGTGCCCATTAGGAAATTCAAATACTAAATTTGAAACAATTACGGTGAATAATGGCGCTGAAATCAGCAGAATATCGAATATAGGGAGGTACCGTTATATGGGGCTAGGCGAAGACGTGGAACTGCATAGGTAAATTTCTGTCACAAAGTGTAGTACCTATTATAAACTTCAAAAACGAAATTTGAAACAATTCGGGTGAACGGTGTCGCTGGAATCTGCAATATACCGAATATATGTATAGGGTTTACAGTTATGTGAGGCCTATACGATGACATGGTCCTACAAGCCATTTTCTGTCACAGGTTGTAGTATCATTAAAATACTGAGTATAGGGAGGTACAGTTATGTGGGGTCTATAACTAAACGTGGACCTATATAGTCCATTTTCAATACCAAAAGTCCTGCAGACAAAATACACATTTGAAAAAAATTGTATTAGCCTGCTTCAATTCGTTAGGAAACCAGAGTGATTTCCACAAACGGACAGACGGACTCAGTGCGTCCGTCTGTCCGTTTGGACTTCGTTATATCAATATAGAATTTTATGTTGACTATGAATTTAAATACTTTATGGGGTATACGACTAAAAATTTGGGATGGTGCAAACGGAATGACAAAGTTAATATACCCTCCTTTTTATAGTGGAGGGTATAAAAATGTTTACTATCACTGTGTGGAAAATTGTATATTTTTTGGAAAAATAATCGTATAAATTAGTTTTCCTATTGAGAAAGTCCAATTTGAATGTTATTTTCTATTACCCAGCATCGACAACACCTTAAAATATCATTTATATGTTCCAAGTCCATGTAGGGTGTCGCTCTTGATTCGATCATCACTCATTCGCTACTCATCTCTTACCTTTGTTCTGATTTACCGTAAACGTATTAATGAGTATTATATATTTATTATAATTATTTGTTGGACCTTTTTAACTTCTTTTTCCCAATCATTAAATCCGAATAATTATTGTTCACATTTTTTTTCTCGGTTGTGGTTGGTGGTGATGGTTCATCACGAACTTATATCGATATAACGAAGAAACCAACGTGGATGGACAATGGCAAAATAAGAAACGAAAATCAATCCGACATGGCTCTTCTTATTTTCGTTCTTGTGCGTTTTCAACTCATTGTCAGAAGAAGGTGTTATTTTGCCAGGGCCGTGGCCGCCGCCGATGCTGCTTTTGTTGTTGTTGCAAAGATGAGGATGATGGCAATGGTTGCTTAATAATAGACATTTCACAAGCCACAAAGCTACGCAAACCATTGAATGCTGATGGTCAAAATGCTATGACTTATTTTTCGTTTTGGCTATCTCTCTCTCCTGTACTCTCCCTTTAATCATCTTCCGAAAGTGTTACAGTAAAAGTAATTAAATTTTACAGATCCAATGAGTTTTTTTTTAATTTAAACGAGGTTGCCTGCCATAAATGAGAAAGTTCAAGGAAGTCATTGTTTTTTTTTACCTGAAAGTAAGGAATTTAACTATCAGCAGTAATTTGCCAAATATAATGAGATGGAAACCAAAATGGAGGGGTGAAGAGAGCGGGGAGAGTAAATTATATATTTTTTGCAATGTTCATGATATGAAATATAATTGCATCCGATAAAAAAGTCAAATATTTTATTGATAAGGAAAAGTTTTTTCAAGTAATTTTTTTAAAAATTTGGTCAAACTTTTGTGTCGTAGTTAAATTTGTTTGGCTATATCTTGAAATATTGTCTTCAGTTGAAATATAGGGTTAGAAAATTATAAATACCTAATCCATCGGAACTACATTTAGAAATTTTTCCAAGGATGTTTTCTAGTCATTAAATTTTCAAAATAGTTTAGATAGACCCGTAGTTACTTTTGAGGATCTTCATAGAGTCACTTTACGAGTTGATATAGTCTGTCAATCTGTCCGTCTGTCCATATATTTTCGAGAACAAAATGCGGGTCGCATTTATTATCAGATTGAGATGAAATTTTCCAAAAAAAAAGTTTTTGACGAACCCTATTGAAACTTGTGAAAATCGATTCAAATTTAGATAAAGCTCCCATATACAGGGTAATATGAAAAAACTGCAACCAACTTCAGAGTACTGAAATTTCTAAGTCACTCGTCCGACAGCTGTTAAATTATTCCAGTGACAGCTCATTGTATTTTTTACAAGTGAACAAAAGCATTTTGGTGAGAATTTTCCAGAAAAAAAAATTTTCGTGATGGAATTCAAGGGTGATTTCTTGTATTTGGCCGGAAGACCACAAATGGCTATCGTTATCCAGCAGCTTTTAAACAAACAAAATGATCGTGTTTACTTTTCAAAGAGGTCAGCTGATAATGTGCACCTTCGGTTGACCACCAGAACTCAAGCGTCGGCCATAGTGACGATGTGGGCCGCCATAAGCTGATGGTAGCTTTCCGCTCGTATTAATCGACCGTGGCATCAGAATAAATGCCGAATATTGTAACGAAAATATTCTGGAGGATGTATTAAAGCCTTGGGCACGCAAACATTGTGGCCGCAGACCTTGGACATTCCAACAAGACTCAGCACCATCGCACTCAGCACTCGCCACCCAAGAATGGTTACAAAATGAGGTTCCTAGCTTCATTTCCAGCACACAATGTCCACCAAAATCTCCGGATACCAATCCATTGGACTATTGCGTCTGGAGTATTTTGGAAAGCAAGGTTGGCACTATTTTTTAGTGTCGATCACCTCAACTTTCGCCGAAAATGGGCCAAAATACATCAGAGCAACATTCGGGCAGCGTCTGATGGTTTCATTGGCCGGTTGAAGGTCATAATTCGTACCAAAGGTGACCAATTCGAACAAATCTAAACTTTTTCTAAAATTTAATGCTATTTCCGACATTTTTTGCTTTCATTCAATAAAATTTAACAAAAAAGTATAAATTATGGCGTTTGACTTTGTTGCTGTTTATACCCTACACCACAAGGTGGTCAGGATATTATGTCTTTGTGCATTTGTTTGTAACAGGCAAAAGGAAACGAGATAGACCCATAGTTCCTTTTGATGATCTGCATAGAATCACATTCTGAGTCGATTTATGCATGTCCGTCTGTCCGTCCGTCCGTCCGTCTGTCGGTCCGTCCGTCCGTCTGTCCATGTATTTTTGTAAACAAAGTACAGTTCGCATTTATTGCCCTATCCAGATGAAATTTTGCACAAGTGACGAACCCTATTGAAATTGGAGATAATCGGTCAAAATTTAGATATAGCTCCCATATATATCTTCGTCCGATTTGCCTTTTTTTGTGCACCAAACGTGTAATATCAGTCCGAATAGTATGGAATTTTGCACGTACGATCAGATTGGACCTCAAAATATGTATGCCAAATTAGATCGAAATCGGTTCAGATATAGCTATAGCTCCCATATATATTGTTAATCCGATTTGTTATCTTTGTCCTTCGCAGCCGTTATATGCACTCTGTAACAACAATATATGTGTAAATATATCAAATACAGCTCAGAAATACATTTGCTAAATTTTATCGAGATCGGTTCAGATTTGGATATAGCTCCCATATATAACTTCGTCCGATTTATCTTTGATTGTGCACCAAACGTCTAATATTTGTCCAAATGGAATGGAATTTGGCACATACAACCGAATTGAGAATAGAAGCTAGTGTGTCAAATTTGGTGAAGATCGATTCAGATATAGCTATAGCTCCCATACATACTGCTCATCCGATTTCTTATATTTGTTACCCATAGCCGTAATATGCACTCCGTAACAACGATATTCAGGGAAATATATCAAATGCAGCTCAGAAATATTTTTGCCTAATTTTATCGACAGCGGTTCCGATGTGGCTTTCTTTACTGGTTTTTATTTCATTTGAAACGGCCAAAACGTGCCTCATCCAAAAAAAGACCTTAGGCCGCTTTGGATCAAATCCGTTACAGGACATTTGAGTCGATCTAGCGATTTCCGTCTATCCGTCCGTCTGTCTGGCTGGTGTGCACGATAACTTTCGAAGGGAGTGTCAGATTTGATCCAAACTTGGTACATCGTAATATTATTGTCAACTTAGATCGAGTTCGGAGATGGGCAATGTCGGTCCACTCCTTCTGGTATCTCCCCCACAAAACGTCAACATTTTCAAGAAAATAATTTACTGCACAGAAAGAGAACTTAGATCGAGTTCGGAGATTGGTATTATCGGTCCACTCCTTCTGGTACCTCCCCCACACAAAGTCAACATTTCAAGAAAATAATTTACTGCCTGGATAATCCGATTTTGATTCAGCTTTGCAAGTCCCAATATTTCCTAGGTCCTGTGTGAAAATGGACGATATCTGTCCACTCCTTCCCGTGCATCCCCCACAAAAGGTCGAAATTTTGAATAATTATAACTCTTATAAAATGTGATGTAAGTGTCCGATTATCTTCAAATTGCACACATCACAATATTTTTACAACCCAAGGTCTGGTGTAAAGATGGAATATTTCGGTCCACTCCTTCAGGTACCTCCCTACAAAGTGTCAAAATTTTGAATGTTCATGAAGCTCATAAAACGCGAAAAAAATCTACGACTTCATTCAGACATGGTTTATCTCAATAATTCCATTAACACAAGATCTTTCATTAAGATGGTAGAGAACGGGTTTTTCTCCTGGTACCTCCCGCACATAGGTTTAAAGATTAAAAAAAGATGTGAAGACGATATATATCTGCCAACCCCTACCGGAACGAACCTCACCTACAAAGGGTCAAAAATTTAAATACTTATTTTTGTCATATCTTGCGAAAAATTTCGGCGATTCTTTACAACTTCCTATGTCTAAACATTTCTTTTAATCAGAAACCCATACCGATATTCTTGTTTGTATTAGATGAAGTATGACAATTAAATGCTTCGGTCGATTTCAACATTTTGAAGTCAAAATACATTTAAATAATCGAACATTGGCTTAGGGAATACATTTTGTCGGTAAAACCTACTGATACTTTTTACCTTGTTTATATCACGTTTAAATTTCTTTATACTTATTTTTCTTTCAAAAAATGTATTACAGAGTTCCAAAAAATTTGGCAATCAGCCATCGGCTTATCAAAACGTGAGCAACAAAGTAAAATCGACTTCCATTTTGTACATACTTCTAACAAACAATAACTACCCTCGTATCCCGCCAAGAATTCCACATATGATCGATTTAATTGTTAAACTTAAAAGCTACTCAAAAAATTATCCTCTAAAGAATTTGCCCTCAAAGTCTGCTAAACGTAATTGAACACAGTATGAGAAGTTGATAATAGCCAGGCATCTCTGGCCCCTAGCCATAGAATACGATATGTTAAAGTTCACTCCGTGAATGAATAAATCCACAATGGGTGGAGATACCAACCTTTTCGAGAACAATAAAGAAGAGATTCCATTAAATTTCAAAAAAAAAAGAAGATTTGCTTTGTCAGTAGCCGTGAATTGAAGTTAAATTATAATGATTATAAATCATTATTGTGTCTAGGCTAGGCTAGACACCGGCAACATTATTACCCTGACCATCAATGGCCATCGTGATCGCAGTGAACTCTATTGTGATCAGCGGAGTTTTTGATTTACCAGTAGTTGGTTTCTTCGTCTTATT
This sequence comes from Musca domestica, assembly GCF_030504385.1. Taxonomy (NCBI): domain Eukaryota; kingdom Metazoa; phylum Arthropoda; class Insecta; order Diptera; family Muscidae; genus Musca; species Musca domestica. The sequence continues at coordinate 20,061,260 of NW_026712363.1, read as the reverse complement.
CTTTTTTCATCTAAAGCGAAAGCAATTGCTTCTATGCCTCATGCTTTCATTGGCTTTTTTTCCTACTATCTGATGCTGGGTTTTGGGGTAATTTCTAATCATTGATGTAATCGAAGTTTGATGAGCCTTTGCAGCCACATGTTTTGATCGTGGTGCTCTACAATCGATGAGATTTCTAATAAAGATTTTAAATTGCTACAGAAACAAAAAACCAAAAAGAATATAATTTTCCAAATCATTATTGAACTTTGTAAAAATCGATCAAACTTTCTCCGACTGATTACTTCCAAGTATGAATTTGGAATATGTATTCGCTTTAGTTATAAGCAAGTATGAAAGATTTCGTATAAAATCAAGGTTGTGCAATAGTATTATGAACACGGTACCTCAGAGGGGCGAAATCACCAAAAGCGGAGATTAATTGAAAAAAAAGAAAATCTTTATAGAATCACTTTCTATGTCGATTTATGCATGTCAGTCCGTCTGTCCATCCATCCGTCCATGTAATTTTGTGAATAAAATGCAGGTCTCATTTATTATCCGATTCATATGAAATTTTAAAAATAACATTTGTTTTGCCATGGAGAATCGGTTAAAATTTAGATATAGCTTTTTCAATTAACCAGTATCAGCCCAAATGACCAGAAGTTTGGCTCGTCCGACTCAGTCTGGAAGCAAGTACATAAAATGTCCCATATATATGTTTCATCCGAGTTGGTATATAAGTCCCCCACATTCCTAATATCCAATCCACAAGAATGATATTTGGTACCAGATATCAGATACAGCCCAGGAATACCTCTGCCAAATTTTATCAAGATCGGTTCAGATTTGGATACAGCTCCCATATCTTCAACTTATTTCGGGTTAATTGTGCACCAAATGGCTAATATCAGATCAAATGAATTGAAATTTGGCACTTCCGACGGAATTCAAATGAATTTAAATTTGGCACTTCCAACGGAATTCAGCCCCTCCCCCACAAAAGGTCGAAATTATCAAAAAAAAAAAATATTTTACTGCACAGAAAATCCAATTTAGGTTAAATGCGAAAATGGACAATATCGGTCGACTTCATCAGGTGACTCCCATACAAAAGGTCAAAATTTTGAATAGAAAAAAATGTGATGTAAGAGTCCGATTATCTTTAAGTTATACACATCACAATATTTCTATTAACCCAAGGTCTTTCTTCTGGTACCTCCCCCACAAAGGGTAAAAATTTTGAATATCCATGAAGCTCATAAAACGCGAAATTAACATCCGATTCCATACAGACTTAGTACATCTCAATATTTCCAACAACACAAGATCTGTTATAAAGATATTCGAGATCGGACCATTTGTTCTGGTACCTCCCCCACATAGGATCAAAATTTTGAAAAACAAAACGATCAAAGAGAGCGAAATAAGCATCCAACTCTCTTCAAATTTCCCGCACACTAACATTTTTGTTAACACAAGATATCTTGTGAAGATGATATATATTTGCGAACCCCGTCTTGTACCCCACCCACAAGGGGTCACAATTTTCAATAATTTTACCTACCATAACTTGCGAAACAAGTCAGCCATTCTTTACAACTTGCTGTATCTAAATATTTCTCTCAACCAGAAGCCTGAAATGAATATGGAGTTTATGATTTCGCATAATATCGGATATAAATATTCGATTTATTGGTAATTTTGCCCATTCCAATACTTTAACCTGCATTACAGGGTGACATAAAAAACTGCAACAAAGTCAAAAGCCACAAAGCAAAAAAGGTCGGAAATAGCATCAAATTTTAGAATAAGTATAGATTTGTTCGAATTGATCACATTACGAACGAATTATAGCCATAAAACGGCCAATAAAACCGTCACACGCTGACCTCTGCGGTATTTTGGCCCATTCCCGGCGAAGCGCTTTCTTGACACTTTGGTATTTTTTAGTGCCAATCTTGCTTTCCAAAATACTCCATACACAATAGTCCAACGGATTGGTATCCGGAGATTTTGGTGGCCATTGTGCTCTGGCAATGAAGCGAGGAACCTCATTTTGTAACCATGCTTGGGTGGCGCGTGCTGAGTGCGATGGTGCTGAGTCCTGTTGAAATATCCAAGGTCTGCGGATAAAATGTTTGCGTGCCCAAGGCTTTAATACACCCTCCAGCATATTTTCGCTATAATATTCGGCATTTATTCTGATGCCACGCTCGATTAATACGAGCGGAGAGCCGGCTATAATGAAGGCCCACAATATCACCATGGCTGGTACTCGGTGCTTGGGTTATGGTGGCCAACCGAAGGTGCACATTTTTAGCTGACCTCTTTGGCAAGAAAACACGATCATTTTGTTTGTTTACAAACTGCTGGACAACGAATGTTTTCTCATCGGAGAAAACCAAATTCGGCAGTTCACCACTTTCGGCCAAGCGAAGAAACTCTTTAGCTCTTTTGAGTCTATTTTCTAAGTTCTTGCACTTTTTGGAATTTCAATGGCTTTACCCCGATCTCATTTTTCAATATTTGCCGAATGTTACTCTACCAGTATCACGGTAACGAGCGATGGCACGAGACACAAAAGATTTATTTACATTTAAGTGCTATAGTGCTCTAACGATAGCCACTTGTGATTTTCCAGCCAAATATAAAGATATCACACTATCACGCTTAAATTCCATCACGAATAACTTTTTTTCTGGAAAATTCTCACCAAGATGCTTTTGTACGCTTGTAAACAATATAATGAGCTGTCACTAGAATAATTTTAACAGCTGTCGTACGAGTCGTTTAGATATGACAGCAGTTTGAAGTTGGTTACAGTTTTTCATCTCTAATTTTACCTCCCTCTTTCGGTATTTTGGTGATTTAACGACATTATTCAATGGAAATGTTTCCAATTTAGTATTTTAAGTTCGTAATGCATATGCATATCAGAAAATTGTCTGTGCAAGTCCACGTCTTCGTGTTAATTTGTTCCAAATGGTGGAGGATATTCAAAGATCGGACCCTACGAACTTACAGCTTTTGTACTTGTTTAACATAATTTTTATTGAGTCATATCATGCACTATACAGTAATGTTATTTGATGTTAGAGGTACAAAAATCAGCCTTAAATATTTTTGGCTTACTGGTGATGAAGAGGATATATTAAATCAGTGTAAAACAAGTAAGCAAAGGCTATAGTCGTGCGGGGCCGACTATGTTATACCCTACAACACTACAATATGTTAGAAGCCCCCTTATGTCCAAATCCATATTGGAAGATTTCGCTTTTGAAATTAGGATTTTGACTAGGGACATCTGCCCAATATTTATGTACCACGTCGGGCTGTTAGTTGTTGTGGTCCATTTTATAGCTAAATATAATCCAATGTTCATCCAAAATGCTAGAATTCTTCCTTGTCCTTAACTCTTCTCACAGGCGCGTCGATTGGCTTCAATTGTGTGATCGGAAAAACATTTCTGTTATTAGTTAATTTGAACCCATAATTTTCCAATCATCTCCAAAAGCAAGAAGGCCCTCTGTATCTCCAAATTTAGACTAATCTACATGATTTGCTTGTCTACGATATTTGTCAATATTCGTCAACGAAATCAGCATAAAAAAGCCAGAGGTTCGCCTTTCGTGTATTTCGGATATCGCCTGTAAGTAATGTTGGTATTTTTTCACACAAAATTAGTGGTCCATTCTACCCGCTGTCCTAAACTCTAACTTTATGCGTGATTTCGTGTCCTTGGGTTTTTATTTGTGACCTTTATAACGGCTGCAAAATCAGGAAAAATTTTAGTTGTTGGTCCATTTCAACCCCTAATATATTGCGGACATCTTTGAAAACAATAGGCCTAGCCCTTCTGAGCCCAACCCTACCCTTGTGAAAATTTTCGTGAGGATCGGATGATATTTGCAATACTTATATATCCCCAACCTGTGTTGTAAGGTGAAAAAATATTACAAAATATTATAAGTCAAATTGAAAAAATCGCATGCGATAAAAATATGAAAAAATAAAGAAATGTCACAAAATACTACAAAATCTATATTTACATCATTATTGGCATATTTTTCTGCGATTTTTTTAGATCTTATACTTTAATGTTAAGAGGGCATTCTGAATTGACAAAACTTGTCAAAATCGGTCCAGCCATTCTTGAGATATAAGCATTCTAACTTCCTTTGTATATACACATTGTGTATATTTCGCTATATATAACCGATATATTTACGATCGGCATCTACCTAACGGTCAGAATTGTCCTCTTCGTCTATTTGTGATTTGGCCCACTAAATATTACCCGATGACCATCAAAATTGGAAGGCTTCTGCCTAGCCCTAAGCTCTAGCCCCATGCTAACTGATTGGTCTATAATTGCGACCTGTAGAGCACCTGCAAAATCAGTCCAGTTTTTGGTCCATTTCAACCACTAAATATTAAGCGATCATCTCCAAAAGAAATAGGGTTCTATTCTGACCGTAGCCCCACCTCCATTCTAAATTTCGCGAAGATCGGGCCATAATTGCGACCTGTAGAGTGATTACAAATTAACATGGACAGACGGACAGACGGACGGACGGACATACATAGCTAGATCGACTCAGCTCGGCGAGCTAGGAAGATCCATATATACTTTCCTATGTGGGAAACCAATATTTCGAGGTGTTACATAATTTTACACATAGTGTTGTAGGGTATAACTACGTCGCCAAAATTTGGTAATGTTAAATATCTAGTATTCCCCTATATTGTACTTGAATATAACAACCGAACTCCGCTTGAAAATATCCTATATAATACACATATATGCACCATATATATATATGTGTGTGTGTGTGTGTGTGACAAATGTGTTCATCGGATTCGTGGCATATTCTTGCCATCAACAACAAATGGACTTTTTGTGTGTCTTTCCACTTTACCTTGCCGGACAGAAAAACAACACCTTCCGTTCAAACACATATACACACATACATATATGCAAACATTCATCCCCTGATGGACATGCACATTTATTAAATTATTTTCACAATTATTTTATGGGTTATAATAATATTTATTTTAATTAAAAATAAACAACATTTTCAATAAACAACAAACAAACAAATTGATTTTTGCTGTAGTTCCACAAAAGTTTACGCCGTTGTTGTTGTTGCTGCTGTTGTTGCAATTGGCGATGTACAAGTCCATCCCTTTTTTTGCTGAAATTTTTCTTCGCACGCAAACAACTTGTTGTGAATGATGTTTTCCATATTTCATGTTAATGCAATTCAATCGCGACTGCCATGACAACAATCTTCAATAACGAGCAGCATAATGTCCGACGCATGTATGTATGTGGGGCTGGCTTGCCGATGAGCATGGCCATTGATGACGTTGTTGTTATTGCCGCTCTCTTGTTCAATGACGGTCTTCTTGTTTAATGAATTCAATCAATGGCGAAAAACCATAACAATTTACAATAAAGTTACAGTTTTTTTCTTGTTTTTGTTGTTGGTTCCCAGCTACTTTTCTCGCGGTAAGTGTATTGAGCAGTTTGGTGTTTTTGTGTCTTTTTTTTGCAAAAGTTTTTAACGAAATTATATGTAGGAAATATTATGTTTCGTTGTTATTAAGAATTGCAAATAAAACACAACGATATCAATTAACTTTTAGTGAAATCAATGAAGAACTTATAATGAATTTTATTGCATCGTGGCTACATCCACAATTGAAGTGAGTTTTGGTCACGACATTCAAGTTGAGTAATGCATTTAACCTGAGAGATCCATATAAGAGGGATCCATTGAATACAGAACAAGGCTGGGTTGTATATTCGGAAAATCTCAAACTATTTTAAATCGGGAGAGATCGCTGTGAGGGAGCTAATCTAAATTGTAGCCATAAAGTAAAGTTCTTGTACTCTCCACATTCAAGGTGGCGCAAAAGTAAACCTCCGATATTTTTTGGCTGTAATTAAAAAAATGAATAACTTTGATTCTTCTTGTGGATTATTTTTATTTGGTCTTTTAGTCTTTTTTTACATCGTCGAGCTGAGTCGAGTCAAGCCTCCGCGTCCTACTGTCATTTGAGCCCTTTTTATGGCATTTTCCATCACTTTGGCCAAAACTTCCGATAGGTCCTCAAATTCTTGACGGAGCTGAAAGAGTCTGAGGCTTATTGACATAATCCAGCGACTTCAAAAAACCCCAAAAAAGTCTGGATCGCTCAAATCAGGCGATCTTGCTGGCCAGTGCAAATCGTCAAAACGGGAGAACGTGCTTACTACAAAAGTGGCAAAACAGAACTGACATTAGGGGCCAATCGTAAAATGTATACCATTTTCTTGATAGGAGGATTATTTTTGCCCCACCTTGTATTAACATTGTCATCCCATTTGTAACTTCTCGAAATACTCATGCTAGACCCAACAAAGTATATATATTCTTGATCAGTGTAAAATTCTAAAATTCGAATTAGTGAGGTCCGTCAGTCTATCGTATTCACATTATCTTTGAAGCGAAAACAGGTTAAGTTCTTAAATGGGCCATGTCGGTCCACATTTTCATATAGCCCGCGTATATGGGTACCTCCCGATATTTTTATGATTTTAGCCATTTTACGCCATTGTACAGCTCCCATGTATCGATACCGCCCGATATTCGGTATTTTGATTATTTTAGCGACATTATTCGCCGGAATTGTTTCAACTTTTGTAATTGATTTCTTAATATATACTACGATCTATGACAAAATTTGTCTATTCAGGTCTACGTTTTCGTATACCTCCCATATAAGGGGTTTCATTTGAGAGGTAATTTTCTATGGACTTTTTTTTTAATTTCAACATCCTTCTAAATAGTGATGGGTATTCAAGTTCAGCCAGGCCAAAGTTAGCTGTTTTTTACTTGTAAGGAAAGAACCAGTAAGGAAAGGTCGAAAGCCGGGCGGGCCGACTATATGATACCATAAACCACTATGCGTAGAAGGTGAGCCTTATTTGAATGCGTATCATGGCTTTAGAGTAGTCCCAAATTTGGGAACTATATCCAATTCTGAATCGATGTTCAACAAATTTGACAGAGGTGTTTGCACCTCTAGTAGTATAGACATAGCGGACAGAGTTTCATCAAATGGAAAAATTCGGTTGAATATGACAAGATCTATCCAACTTGGGCTGATATTATATATATGGTGGACAATAACCGTAAAATGTGATGATGATGTATATCAAAGATATATAAAAATCTCGATAAAACTTGGCAGATGTGTTTTCGAGCTGTATTTGATGTCCGGTATCAAATGCCATTGTTGAGGAGTGTCTATTAGGTATGTGAGGGACACCAAATCGGATGAAATACATATATGGGAGCTATAGCCATATCCGAACCCATTTTTACCAATATTTGAAGTACTTACTTCTTGGCTGAATTCTGTCGGAAGTGCCAAAATGCAGTTCATTTGGACTGATATTAGCCATTTGGTGTACAATAAACCTGATATCGGATAAAGATATATATGGGACCTATATCCAAATCTGATCCGATCTCGATAAATTTGACAGAATTATTGTTAGGCTGTATCTGATATCAGATACAAAATTCGTTTCAAGGGTTCGCTATAGGACTTTTTAGTACTTCAAATACAAAATTTGTTCTTTTTTAAAACATTTTCTAATCATAACTTCAAACATCGTTTTGAATTTTCAGTCTTTCAAGATTTTATAAATCATTATTCATGGTTTTTCCTTTTTGGAAAGAATAATAGGATAATTCTTATCTTTTACACCAAAAAGTCTTCAAAATCTTTCATTTTAAAATAGACCGAGGAGGATAGTAGTCAAACAATTACAGAATGGACCCACATCCATTTTTTCTGTTCTGTTCATCGTCTTCATATGTAAACCAACACATCTTAAAAGCAATCCTTACCTAACCATCCTCGAAACCAACAGTGATCCAATATTAGTACCATTTAACACTTTTCGAACAATTATAGTACACAGTTCCAAAACATCCCTCATATATCAACACCAGATACCAAGAGAGACCTCAATGTCATGTTTCGAGATTCCAGCTCTATACATTCTTTCAAATTTAGTAACTTTTAGTACTTTTCTTACAATCCCTGCTTCTCTCAAAAATATATGCCAACAGTGGCTTCTATATCAAATTTCACAATTCCAGCTCTATCCTATGACTCAATCACAAATGCATTACCATACTTTTTATAAAATTATACTACACATGTTCAAAACCACTTGCTTCTCTCCACCCTAAACACCAACAGTGTCCTCGATACCAAATTCCAGAATTCCATCTCTATTCCAACATCCAATGGCACCTCCTTCTCTCAACCACAGACACCAACAGTAATATCCGTATCAAATTTCATGTTTTCTGCTCTGTCCCTTCACCTAATACCAAAATAATGGTAATAGCATATGTGGCTCCATTAGAATGAGTTCCACTAAGACCTACCCATAAGGCTTTTTGATTTAGAGGTTCTCTCTTAAATCTTTGGACCTCAAACTCTAGGTCATGTAGGTTCTTCCTGATACTCCTGGGTGTTTTTTCAGACATATGATTGTTTGGATGCCTCCCTTTTAATTTTTTTTGTCGCACAGTGCAAACGGCTGCAAATTTCTGCAAACGACTGTTCAAAAAACCATTAAGTGGAAACAATTTCGTGGGTAAATAAAAATACCGAATTTCGGTGGATATCGTTATATGGCACAATAGTAAAACGTGGACCTAAATATGCAATGTTCTGCCACCAGAGCTAGAACCTATTGCGAACTATAAATGCCAATTTTTGGACAAATCCGTGAAAAAATGTGTCAGAAATCATCAAAATACCGAATATTTGGAGGTACCGTTATATAGTGGCTATACAAAAACGTGGACCTGCACATACAATGTTCCGCCACCGAAGCTAGAACCCATTGCCAACTACAAATGCCAATTTTTATACGAAAATATGAAAAAATGTGACAAAAATCATTAAAATACCAAATGTCTGTAGGTACCGTTATATGGCAGCTATACAAGAAGATGGACCCATACACACTGCTTCGCCACCTTAGCTAGAACCAATTATGACCTACAAATACGAGTTTTTTGACAAATCGGTGAAAAATGTGGCATAATCATCAAAATACTGAATATTGGGAGGTACCGGTACGGATATATCTCATTTTCAATATCCTAAACACTATACAAATGGTTCTGCCAAATTTTGAAGCTCTGCATCAAATAATGTGGGCTGTATCGTGATTTCAACCGGCAGACGGACATCGTTAAATCGACTTTCGAATTGTACATATGCTGATTATGAATATATAAAGGAAATTAAGGGATATTACAAACGGAATGACAAAGTTAATATAACCTACTTTTTAAGGTGGAGGGTATAAAAATATGTATGATAATAAACTTTTCATAAAATACCATTTAAAGTGCAGGAAAAAGGATCCATTAGTTGAATGAAGGAAAGCATGGAATGCTTAAAGGCTGAATCGCAAAATGGACAACAACAATTTTGAGCGATATTGTTGATCATTAATAAAACTTTGCTTTGGAACATTAGATATTTAAAATGGTTTTGATACATTTTTTTCCTATCTGCCGTATTGTGATCTCAAATGAAACTTGACCTATTTTATTTTAACTTAATTTTTGAACAAATTAAAATAACACCTTGAGCGATGCACCTGGAAGCCATATCAAATTTATAATAGTTCAAGCAGTTTTTGTTATTTGAAACATTTCGAATGACTTCCATGAAGAAAACTGAACACTTAACGCTGCATGCCATCAGACAGAAGAAAATTAAACTTTTAATCGCCTCAAAAAAAAAAAAAAAAAAAAAAAAAAAAAAAAAAAATAACAAATGATAATTGATCTCTTAACCGCGAATATGTAATCATATCGGCAGCAATGCATTTTAGAGATGAAGCCCCATGAAAGGAAAATACCATTTCCTGTTGGAGGCCTAGTCATTAGACACAAAAACAAAAAAAAAAAAAAAAAGAAGAAATCCGAGTGATATCAAATCACCATCAAATCAAAAACCCCAAGGCATCAACACTTTGTCATAATCATCAGCAGCAGCGGCAGCCACGAGATTGTCAATACACCTATCCATCCAACGCTGGCCACAGAAGCCACAACGAAAGCTACGCAACTATGGAATGCCCTCAGCTTTGCTCTAGTTAACCATTAAAATTTGTTAACAAACCTTTACGCACATTAGTCTTGGGCCAAAAGAAAAACCCTAAGTACATGTCGACTTTGATGCACAACATTTTCCAATAGTTTTCTTGTCGTTGTTCATCTCTATTTTTATTCTTCTTAGCTTTTGTTTTGAGCTCCACAATAATTATCAAAGTCATAATCGTGTGTGCCGCAGCGAAACCACAAGAAAGAGGTGGAAAGAAATTAAAGAAGAAATTTCTTGTTCAGTCTGATTGGAGAACGTGTTGGCCCACAACTACCGTCGTCTGCAATTACACTGGCACACTCATACACTCACGCACACACACATCAGCACCATAAAGAGTGAGTTATTGTGTGGTTTTATTTTGGAAACAATGCACCGTTAGAAATTTAAATCAATTAAAACCGTTAGAAATTTAAATCATAACAATGCCCTAATTTCGGTGGTTTAATCTATTTAAGAGCGTAACTACTATTTGCCGCTAAGCCGTAGAAATAGATGATGAAAATGAAATGATCATTAAATATTTTTGGGTGTACTGCGGTAAATGGTTTGGGTTTTAGAGTTTGTGTTGCAATCTACTCTCGAAAATATGGCCAACTGGGTGTCGTCCTACTGTAAGGGCATTATTTTCGATATATTGAAATTAATTGACTTCTGAGAAGTATAACTTTTAATATATATCCTCGGGCTTAACATGTAAAGCTAAGTTCGGTCGGCAGAACTTTTAATACCTTCCACAATTTGGATGGAACATTAAAAATTTCTAAAAAAACTTCCGGAATCTACCACTTAAACGAAAACTGTAATATCGAGATCATTCGAAGACGTAGACCTGCCTTCGAAATTTTTTGTCATAGGCTATAGTACCCTTTACGAACTTAAAATATCAAATTTGAAACAATTTTGGTGAATAACGTCGCTAAAATCATAAAAATACCAAGTATCGGGGGGTTCAGTCATATGCATAATGTTGCTGAAATCATGAAAATACCGAATATCGGGAGGTCCGTTTCAGCCGATCAGCATAAAATTCTAAGACGATCTTGCGATGACCGTATCTTTCGAACGAATTGAGATAGAAGGCTAAAATTTGGCATACATGCATAAAAAAAGGCCATTTCGGTCCAGGTTTTCGTAAAGCCCCCATATGATGGTACCTCCCGATTTTAGGTATTTTCATGATTTTAACGACATTATTTACCGGAATTAGTTATAATTTCGTATTTGAAGTGCGTAGTGGGTACTACAGCCTCTGACAACAATTTTTGTATGTAGGTCCAAGTCCTCGTGTAGCCCCCATATAACGGTACATTCTTATCTTCGATATTTTGATGATTTCAGCAACATTATTCAACGGAATCGTTTCAAATTTCGTACTGAAAGATCCTAATGGGTACTACAGTCTATTCGTTTACAGAATTCGTGTATACAAGCCTAAGTCTTCCTATAGCCCCCATATAACGGTACATCCCGATATTCGGTATTTTGACGATTTCAGCAACATTATTCAGCGGAATCGTTTCAAATTTCTTATTGGAAGTTCGTAATGGGTACTACAGCCTATGACGACAATTTTTGCATGCAGGTCCAAATCTTCGTATAGCTCCCATATAACGATACCTCCTGATATTCGGTATTTTCATGTTTTCAGCAATATTATTCACCGGAATTGTTTCAAATTTCCTACTGGAAGATCCTAATGGATCCTTAATTTTGTATACAGGTCCAAATTCTCGTATAGTCCCCATATAACGGTTTCCATTAAGTGGTAATTTTCGGAATTTTTTTGAAATTTTTCAAATCCTTCGAAATGGTGGATGGTATTAAAAATTCGGCCCGGCCGAACTTATCTTCTTTTTTACTTGTTAATATTAAATTTTTTTTCCATCCACAATATTATGAAGGGTACCTTAAGTTTGTCATTCCGTCAGTAACACCTCAAACAGACAGCTGTTAAAATTATTCCAGTGAAAGCACATTGTATTGTTTACAAGCGTACAAAATAGTTTTCTAGAAAAAAAAGTTATTCGTGATGGAATTCAAGCGTGATAGTGCGATTTCTTTATATTTGACTGGAAACCGCAAGTGGCTATCGTTAGAGCACTCCAGCATTTAAATGTGAATAAATCTGTTGTGTCTCGTACTACCGCTCGTTACCGTAGCCCGACGTCAAGGAAGTGGACGGAAGAAAACCGAAAACATCAGCAGAAATGGTTCGAAAAGTAAAGAAGCGACTTGATCGAAACCCGCGTCGAAGTGGCCGAAAAATGGCTCATAAGCTGAATATGTCGCAATATTCCATTCGGCAAATATTGAAAAATGAGCTTGGGGTAAACCATTTGAAATTCCAAAAAGTGCACGAACTTTGACCGCAACAGAAAAAATAGACTCAAAATAGCTAAAAAGTTGTTTCGCTTATCCGAAAGTGGTGAACTGCCGAATTTAGTTTTCTCCGATGAGAAAACATTCTTTGTCCAGCAGTCTGTAAACAAACAAAATCAAATGCCATGGTGTGGGCCGCCATAACAGCTGATTGTCGCTCTCCGTTCGTATTAATCGACCGTGGCATTAGAATAAATGCCGAATATTATTGCGAAAATATACTGGAGGATCTATTAAATGCTTGGGCACGCAAATATTTTGGCCGCAGACCTTTGGACATTCCAAGAGGAATCAGCACGCTCCACCCACGAATGGTTACAAAGTGAGGTTCTTCGCTTCATTTCCACAGCACAATGGCCACCAAAATCTCCGGAAATCAATCCGTTGGGCTATTGTGACTGGATTATTTTGGAAAGCAAGGTTGGCACTAAAAATAAAACCAAAGTGTCGATCACCTCAAGCCAGCGCTTCGCGGGGAATGGGACAAAATACCGCAGAGCAGTATTCGGGCAGCGTGTGATGGTTTCATTGGCCGTTTGAAGGCCATAATTCGTGCCCAAGGTGACCAATTCGAATAAATCTAAACGTATTCTAAAATTTGATGCTATTTCCGACATTAAAAAAAAAAATTATGGCCACCCTGTATGTGGTAATTATCATGTCATGCACTATACAGCAATGTTATTTAGTTTTGTAGTATTGTAGTATTGTAGGGTGGGTCTTACTGGTTACTATATATGAATTCCCTGCGTTTAGGAAAGACTTAGACTTCTGATTTATTCTGGGACCTATAGTAGAATTTTATAACAAACGATTTGTTGACTTGGTACAATCTCGTGTGAATGGAGTCTTCAACAATATTAAAAAAACCAGTAAAAAAAGGCTTAAAGTCGGGCGGGGCCGACTTTATGATACCCTACACCACTTTGCTAATTTAGTAGAGATGGTACACATACACAATCATACACGCTATGATTATAAGTATAATTTAAAGTTCAAAGGACTAAACCGAAACATTTGTATCGTTCAAATTCGGACATGTATTGCCCATTTGTTGCACAATTAATTTGAAATCGGATAAAAATATATATGGGAGCTATATCCAAATCGGAACCGAACTTGATAAAAATTAGCAAATGTATTTCTGAGATGTTTTTGATATATTTCCCCAAATATTGTTGTTACAGGGTGCATATTACGGCTGCGGAGGAAAAAATAGCAAATCGGATGAACAATATATATGGGAGCTATAGCTATATCTGAACCGATTACGATCAAATTTGGCATACTTATTTTCAGGTCCAATCTGATCGTACTTGCGAAATTCCATACTATTCGGATTGATATTACACGTTTGGTGCACAATAAAAGGCAAATCGGACGAAGATATATATGGGAGTTATATCTAAATTTTGACCGATTATGTCCAATTTCAATAGGGTTCGTCCTTGGGCCAAACAAATGACTTGTGGATAGGGCAATAAATGCGAACTGTACTTTGTTTACAAAAATACATGAACAGACGGACAGACGGACGGACAGACAGACATGCATAAATCGACTCAGAATGTGATTCTATGCAGATCATCAAAAGGAACTATGGGTCTATCTGGTTTCCTTTTGCCTGTTACAAACAAATGCACAAAGACATAATACCCTGATCACCTTGTGGTGTAGGGTATAAATACCCTTTTTACTCATTTGAGGCTTAGATTTTTGACCAAATTTATTTCTATGAATCTTAATCCGAAATATTCAAAAGTTGGGTGAATTTGCCCCACCTCTTCAGTTTACTTTGCGATGTACCAAAATGTGGAAACACATGTCTTCTATTTTTGGCACTGCTTCCGCAATCTACTGGATTTTTCCTGTAATCATTGAAAATTTTGAGTTTTGTCGCACTGTGTACACTTAAATAATAGGTATTTTGACGATTTTAGCCACATTTTTATGAGATTAGCTTAAAATTCGGTTTTTGTTGTTCTATATCTGGTGGCAGAATCTTGCGTATAAAGGCCTTCTTTCCCTATAATGATATTAGTCACATATTCAATGGAATGTTTTCAATGGCATTTGAAACTAGCAATGGATAACGAACTCTGAACAAGATAATTGTCTATGTAAGTCTCCTTTATTTAATATTGAAGACTATTACTGCATTCTCGAACCGGTACAACTGGCATTTGTAATTTAAAATGGAACTCGTTCAAATATTGAATCCCTATAAATGTTTTCGGTACTATAGGGCGGGATCTATTAATAGCTCGGCCCGGGAGAACTTAACATTTTTGATCTGTTAATATGTTGAATTTTAAATTAAAATCTGCAACCATATATAAATAAAGCCCATAAATGCATTTTCGTTAACGGTTAATTTTCTAATAAATACTGATGAGCTAAATGCATTAACTAGTCAACAAATAGTCAATTGTCCAAATCGGAATAGCGTACTTAATTAATAAAGGAAAAATTCAAAATATACATCATTTACAAAAAATCCTTGGCAAAACTACTCAAATCCCTTGAGAGGAATCAACTATGCAAAAATACAAAGCTTCATAAACTAATTGACTAGCACACATCACAAGCTATTAGGTTTATTGATGAGCAGCAACAGCAGCAGCATCGTGGCAGGCATCGAACAGTCCAAAGCTAATAGATATGATTTGAGATATTTTAGACATTTGAATTTATCATGTCAATCGACGAATGAATGGCCAGTTGGTTGGACTGAGTGATTTGATGAATAGTGAAAATGTTTTATGCAAATGCCAATTAGGGAAACAGTGGGGGGGGGCTATTAGGACAAGCCAAAACACTCGATGACAAAAGTATTGAAATCCCCAAAATAAGATTATACCAGTGGACAAGTGAATAGAGAAGCTCTAAAAATACTCAAATAAATATACGATAAGTGGCCACCTCGTTGCTGGTACTTTATAATCTACCTTTATGTTGCCGAGTGGCCACTCATATCTACCTCAGCCTGTTCATTGCAATACCTAATGAAAATCTATTTAATATGGAATTCACTGATGCATTTTAATTATCATTCTGTGCATTTAGTCAAAACCAACTATTCCCCATACCACAAGTGGCGAGCTTAACCCACCCAACACTCCACCAGAGCCAACATTCGTATTTTACATCCATCAATGTTTTGTTTGCAACTATCCCATCTCATGCAACAACAATCACACACAGCAACAACAACAACATTTCTAGCCATTTATTCCATAGCCGACGAATGACAGCAAAGTCGTTCGTCTATGTTAGGGCCAACATCCAAAATGTAATGCCAATTTATGCAACTCTGTCGCTTTTAGCGACTATTCTAAATGGTTGGCTTCCATCTTCCTCTCTGTGATTTTAATGTCGGATTGCCAATTTTTCTGTTTCTGTTCTATTCGGTTGAATATTTACGTTTTTTGATTCCTTTTTGCGCGCTAACGAAATAGCATGGCTTTTGATGGATGAGTAAAGTCATAAAGAATGTTGGACAACAACATTTTGTTCATTGGCATGTTGCTGTTGTTGTTTCTTGTTGCCAAAAAAAATATTTGTGTGTATGTACGCGAGAGTCCAGCCAAATTCCGATAACTCAACAAAGCACTGTGGTGCTGAAGACCTTTTTGCAAGGTATTGTTGGAAGACAAGGAGCAAATAAGTGTAGCTGATTTAGACACTCTAATTTCCATGAATAATAACGCCGTAAAAAAAGATTAAACATTTCCAAAAATTAAACCAGTAAAGAAAGTCCTAAAGTCGGACGGGGCCGATTTTATGATACCCTACACCACTTTGCTAATTTAGTTGAGCTCCACTTAATAATTAAAAGTTCTTATGGGAGAATTTAATCATACACGCCATGATTATAATTATAATTTAAAATTCAAAGGACTAAATATGCCGAAGCATTTGTATCTTTTAAATTCGGACTTGTATTTGGTGGTGCGAATTTAATTTGAAACCGGATAAAAATATGTATGGGAACTATATCCAAATCTGAACCGATCTCGATAAAATTTGGCAAAGATATTTCTGAGCTGTATTTGATATATATTACCCTGAATATTGTTGCTACGGAGTGCATATTACGGCTGTGGGTAACAAATACAATAAATCGGATGAACAATATATATCGGAGCTATAACAAATTCCATCCCATTTGGACAAATATTAGACGTTTGGTGCACAATAAATGGTAAATCGGACGAAGTTATATATGGGAGCTATATCCAAATCTGAACCGATATTCATAAAATTAAGCAAAGGTATTTCTGAGCTACATTTGATATATTTCCCCAAATATTGTTGTTACAGAGTGCATATTACGGCTGCGGAGGACAAAAATAACAAATCGGATGAACAATATATAAGGGAGCTATAGCTATATCTGAATCGATTTCCATAAAATTTGGCATACTTATTTTCAGGCCTAATTTGGTTGTATGTGCAAAATTCCATACTATTCGGGCAGATATTACACGTTTGGTGCACAATAAAAGGCAAATCGGACGAAGATATATATGGGAGCTATATCCAAATTTTTACCTATTATCTCTAATTTCAATAGGGTTCGTCCTTGGGCCAAACAAATGTTGTTTGCAAAATTTCATCTCAATCGGATAATAAATGCGACCTGCATTTTGTTCACAAGAATACATGGACAGGCGGATGGACGGACAGACGGACTGACATGCATAAATCAACTCAAAAAAGTGATTCTATGCAGACCATCAAAAGGAACTATGAGTCTATCTCGTTTCCTTTTGCCTGTTACAAACAAATGCACAAAGACATAATACCCTGACCACCTTGTGGTGTAGGGTATAAAAAATGTAAAAAGCAGTATGTTTGGCAGTCTCAAACTTTAAATTCCCTCCACAATTGGGAAGAAAAATGCTAAATTTCCAAAAAAAAAGCTACTAAAACTATAACAGCACCGAACATAGGGTGTTACCAATACAAGCTTATACCAAGACATGAACTTGTATATGCAATGTTTGTCATAGGACATTATGATATTCAATTGATGGAAATATTGCGATGTACCAAATCTGAATGGAATCGGCTGTTAAATCAGCGTTTTATGAGCTTCATGGATATCCAAAATGTTGACCCTTTATGGGGGAGATACAAGAAGGAGTTGACCGATATATCCACTCTTCACAGAGCGTTCTGATTTAGCAGAAATAATGGGATGTCTGATATATGAAGAGAACCGGATGCCTATTTCAAACTTTATAAATAAATTTTGGTTATTCAAAACTTTCACCTTTTGTGTGGGAGGTACCAAAAAGTGTTCGCAGATATACATCGCCTTCACAACAGGTCTTGTGGTAGCAAAAATGCTTTTATGTCTGAAATTTGAAGAGAGCGGGCAACTTATTTTGCTTTCTTTGAGCGTTTAATTTTTCAAAATTGTAACGCTATGTGTGGGAGTCACAAGAAGAAGTGGACCAGGGGGAGGAACGGGAGGGAAGTACCATAAGGAGTGGGCCCATGTATTCCATCTTCATACAAAACCTAAATACCCACCGACTTTTGACCTTTCCTTGCTGGTTTTATATGCATTCGAAACTTTGAAATAAACATACAAAAAATTTAACAATATAACAAGTAAAAAAGAACTAAAGTTTGGTATGGACGAACTTTTCATACCCTCCATCCTTTAAAAGAAAATTAAAAAAAAAAAACAAGTAAGAAAAGGCTATAGTCGTGTGGGGCCGACTATGTTATACCCTACAACACTACAATATGTTAGAAGCCCCTTTATGTCCAAATCCATATTGGAAGATTTCGCTTTTGAAATTGGGATTTTGACTAAGGACATTTTCCCAACATTTATGCACTCTGTCGGGCTGTTATTTGTTGTAGTCCATTTTACAGATAAATATAATCCAATGGTCATCCAAAATGCTACAATTCTTCCCTGTCCTTAACTCTCTTCTCAGGCGTGTCGATTGGCTTCAATTGGTGATCAAATAAACATTTCTGTTTTTGGTTAATTTTAACCCCTAAATATTTTGCAAACATCTCCAAAAGCAAGAAGCCTGTCTGTATTCCAAATTTACACTCATCTATATGATTTGCTTGTCTACGATATTTGGCTATATTCGTCAACGAAATCAGCATAAAAAAGCCAGAAACTCGGATATCGCCTGTAGGTAATGCTGGTATTTTCACACAGAATTAGTGGTCCATTGTACCCGCTGTCCTAACTCTAACATTATGCAAGATTTTGTGTCCTTTGGTTTCTATTTGTGACCTTTATAACGGCTGCAAAATCAGGGAGATTTTTAGTTGTTGGTCCATTTCAACACCCTAATATATTGCGGACATCTTTGAAAACAATAGGCCTAGCTGTTCTGAGCCAAACCCTACCCTTGTGAAAATTTTCGTGACGATCGGACGATATTTGCAATACTTATATAATATCCCCAACCTGTGTTGTAAGGTGAAAAAATATTACAAAATATTCACTTCAATATCATAAGTCAAAATTGAAAAATAGCATTCGATAAAAAATATGAAAAAATAAAAAAATGTCACAAAATACTACAAAATCTATATTAACATCTTTATTGGCATATTTTTCAGCGATTTTTTTTTATACTTTTATGTCAAGAGGGCATTCTGAATTGACAAAATTTGTCAAAATCGGTCCAGCCATTCTTGAGATATAAGCATTCTAACTAACATCCCTTTCCTTTGTATATACACATTGTATATATTTCGCTATATATAACCGATATATTTACTATCGGCATCTACGTAACGGTCAGAATTGATCTGTTCGTCTATTTGTGATTTCGCCAGGATTAAAAATATTCGCGGCTTAATGGAAAATTTGACTTTTATTTAATACAAATGCTGTGGCCTATTTCACCCACTAAATATTACCCGATGACCATCAAAATTGGAAGGCTTCTGCCCAGCCGTAAGCTCTAGCCCCATGCTAACTTCCGCGTCGATTGGTCTATAATTGCGACCGGTAGAGTAACTGCAAAATCAGGATTTTTTTCAGTTTTTGGTCCATTTCAACCCCTAAATATTATGCGATCATCTCCAAAAGAAAAAAGGTTCTATTATGACCCCAGCCCCACCTCCATTCTTAATTTCGTGAAGATCGGGCCATAATTGAGACCTGTAGAGTGATTACAAATTAACATGGACAGACGGACGGACGGACATACATAGCTAGATCGACTCAGCTCGGCGAGCTAGGAAGATCCATATATACTTTCCTATATGGAAAACCAATATTTCGAGGTGTTACATAAATTCTGGCCCAATCAAACTTATAATACCCCCAACACATAGTGTTGTAGGGTATAAAAATTGTTGAAAATACCATTTCAATGAAAATCGTTATATGGGGGCTATACGAAGACGAGGACCTGTATATGTATTTTTGTGTCATAGGCTGTAGTACCCACTAAAATTTTCAAGCACGAAATTTGAATTAAATTTTGTTCTATAATGTCTCCAATACAATGAAAATACCGACAAATAGATGCTTATGGACCTGCATATACACTTTTCTTTAAAGGTTGAAGTATCCATTACGAATTTAAAATACGAAACTTGTATCAATGAAGTGAATAACGTCGCTAAAATCATTAGAATACCGAATATCTGGAGGTATTGCTATATGGTGGCTTTACGAAGACGTGGACTTGAATAGACAAATTTCTGCCATAGGTTGAAGTATCCATTAAGACATTCCAATACGAAATTCGAAACAATTCTGTTCTATGATGTCGCTAAAGGCATGAAAATACCGAATATTGAGAGGTATCGTTATATGAGGGCTTAACTAAAACCATTTATGAATTTAAAATAATGAAAATTAAAACGCCATTTGGTCCTGCAAACCACTGTGTCCCTACAAATGGCCGAATCGTCCCACAAAATTGCCGTATGCGTTCAAATAACATATTCAGCCACAAATTCAATTGCAAAATTTAGCATTTTTTCCCACTTTTAATGAAACAAACAGACAGAAAAAAAACTTGCAGTAGTGGACACTGCAAAACGTTCTAACACTCTAAATGATAAACATTCAACGGAAAACAACAACAAAATAAATGACAACAACAACACCAACAACAAAAAGAACAAGATCTACATACATCAGTTATCCCTCAAATGATTGCAAGTTCGTTACGTCAGTGCAGCAGAACATGTCCTGGCTATGGCTATCTAACTAGTAGGCAATGCCAGGAACAACAGCAGCAACGCCAACAACGTTGTTAACATCAGCTCCTCCTCTTGCAATTTGCGTATTTGGTTGCATATAAATTTGATTTGATGTGAGCGAACATGGCTTGATTTCTGCCATGCAATAACTAACAAACAACAACAACAAAAACACGATATTCTGGATGGGAAAACTCACTTTTGTGGAGTACTGCGGCCAGTTGTAGAGCGATTCATTTAGAAGTTTCCCACCCCTTTGGTGTATTTTAATTACGGAAAATTGAAAGGCGAGAAACAGTCGAACATTAATGTGCTACGCGGAGAGTTTGGATATGTTTGGTTTTATTTAAACATCTTCGTTAAAATCAATCGATTTAAACGTAGAGCAGCTTTGAGTGGAACCTATATCCTACTGTGAATCGGTTTCCGCAGAGGTAATTCTGAGGAGTGCATATAACGAATATGAGGAACTTAAAAACCAAATCGGATAAAACGTATATATGGGAGTTATAGCTATATCTCAACCGATTTTCACCAAACTTGATATACTTGCTTCTAGACCAAATTCTGTCGGATGTGCCAAAACTCAGGCAATTTGAACTGATATTGGCCATTTGGTGTTCAATTAACCCGAAATCGATTAAAAATTTATATGGAAGTTATATCCAAATCTGAACCGACCTTGATAAAATTTGGCAGGAGTATTTTCTGACTGTATCTGATATCTGATTCCAAATATCATTTTTATGGGGTGCATATTACAAATGTGAGGAACTCAAACACCAAATCGGAGGAAACATATATATGGGAGCTATAGCTATATTTGAACCGATTTTCACCAGATTTGATGTACTTGCTTCTGGACCGAATTTTGTCGGATGTGCCAAAATTCAGTTCAGTTGGACTGATATGGGTCATTTGGTGCACAATTAACCAGAAATCGAGTGAAGATATACAGGATGGAATGAAAAACCTGCAACCAACTTCAGACTGCTGTCATTTCTAAGCCACCCATCCGACAGCTGTTAAAATTTTCCAGAAAAATCTTTTTTCTGACAATTTTCCAGAAAAATAGATATTTGTGATGGAATTCAAGCATGATAGTGTGATTTCTTTATATTAGGCTGGAAAACCACATGTGGCTATCGTTAGAGTACTCCAGCATTTAAATGTGAATAAATCTTTTGTGTCTTGTAACATCGCTCGTTATCGTGATACTGGTAGCGTAGCCCGACGTCAAGGAAGTGGACGGAAGAAAACAACAACATCAGCAGAAATGTTTCGAAAAGTAAAGAAGCGAACCACGCGTCGCTGTAGCCGAAAAATGGCTCGACGACTGAACATATCGCAATATTCCATTCGGCAAATATTGAAAAATGAGCTAAGGGTAATGCCATCGAAATTCTAAAAAATGCAAGAACCGCAATAAAGAAGAACTGAAGTGTTGCTTCGCTTGGCCGAAAGTGGTGAACTGCAGAATTTGGTTTTCTTCAATGAGAAAACATTCGTTGTCCAGCAGTTTGTAAACAAACAAAATGATCGTGTTTACTTGCCAAAGAGGTCAGCGGAAAATGTGTAGCTTCGGTTAACCACCAAAAGTCAAGCGCCGGCCATGTTGGTGGTGTAGGCCGCCATATTATCCGATGATCGCTCTCCGCTCGTATTAATCGACCGTGGCATCAGAATATTATATTATTATATGCCGAATATTTTCGGAAAAATATTCTGGAGGGTGTATTAAAGCCTTGGGCACGCAAACATTTTGCCCGCCGTCTATGGACATTCCAACAGGACTCAGCAGCATCGCACTTAGCAGGCGCCACCCAAGAATGGTTACAAAATGAGGTTCCTCGCTGCATTTCCAGCGCACAATGGCCACCAAAATCTCCGGATACCAATCCGTTGGACTATTGTGTCTGAAGTATTTTGGAATGCAAGGTTAGCACTAAAAATACCAAAGTGTCGATCACTTCAAGCAAGCGCTTCAAGCAAGCGCCAGTAAAGAAAGTCCTAAAGTCGGGCGGGGCCGATTTTATGATACCCTACACCACTTTGCTAATTTAGTTGAGCTCCACATAACAATTGAAAGTTTTTATGGGAGAATGCAATCATACAACCTATGATTATAATTATAATTTAAAATTCAAAGGACTAAATATGCCGAAGCATTTGTATCTTTTAAATTCGGACTTGTATTGCCCATTTGGTGCAAAAATAATTTGAAATCAGATTAAGATATATATGGGAGCTATATCCAAATCTGAACCGATTTCGTTAAAATTTGGCAAAGATATTTCTGAGCTGTATTTGATAAATTTCCCTGAATATCGTTGCTACGGAGTGCATATTACGGCTGTGGGTAACAAATACAACAAATCGGATGAACAATATATATGAGAGCTATAGCTATATCCGAACCGATCTTGACCAAATTTGGTATACTACCTTCTAGACCGGTCGTATGGGCCAAATTCCATCCCATTTGGGCAAAGATTAGATTTTTGGTGCACAATAAAATGTCATTCGGACGAAGTTATATATGGGAGCTATATCCAAATCTGAACCGATCTTGATAAAATTTAGCAAAGGTATTTCTGAGTTGCATTTGATATATTTCCTCAAAATATTGTTGCTACAGAGTGCATAGGACAAAAATAACATAGGAGGACAAAAATAACAAATCGGATGACAAAATATATATGGGAGCTATAGCTATATCTAAACCGATTTCGATCAAATTTGGCATACTTATTTTTAGGTCTAATTTGGTTGTATGTGCAAAATTCCATATTATTCGGGCTGATATTACACGTTTGGTGCACAATAAAAGGCAAATCGGACGAAGATATATATGGCTGATATTACACGTTTGGTGCACAATAAAAGGCAAATCGGACGAAGATATATATTGGAGCTATATCTAAAGTTTGACCGATTATCTCCAATTTCAATGGGGTTCGTCCTTGGGGCAAACAAATGTTGTTTGGAAAATTTCACCTCAATCGGATAATAAATGCGACTTGCATTTTGTTCACAAGAATACATAGACAGACGGACGGACCGACGGACTGACATGCATAAATCAACTCAGAAAGTGATTCTATGCAGATCATCAAAAGGAACTAAGGGTCTATCTCGTTTCCTTTTGCCTGTTAGAAACAAATACACAAAGACATAATACCCTGACCACCTTCTGGTGTAGGGTATAAAAATCTGAAATTTGGAATGAGAGTCACTGATGGAATACGGAATAGATCTACAAAAGGGTTTTTGAAAATTCCAGGTTTAAGGTTATGAAAAACTTCTAAAATGGTTGAAGTTCATGTGTAGGCTTTACTTATCTAAGTGTTTTTGGAAATTTTGTCCTATAATTGTACGAAAAACAATGAATGGTACTATATTTGATACAATATTGTGTTGGGTGAAAAGGTAGTGCTTGCAGTTTGAAATTTTGTATTAGGGTCGCATATGAATGTAATTTTAGAAGTGTGTACTACAAGTGCACGAAAAGTACTAAATAGTAGTTTATTTGGTACAATTTGGTATTGCGTGAACAGATAGCGCTTGAAATCTGAAATTTGGATTTCGGGTCGCTGTTCATATGTAGCCTGTAATTTGGTGCTATGGTATGGCGGTTGTTTCGGAAATGTGTACCACAATTGCATGAAAAGTACCGAAAGGTACTGTATTTGGTATTGGGTGAAGGAATAGAGCTGAAATTCTGAAACTTGATATTTTTGTTGCTGATGGTGTGTGTTTCTGATATTTGGCTGTGGCTTGGAAATGAGCACTGTAATTGTACGAAAAGTACCCGAATGTTACTACATTTGGCATTGGATGAAAGGATAGAGATAGATTTCTCAATTTTGGTATTTATATAACTGATGGCATCTGTGCTTGGGATTTGGCGGTGGTTTGGAAATGTATTCTATATTTATACGAAAAGTACTAAATTGTACTAAGATTGGTATTGGGTGAAGGAATTGGGCCGGAATACTCAAATTTAATACTGTATCTGGAATTGAGATATGGAGGTGATTTTAAAAATGTGTACTACAATTTTACGAAAATTACAAAGTGGCACTTAAATTGGTTTTGGGTAAATGGTTTTGGAAATTTGTATAGTACACATTGTACGAAAAGTACTAAAAGTTGGTATTGGTTGAAGGAATAGAGCTGAAATATTAAAATTTGATGTAGATGACACTATTGGTGTCTGGGGTTAAGATATGGTAGTTGTTCTGGAAATGTGTAATATAGTTTTTCGCAAAATACTAAGTAGTACTAAAATTTGTATTTAGTGAAGGTATAGAGTAGGAATCCTCAAATTCTATGTTGATATTAAGATATTGAGGTGGTTTTGGAAAAAGGTATTATAATCGTACGAAGAGTACTGAATTTTGTTTTGGGTGAAGAAAAAAAAATTGAAATTCTGAAATCTATATATATAAAAGAAAGTTGTGTTAGTTACTACGCTTATAACTTAAGAACCGCTGGACTGATTTTAACGATTCATACAAATTCGGAATTGTCTCATCTCCGAAAAGGATAATATCCAAAAAAATCGCGTAAAAATGTGATATATTAACATTTTCATTTTGACTTTTGAAATGTACAATAGTAATGTTTTATTTTGCATGATTTTTTCCCATTTTGACTTACTTTTTTCTAATGTACATTTGTAGTGTTTTTTATATTTTATTTTTGAATTCAAATATTAATACCAATTTATTTAATTGACTTGATTTCTTGAGAAATGAAATTGATGGCGAGTTACATGGAAGTGTAGTACCGAATTATGTGGCGGCGAAACGGAATAGATGATGTCGAAATAATTTAATGGAATCGAATTTTAGAATAGAAGTACATTCCATTGACAAACTATATAAGGATCTTTAAACATTTGGTGTAAAAAATCAGCGAACAAGTTGAAGATTTTTTCAATGTGTTATTCTTCTTTTGTCAATTTTTTTCAATTTGTATTATCTAATTGAATTCAGTAAATTTTTTGTGAACAAAATAAAGAATAATTTTTCACTATATACAAATTTTCACCAAAAAATGAAATAAGTGGGAAATACGATGTTAACTGACATCTACCTTTCAACTCCATGGTCGACATCGTGGTTCAACTGGAAGATACGAACACATTTGAACAAACAAAAATAACGGAAAAAGCCTAATGGGGCTCATTTCAAAGCGTGGAACTACTTCTTTCCAGTCACAATAATCCGTCCAATGTACATTCAGAAAAATACCAAATATAAAGGGTGGAAAATAGTAGAGCGAATTGGACTCTTAGTAAGAAAAGGTTTTCTATCCTTCCAGAAATTCTTCCCAAACATTCAAGATACGTTAAATCGCTTTTGCAGGTGATGATATCGATCATAACTCACGGATAAGGGTACAACCCGATTTCATATTTATATAACCATCGTATGATTTAAGCTATTTTTGGTGTCTTGGTCACTTTTTTTAATATTTTGGCCATTATTTGGCATCTTTGTTTCTAAGGAGGTAGAGAACCTCTTCGCATAAAGAAATTTTCAGAGTAGGGCCCATTTTGGTCTTGACCACATTCATTAATTGATTTGGCTAAAAACTATATTTATTCTACCCTTTGGTAGGGAGCCATCATACAGATAATGCCACATAGGAATTTATTTAAGTAAAGTCCCGACATTGGAGTATCCCCAAGTCCACTTTCACATCTAATTGGTGGTCAGAAAAGAAAATTTTTTTCTATTGAATTTGTAACCCCCAAGAGAATATTGGTTGGGCCACGTTTTGGTATAACCCTTATATAAATGTATCCCTGATTTCAGCTGTGACCGTGGACTTGGCCACGTTTTTCAACTGATTTGGCCATTATTTGCTGCATTTAGGCTACTTTGTGAGTAGAGAACCATCTTACAGAAAAATGTCAACGTACGTAAATATTTTGGTACAGTCCCCATATAGTCCCCAGGTCCGCCGATCTATAGTGATGTTTACCGATTGGTGGACAACAACGCGGGTATTGTTTAATCGTCATTGAATTTTACTATGAACAAGAACATAGACTTTTTGGGGACTATAATGAGCAATTTGAGGTGCTATGGTAATGGGTGTAAAAGCGTAATTAACTTTGACTATTCAGAAATTATTTTGCCCTCCTTCCATAGTTATTTATTTTTATTTAGTCGAATCAATATTTATATTACAATTTGTTCACCTTTATAAGCTAGATTTGTGAAATATTATGCTATGCAAAATTTGCTTTAAAGACTAAAAATACGGGCCGGCAACGCGGACCGGGCCAGCTAGTTTGATATAAATGTCACTTTTAGTGTCTGTGGAATGGAAGTGGTTTTGGAAATATGTACTATAATTGTTCGAAAAGTACTAAGTGGTACTAAAATTGGTATTGAGCTAATGAGTAAGGTTGGAATCCTCAAATTTGATATTGGTATGAGAAATTGAGATGGTTTAGGAGGTATACCCTATTATCGTACGAAAAGTACTAAATAGTGTTAAATATCGCATTGGGTGAAGGGATAGATCTGGAACCGTGAAATTTTATATTACGATTACAGTTGGTGTCTATTATTGAGATATGACACGGTTTCGCAAATGAGTGTTAAAATTATACGAAAAGTACTAAATCTTGCATTGAGTGAAAGAATAGGAATTCTCAAATTTGTTTGTCTGTTGGTCTGCGGTGTTAAGTTTTGGTGTGGATTTTCAAATGCTTGTTATTATTGTTTAAGAAATTCTAAATGGAACTAATTTTGGATCACTGTTAGTGTCTAGGATGGAGAGATGTAAATTGTTTAAGATATGGGTACTAAGTTCTAGTGAATTTGGTATTGAGTGAAGGGATAGGGCTAAAATTCCGATATTTGATATTGAGGTCACCGTTCGTTTCTGGGGCTGACATATGAAAACTTTGAAAAAAGTTTCGGATAGAAAAATTGGATGTGGGTGCAATGTGCAATGATTTTACTAATATCCTTCTCGATAAACTTCAAAATAAAAGATTTTGAAGATTTTCCGCTATAAAATGTAAATATTTTCCTAATATTCTTTCCGAAAGAGGAGAAAATTGAATGATATATAAAACCTTGGAAGTCTGAAAATTTGGAACGATATGTGAAGTGCTGATTGAAAATGTTGAAAATGTTCAAGTCGGAACAAATTGTGAATTTCGGGAACGAAAAAGCCCTAACACGAATTGTTGGAATGAATCGTACATTCTCTTTTAGTAAAATCCATAGTTAGTCGAATAAAGATCTCATTCTGATAATTTAATTTCCATGCTTTCTTTATACATTTTCCTAAATTTTCAGAACCAAATAAAAAGTTGTTAAAGAAACGAAATAAAAAATCAAAACAAAAACGATGCTTAAATTCAAAGTTAATAGAAACCAATGCTATCGCATTACCAAAAGGGCGTTTAAATTTCTTAAGAATTCATGAAATAAAATTTCTGCAAAAAAAAAAAAAAAAACCAAAAAAAAGTTGGCTAGTTTTTGGCTTTGGTTTGTTTGTACGCTCTGATGTAATTTCAATGGCTTGGCAAGATGGCCAAGAAAACTAGCTGGCTGGTGTGGCACGACATGCCATGAACAAATGGATGAAGTTAGTTTTCTAATGAAATAAACTTGGAATAAAATTCAAATGTAAAACTTTAAGAACCGAATGCATTTTGCTGCTTTTTCTTCGACTTCGAAGGACTCTCCTTAAAAGTTACAAGCGTTTTTCTTTGCGTTTTTCGTTTGGCTGGCGAGGCTACTCGAGTAGCAGCAGAAGAACTACGCTGTGCTGCTTCCCAGCAATAAAAGAATGTCATGCAACAATTGTTTAAGAACTTTTGTGGAGTGCAGAAATGATAATTCCCTTTTTTACCAATTTGAAGTGTTGTTGCTGCTGCTCTCCAGCTCCTGCTTTTGTTGCATCTTTTGCTGTTTACATTGCTGTCTTCTGTTTGTTTTCATATTCGGCTGGATGGTTTGCCGTCTGTGTCTTGGTTTGCCATTGTTGATGCTACTGCTGCTAATGACGATGATATTTGTAATGGTTGGTGTTTTCACCAATGCTTTTCATTACATTTTATTTGAATGTCGAAATGAGAAGTCAACACCAACAATTCCAGTGCAAAGGCACACACACATACAAGCATATTTTTTTTCTGATTCCGACGAAAATTGCCTTAACGACAGCAGACGCAAAATAAATAGCACGGGAATGTAGGTAATAAAGTAAGTCTGAATTCTGAAAATGTAGGGGTCATATTTTTTCTTACTTTCTATCCCAGAGTGCCGACGTCATGTACTTTCCTGTTATATCAGATGGATATTTTACATTGTTTTAGGCCCAGAAGTTAGGAACACCACGAAATATTGGCCTTAACTATATCCCCAGTAGCCATAGAGAGGTGTGCTGGCCTTCATCCGTATAGGTATCAGACTAGAAGAAGCACTTCGAAATTTTGCAGGAAGGTAAGCGTCTAATATGAGTAGACACAGACGTTTCTTGGTAGTGATAAATAAATATTTAGTTCATGTAATAGACGCCGATGACATTGCAGTCCTCCCAAAGGCTTACGGACAGATTAACGTGGAATTTTGAGAGAGGTTAAAGTCTATGAAAGAGAAAATACTCAAAATTTCAAATGAAAATCAAATGGAAAGGAGGATATGTTAACTTTGTCAGTCCGTTTGTAACATCCTTAAATCTTCGTCGTAGACCCCATAAAGTATATATATTCATAATCAGCATAAAATTCTAAGTCGATTTAACGATGTCCGTCTGTCTGTCTGTTGAAATCACGATACAGCCCACATTATTTGACATAGAGAGCCAACATTTAGAAGATCAATTTGTATTGTCTCTAGGATGGTTGGTATTGAAAATGAGATATATCGGTCCACGTTTTGGCATAGTCCCCATATAACGGTACCTCCCGATATTCGGTATTTTCATGATTTATGCCACATTTTTTCACGAATTTGTCTGAAAATTTGTATTTGTATGTCATAACGGATCACAGTTCGTTTGACGAGACATTGTATGTATAGGTCCACGATTTGGTATAGCCCCTATATAACGGTACTTCCCGATATTCGGTATTTTTATGATTTTCGCCACATTTTTTCACGGATTTGTTTGAAATTTGTTATTTGTAGGTCGTAATGGGTTCTAGCTCCTTTGGGGAAACATTACATGTTTAGGTCCACGATTTGGTATAGCCCCCATATAACGGTACCTCCCGGTATTCGGTATTTTGATGATTTTTGGCTCATTTTCCCATGAATATGTCTAAAAATTGGTATATGTGGGTCATAATGGGCTCTAATGTTTCCTTTAACCTAAGGTGGAGGGTATTAAAAGTTTTGATAAATTGATAAAATTTTACTCAAATGTGTGTTTGATCTGGACTTTTGATATTCAAAAAGGGCTATATAGGTCCACGTTTAGGTGCAGCTCTCATATAACTATACCTCCCTATCTTCGAAATTTTGATCATATTATCGGGATTGTTTACCGGAATTATTTCAAATTTCGTATTTGAAGTTGCTAACGGGTACTACAGTTTTTGACAGAAAATTGTCTATGCAGGTCCAGGTCTTCGTATACCCCCCTACATACGACCCCATATTCGGTATTTTGATGATTTTAGGTACATTATTCACCGAAATGGTTTTAATTTCGTATTGCACTTCGTATTGGGTACTACAGCCTATGACAAAAAATTGCCAATGCAGGTCCAGTTCATCGTATAACCCCCATATAACGGTACCTCCCCATATTCGGTATTTCGATGATTTTAGCGATATTATTAATCGGTATTATTTCAAATTTTGTATTTGCAGTTCGTAACGGGCACTACAGCCTGTGACGAAACACTGCCTGCACATTTCCAGGCGTCGAGGTGTTATAGCCCCCATATAACGGTACCTCCCTATATTCGGTAAATTATTTTAGGGACATTATTCACCGGAAGTGTTTCAAATTTCGTATTTGATGTTCCTAATAGACACTGCAAGCTATAACAGATATTTGACTATGCAGGTCCACATCTACGTATAGCACCCATATGACGGTACCTCCTTATATTAGTATTTCGATGATTTTTGCGACATTATTCACCAGAATTGTTTCAAATTTCGTATTTGCAGTTCGTAACGGCTACTACATAGCCTGCGACAAAAAAATATCTATGCAGTTCAACGACTTCGTACAGCCAATATATAACGGCATTTCCGGATATTCGGTATATTGATGATATTAATGACATTATTAACCGGAATTGTTTTAATTTTTTTTAAGTTCTGAATAGGTACGACACCCTATGACAAAAAATTACTTATGCAGATGTGTGCTCTCGTACAGCGGTTCTCATTTAGAGTATATTTTTTTAACGATTTTTTTTTGTGAAAATTTTCAAGTTCCCTTGAAATAGTGGAGGGTATTAAAAGCTCCACCCGACCGAACTTAGCTGCTGTTTTTAAATTTTATTATTTAAAATTCACAATTTGTTCAGTGTGACAATTTTTTAAATTAAGTCTTTAAATATAAATTTTCGGGATTCCAGCCATATTCTTTCACCCAATATCAAATTTATTTCCATTTAGTACGAGTATCCAAAATAATATACCTCTCTCAACCAATTTAGTGGGAATATCCAAAAAAAAAAAAAAAAACCTACATCGCTGACAAATTAGTACCATTTAGTACTTTACGAACAATTATAGGACACATTTCCAACTCCACCTACATATCTTAAATACAGATACCAGCAGAGGCCTTAATATCATCTTTGAGGACTCCAAATTTATCCCTGTACCTAATACCCAAATATTGAACGCATTTTCCAAAACAATCTTCATATCTCAACCTAAGGTACCGACAGCGACCTTAATATCAACTTTCGGGATTTCAGATTTTTCATATCCCCCATTGTCAAAATTAGTACAATTATAGTACACATTTTCAAAACCACCTTCATTATTTAATCACAGAGTCCCAACATAGACCTCAATACCAAATTTGAGGATTCTAGTTCTATCCATTCGCGCAACGACTACTTTTCTTACAAATATAGGAGGCATTTCTAAACATCACCCAGTACCAAATTAAGTCCTTTTTGTACAATTATAGTACACATTTCCTAAAACAACTGCATATCTCAATTCTAGATTCCAACAACCATTCAGTACTTTTCGTACAATTATAGCACACATTTTCGAAAATACCTCCTTATGTCCAGGCTATAAATGAACAGCGACCCTTAAATGAAATTTCAGATTTCAGACATAATTTGTTCACCTGATGCCAAATGGTATCAAATATTCTACTATTTAGTAGTTTATTTACTCTTGTAGTACAGGGTGAGATGAAAAAAACTGCAACCAACTTCAGACTGCTGTCATTTGTAAGCCACTCGTCCGAAAGATGCTAATATTATTCCAGTGACAGCTCATTATATTGTTTACAGGAGTACGAAAGCATTTTTGTGAAAATTTTCCAGAAAAAAAGTTATTCGTGGTGGAATTCAAGTGTGATGGAAAATCACAAATGGCTATCGTTATAGCACTCCAGCATTTAAATGTGAATAACTCTTTTGTGACTCGTAGCGATGGCTCGTTACCGTGATACTGGTAGCGTAGGCTGACGTCAAGGAAGTGGACGGAAGAAAACAGCAAAATCAGCAGAAATGATTCGAAAAGTAAAGAAGCGACTTTATCGAAACCCGCGTCGCGGTGGCCGAAAGAGCTGAACATATCGCAATATTTCATTCCGCAAATAATGAAAAATGAGATCGGGGTAAAGTTACTGAAATTCCAAAAAGTCCAAGACTAAAAAGAGCTAAAGAGTTGCTTCGCTTTTCCGAAAATGGTGAACTGGCGAATTTGGTTTTCTCCGATGAGAAAACATTTGTTATCCAGCAGTTTGTAAACAACAGCTGAAAATGTGCACCTTCGGTTGACCACCAGAACTCAAGCGCTGGCCATGGTGATGGTGTGGGCCGTACCAAAGGTGACCAATTCGAACAAATATAAACATATTCTATAATTTGATGCTATTTCTGAAATTTTTTTTCCTTCATTCAATAAAATTAACAAGTAAGCAATGACTATAGTCGTGCGGGGCCGACTATGTGATACCCTACAACACCACAATATGATAGGAGCCCCCTTATGTCCGAATCCATTTTGGGAAATTTCGCTTTTGAAATTATGCTGTTAATTGTTGTTGTCCATTTACAGCTGAATATAATCCAATGGTAATCCAAAATGCTAGACTTTTTTCCTGTCCTTAACTCTCGTTTCAGGCATGTCGATTTGCTTCAATTGTGTGATCAGGAACATTTTTCTGTTTTTGGTTCATTTGAACCCCTAAATATTTTGCGATCATCTCCAAAGCAAGAGGCCCCTCTGTATCTCCAAATCTAGACTAATCTATATGATTTTCATATCTACGATATTCTTTTGTGTATTTCGAATATCGCCTGTAAGTAATGTTGGTATTTTTCACACAAAAGTAGTGGCCAATTCTACCCGCTGTCCTAAACTCTAACTTCATGCGAGATTTCGTGTTCTTTGGATTCTATTTGTGACCTTACGGCTGCAAAATTAGGAATATTTTTAATTGTTGGTCCATTTCAACCTCTAAATATATTGCGGACATCTTTGAAAACGATAGACCTAGCCCTTCTGAGCAATCTGTATATAATAATCCCAACCTGTGTTGTAAAGTGCAAAAAGTCAAATTGAAAAAATTGCATGTGATAAAAATATGAAAAAATAAAAAATGTCACAAAATACTACAAAATCTATATTAACATCAATATATTGATACCTCTTATGCGATTTTTTTAGATTTTATTCCTTTATGCCAAGAGGGCATTCTGAATTGACAGAATTTGTCAAAATCGGTCCAGCCATTCTTGAGATATAAGCATTCTAGCTAACATCCCCTCCTCTTGTATATACACATTGTATATATTTCGCTATATATATCCGATATATTTACTATCGGCATCTACGTTATGGTCAGAATTGACCTCTTCGACAATTTGTGATTTTGCCGGGATTAAAAATATTCGCGTTTTAATATGAAATTTGACTTTTATTTAACAGAAATGATATGGTCTATTTCACACACTAGATATTAACCGATGACCACCAAAATTGGACGGCTTCTGCCCAGCCCGATGCTAACTTCCGCTTCGATTGGTGCATAATTGCGTCCTGTAGAGCAACTGCAAAATCAGTAAATTTTTCAGTTTTTGGTCCATTTCAACCCCTTAATATTATGCGATCATTTCCAAAAGCATAGGGTTCTACTCTGGCCATAGCCCCACCTCCATTCTAAATTTCGTAAAGATCGGGTCATAATTGCGACCTGTAGAGTGATTGACTCAGCTTGGCGAGATAGGAAGATCCATATTTACTTTCCTATGTGGGAAACCAATATTTCGTTACATAATTTTTGGCCCAATCAAACTTATAATACCCCCAACACACAGTGTTGTAGGGTATAATTATTGCGTTTGACTTTGTTACAGTCTCACCCTGTATTTCAAAAAACAACTTTAATTTTCAAACCTACTACCAACAGTGATTCTAATGCCAAAAACTCGAAATTCCAGCTCTGTCCGTTCCCTGTAAACCTTACAGTTCCAAATTGAGTACCATTTAGTATAGTTCGCAAACTTAATTTACATTTCTAAAAACACCCTCATATATCAAACTTACTTTCCAGCCTTAATTGTCACACAAAATTCCAAGAATACCGAATGGTACAATTTGGAAGTTTTGTACTATTTCAGAAGTTTGGTACGATTTTAGAACTTTTCGTAACCTGAAAGCACGAATTTTCAAAAACCTATTTATCCTACACTCATCAGTGACTCCTATTCCAAATTTCAGAATTCTATCTCATTTCGTTTGCCCAATACAAAGAATTAAATTTTTAGTACATTTTAGTAATTTTCATACCCTTTAGTGCGTATTTATGTTACTACTATTTAATATATAAAGTGGGCCTTAATTAGAAAATTACATAATCGCTGGACGTTCACTCCTGTTATTGAAAAAAACAATTTTTTGGTCGCCCAGTCTTATTTTGCTTACCATACATTTAACTATAATCTTGATACTCTGATAGTCCAGATTCCAAACCCTTCAACTATGTATTAAAAAGATATTTCATGTTCGGATGGATTGAATATTGCTACCAATTTGACCACAAATGCTTTCTAACGACATCTTCTCCAATCATCTTAAAGACATCGTGCATGGGGTTGCATGTTGGATGGCGTATATATGTCTGCCTCACTTTGGTGTCATTGAATTTTTTCACCAAATTTCCGATTTTCCTTCTTTGCCTCGTTTCATTTTTTGGTGTGGCTTTTTGATATTGTTCTAGTGAAATGAATACGCTGCCATTCTCTGCCACACATATGCCCTGTGTGGCACATATGCAAGTATGTATGTATATATGTACCTATGTGTATGGTAACGAGGGACTTGACCGCATATCGTGAGGACGTCACTTCTTCCACCAAAAACAGATGCAGATGCTTAAAAGCATCGACAACGTCTGCTGCAACCTGTTATAACAACAAACAGGCTGCGTGTTCTTCGTTAGAAAATGATAAATTGCTAAGATTGTTGCATTGCCGAACAACAGGCCAAAGAATGGAATGGTTTGGAATGAATGAATGAACGAAAAAGATTTATACGAACATGATGCTGCTGTTGTCTATTTTTCTTCCAGAGTATTACATCCTCTAGAGTATCTAACTTTTGTGTGGTTGTGTGTGAGGAGACACACAAGAGAATGGCGTCTCCTTACTTTCTAGTGCAGCAACAGCAGCAGCAGACCAACAAAAGAGCAGAAGACCTTAAATGATGACGACATGAAAGAAATTCCCTCAACTAAGAAGAAGAAGAAAAAGCAGAACATTGTCTCTTCTTGGGATGACGATGGTGCCTCATCACGCCACCCAGCCGGCTCTGGCCAAAATAGTAAAAGGGGGCCACTAGTCAAGTTCCACCAGCCGTCTGTCTATCCATGGCGCGAACGTAAACTATTAAACGTTGAAAATTAATTTGAAAAAGTCAAAATGTTCTTTAGATGGATTTCTTTTTCGTTGTTGTGGTCTTTGGTGGTGCCTTTCACTGGACTCATTAATTACGGTCGCACTGCAAGTATCGAGAACACCACCAGCTCTCCCAGCATCAGCAGGGATTTCACTCCGAGTATGTGAACAATGGAAACGATAAAACAAACAGACACCAATTGGGGGGAAATTGCAATTCGAAAAGGAAAAAAAAAAACGATGGGAAAGTTTCAAAGCAATCAATGGAATATGGAAAGGGCAGCCGGAGCAAGTTTTACGATATTTCCAATCAAATGTCAATTCTTGAAAACAAAGTTTTAAATGCAACCAAAGAGCAGGTTGAATTAAGCTTTTGGATTTGATTGCAATCATAGACTAGGGATGGACAACTTTTTAATTTCAAAATCCACGAACAGTAATCGGTATTAGAGTGACATACAATTTATTTTAATGCCATCGGGAACTTACGTGATCTGTCCTTCTTTTGTGGGTCTCAAATTAAATTATTACACTGTGTTGCACAGTGTAGGAAAATAATCCAATAGATTATGTAAGTAGAGCTACGATAAAAAGACACGAGTTTTTGTCGTTTTAAATTTTAGCACTGCAAAGTAACCTACATAAAGGGGCAAGATACCCTCTCTTCAACGCTTTTGAAGATTTTCGGATTAAGATTCCTTGAAATCCGAGCATTTTAGCCATATATTGAGCCTTTGGCAATATTGCAGATAAAACCATTAAAGACAGTATTAAAGTCGGACGGGGCCGACTTTATGATACCCTACACCACTTTCCAAATTTTTGGAGCTCCGCATAACAATTAAAAGTTTTTATGGGAGAATTCAATCATACACGCTATAATAATAATTTAAAGTTCAAAAGACTAAATATGCCGAAGCATTTGTATCTTTTAAAATCGGATTTGTACTGCCCATTTGGTTACACAATTAATTTGGAATCGAATAAAGATATATATGGGAGTTATATCCAAATCGGAACCGATCTCGATAAAATTTGTCAAAGATATTTCTGAGCTGTATTTGATATATTTCCCTGAATATCGTTGTTGCGGAGTGCATATTACGGCTGTGGTGGGAGCTATAGCTATATCTGAACTGATCTTCACCAAACTTGATATACTAGATTCTAGACTCAATTCGGTCGTAAGTGCCAAATTCCATTCCATTTAAAAAAAATATTAGACGTTTTGTGCACAATAAATGGTAAATCGGACAAAGTTATATATGGGAGCTATATCCAAATCTGAACCGATCTGGATACAATTTAGCAAATGTATTTCTGAGCTGCATCTGCTGAAATGCGGCCTGCGTTTTGTTCACAAGAATACATGGACAGACGACCGGGTAAATGCCCTAAGGGTAAATGTTTTAAAGGGCTTTACATACATTTCCCAAGATTTTGTGTAGATCTTTGATATTCTATGGAGATTGAGCTACTTGAAGAATCACTATTTAAAAAATAATTATGTCGCTCCACGATAATGCCAGATAAGGATCCTTTAGAAATCCTCGTATTGTTATTAGTAATATTGATGAAAATACTATGCACCTAAAATAAACGATACATGAGTCTGTCATAATCTACCCAGTTCTTCCTTTATTTATTTTTGGAAAAACTCTAGTTTAGTAAAAATTCTCGGATTTTTTTAAATTTTTTTCTAGAGGTAGTTTTCAGGATTCTTGATGTGATTCAGGAAAAGTATTTTTTATTGGGGAACGGATCCGGATACCCGGATATTTAAATCAAAAGTCTAGGTCTTCTAAAAAATTGCTGATTTTTTGGACCCGGATTAAAAAAAAAAATCCCAAAAGTCGAAAAAGGTCCCATTTTAGGAGTCCACAGAATATATGCCAAATTATAGCCAACCTTTCCAGAATGCTGCAATTTATCTTATTATCTTCAATGGATCCAGGGATATGGGTCTTTTTGGATTCTTTTAAGTTCTTTCAAAATGGTAGAGGGTATTAACAGAAATTACCTGTTTTTTTACTTGTCTATACTGAAAACATTATATCAATGTACTGAACATAAAAAACAATTAAAAAAGCAGCTAAGTTCGGCCGGACCGAACTTTTAATACCGTCGTATGGGCGTTATACGATATCGCGGACCTATTTAGGCAATACCAATTCCAGGGGGGTATTTTATTATTATACAATATGGTGGACCTATATAGACAATACTAGTCTAGGGGGTAAAGTACTCAGAAGTAACTCTTTATGCAGAATTCCCAACAATTCCATTGAAAAATATGGATATAATCATCATATCACCGAATATCTGTGGGTACCCCACAATTCCATTGAAAAATATGGCTAAAATCATCATAACACCGAATATCGGGGGGTACCATTATATGGGGTCATGGACCAATGTAGCCCATCTTTGAACTTGGCCAGCAGACAAAAGACTGATCCTTGCAAAATTTTAGCTTCCTATCTTATTTCGTTTTGACTATAGCGTGATTATAATACACGGACGGACAGACAGGGCTTAATCGTCTTAGAATTTCACTCTCATCAAGAATATATATACCTTGGTAGGTCTAAAATTATTATTTCGATGAGTTGCAAACCATTTATACCCTCCATGCAATGCATGATGGAGGGTAAATTTGATAGTATTTAGTACTTTTCGTACTTTTTGGTACGTTTTTAAAAATATAACTCATTATGTCAACCCCCACCTCACAAAAATGGCATTAATACCAAATTTCAGATTTCCAGCTCTATACCTTTCTCTTATAATACCATCAAAACAATACCATTTATTACGTTATAGTACGTATTTCCAAATCCACTTTCAAATCACAAACCTAAACACTAACAGTGACCCCAATATGCACCCAAACCCAAATTTTACCAAAATTAGTACCCTTTAGTACAATTCTTGTACTGAGCTCAAATTTCAAAAATCACATCCTTACATCTTCCCTAGTTCCCCAACTTGGTTCTTATACCAAAAGCCACTTATTTGTCTCGTTCCTATAATTATAGTACTTTGAGTACACTTTCAGTTTGAATTTAAAAAATTGCTACCTTGAAGAAGAGGGAAATATCGGAATTCCAAGCATAATGCTAATAGACGTGTACCGTGTTCTCAGTAAAATAGTTAGTATATATATTTGGTAGAGTTCAAATTTAATGAGCCCTCCCGATTTTAAAGGTTTCAAAAGAATTTCTAAACAAAATTAGCTGTAGTTTGGCGATTTACGTTCTAAAGGGACATTAACCCACCAGAGTTCCAAAATTCACTCGATTATAGTGAAATTTAGTAATAATGGACCATATTCAGTTTAGAAATTCCTTTGCCGAATTTGTATACCCTCCACCTTGAAATAGAGGGTATATTAACTTTGTCATTCCGTTTGTAACATCCCTAAATATTCGTCGTAGATCCCATAAAGTACATATATTCATAATCAGCATAAAATTCTAAGTCGATTTAACGATGTCCGTCTGTGATATTTCGGTCCACGTTTTGGTATAGTCCCCATATAGCGACACCTCCCGATATTCGATATTTCGATGATTTTTGCCACATTTTCCCATGAATATGTCTAAAAATTGGTACTTGTGGGTCATAATGGGTTCTAATTTTTTCTTTATCCTAAGGTAGAGATTATTAAAAGTACTGTCCGGCCGAATTTAATGTTTTTTGACTTCATTCTTATACCCTACAACACTATGTTTGATTTGGCCAAAAATTATGTAACACCTCGAAATATTGGTTTCCCACATAGGAAAGAATATATGGGTCTTCCTAGCTCGCCGAGCTGAGTCGATCTAGCTATGTATGTCCGTCTGTCCATGTTAATTTGTAATCAAGCTACAGGTCGCAATTATGAACCGATCCTCACGAAATTGAAAATGGAGGTGGGGTTAGGGTCAGTATAGAACCCTATTGTTTTTGGAGATGATCGCACTATATTAAGGGGTTGAAATGGACCAAAAACTGAAAAAATTCCTGATTTTGCAGTTGCTCTATAGGTCACAATTGTGAACCAATCGACGCGAAAATTTACGTGAAGTTAGAGTTTGGTACTGGGCAGAAACCTACCAATTTGAGCGTCCATCGGACAATAATTAGCGGGTAAAATAGACCCTAACTTTTATGTAAGAAATTAGAAAAATTTCCACTAAACCGCGAATATTTTTAATCCCAGCCAAATCACAAATACATTAAAATATCACTTCTGACCATTACGGTGATGCTAATAGCCAAGAAATCGGATATATAGCAAAATAGGTAAAATATATATGTAAAAAAATGATCTTATTTATTCTGCTTATAAATCAAGAACCGCTCGGCCGATTTTCACAATTCCCATCAATTCGGAATGGTCTTTTGCCAGAAAAGCAGAAAATCTAAAAAAATGTACCAATAAAAAAGGGAATATCATTTGTTTTTTTTTAACCTTTTGTCATATTTTTTATCGCATACGATTTTTTCAATTTGACTTACAATTTTGAATTGTAAATTTTCTAAATGTTTACACCCACCAACACTACGTGTTGTGGGTATTATATTCATGTCGCAATTATCGTCCGATCCTCACGAAATTTGGAAAGGGTGTAGGGGTAGGGTCAGAATTAAGGCCTATTGTTCTTAAGATGTACGCCTAGAGGTGCAAGTGGACTAAAAACATTTAATTTTTTATAATTTTGTAGTCGCTCTATAGACAACAATTGAAAACTAATCGACACGGAATTTCGCATCAGAAGAGAGTTAAGGACAGGGAAGAAGACTAGTATTTTGGATGACCATTGTATTATATTTAGCTGTATAATGGACCACAACTTTCACAACCTTTGCCAAATTCTCCGGGCCAAAAAACTAATGGTAACCTCTGGGCGGGGCTCTTTGACAATATTTCAAAAACGAAATCTTCCAAAATGGATTTGGATGTAAGGGGACTTCGAAAATATTGTAGTGTTGTAGAGTATCACATGGTCTGCCCCGCACGACTATAGCCGTTGCTCACTTGTATTTTATTAGATTTTTCCTTTAGTCTCCTTTAAATATAATTTGCTTGAATTATTTTCTGGCAGCAAAGGATTGTAGAGATTTTCACCTATTTTTTGAGTCTTTACCTAATGACTTTTTGATGGATAATAAAATCAATTTGTTCGCCGTTTCAAAAATGTAAATAAATGCCAATAACATGTGTTTTAAAATATTCCATTGAAGCTTTTTCTCGATACCATTACATCTGGTGGTGACCTATATAAGGTGTGGGTGGTAAACCTTATGTAAATAAACAAATAAAATGTAATAAAGATTAATATTGACATTCGGCTGTCATGATTTATCCTCTCATATCAATCAAACCATGATGTACACTTCAATGAAATGTTTATTATTTCCCAATTTTGGAAAAATTCAAGAAAACTCCCAGAAGATTGCACAAATGAATTCGTTTATTTTCATGTGTCTCGTGGCCAGTCATGTTTGATGTTAGCAATAAATAAAATGGGGAAATTTATTTATTTGCTTTTTCTTTAAGACAAGGGATTTTAAAGTTATAAGTTTATTTGAATTTAACTTAATTTATTTCTATCAATAAATATTTCAAATTGAATATTTATTTTCTTGTTTTACAAAATACCCAAAGAAAAATGTAATCCCAAAAACCAAAATTGACTAATGCCACAAGCTAATGAACATGCTAATCAAAATCGCATTTTGTTTATGTTTGAAGACCACAGACTTAAACTCATTTATGGAAGCATTTTGACCTAATACACCGATTTCTCTAATTAATGATAAATGGTGTGAAATTAGGAGAAAATCCCAACTGGCCCTAGATTTGTCATTTATTAGAAATTTGAACACAGCGACATTTGTTGGTCATGTCCAATAATATTTCATGGTCTGGTTTGTTCCTAAATATTGGATCAAAATCACTTTTTATACCCTACACCACATTGTGGTAAGGGTATTATGTCCCTGTGCATTTGTTTGTAACATGGAGAAGAAAGCGAGATAGACCCATAGTTATTTTTGAGGATCTTCATAGGATCACTTTCTGAGTTGATATATGCATGACATTCCGTCTGTCCATGTATTCCTGCGAACAAAATGCAGGTCGCATTTATTATCCGATTGAAATTAAATTTTGCACAAATCATTTGTTTGGCCCAAGGACGAACCCTATTGAAATTTGAGATAATCGGTAAAAATTTAGATATAGCTCCCATATATATCTTCGTCCGATTTGCTTTTTACTGTGCACCAAACGTGTAATATCAGCCCGAATAGTTTGGAATTTTTCACATACAACAAAATAAGGCCTGAAAATAAGTATGCCAAATTTGATCGAAATCGGTTCAGATATAGATATAGCTCCATATATATTGTTCATCCGATTTGTATTTTTTGTATTGTAACAACAATATTTGGGGATATATATCAAATGCAGCTCAGAAACACCTTTGCTAAATTTTATCGAGATCAGTTCAGATTTGGATATAGCTACCATATATAACTTCGTCCGATTTACTTTTTATTGTGCACCAAACGTCTAATATTTGCCCAAATGGGATGGAATTTGGCACATACGACCGAGTTAAGTCTAGAAGGTAGTATGCCAAATTTGGTGAAGATCGGTTCAGATAAAGCTATATATATATATATATTTTCATATTCAACCGAATTTGGTGAAACTCGGTTCGGTATATCTATTGCTCGAATAAATATTTATACCCTACACCACATAGTAAGGGTATTATGTCTTTGTGCATTTGTTTGTAAAGTGGAGAAGAAAGCGAGATAGACCCATAGTTATTTTTGAGGATCTTCATAGAATCACTTTCGGTGTCGATTTATGCATGTCTGACCGTCCGTCCGTCTGTCCACGTATCTTGTGAACAAAATGCAGGTCGCATTTATTATCCGATTGAAATGAAATTTTCCAAACAATATTTGTTTGGCCCAAGGACGATTCCTATTGAAATTGTTGATAATAGGTTTAAATTTAGATATAGTTCTCATATATATCTTCAACCGATTTAGGGTTATTTGTGCAGCAAATATCATGCCAAAGAAATAAACTTGGGCACATCCAACCAAATTCGGTCTAAAAGCAAGTACATCAAATTTGATGAAAATCGATTCAAATATAGCTACAGCTCCCATATATATGTTTCATCCGATTTGGGGCTTTAAGTCACACACAACCGTAATATGCACTCCACAACAATACTCTTTGGTACCAAATGTCAGATACAGCGTAGAAGTAATAGTTTATAATTTTATCAAGATCAGTTCAGATTTGGATACAGCTCCCATATACAGGGTGAGATAAAAAAACGGCAACAAAGTCAAACACCATAATTTTTACATTTTCTTTTAAATTTTATTGCATGAAGGCAAAACATGTCGGAAATAGCATCAAATTTCAGAAT
The DNA here is from genome assembly GCF_030504385.1 of Musca domestica. NCBI lineage: Eukaryota > Metazoa > Arthropoda > Insecta > Diptera > Muscidae > Musca > Musca domestica. The sequence continues at coordinate 20,017,952 of NW_026712363.1, read as the reverse complement.
AAGTTTAGATTTGTTCGAATTGGTCACCTTTGGCACGAATTATGGCCTTCATAATGGCCAATGAAACAGCCACACGCTGCCCGAATGTTGCTCTGTGGTATTTTGGTCCATTCCCGGTGAAGCGCTTGCTTGAAACGATCGGCACTTTGGTATTTTTTAATGCCAACCTTGCTTTCCAAAATACTCCAGACACAATAGTCCAACGGATCGGTATCCGAAGATTTTGGTGGCCATTGTGCGCTGGAAAGCGAGGAACCTAATTTTGTAACCACTCTTGGGTGGCGCGTGCTGAGTGCGATGGTGCTGAGTCCTGTTAGAATGTCCAAGTTCTGCGGCCACAATGTTTTCGTGCCTAAAGCTTTAATACACCCTCCAGAATATTTTCACGATAATATTCGGTATTTATTCTGATACCACGGTCGATTAATACGCTCGGAGAGCGACCATCGGCTGTTATGACAGCCCACACCATAACCATGGCCGGCGTTTGAGTTCAGCTGACCTCTTTGGCAAGTAAACACGATCATTTTGTCTGTTTAGGAACTGCTAGACAACGAATGTTTTCTCATCGGAGACGGAGAAAACCAAATTCGGCAGTTCCCCACTTTCGATCAAGCGAAGCAACTCTTTAGATCTTTTGAGTCTATTTTATTTCTGTTGCGGTGTAAGTTCGTGCACTTTTTGGAATTTCAATGGCTTTAGCTCGAGCTCATTTTTCAATATTTGCCGAATGGAATATTGAATATGTTCAGCTCACGAGCCATTTTTCGGTCACTGCGACGCGGGTTTTGATCAAGTTGCTTCTTTACCATTCGAACAATTTCTGCTGATGTTGCTGTTTTCTTCCGTCCATTTCCTTGACGTCAGGCTACGCTATCAGTATCACGGTAAAGAGCGATGGTACGAGACACAAAAGATTTATTCACATTTAAATGCTGGAGTGGTCTAACGATAGCCACTTTGATTTTCCAGCCCAATATAAAAAAATAACACTATCACGCTTGAATTCCGTCACGAATAACTTTTTTTCTGGAAAATTCTCACCAAAATGCTTTTGTACGCTTGTAAACAATATAATGAGCTGTCATTTTAACAGCTGTCGGACGAGTGGCTTAAAAATGACAGCAGTCTGAAGTTGGTTGCAGTTGTTTCATATCAGCCTGTATATGTTTCATCCGATTTGGGATTTTAAGTCCCTCGGATTCCTAATACGAACGCCACAAGAATGATATTTGGTACCAGATATCAGATACAGCCCAGAAAAAAGTACCTAAAAAATCGGTTTGTATTTGGAAATATCTTATATATGGTATCCGATATCAAGTTTATTGTGTACCAAATTGCTAATATCAGCAAAAATGTACTGAATCTTAGCAATTCCGACTGAATTCACCCTAGAAACGAATACGAATTCGCATTAAGGGAATATCGGTTCAGATATAGCTATAGCTCCAATATATATGTTTCATCCGATTTGATGTTAAAGTCCCCCATATGCACTCCACAGCAATGATCTTTAATAGCAGGTATCAGATACAGCTCAAAAATAAGTGCCTAACAATTTTTCAAGATCGGATATATTTTTTATATAGCCGATAACAGGTCTATTGTGCACCAAATGACCAATATCAGCACAAATGGACTGAATTTTGGCACTTCTAACGGGAGCTATTGCTCCAATAAATGTTATTTTGTACTAGAGGTGTAAAGAATCTTTGAAAATCGATTCAGAGTTTGATACTGGTCCCAAATTGTGACTACTCTAAAGCCATGGTATTATCTACTTCACATAAATTGCCAATATAAACTTTTTTGTTACGGTGTAGGGTATAATATAGTCGGCCCCACCCGACTTTTGACATTTCCTTACTGGTTTTGTGATCATTTCAGTTCAATTCTTTGAAAATCGATTCAGAGTTGGATACTGGTCCCAAATTGTAACTACTGTAAAGCCTTGGTATGATCTACTTCACATAAATTCCGAATATAAACTTTTTTTGTTACGGTGTAGGGTATCATATAGTCGTCCCCACCCGACTTTTGACCTTTCCTTACTGGTTTTGTGATAATTTTGTATGCAGTTTTGAGAATTTATAATGAGAAGCGAAGCAGGCCACCAGCAACATATCTATGGTCATTATGAGATCCCCAAACAAATCTCTGACTAACTCCAACTCCAACCACAACTAAACAGCGATTTATATTCAGTTTTGGCATCTGCTTGAACTACATAAGAAATGTTAACCATAGCAATGCCACCAAGTCAAGCCATGCCGAGCAAAGCCTCCATAGGTGGTTAATCACCAATTAAATACAACATTGGTAAAATTTGTAAATTCAAATGATTTCTTTGCTCCAAAAATGAAAGAACATAACTTGGTTTTCGTGTTTATGCGATTTGTCACTTGTTACGTGCGATCATCGATTTAGGAGTTCCCCTACCACTTCGTCATCTGACAATGATGTTACCAAAGTTGAAATGAGCTGGTCTTAGTGGAGGCATCATACACTTCTTGGAACAAAGATCTCAAAATGAACCCCACTTAACCACAGCCAAAACAAAACGAAACAACAAAACATTCAAATCCACACCAACAACAAACCACTTGGAACACTCAGCTTCGATTGAACATCGAACGTAATTTGTTATTCAAATTCTTTGTAAATGATCTGAAGTTACAGATACACGAAAATCCACCACCACCACCACGAACGGCACAGGCAGGCATGCATCCATTTAGCCACCAGGCCGAAGAGTGCCCAAAAAGAAAGATCATTATTTTCCTATGGAGGAAATAAATCTTTTTTAATAAAATGTACCACGGGAACATGTACCCTTAAATGGCTAAAATGGTTACTAAACACGAAACGTGAACCTGATGTTGTTTAAGGCCTTAAATGAACTGAACTCCTCTCGTTTACCTTATTCGATTGGAATTAATAGTGGTATTGTTTGGTGTGTTGTGCTGTGTTTTTTTTTTTTGGGAAACAATGTCATTTACTCGGCTGACAACCAATAGATTATTGGCAACATGTCACTTTGGAAATTAATGAACTACTAGGAATCTACTACTGGAGTTATTGGGAAATTAAGTTTGACTTCTTTATGGACTTTATCTCAACATGAACTAAATAACTCACAGAAAAAATAAAGTAGATAAAATTAACAAATAAATATCATTCAAATGATATGCACCCTGAAAAATTCATTTATTTTAAAAATGTACCATTTTTGGCGGACATATGACAAAGAATGAACCTACATATCCAACTTTATATTGCAATGTGATAACTTTGAAGAGACCTGGAAAATAATTTCGCTGAGAAATTATGAGAAATAATGAGTGAGCCGAAAAAGCCAATATTAGTGCATATTTTCTGCCTCGTAACTGGGATATTAAAAGTTTGAAGTAGATCGAAAAGTAGTGTTACTTAAGTAATTATTATGCTAATTTGACCTTTTGGGGGCAGGTACGAAAAACAATGAGGGCCAATATTTTCAATGTTCAACGGATCTCATTTTGAATATTTTGGTATAATCTCAATTCTAGGTTTATTTACCCTTTGCCATATATAGTATGGAGGGTATATAAAGTTTTTCATTCCGTTTGCAACTCATAGAAATAATAATTTTAGACCTAACGAAATATATTCAGGGTGAGATGAAAAAACTGCAACCAACTTCAGACTACTGTCATTTCTAAACAACTCGTCCGACAGCTGTTAAAAATATTTCAGTGACTGCTCATTATATTGTTTACAAGCGTACAAAATCATTTTGGTAAGAATTTTCCAGGAAAAAAGTTATTCGTGATGGAATTCAAAGGTGATAGTGTGATTTCTTTATATTTCGCTGAAAAATCATAAGAGGCTATTATTAGAACACTCCTAAATGCGAATAAATCTTTTGTGTCTCGTACCATCTCTCGTTACCGTAATACTCGTACCGTAGCCTGACGTCAAGGAAGTGGACGGAAGAAAATAGCAACATCAGCAGAAATGGTTCGAAAAGTAAAGAAGTGACTTGATCGAAACCCGCGTCGCAGTAGCCGAGAAATGGCTCGTGACCTGAATATATCTTAATATTCCATTCGGCAATTATTGAAAAATGAGTTCGGGGTAAAGCCAATGAAATTTCTAATAGTGCTTGAACTTACACCGCAACAAAAAAAAAAAAAACTCAAGAGAGCTAAAGAGTTGCTTCGCTTGGCCGAATGTGGTGAGCTGCCGAATTTGGTTTTCTCCGATGATTGTCGGTGGTCGGTCTCCGCTCGTATTAATCGACCGTGACATCTGAATAAATGCCGAATATTATAGCGAAAATATTCTGGAGGGTTTTTTTAAAGCCTTGGGCACGCAAATATTTTGGCCGCAGGCCTTGAACATTCCAACAGGACTCAGCACCATCACACTTAGCACGCGCCAGCCTAGAATGGTTACAAAATGAGGTTCCTCGCTTCCTTTTCAGCGCACAATGGCCACCAAAATCTCCGGATACCAATCCGTTGGACTATTGTGTCTGGAGTATTTCGAAAAGCAAGGTTGGCACTAAAAAATACCAAAGTGTCGATCACCTCAAGCAAGCGCTTCGTCGGGAATGGGCCAAAATACCGCAGAACAACATTCGGGCAGCGTGTGACGGTTTCATTGGCCTTTCGAAGACCATAATTTTTGCCAATAGTGTCCAATTCGAACAAATCTAAACGTATTCTGAAATTTATTGCTATTTCCGACATCTTTTGTTTTCATTCAATAAAATTAAAAAAGATGTAAAAATTATGGCGTTTTGATTTGTTATCTTACCCTGTATGTTCTTGATCAGGGTAAAATTCTTCGGCGATTAAACCCTGTTAAACCGTAAATGAATTAAGATATGCAGCTAAAATTTTACACAAACCAGTCTTTCGTCTGCAGGCAAGTCCCCATATAATAGCACCCCCCGAAATTCGGTGTTTTGACGATTTTAGCCATTTTTTGAAATTGAATTGGGTGAAATTGTACACAAGGAGTTTTTTTGGGCGTACTTCATCCCCTGAAAGAGAATTACATAGGTCTACTATAGCGTATATCCCCCTTATAACGGTACCTCCCGATATTCGATATTTGGATGATTGTAGCAAGATTTTTCAAAGGAATTATTTAAAAAACCACACAAGGAGTTCCTTCTGAGTACTTTACCCCTGGAAGAGAACTGTCTATATAGGTCCACGATATTGTGTAGTCCCCATAAAACGGTAACACCCGATATTCGGTATTATGATGATTTTGGCGACATTTTTGACCGGAAACGTTTCAAATCTCGTAGCTAAAGTTCGTAATGGGTACTACAACATATTACAAAAAAAAAAAAAAAAACTGATGCAGGATTACGTCTTAGTATAGCCCAAATAACAATTTTCTTTGAGCGGTATTTTTTACAGATTTTATTTGGAATTTTTTCAAGTTCCTTCAAAATGGTGGAGGGTATTAAAAGCTCGGCCTGGCCAATCTTATCGGTTTTTACTTGTTTGTTTTTTTTAATTTTTTCAAATTTTGTGTGGAAACTAGATATAATACAGGGTTTTTTTCCATTCCAATCGACGAGGCTTGTCCGCAGGCAACATTCTTTGCGTCAATTAAATTTTGTACGGGAACAAATGTAAATCAATGCGAATAATCCGTTGTAAAGTGGGCCGAGCCATGCCCAACTGCTGAGAACGGCGTTTTTGCGATGTTCTTGGGGACCTCTCAACACTGGCTCGTACGGCAGCGATATTCTCGGCCGATCGCCTTGGTCTACTTTTATATGGCCCTTCGGATTAGAAAGAGCCTTACCAGTTGGAAATTGTTCGTATAAACGCTTGATGGTGTTCTTAGAATGCGCACTTCTTACATTTTTTAATGTTTTAAAAGCACGTTGAGTTTTCACAATTTACTTCTTCTGTTGAATGTAAATTTCAACTATTTCAGAACGCTCGCGTGGCGTGTATTGGTTCATGGTAAAAATCTGCTTGATCTGACGCTTTTTTGAAAAATTTGTTAACTTTTTGTGGGGAAAATGATAAAAGGAGGTCCATCTACGGACTATTTTTTTTCTTTGGTAAAAATTATTACGATGTAGCATGTTTTTACTAAGTCGAATATTTCCTGCTACAGTTGTGCAACAACTTGTCGGCCAGAGATACATACGGATGGGCGGACGGAAATGGCTAGATCGGCTCCAAATCTCGTCTTGAAACGGATTTTATTCTAGAACCACTATGGTCGTATCAAATGGCAAAAAACTCCTGTAGTAATGAGCCGGAAGAAATAAATGGCGACATTTCGATAAGATTTCAATAATTCTGAAAACCAGCACCTCTGGGTTGTTAAATGCTATGACTCGGAGGACATCGAGGTGAAGTTATAACAAATCACAATTCCATCCATTTCGACTGACAAATTTGTCTAAGACCTTCAAAAAGCTAAAAAGGCCACGTTTGTGACAGCAACTATACAAATACAGAAAAACAGGAGGTATACCTTCCGCCATGCTATGGAGGGTATATTAACTTTGTCATTCCATATGTAACTCCTCTAAATGATCAAGTTAGACCTAGAATTTAAAACTCTAAGTCGATCGACACCCCTTTGTCTGTCATTTGTAATCACGCTTTTATTGGAACGAATTAAGATGGAATGCTAAAATTTTGAACACATGTGTATTTTGTTAGTAGGCAGGTTAAGTTCATAAATGAGCCATGTCGGTCCAGTTTTCGTATAACCCCCATATAACGGTACCTCCCTTAATACGGCATTTTTATGATATTAACGGCATTATTCACCGGAATTGTCTCCAATTTTGTTGTTGTCTACTACAGTCTATGACAAAAAATATAGCCCCATATGAGGATACCTCCCGGCATTCGTTATTTTGATGGCTATATTATTCACCGGAATTGTTTCGTATTTCGTATTTAAAGTTCGTAATAGATACTACACCCTAGCCCACATATACCAAATTAAGGGAGGACATTAGCGGCATTATTCGCCGGAATTGTTTCAAATTCCATATTTGAAGTTCGTAATTGTACTGCAGCCTTTGACAAAAAACTACTTATGACTGAAGTTTTTTTTTTATTAATTTCTTATCTCTAATTTCTTTCCAGACTGGCCAACCTAGCTGATTTTTTGCTTCGTTAATTTGACTTACAATATTGAATTGTACGTTTTGTAATATTTTTTGCACCTTACAACACTATTCCTATGGCCAATATTTTCCGGTCGCAATTATTTTCCGATCTTCACAAAATTTTGCATTTGGGTAGGGCTAGGATTAGAATAGAAGCCTACTATTTTTGATCTACTTCACATGAATTCCCAATATAAACTTTTTATTACAGAAGCTAGAGTTGACTGATAGCTAATAACAAGTAAAAGAACTTTAAGTTCGGCCGGGCCAAACTTTTAATACCCTCCACCTTAGGATAAAGGAAACATTAGAAAAAATACCGAATATCGGGAGGTACCGTTATATGGGGGCTATACCAAATCATGGACCCATACATGCAATGTTTAGCCACCGGAGCTAGAACCCACTATGACTTACAAGTACAAATTTTCAGACAAATACGTGAAAAAATGTGGGAAAAATCATCAAATTACCGAATATCGGGAGGTACCGTTATATGGGGGCTATACCAAACTGTGGACCTATAATTACAATGACTCGCCACACGAACTGGGACCCATTATGATCTACAACTACCAAATTTTCAGAGAAATTCGTAAAAAAATGTGTCAAAAATCATCAAAATACCGAATATTGGGAGGTACCGTTATATGGGAACTATACCAAATCGTGGACCTATACATACAATGTTTCGCCACACGAACTAGGACCCATTATGACTCACAAATACCAATTTTTAGACAAATCAGTGAAAAAATGTGGCAAAAACCATCGAAATACCGAATATCGGGAGGTACCGTTATATGGGGGCTATACCAAATCATGGACCCATACATGCAATGTTTAGCCACCGGAGCTAGAACCCATTATGACCTACAAATACCAATTATCAGACAAATACGTGAAAAAAATGTGGCAAAAATCATCAAATTACCGAATATCGGGAGATACCGTTATATGGGGGCTATACCAAAGCGTGGACCTATAATTACAATGACTCGCCATACGAACTGGGACCCATTATGATCTACAACTACCAAATTTTCAGAGAAATTCGTAAAAAAAATGTGTCAAAAATCATCAAAATACCGAATATTGGGAGGTACCGTTATATGGGGACTATACCAAAACGTGGACTATACATAATGTTTCGCCACAAGAACTAGGACCCATTATGACTTACAAATACCAATTTTTTAGACAAATCAGTGAAAATAATGTGGCAAAAACCATCAAAATACCGAATATCGGGAGGTACCGTTATATGGGGGCTATACCAAATCATGGACCCATACATGCAATGTTTCGCCACCGGAGCTGGAAACCATTATGACCAACAAATACCAATTTTTAGACAAATCCGTGAAAAAATGTGGCAAAAATAATTAAAATACCGAATATCGGGAGGTACCTTTATATGGGTGCTATACCAAAACGTGGACCTATACATGCAATGTTTTGCCATACGTACAGGGACCCGTTATGACCTACAAATACCAATTTTCAGACAAATCCGTGAAAAAATGTGGCATAAATCATCAAAATACCGAATATCGGGAGGTACCGTTATATGGAAACTATACCAGAACGTGGACCGATATATCTCATTTTTAATACCAATCATCCTAGACACAATACCAATTGCTCTGCTAAATTTTGGCGCTCTACGTCAAATAATGTGGGCTGTATCGTGATTTCAACAGACAGACAGACGGACATCGTTAAATCGACTTAGAATTTTATGCTGATTATGAATATATATACTTTATGGGGTCTACGACGAATATTTAAGGATGTTACAAACGGAATGACAAAGTTAATATACCCTCCTTTCCAGGGTGGAGGGTATAAAAAGGATAGACCAATTTTTAAGGAATATGTCTTAAAGATCTGGACCATGGATATCATACAAAAATTCGATAATAAATAAATTTCCTTGAAAACTCTATGTTAACCAAAAATATTCTAGATGTTAAAAATTACAGGTACAAATATGTCATTTATAAAGCGGTAAACTTTTCATATATTTTCGGAAAATTTCAAGAGCTAATATAGTCATAAAAATAACACCGTATCCTTAATAAGTTAGTAAAACCCTGTTACCAAAAAAAAAATAAGCTTAGTGATTACATAGAGGGAAAATACAAAAGAGCCCTCAATCCAATTTACAAATATTCCGGTCAAATGAGTCAGCAGCGCAAGCCAAGGGCTATGGGTTGAAATGAAAAAAAAATAAATTCTTTGATAAAATTGTGATATGCAAACTGACTGCTTGGCTGGCTGACTGGCTAGCAGATATCATCCAGAAAAATTCTTAACATCACCGCCAACTTCACGACCAATCAATTTAAAAGCGATGTTAATCTGATGGTATCGTTTTGTGCCCCCGAGTTAAAAATTCGTTCATCAGTTGGTTTGTCGCACTACGTCGTGTGTTATTCCGACAGTTATCCCCAATTTCAATTTAAATGCAAAAACCGCACACAAAACAGTTTTGTCTATACAAACGTTCCCGAACGGACAATACATTGGAAGAAGGGATGGGATGGAATGGGATGACCTGGCATGGATGTGGCAATAACTGTAAAATAGTGGCGGTGTAAATTAACTGAACACAGGATAAAAGTGCCCGTGAGAAGTTAAGGATGAATGGGACAGTGGTTTATTGGAGAAAATGAGTAGTGGAGGGTAAATTGGAGAGCAAATTATTAGAAGAACATGCATAACACAAGAACAACACAAAATATCAAAATTTGGCTAAATTATTTGCAAAATATGATTAAAATTTAAAAAAATGCTTGAAATCTTGTTTTATCCTTAATTAAGGACTATACCATTTTTATACCCTACACCACAAGGTGGTCAGGGTATTATGTCTTTGAGCATTTGTTTGTAACAGGCAAAAGGAAACGAGATAGACCCATAGTTACATCTGATGATCTGCATAGAATCACTTTCTAAGTTGATTTATGCATGTCAGTCCGTTCGTCCGTCCGTCCGTCCGTCTGTCCATGTATTCTTGTGATCAAAATGCAGGTCGCATTTATTATCCAATTGAAATGAAACTTTGCAAACAACATTTGTTTGGCCCAAGGACGAACCCTATTGAAATTGGAGATAATCGGTAAATATTTAGATATAGCTCCCATATATATCTTCGTCCGATTTGCCTTTTATTGTGCACCAAACGTGTAATATCAGCCCGAATAGTATGGAATTTTGCACATACAACCAAATTAGGCCTGAAAATAAGTATGCCAAATTTTATCGAAATCGGTTCAGATATAGCTATAGCTTCCATATATATTGTTCATCCGATTTGTTATTTTTGTCCTCCGCAGCCGTAAAATGCACTGTGTAACAACAATATTTGGGGAAATGTAGCAAATACAGCTCAGAAATACATTTTCACAATTTTATCGAGATCGGTTCAGATTTGGATATAGCTCCCATATATAACTTCGTCCGATTTACCTTTTATTGTGCACCAAACGTCTAATATTTGCCCAAATGGGATGGAATTTGGCACATACGACCGAATTGAGTCTAGAAGCTAGTATGTCAAATTTGGTGAAGATCGGTTCGGATATAGCTATAGCTCCCATATATATTGTTTATCCGATTTGTTATATTTGTTACCCACAGCCGTAATATGCACTCCGTAACAACCATATTCAGGGAAATATCTTAAATACAGCTCAGAAATATCTTTGTCAAATTTTATCGAGATCGGTTCAGATGTGGATATAGCCCCCATATATATTTTTATCCGATTTCAGGTTTTTTGTGCACCAAATTTCCAATATCAGTCCAAAGGACCTGAATTTTAGTACTTTCGAAGAAATTCAGACTAAAGCAAATGCTTAAAATTGTGTGGTGAAAATCGTTTCAGATATAGCTATTGCTCCTATACATATGTTCATTCGATTTGGTGGTATTGTCCCTCACATGCGTAACATGCACTCCACGACAATGATATTTGATACCGGACATCAGATACAAGACGAAAATACCTCCTTCAAATTTTATCGAGATCGGTTCAAAATTTTATACACGTTCTATATCCAACTCTGTAGATAACCTCCCGATATTCGGTTTTTTGCTGATTTTCGTAACATTTTTTACGGATTTGTCTAAAAATTGGTATTTGTAATTCGTAATAGGTTCTAGCTCCGGTGGTAGAACATTGATTATTTAGGTCCTCGTTTTCCTATAAAACACATGTAACGATACCCACCGATATTCGGTATTTCGATAATCCTATTCACATTTAACTACGAAATTTTTTCAAATTTGGAGATGACAATTCTTGAAGTATAAAATTGTCATTTCACACTCCTAGAATAGTACTTCTATTTGGGAATAATTCCCTAGAATACTGGTCCATTTTACAAATAGTTTCTATGGGCCATATCCAGTAGGAATAGTCTTACCTTACGAACCAGTGTTTCGCCTAAGATGAGCTATCTGATTGGGCGTTGTATTACACATTCCCATACTAAACCATGTGAATTTTCATTTTTTTTTCCTCCACTTCAGAAACGTTCTCGTTGCAATCAGCCACTGCCAACAGTTAGAATACATTTGGAAGCAAGATGATAATAGCTATGGCGAGAAAATGCCAAAATTGAAGCAATCAGAACAGCCAAACTGTAGCATAAGGTGATGTCAAACAAGCAACGAAGCAAGCAGATAGTCACTAGTTAACCATACATATATATATATATGTGTGTGTGTGTGTTTGTATGTATATCTGTCGAGAAAATGCAAAGGTTTTGTGGTCCACTGCAATCTGCTGCTTCAAATCATGTCTCTTTAATCTAGAACCAAAATGAGCAGCTACCTTTTCAAATTTAACATCTAACCATCTCTGCTGGTGGGTTGGAGAATTGTGGGATTGTCGTAGGGATTTCGCCTCTCCTTAGAAAAAAAAGAGGAACATCTCTGATAAACACATTTCCCAGTGGTGGTGATGGTGGTGGTAAAGCTTTTAAATCTGTTCAGTCCGTTAGTTTGGTTTCGCTTTGCTATTCATCCATCCACCAGCACAAATTCCCATTGTAATTGGTGAGCTTTGCATTGTGGTTGAGGTTAATAGCTGGCCATAAAATCTGGTGCATTTAGGAGTTTTACATCATTAAAACATTGTTTTTGGTTAAGATTTGATTTAATTGTTTTTAAGGTTCACTGGTGGTTGTATAATTTATGTTTCTAGTTTTATTATACCCTCCACCATACTACCCCCCGATATTCGGTATTTTGATGATTTTAGCGACATTATTTACCGGGATTGTTTAAAATTTCGCATGTGAAGTTCGTAATGGATACTTCAGCCCATGCCAGAAAATTGTCTGTGCAGGTCAACGTCTTCGTATAGCTCCCATATAACGGTACCCCCTATATTCGGTATTTTGATGATTTTAGCTACATTATAAACAGATTTTTCTTCAAGTTTCGCATTTAAATATTGTAATAACTTTTGACAAAAGTTGCCTATGCAGGTCCACGTCGTCCTATAGGCATTCGGTATTTTTAAGATTTTAACAGAAGTTTTAACGGATTTTTTTTTTTTGGAAATTGCCAAATTTTTACCAAATGGTGGAGGGTATTAAATGTTCGGTCCGGCCGAACTTACAGCTTTTTTACTTGTTTAAAATTCAATTGGATGAAGATAACTGTATAACTGATTTTTGGCTAAATTGAAATCTTTCAATTTCTATTGATTTAAAGCTTTGCACCTCCAACTGGGAGAAGTTAATAATACCCAGAAAAATTGCGAGTCAAATGAACCGTATACCTTAAAAGGTAATATATAGAGACTATTTATATCCTACAACACTATTTGTTGAGGGTATTATAAATTTGATTGGGCCAAAAATAATGGTTTCCGACATAGAAAACTATATATGGATCTTCCTATCTCACCGAGCTGTTGTGATCTTCTATGTATGTCCGTCTATTCGTCTGGGGTAAGTTTCAGAATAGAACCCTATTGTTTTTGGAGATGATCGCACAATATTTAGGGGTTGAAACGGACCAAAAAAATGAAAAATTCGGACAATATTTAGCGGGTAAAATAATCCGTAACATTTAAGCCAAAAAATACGAAAATTTCCTCTAACACGCGAGTATTTTTGATCCCGACAAAATTACAAATACAATAAGAGGACATTTCTGATCATTAAAGCTATGCTAATAGCCAAGATATCGGATATGTAGCAAAATAGGTAGAATGTATGTAATGTGGAAAAATTGAAACATATCCAGCAAAAACGTGGGAGATGTACCAGCCTAATAATCTTCAAAAGGTATTATTAACAAACTTCTTTCTGCATCAGCAGAACAAATCTCCCTTATTACCAAGTAATGAGTAATGTCAGCACACTCCTTGCGCATTCAACTACAAATCTGAATGTTTTAGGATCTAAACTCAGACTTTGCCATCAACAAATGAAATAAAATTTAACAAGTAACTTCTTCCGAACTTCTAAAACTCTCCAGCATTTTGAAAGAACTTTAAAAATTTCCAAAAAATTCCCTCGAAAAATACGGCTCAAAGGAAATCCGTTACATGGGGGCTATACGAAGATGAAGTCCAGCACAAGTAATTTTTTGTCATAGGCTGTTGTACCCATTACGAACTATAAATACGAAATTTGAAACAATTCCGGTAAATATCACCTCCGAATAAAGGGAGGTGCCTTTATGTGTGGGCTAGATGAAGACGTGGTTGTGGTACTCATTTAAAATATGAAATTTGAAACAATTCCGGTGAATAATGCCCCTCAAGTCAAAGAAATACGGAAATAGAAATATCACCAGATATCGTTATATGGGGCCTATACGAAGATGTCGACATGCATACGATTTTTTTTATCATACGATGTAGTACCCATTACGAACTTTAAATACGAAATTTGAAGCAATTATCTTTTAGGTGGTTTGTGTGACAGAGTTCCACCAAAAGGTAAAATTCGGTTGAATTTAAGAAAATCTATTCAATTTGGGATGATATTACCTATGTGGTGAACCACTAACCGTAAAACCGGATGAAGATTTATATAGAAGATATATACAAAACAGAACCCTTCTCTATAAAATTTGGCAAATGTATTTTCGAGCAGTATTTGATGTGCGGTATCAAAAATCATTGTTGAGGGGTGCCTATTATGTGTGTGAGGGACTTAAACACCAAATCGGATGAAACATATATGTGGGAGCTAAAGCTATATCTGGACCGATTTTCACCAAAATCTGAAGCCTTTAGGTGAATTCCGTCGGAAGGGCCAAAGTTCAGACCATTTTGGCTGATAAAAACCATTTGGTGCCCAAAAAAAAAACCTAAAATCGGATATAAATACATATGGGAGATATATCCAAATCTGAGCTATAGCTATGTCGGAAGCGACTAGATGCACTTGCTTCTAGACTGAATTCGGTGTGATGTGCCAAAATTCGGGTCATTTAGACTGATATTGTCCATGTGGTGCACAACTAACCCGAAATCGGTTGACAATTTATATGGGAGTTACATCCAAATCTGAACCGATCTTGACAAATTTTTAAAGACTTATTTCTGAGCTGTATCTGATATCTGGTACCAAAGATCATTGTTGTGGAATGCATATTACGCATGTGAGGGACTTTAAACCCCAAATCTGATAAAACATATATATATGGGAGCTATAGCTATATCTGAATAGATTTACACCAAATTTGAAGTACTTCTTTCTAGGATGAATTCAGTCGTATTTGCCAAAATTCAGTGCATTTGGGCTGATATGAGCCACTGCACAATGAAACTGATATCGGATAAAGTGATCCTATGAAGATCCTCCAAAGGACCTACCTCACTTCCTTCTCCATGTTACAAGCAAGTAAGCAAAGGCTATAGTCGTGCGGGTGACCATGCGATACCCTACAACACTACAATATGTTAGAAGCCCCCTTACCTCCAAATCCCTTTTTGGAAGATTTCGCTTTTGAAAATCTGTCCTAAACTCTAACTTTATGCTAGACTTAGTGTCCTTCGGTTTCTATTTGTGACCTTTATAACCGCTGCAAATTAGAAACATATTGCGGACATCTTTGAAAACAATAGGCCTAGCCCTTCTGAGCCTAAACCCTTGTCAAAATTTTCATGAGAATTTGTGATTTCGGCGGGATTAAAAATATTCTCGGTTTAATGGAAAATTTAACTGTTATTAAACGCAAATATTATGGGCTATTTCACCCAATAAATATTACCCGATGACCATTAAAATTTGTAGGCTTCTGCCCAGCCCTAAACTCTAGCCACATGATAACTTCCGTTCCATTGCTCCATAATTGCGACCTGTAGATCAACTGCAAAATCAGGAAATATTAAATATTATGCGATCAACTCCAAAAGCAATACGCTTCTATTCTGGCCCTAGCCCCACCTTCACTCTAAAGTTCGTGAAGATCGGAACATAATTGCGACCTGTAGCTTGATTACAAATTAACATGGGCAAACGGACGGACGGACATATAACGCTAAATCGACTCAGCTCGGCGAGATAGGAAGTTCCATATATACTTTCCTATGTGGGAAACCAATATTTCGAGGTATTACATAATTTTTAGCCCAACCAAACTTATAATACCCCCAACACATAGTGTTGTAGGGTATTATTAAGCGATTTTTCTAGATTTTATTATTTTCTGGCAAAAAATGTCAAATTCAGTCCACACGTTTTTGGGTTATAAGCGGTCTAACTAACATCTCCTCCTTTGATATATGAGACTGTATGTATGTATTTTGCTATACATTTATCTCACCCTGTATTCTACTATACGTATTTTGTTAGTTTTATTCTTATTTTCCTTAAAGAAATTGGTGTAATTTGGTTCTGGCGCCAGTTCCGTGAAAAATTAAAATCGGTTAAAATTTTAGTAAAATCCCATATTTAGTGAAGATTTTCAACATTGTTTAAGTCACAATTTTCGATATGAGTTAGTAGCTTTGTGTTTCCACCATCATTGTGTTTTAAAACAACAAATATATGCTCCGATACCAAATGACAAAACTAAACGTAGTGTTACCCCTCCTAATATACCATGGACTTTTCGAAAGAAACAAACTCCAAAAAAAAAAAAAAAAAAAAAAAAAAAACGTATGACATGGTGTGGAGGAAAAGAACTAACATAAAAACCTTCAATTTTTTTGTCGGTTCACCATTTGATGGTTTTTACGGCGAACTTATCTAAATTGGAATTTTTATATTTAATTAATCGTGCTGAACTGTGTTCTGCAAACTGTCATGTTCGCCAAGTTCTAGCCGCTTCTAAACATCGTAAAATTAAAGACTTTATCACGATATGACAATTGTTGGAGTTTTTGTTGGTTTGTTCGCGTTTGGTTTATTTTGCTTCCATCCCTCCATCTTGTCCTCTCACATTCGAAGTAGTAGTTGTGGTAAAGGAAAAGTGCTGGTTCGTTAACTTGGCCTTAACGGTATTACCTAGTATTTGGCAATTTCAATAAGGGCACTTGGTTATAGATAACTCTTAGCCAAGCTGGATGCTGCTGGGCTTTGCTGATGATGTAAATTTAGATGGGTTGCTGTGATTGTGTGTGTGTGTGAGTTTTTCCATATCATTGGTGTTCTCTTTTCGATTTAGATTTGAAAGTTAAAAAATATATGCAATTCAGTTCTGTGTTTTTTTTTCGGTCGCTGCTTGTTCTTGTTAGCGCCATGTTATTGCCAGTTTTCCAATTACATTTACATTAGAAGTTGAATTTTTAATTCCTTACTCTTGGCATAATGTGGGAGGTGGCTGGTTGGATAGCTAGCTGGATGGCTGTCTGACTGAGGGTTACACAATTCTTTGTTTGTTACTGCCAATCGCTGATGGAGATGAGATAAAATTTCAATTTGAACATGTTGTCGTTTCTTGTTGTTTTTTTTTCCTACGGATGCTGGAAAGTGGGGAGATAGATAAATATACACTTTGCAGTAATTTACCAACAAATTTACGTTCAGTTCCATATTGAGGTTTCTCATTTATTATTCATAGAGTTTATTTTAAATAGATTGAAAGTGTTTGCATTTCAGGTTCTGGGGGGAGGTTATTTTAATTGGTCCTGTATATATTAATGTAAAAATAATTGTAATAGATAGGATTTCGTATAGATTTAAATGAAAATTTCTAATTCCGTATAGTTCGATAATGGTGAATTTTTAAGAGTAAAATTAAAAATTCATCATTACTAAGATTAGCGATGCAAAACTTTGTCGATAATAACTTAAAGTTCCTTAAACCGGACTTTGAACAAAGAAATTTGTATATTTCCAATTTTGAGAATTCCTTATCGCCATTGCAGCCTACATCAATCTGTGAAGATCGTACGAGTTAGTTTTGTAGTTCGTAACACATCGAAATACTTATTCACTGATTCAAAGTAGTTATGTGTGTCCATCTGTTCATGTTGCTATGTTATTACTCTACAGGACTAGGTTCAGAACAGAAGCATTAATTACAGAATAGACTTTAAATTTAGAATGATTTCTAAAATAGTCCAATTTTTCATCATAATATTTTATTCTAATCAAGTGGGTTTCAGATTTATAAAACTTTACCTTAAAATATTGTAGTGTAGGGTATAACATCAGAACAACCTATTGTAGCCTCTGCTACATTTTATACCCTACACCACAAGGAGGTCAGGGTATTATGTTTTTGTGCATTTGTTTGTAACAGGCAAAAGGAAACGAGATAGACCCATAGTTCCTTTTGATGATCTGCATAGAATCACTTTCTGAGTTTATTTATGCATGTCCGTCCGTCCGTCTGTCCGTCTGTCCATGTATTTTTGTAAACAAAGTACAGTTCGCATTTATTGCCCTATCCGGATGAAATTTTGCACAAATCATTTGTTTGGCCCAAGGACGAACCCTATTGAAATTGGAGATAATCGGTCAAAATTTAGATATAGCTTCCATATATATCTTCGTCCGATTTGCCTTTTATTGTGCACCAAACGTGTAATATCAGCCCGAATAGCATGGAATTTTGCACATACAACCAAATTAGGCCTGAAAATAAGTATGCCAAATTTTATCGGAATCGGTTCAGATATAGCTATAGCTCCCATATATGTTGTTCATCCGATTTGTAATTTTTGTCCTCCACAGCCGTAATATGCACTCTGTAACAACAATAATTGGGGAAATATATCAAATGCAGCTCAGAAATACATTTGCTAAATTTTATCGATATCGGTTCAGATTTGGATATAGCTAACATATATAACTTCATCCGATTTACCTTTTATTGTGCACCAAACGTCTAATATTTTGCCAAATTGGATGAAATTTGGCACTTACGACCGAATTGAGTCTAAAAGCTAGTATGTCAATTTTGGTAAAGATCAATTCAGATATGGCTATAGCTCCCATATATACTGTTCATCCGATTTGTCATATTTGTTACCCACAGCCGTAATATGCACTCCGTAACAACTATATTCAGGGAAATATATCAAATACAGCTCAGAAATATATTTGCAGATTTTATCGAGATCGTTTCCGATTTGGATATAGCTCTCATATATATTTTTATCCGAATTCAAATTAATTGTGCACCAAATGGGCAATACAAATCCGAATTTAAAAGATGCAAATGCTTCGGCATATTTAGTGCTTTGAACTTGGGTTAGATTTGGACTTATACAGTTCTAACAACGATGTTATGAACTATTTGAAAAGTGTTTGAATATGGCCATAACAGAGTCTTTCCTTAAGTCGCTTTTTATACCCTCCACCATAGCATGGAGGGTATATTAAGTTTGTCATTCCTTTTGTAACACATCGAAATATATATTTTAAACCTCACAAAGTATATATATTCCTGATCAGCATAAAATTCTATGTCGATTTAGCAATGTCCGTCCGTCTGTGGAAATCACTCTAGTATCCGAACGAAATGAAGTAAGTTGTTAAGTTTACTCAAATATGTATTATGTCTGCAGGACTTTTGGTATTGAAAATGGCCTATGTAATTCCACGTCTTCGTATAGCCCCCATATAGCGGTACCTCCCGATATGCGGTATTTTGATGATTTTAGCGACACTACTGGATTGGATTTGTGTGAGCTATATCTAAATTTTTACCGATTATCTCCAATTTCAATAACAAATGTTGTTTGGAAAATTTCATCTCAATCTGATAATAAATGCGACCTGCATTTTGTTCACAAGAATACATGGACAGACGGATGGACATGCATAAATAGACTCAGAATGTGTTTCTATGCAGATCATCAAAAGGAACTATGGGTCTATCTACACGTCTTCGTGTAGCCCCCATATAACGGTACCTCCCGATATGCGGTATTTTGATGATTCTAGCGACATTTTTTACTGGAATTGTTTCAAAATTAATATTTAAAGTTCATAATAAACGCTACGGCTTAAGACAGAAAATGGGCCATGTAGGTCCACGTCTTCGTATAGCCCCCATATAACGGTAGCTCCCAATATTCGGTATTTTGATGATTTTAGCGGCATTATTTACCGAAATTGTTTCACATTTTGCATTTGAAGTTCATAATAGATGCTACAGCCTATCACAGAAAATTATCTGTGCAGGGCCTCGCCTTCGTATAGCCCCCTAATAACGGTACCCCCCGATCTTCGGTATTTTTATGATTTTAGCGACATTATTTACCGGAATTGTTTCAAATTTCGCATTTGAAGTTCGTGAAGTTCGATATTACAGCCTATGACAGAAAATTGCCTGTGCATTATAAACAGATTTTTTTTTCAAGTTTCGCATTTGAATATTCTAATAGCTTGTGACAAAAGTTGCCTATGCAGGTCCACATCGTCGTATAGACTCTAATATACGGCTACATTAGGTATTTTCAAGATTTTAAGAGATTTTTAAGAGATTTTATTTATTTATTTATTTTTTTTTTTTTGAAAATTGTTAAATTTGTACCAAATGGTGGAGGGTATTCAAAGTTCGGCCCGGCCTTTTTACTTGTTTCTTATTAAAAGAATTAAATAAAACTACCTCTAAATACATTAATTTGTAATGCATAGACATTTAATTTTCCACGCCATGGAACAATCAAATTGAAAATAATCATTCTCATTGTAAAAGCCACCTCATTAGTATTAAACTAAATTATGCATGCAATTTCAACGAACTCAATATTACAAACAACTCCTTTTTATTGCTTCCAATCGGCGGACAGTCGCAATACATTTTCAAGAAGTTGTGTTCCGAGTCTTATCGCACCTTATCTCGGCAAATAAAAATTCCAATGAAAAACAACAAACCATAAATTTTGCAACATATCAGTCTAATTAGGAACTAAGTGGATCTCTGTTTTGGGTCTAATCGGCAGAAAAGATCATGCCGCTGCAGTTTTACTGATATTGGAATTGGAAACATTAAATTAAACAAAAACCACAACAACAACAGTAGTAACAAACCGAAACAGACAATAATGAGAATGAAGTGAATGCGACCAACAAAAGGTTGAAATCAATTCCAATGCCATCGACGTTGGGCCAGCCAACGAAACCGAGCCGAATCAAATTGAACTTGTTCCAGACAATTTGATATAATTTTTTCAGCGTTTTTTTTTTTTTTTGTTTCTCCTTTCCAACGAAGAACAAAGGTAGGAAAAACGTTACTACTAGGTTTTTTGTGCTCTTCATGGTCTTTTCCGATCTTATTTAAATGGAATCAAAAATAATGTAGCAAATGTATAAGGACATGCTCCACAACAATCCCACAAGTCTTTGTCAAACCACACCATTCAGACCAACCAACCAGAGAGACTAACCTCGTACAAATCACAATGAGCGATCATACGGCTGATAAGATCACGACATTGTTACTGTTCGATTGATATCAGTTTTAAGTTTATTTCGAAAAAGCTTGTTTTTGTTCGTCGATCGGATATTCTGTTGCTGCCGGAGTTTGATTTTGTTTTCAGAGCTGAAGTGATTTTTATTTCCAGAACAGTGAGGGAGAGACGTTGCACGAAAAAGAAACAAAAGATATATTTTAAAGCAAAAAGTTTCAACATTTATTTCAATTGAAAGCGCCGGATGGTGGTGGCGAAGATGATGATGACGACGATAATGTGAGGTGGATGTAATGCCATCTGAGAACACTAGTCTACCCATGAAGAAAAAGAGAAACTTTTAAAAGCCTGAAAATAATAGGTTTCTATGGGATGTGTTGAAAATATTAGTGAGGTTTTCCTGAGGGGAAATTCGTGTTGGGATGAATTTTTTTTTAACCTTCCACCATGAGAAAAACTTAAGTTAAGGCCTAAGAAAGATTCTTGTTTATATCACAAGTTAGGTCTTCGCAGGGTTTACTTCTAGACGATTGTCATGGGTTCAACCAGAAGTTGGTCGAAATTCAGTAATATTTTATTTATCACCAGAAGGCAAAGCGGGCGTTAGAAAACTCTTCCTTGCGGTGTAGCTCTGTTTTCTAATGGAACGATCTCCCAAGCTTGAATTGATCATCCTGTATTATGTCTTTGAACATTTGTTTGTCACATGGAGAAGGAAGCGAGATAGACCCATAGTTACTTTTTGATGATCTTCGTAGAATCACGTTCTGAGTCCATTTATGCGTACCAAATCGTATGCCCATGTATTTTAGTGAACAAAATGAATTGGTCCAAATGGCCAATATCAGTCCAAATGACCAGAATTTTAGTACATTCGACCGAATTCAGTTTAGAAGCAAGTACATACAATTTAGTGAAAATCGGTTCAGATATAGCTATCGTGGTGCACCAAATGGCTAATAACAGCCCAAATGGACTGAATTTTGGCACTTCCGACGGAATTCAGTCTATAAGACAGTACATCAAATTATTTCATCCGATTTGGTGCTTAAGTCCCTCACATGCGAAATATGCACTCCACAAGAATAATAATAGGTAGCAGATATCAGATTCAGTCCAGAAATAACTCTGTCAAATTTTAACGAGATCGGATCAGATTTGGATATAGCTCCCATATATATTTTTATCCAATTTCCGTATTATTGTGCACCAAATGGCTAAGATCAGCCAAAATGGACTGAATTTAGGCACTTCCGACGGAATTCATCCTAGAAAGAAGTACTTCAAATTTGGTAAAAATCGGCTCAGATATAGCTGTATCTCCCATATATATGTTTTCCCGATTTGGGGTAAAAAGTCCTTGACACGCGTAATATGCACTCCACAAGAATGGTATTTGCTGCTAGATAACTTATGGATATCGAAAATACCTATGTCAAATTTTATCGAAATCGGGTCAGATTAGGATAAAGCTCCTATAAATACCTATGTCAAATTTTATCGAGATCGGATCAGATTAGGATATAGCTCCCATATATACTTTATCCGATATCATGTTTATTGTGCACCAAATGGCTAATATCAGGCCAAATGGACTGAATTTTGGCAATTCCTACTGAATTCATCCTTGAAACCAGTACTTCAAATTTCGCGTAATTCGGTTCAGATATAGCTAAAGCTCCCATATATATGATCATCCGATTTGGGGCTGTAAGTCCCTCTAATACGCAGTACATATACACTCTACAACAATTATCTTTGGTACCGGATATCAGATACAGCTTGAAAATACCACCAAAAAATTTTATCCAGATCGGTTCAGATTTTTATATTCATTCGATATACATCTTCATACGATTTTATGGTTACTGCTTACCATACAGGGTGAGGTAAGAAAAAACTGCAACAAAGTCAAACGCCATAATTTTTTCATTTTTTTAAATTTTATTGAATGAAAGCAAACAATATCGGAAATAACATCAAATATTAAAATAAGTTTAGATTTGTTCGAATTGATCACATTTGGCACGAATTATGGCCTTCAAACGGCCAATGAAACCGTCACACGCTGCTCGAATGTTGCTCTGCGGTATTTTGGCCCATTCCCGGCGTAGCGCTTGCTTGATGTGATCGACACTTTGGTATTTTTTAGTGCCAACCTTGCTGTCCAAAATACTCCAGACACAATAGTCCAATGGATTGGTATCCGTAGATTTTGGTGGCCATTGCGTGCTGGAAATGAAGCGAGGAACCTAATTTTGTAACTCTTCTTGGGTGGCGCGTGCTGAGTGCGTTGGTGCTGAGTCCTGTTGGAATGTCCAGGGTCTGCGGCCAAATTGTTTGCGTGCCCAAGGCTTTAATACACCCTCCAGAATATTTTCGCGATAGTATTCGGCATTTATTCTAATGCCACGGTCGATTAATACGAATGGAGAGCGACCATAGGCTGTTATGGCGGCCCACACCATCGATCTTTTTTATTCTGCTAATAAATCAAGAACCGCTGGGCCGATTTTGACAATTCCCAACAATTCGGAATGGTATCTTGCTAAAAAAATATAAAATCGAAGAAAATCGCGGGAAAATATACCAATAAAAAAGTTAATATTTTTCGTTTATTTTTTTCAGTGTTTGCAATATTTTTATCCCATGCGATTTTTTAAATTTGACTTTCATTTTTGAATTGTAAATTTTCTGAACTTGTACACCCCCAACACTACGTTTTGAGGGTATTGTATGCATGTCGCAATAATCGTCCGATCCTCACGAAATTTTGCATGGGGGTAGGGTAAGGATCAGAATTAAAGCCTATTGTTCTTTAGATGTAAATTTAGAGGTTCAAATGGACTAAAAAAATAATTTTTTCTAACTTTGAAGTCGCTCTATAGGCCACAATTTAAAACTAATCGACTAATCGATGGTCAAAATTTGTTTTTGACCATTGGATTATATTAAGTTGTAAAATGGACCACAATTTTCGTGTGAAATTGTTTTGAGTATTTAAAAACACTACAGAGTGCGTAAATATATGGGCCAATTCTCTGGGTCAAAAACGTAAGGCTAACCTCTAACAGGGCTCTTTGACATTATTTCAAAAACGAAATCTTGTTGTTGCAAAATCGTCAGGCGAAATCCCATTATTGTTGTTTTTTATAAAAACAACGTTTGTTTATGAGTGGAGAACGATGGTAATGTTTACCAGGGGGTAAGGCAGGGAATACCTAGGTTTCGGAAAGAGCCACCAATCCTCATCAGTTCCCTTGTTTCTTGTCTGGGATATTCTCCCCAGAAGTTATTTAAAAAAATAACTTCTATGACAAAAAACATTTTTTACCCAAGTGACGAGATCGTAAGCTCAATAGAAGAGGAACAAAAGAATTACATAAAACTAAAATTCTTTTGGAAAATCTTCTAAATCTTACAACCGCACTTATAAACATTTACATCTTTCTCCACTTTGTTATGCTTTCGTTCAACCTGAACGAAGTAACATAACCATGTAAGTTTGTTTTGTCTGTTACAACAAAAACCCCTTCGTCGACCGTGCCTGTGTCTTTTAATAGAACAGAGTTTGGCTTGCTTGTTTGGGATACCATAGTATTTTGTTGTTGCAAAATCGTCAGGCGAAATCCCATTATTGTTGTTTTTTATAAAAACAACGTTTGTTTATGAGTGGAGAACGATGGTAATGTTTACCAGGGGGTAAGGCAGGGAATACCTAGGTTTCGGAAAGAGCCACCAATCCTCATCATCCCATCCCAGACAAGAAACAAGGGAACTGATGAGGATTGGTGGCTCTTTCCGAAACCTAGGTATTCCCTGCCTTACCCCCTGGTAAACATTACCATCGTTCTCCACTCATAAACAAACGTTGTTTTTATAAAAAACAACAATAATGGGATTTCGCCTGACGATTTTGCAACAACAAAATACTATGGTATCCCAAACAAGCAAGCCAAACTCTGTTCTATTAAAAGACACAGGCACGGTCGACGAAGGGGTTTTTGTTGTAACAGACAAAACAAACTTACATGGTTATGTTACTTCGTTCAGGTTGAACGAAAGCATAACAAAGTGGAGAAAGATGTAAATGTTTATAAGTGCGGTTGTAAGATTTAGAAGATTTTCCAAAAGAATTTTAGTTTTATGTAATTCTTTTGTTCCTCTTCTATTGAGCTTACGATCTCGTCACTTGGGTAAAAAATGTTTTTTGTCATAGAAGTTATTTTTTTAAATAACTTCTGGGGAGAATATCCCAGACAAGAAACAAGGGAACTGATGAGGATTGGTGGCTCTTTCCGAAACCTAGGTATTCCCTGCCTTACCCCCTGGTAAACATTACCATCGTTCTCCACTCATAAACAAACGTTGTTTTTATAAAAAACAACAATAATGGGATTTCGCCTGACGATTTTGCAACAACAAAATACTATGGTATCCCAAACAAGCAAGCCAAACTCTGTTCTAAAAACGAAATCTTCTAAAATGGATTTGGATAAAAGGTGACTTCGAACATATTGTAGCGTTGTAGGGTATCACATGGTCGGAACCGCATGACTATAGCCTTTGCTTGCTTGTTTCTTTCTGTTGCGGTGTAAGTTCTTGCACTTTTTGGAATTTCAATGGCTTTACACCGATCTCATTTTTCAATATTTCCCAAATGGAATATTGACATATGCTATATTTTTTGATTGATGAATCTCTGTCCGGTAAAAAACATTTTTCACTGAGCAAATATGAGATAAATTGGTACAAATGGACGTCAGACAAAATCGCTCATTGTTAGACTGTCAAGTATATAAATGCAACTACAAGTGAGAAACTGTAAATTAGTGTAAACTTATTTCTGTTGCCAGTTCTTACTCAAACAGAGGGCTTGACCAAATATATTATTAAGTGGAAATAGTAGTTGCATTCTTAAATTTCTTTTAGCTTTGTTTTTGTTTTTCGTACCTTCTTCAAACTACGCCTTCTACGGTTGATTTTTCTCCATCTTTAGATTTGTTTTGTGATTTTGGCATATGTGATACAAGAACTTACCAGCAACAACAACAACAAAAACTCATTGCACACTGGTCAGCCACACAATCACATAACAATCAAGGGAAATCTGGTCATGTAGAGGCAACAGAATCACCCTCAATAGGATGAAAAGAAACATACAGGAACTACACAAACTCCCTAATAACACAGACCAGTAACCACCGCCAAAGATATCATCGCCGTACTCATCACAAACCAACAATTGAGGCATGATGCCACAATAGTTTGGAGCAACGACAACAACAATGACGATTACATCAACAGCAACAACACCACACCAACAACAGGACAATATTTTGCAGAAAGGGAACATTTCTCATCGTCATCAGCGTCCTCATCATCATTGAACTTTTGAGGACACGACCGAATCGTTGGTAGCAGTTGATGCTCAGCGGTGGTGTTGTTGTTCCTGTTGCCGATAATGTTCATGCTGGCATTGTTGTTGGGAGTTGTCTTCAAATGGCTCGTCGTCGTCTTGTTATAAGAAATAAATTACAAATGAATGAATGCATTTGAACTTTTCATATCGAAGAACAACAACATCAATAAAGGGGGCATGTTGTTGGTGCAGTACATGCCACAAAACACCATCCAGGGTGTACAGTGTTTTAGAGATGGGTGAGATCAAGTAGGGTAAGTGCGCCTAAGTTCGGCATGTCGCAGTAGTCGGCAGTTTTGAAATTTAAACTTAAATAACTAAGAATAGAATTGTCCAAATAATGAAATAATTTCAAAAAAACGTCAACATTGTTCTCTGCTCTCTTTTTATACCCTCCACCAAAAAAGGTATGCAGGGTATATTAAGTTCGTCATTCCGTTTGTAACTCATCGAAATAATCATTTTAGACCCAACAAAGTATATATATTCTTGATCAGCGTAAAATTCTAAGACGATTTAGCCCTGTCCGTCCGTCTGTTGTAATCACGCTACAGTCTAAACGAATTAAGATAGGAAGCTAAAACTTTGCACAGATCTCTCTTTTGTCTGCAGGCAGATCAAGTTCAGTCTATATCGGTCCACGATATCGTATTTTGATGATGTTAGCCACATTTTTCAATGGAATTGTCTGAAAATCCACACAAGTAGTTCCTTGTGGGAACTTTATACCTCGGCAGAGAATTATCTATATAGGTCCACAATATCGTATAGCCTCCATATAACGGTACCCCCCGGTATTCGGCATTTTGATGATTTTAGCCATATTTTTCAATGGAATTTTCTTAAAATCCACACAAGTAGTTCCTTGCGAGTAATTTACCCCCTGAGAGAGAATTTTCTATACAGGTCCACGATATCGTACATCCCCCATATAACGGTACCCTCCGATATTCGGTATTTTGATGATTTTACCCACATTTTTCAACGGAATTGTCTGAAAATCCACATAAGGAGTTCCTTGTGGGTACTTTATACCTCGGCAGAGAATTATCTTTATAGGTTCACAATATCGTATAGCACCCATATAACGGTACCCCCCGATATTCGGTATTTTGATGATTTTAGCCACTTTTTCCAATGGAATTATCTGAAAATCCATACAAGGAGTTCCTTGTGAGTACTTTACACGCAGACATTGATTTGTCTTTATAGGTCCACAATATCGTATATCCCCCCATATATCGGCACCTTCCTATATTAGATATTTTAAAGATTTTAAAAGAATTTTTATTGGATATAATTTTTTCGAAAATTTTCTAATTCGTTCCAAATGGTGGAGGGTATTCAAAGTTCGGCCCGGCCGAACTTACTGCTTTTTTATACCATCCACCAAAAAAGGTATGGAGGGTATATTAAGTTCGTCATTCCGTTTGTAACTCATCGAAATAATCATTTTAGACCCAACAAAGTATATATATTCTTGATCAGCGTAAAATTCTAAGACGATTTAGCCCTGTCCGTCCGTCTGTCCGTCCGTCCGTCTGTTGTAATCACGCTACAGTCTAAACGAATTAAGATAGGAAGCTAAAACTTTGCACAGATCTCTCCTTTGTCTGCAGGCAGGTCAAGTTCGAAGATGGGCTATATCGGTCCACGATATCGTATAGCCCCCATATAACGGTACCCCCGATATTCGGTATTTTGATGATGTTAGCCACATTTTTCAATGGAATTGTCTGAAAATCCACACAAGTAGTTCCTTGTGGGTACTTTATACCTCGGCAGAGAATTATCTATATAGGTCCACAATATCGTATAGCCTCCATACCAATTTTTCTAAATTAATTAGGTTTTTTAAATCAGCTAGATAGCGGTGGCATTCTTGAAAAAATGTAGGCTATTTTCTGAAGGAAAAAGATCAATTCACAAAATGCAAATATAAGAAAGGTACTTTTTTTCTTTTTTATTTAATCTCATTTTTATTTTAATTGAAAATTCATACGTTTCTGATGGTAACCATACTATTCTTGATATTTTTGGTTTAGAATGATAATTAAATAAAACACCATTTAAAGTCGAAATTAATTTCAAATTCTGGATTAAACTGTGAATTAGTAATATAGCATTGTTTTGTACGATTTGAAATAAAAAAATATATAAAATATATTTTTTACTGAAATACCATATGCCGACTACTGGCAAATAGACATGCCGAGCATTGGAAAATGGTGCCGACTACTGTCAAAAAACTACTATTTTAGTAAAATTGCAAATTTTGCCAATTTGTTAAAAACACTTAAAATTTTTTGTTTATTTTTTCGAAAAGTAAACAAAATTTGCAATCTGAACAACTTCATTTTTCTGCAATTGAAAGATTTCTCTCAGAATGTTGAAAGATTGAAAAATAGAAAATCCTAAAAGTGCCGACTACTGGTACACTTACCCTACTACATCCTTTTATACCCTCCACCATAGATTGGAGGGTACATTAAGTTTGCCATTCCGTTTGTAACACCTCGATGTATACATTTTAGCCCCCACAAAGTGTATATATTCTTGGTCCGGATAAAATTCTATGTCGATTTAGCGATGTACGTCTCTCTGTCTGTCTGTCCGTTGGTCCGTTTTTGAAAATCACTCTAGTTTCCGAACGAAATGAAGTAAGTTGACAAAATTTTATTATGATGTGTGTTTGTTCTGTAGGACTTTTAATATTCAAAATGGGCTATATAGGTCGACGTTTCGGTATAGCCCCCAAATAACTGTACCAACAGATTTAAGGCTTTTGGCTGCTTTAGCCACATCTTTAACTCTAATTTGCTGTAAATTGGCAGTATATGTTCCCATTATGTAAAAAACATTCTTGCATAGAACTCTCAATATAGGAGTAAGTTTTGGTATATTCTCCATATAACAGTACCTCCAGACATTAGATATTTTGATAATTTGTGTCACACTTTTTAGAGGAAATATTTCAAATTTGTAATTTAAAACTCCTAATGGGAACTACATCCTATGAGAGAAAATTGCTCATACAGGTCTACGTTTTCCTATAGCCCCTTTATAACGGTACCTCACTATATTCGGTATTTTGATGATATTATCGACATTATTCATGGAAATTGTTTCAAATTTCGTATTTTAAGTTTGTAATGGTGCTACAGTCTGTGGCCTAAAATGGAATATGCAGGCCCGGGTCTTCGGATAGCGCATATATAAAGCTACCTCCATATATTCGGTATTATGATAATTTTAGCGACATTCACTGGAGATGTTTCAAGTTTTGTATTTGAATATCGTAATGGTCTGCGAATAACTTTGAATTCACAAGTCCTCGTCTTCGCATAGGCCGTATATAGCAGTATTTTTTAACGAATTTTTATATTTATACCCTACACCACACAGTGGTAAGGGTATTATGGCTTTATAGATAGGCGCATAGTTATTTTCATCGCTTTCATAGAATCGCTTTCTAAGTCGATTTATGCATTTCTGTCCGTCCGTCCGTCCATATATTTTAGTTAACAAAATGCGGGTCGCATTTATTATCCGATAGGGATGAAATTTTCCAAACAATATTTGTTTGGTCCAAGGACGAAACCTATTGAAATTGGTGGGAATCGGTCTAGATTTGGGTATAGATAGCTCCCATAGTTATAATATACCGATTTTGGGTAATTGTGCACCAAATGGCCAATATCAGTCCAAGTGATATGAATTTTGGCTCCTGATCGAATTCGTCACAGAAGCAAGAACATAAAATTAGGAAAAAAATCAGTTTAGATATAACTTAGCTCTCATACACATGTTTCAACCGATTTGTAGTTTAAATCCTCCACATGCGTAATATACACTCCACACAAAAATATATTTAGTACCAGATAACTTAAGGAGCTCAAAAAAACCTCCGTCAAATTTTTTTTTTGAAATCGGATCAGATAAGTGTATAACTCCCATATGTATCTTTATCCGATATCAGGTTTTTTGAGCACCAAGAGGTTAATATCAGCCCAAATGGATTGAATTTTGGGTAAATTCCGACTTAATTCATCCTAGAAACAAGTACTTCAAATTTGGTAAACATCGGTTCAGATGTAGCTATAGCTCACATATATATGTTTCATCCTATTTGGTGTTAAAGTCCATTACATGCGTAATATGTTCTCCACAACAATAATCTTTGGTACCAAATATCAGATACTGCTCAGAAATAAGTGTTTAAAATTTTGTCAAAGTCGGTTCAGGTATAGATATAGCTCTCATATATATCTTTATCCAATTTCAGGTTTTTCGTGCACCAAATGGCTAATATCAGACTAAATGGACTGAATCTTGGCAGTTCCGATTTAATTTATCCCAGAAGCAAGTACATCAAATTTTGTGAAATCGGTTCAGATATAATAATAGCTTCCTCACATGTACTTCACAACAATGATATTTAATACCGGACATCAGATACAACTCGAAAATACCTCTGCCAAATTTTATCGAGCTCGGCTCAGATTTAGATAAAGCTCCCATATATATCGTTAATCCGATTACTTGTTGATTGTGCACCAAATAGCTAATATTAGCCCTAATGATGTGGATTGATGCACTTCGGATAGAATTCTGCCTAGAAGCATGTACTTCAAATTTGGTGAAAATCGGTACAGATATATCTATAACTCCCATATATACGTTTCATCCGATTTGGAGCTAGTCCCTCACATGCGTAATATACACTTCACAATGATATTTTATACCTGACATCAGATACAGCTCGAAAATACCTGTGCTAAATTTTATCGAGATCGACTCAGATTTTAATATACCTTCTATATACATCTTCATCCGATTTTAGGGTTATTGCTAACCAAATTGAATAGATTTTTTTCATATTCAAACGAATTTTACCATTTGGTGAAACTCAGTTCGGTATATCTATTGCTCGAATAAAAATTTATACCCTACACCACATAGTGGTAAGGGCACTATGTCTTTGTGCATTTGTTTGTAACATGGAGAAGGAAGCGAGATAGACCCATAGTGTCTTTTGAGGATCTCCATAGAATCACTTTCTGAGTTGATTTATGCATGTCAGACTGTCCGTCCGTCCGTCTGTCCATGTATTCTTGTGAACAAAATGCAGGTCGCAGGTCGCCAAATTAGGCCTGAAAATAAGTATGCCAAATTTGATCGAAATCGGTTCAGATATAGCTATAGCTCCCATATATATTGTTCATCCGATTTGTTATTTTTGTCCTCGCAGCCGTAATATGCACTCTGTAACAACAATATTTGGCGAAATATATGAAATACAGGTCAGAAATACATTTGTTAAATTTTATAGAGATCGGTTCAGATTTGGATATAGCTCCCATATATAACTTCGTCCGATTTACTTTTATTGTGCACCAAACGTCTAATATTTGTCCAAATAGGATGGAATTTGGCACTTACGACCGAATTGATTCAAGAAGCTAGTGTGTCAAATTTGGTAAAGATCGCTTCAGATACAGCTTTAGCTCCCATATATATTGTTCATCCGATTTGTAGTATTTGTTACCCACAGCCGTAATATGCACTCCGTAAGAACGATATTCAGGGAAATATATCAAATACAGCTCAGAAATATCTTTGCCAATTTTTATCGAGATCGGTTCAGATTTGGATATAGCTCCCATATATATCCTTATGTGATTTCAAATTAATTTTGCACCAAATGGGCAATACAAGTCCGAATTTAAAAGATACAAATGCTTCGGCATATTTAGTCCTTTGAATTTTAAAATATAATTATAATCATAAGGTATATGATTGAATTCTCCCATAAAAACTTTTAATTGTTATGTGGAGCTCACTAAATTAGAAAAGTGGTGTAGGGTATCATAAAATCGGCCCCGCTCGGCTTTAGGACTTTCTTTACTATTTTTTTTTTTTTTTTTTTTTTTTTTTTTGAAAATGTGCAAATTTCTTCCAAATGGTGGAGGATATTTAAAGTTCGGTCCGGCCGAACTTACTCCTTTTTTAAAGATTACAAAGCAAGCTACCGCATAGTTGAACTATACCGTATAATTATGACTATATCGTAATCTAAAACATTGTAATGCAATGTCCACTAGGAACTGTAAGAAGCATCATTTTTTAGTGCAGCGTTCAATTTAAAATATTTAAAAATATATAAAAAAATATTTTAAACTCAAATATTTAAAAAAAATATTTAAAGTTCTTGGCTGTCCACAGTATAATATTATATGAAAGGGCCACATTTCTATGCTCACAACAAAACTAAACCTAAATACAATCAAAACGACCTACGACCATTCCTTAACTATTCAAAATGTTTGAGATGCCAGTAGCAAAAATAAGAATCAGTTTTCCATGCTTGTATGAATGCATCCCCTTATATGTGAGTTTTTGTGGGGATACCTATTTATTTTGTTCCATTCACTTGCCCGATGAACAATCATCAGGGTTTTCGACTATGCCACCAACTGTATTTGTCTATGGTTGGTCCATTTTATGTCTCCAAAGTACTTGAAACTTCATCCATAAGCCCTTGTGTGTGCTGTTGTTGTTCTTGTTCATATGTATTCCTTTATTTATGTGTGGTAAATGTGTGTATGTGTGTGTGTTTATTTTTTAAGATTTAATACAAATGCAATGTCCTTTTGTCATCATCCTATTTGTTGTCGTTGTTTACACTTCTGCATTTGATGATGACGATAATAACACAAACAAAAACAACATCAACTCCAATAACAAAAGGAGTTATATGCATATACAGTTGTGAGATGGAGTCGGAGTGTTGGTTCGATGTGGTTTGGGAAAGTAAGTTAAGGAATTGTGTAGCTTGATAAGAAATATTGAAATAAAACATTGAAATCGTAGGTTATTATTTGTTAAATATAGACATGTAAGAGATAGCTATAATCGGTTGCGGTCGACAAACTGATACCCACCACAGCAATAATTTACTATTAAGTTCTTGTAGGTCTGTAACGCTATTGACGTGAATGAACGAGTCCCTCTCGGTATTGAATGATCAACTAATCAACCCTGGGTTAATAACAACTAGCTGATCCTACGGACATAATCCCAGTTACAGTTATGGGGATTATAACCGTTGTTTTTCGGCAATAACCCCCATAAAAGAATGTGGATTATGTCCCAAATAATCGATCATAATCCCCAAAAAGTAGCGGACACAATACCTATAATAATAGAGATTTTGCCCCCATAATATTGGGGATTATGTCCAAAACAGTTGCGAACATAAGCACCATTTTAACCTGATTACTATTTTACAGTTGGTCGTATGGTGGGGTTGCTAGAACCGGTTCTGAAGTAGTGCACAAAATTGGTATTTTGTACCAGAACTTTTTGAATAACCCATAAAAAGTCAAATATGGGCCCATTATGGGGTATTAAGATCTACAAACTACATTATTGCCTACACCCGACCTTCAGCCGGGGCTTGAGATTTTCTCCTCCGGGGTATTCCAACGTTGGCTACCTGATCCATTCTATTCTAAATTTTATAACTTGCAACGACTTTAGCGAAACGTCCACCTTATCATTTTAGATTCGTTGCAACAGATCGTATCAGGCCTTTTTCTACCCTCCACAATTCTATGGAGGGTAACTCCACGAAATATTCATAATAGACCCTACGAAATACATACAGGATGAGATGAAAAAACTGCAACCAACTTCAGACTGCTGTTATTTCTAAGCCACTCGTCCGACAGTTGTTCCATTCGGCAAATATTGAAAAATGAATTCGGGGTAAAGCCAAAAATTGCACGAACTTACACCCCAACAGAAAGAAAATAGACTCAAAAGAGCGTTGTTTCGCTTGGCCGAAAATGGTGAACTTCTGAATTTGGTTTTCTTTGATGAGAAAGCATTCGTTGTCCAGCAGATCAGCTGCAAATGTTCACCTTCGGTTGGCACCAGAACTCAAGCGCCGGCCACAGTCGATGGTCGCGCAGAATGGTTACAAAATGAGGTTCCTCGCTTCATTTCCAGCGCACAATGGCCACGAAAATCTCCGGATACCAATCCGTTGGACTATTGTGTCTGGAGTATTTTGGAAAGCAAGTTTGGCATTAAAAAATATCAAAGTGTCGATCGCCTCAAGCAAGCGCTTCGCCGGGAATGGACCAAAATACCGCAGAGCAATATTCGGGCAGCGTGCGACGGTTTCATTGACCGCTTGAAGGGCGACCAATTAGAACAAATCTAAACTTATTCGAAAATTTGATGCTATGTCCGACATTTTTTGCTTTCATTCTATAAATTTTAAAAAAAAAATAAAAATTATGGCGTTTGACTTTGTTGCAGCTTTTTTAATCTCACCCTGTATTTACAAACAACCACCAAATCTCAAATCTTAGTAATATAAATATAAAATTTCAGAATTTTATATTTACCCGTTCGCATAATACCGAATGTAGTACCATTCAGTAATTTGCGTACATTTATAGTACACATTTCCGAAACCACCTCCCTCCGTCCAGGCAGAAACAACCTCTCTATGAAAAACCTGCAATCAAAAGGTGCCTCGATTTCAAGTTTCGAAATTCCAGTTTCATTCGTACTTCCTAAACCAATCTTTTCCAAATCTAGTACAGTTAGCACACCTAGAACACATTTTGAAGACCATATAACAATGCTATTTTCCAACCTTGATGCTCATATGAAATTTGAAGTTTTTATCTCTAATCGTTCACATAATATTAAATGGTACAATTTTAGAAGTTTTGTACAATTTTAGAACTTTTCGTAAGCTTAAAGTTCGAATTTTCGAAAACCCTTCTATACGTCTATCCTGCACTCCGTCAGCGACTGTCTATCGAAATTTCATATCTCATTCCGTTTGTCCAATATAGTAAGTATACATTTTTAGTATTTTTCGTACCGTCGGGGCGTTGGCAAATACATATCTTACGTTGACGTGAGACCTAATTCAGTCTACAGTTGTCTATGACAGATGCAGATGTTTTTAATGAATCCTCTGAAATCGTCTCTTATATTCTCTGCCCTCATAATACCACCTACTTCCAACATGTATTTGTTCCATCATACATATACACATACACATTTAATGTTGTATGACAATCTTTAGTTGGTTTATGCTTTGTGCAAGCCTTGGAATCAAATCAATTTACCAAAGCAATATCATTTTGAAATGAATCCGCAATGGCAATATGTTCCTGCCAATGTTTGTGCTTCCTTTAGCGAGCGAGGATATGTTTACAGTATTTGCCGTGGTGACACGACCTCCACCACCCGATGCATGTTTTGTATCATCACATCGCTGCACGTTCTGCATCTAGGCAATGTTATCAAAGTTTGATTTTGTCGATGAAATACAGCTTCTTTTCCGCTCAACATAAGATTGAATGGGTGGATTTCACATCCTTGGAGTTCTTTGTCTTGTTCATAAAACACACACATATATGTTGTTGCTGTTCTTGTTGGTGCGGGCATTTTATCTTCGTCTTCTGTTTAGAGTTCTTTTCAAGAAATGCCTTCTAGAGGAGGACGACGAGCAAAAAAAAAAAAGAATTGTCTCAATAGATTGAATATTGATAAGCGATATCACTAAAAGGAGAAGCAGCCAAACGAGAACAATGGCAAATGGTTTTTCTTGTCATGTTCTTGTTATTTGATGTTGTTGTTATTTTTTGTGTTGCGTTTTTTTTTTTTTTTTTTGAGAATGGTTTAAATGTTGACTGCTACTGCTGATGCTCAAGAAAATAAAATTAAGTAAAGAAGGGCAAAACGTTGATTGCATTCGTAATAAGATGGCATAATGTTAATGTTCTCTAAAATTGAATAACAACGAAGAGAAAAAGCGACTGCAAAGTGTTTACATTGCTTGCAAGCTAGACATTGACAAAAAAGACAAACAGGCTCGAATTTTGAGCAGCAATCAAATGATGTAGCAGTAGCAGTAGAAAATTCAACTTCTACTTCTTTTTTATTACAATTTATATGAAATCAAATTTGTGGGTATTTTTTATAAAGAGATAAAACTCTCTCTCTCTCTCTCTCTCTAGATTGTAGACCACGATTTTCGAACGATCTCTCACTAAATATAGAAGGCTATATAGAGGTATTGTATGGATAGGAGATCATGGATAGAAGAGCTTCCACAGATCACTGGTATTCTTCAAATCGTACACGTTCAACAGATCTCCTAATACAGTGAACTTTTAAAAATCTCTCAAAATTAACGATTTTTCACAGTCCCTTATGAAGAGCTTTTATAGTTTTCCTGTAAATAGAAGACCCTTCACTGTCTTTTGGAAATAGAATTAATTGTAATGTCTTATACAATGGCTTCCTATAGCTTTATACATTGACGATCTTTTAGATATTTTTGCATCCTCCGCCATACATATAATGGAGGCACTGAAGAAGTAAGATATGCCTTTTTTATACCCTACACCACAAGGTGGTCAGGGTATTATGTCTTTGTGCATTTGGTTATAACAGACAAAAGGAAACGAGTTAGACCCATAGTTCCTTTTGATGATCTGCATAGAATCACATTCTGAGTCGATTTATGCATGTCCGTCCATCCGTCTGTCCGTCCGTCTGTCCATGTATTTTTGTAAACAAAGTACAGTTCGCATTTATTGCCCTATCCAGATGAAATTTTGCCCAAATCATTTGTTTGGCTTAAGGACGAACCCTATTGAAATTGGAAATAATCAATCAAAATTTAGATATAGCTCCAATATATATCTTCGTCCGATTTGCTTATTTTTGTGCACTAAATGTGTAATATCAGCCAAATAGTATGGAATTTTGCACATACGACCAAATTTGCCCTAAAAATAAGTATGTCAAATTTGATTGAAATCGGTTCAGATATATCCATAGCTCCCATATATAGTGTTGATCCGATTTGTTGTTTAAGTCCTCTGCTCTCGTAATATGCACTCTGTAACAACAATATTTGGGGAAATATATCAAATACAGCTCAGAAATACATTTGCTTAATTTTATCGAGATCGGTTCAGATTTGGATATAGTTCCCATATATAACTTCGTCCGATTTACCTTTCATTGTGCACCAAACGTCTAATATTTGTCCAAATGGGATGAAATTTGACACTTACGACCGAATTGAGTCTAGAAGCTAGTATGTTCAGATATAGCTATAGCTCCCATATATACTGTTCATCCTAATTGTTATATTTGTTACCCACAGCCGTAATATGCACTCCGTAACAACCATGTTCAGGGAAATATATCAAATACAGCTCAGAAATAGCTTTGCTAAATTTTATAGAGATTGGTTCCGATTTGGATATAGCTCCAAAGTCGAAGATGGGCTATATCGGTCGACGTTATCATATAGCCCCCATATAACGTTACCCCCGATATTCGTTATTTTGATGATTGTAGCCACATTTGTCAATGGAATTGTCTGAAAATTCACACAAGGAATTCCTTTTGAATACCCCTCGTATAGCTCCCATATAATGGTATCTCCCTATATTCGGTATTTTGACTATTTTATCGAAATTATTTTCCGGGATAGTTTCGCATTTCATATTTGAAGTTCCAGATAATTACTACAGCCTGTGACATGAGATTGTATAAGCAGGTACAGGTATTCGTATAGCCCCATATAACGGTACCTCCCTATATTCCGGATTTTCATGATTTTAGCGACAATTATTTCCAGAATTGTTTCAAATTTCGCATTTGAAGTTCTAAAAACGTAATACAGCCTGTGACAGTCTATAGTGTATGCAGGTCTAGATCTTCGTATAGCCATGTATCGGTTCCTCCCTATATTCCGCAATTTTTATGATTTTAGCTACATTATTCACGGGCTTGTTTTTTTCAAGTTACGTATTTGAATATTGCCCTTACAATACCAAAGCAATACCAAAGATTGCCTATGCAGGTCCACATCTACGTATAGACCCCAATTCAACTGAGATTTCCCCAATTTAAATGGATTTAATTTTATTTATTTATTATTTTATTTAATTTATTTCTTTTATTTATTTATTTTTTTTTTTTTTTGTTTTAAAAAGTTCAGAATTTTTGCGGTCCGGTTTTTTATTTTTTTGTCATATTTTTATCGCATTTGATTTTTATACCCTACACCACATAGTGGTAAGGGTATTATGTTTGTAACATGGAGAAGGAAGCGAGATAGACCCATAGTTACTTTTGAGGATCTCCATAGAATCACTTTCTGAGTTGATTTATGCATGTCAGTCCGTCTGTCCGTTCGTCCGTCTGTCTGTCTGTCCATGTATTCTTGTGAACTGAATGCAGTTCGCATTTATTATCCGATTGAGATGAAATTTTCCAAACAACATTTGTTTGGCCCAAGGACGAACCCTATTGAAATTGGAGATAATCGGTAAAAATTTAGATATAGCTCCCATATATATCTTCGTGCGATTTGCTTTCTATTGTGCACCAAACGTGTAATATCAGCCAGAATAGTATGGAATTTTGCACATAAAACCAAATTAGGCCTGAAAATAAGTATACCAAATTTGATCGAAATCGGTTCAGATATAGCTAAAGCTCCCATTTATATTGTTCATCCGATTTGTTACTTTTTCCTCCGTAGCCGTAATATGCACTCTGTTACAACAATATTTGGGGAAATATATCAAATGCAGCTCAGATATACCTTTGCTAAATTTTATCGAGATCGGTTCAGATTTGGATATAGCTCCCATATATGGTTTTAAATTAATTTTGCACCAAATGGGCAATACAAGTCCGAAGCTAAAAGAAACCTTTGAACTTTAAATTATAATTATAATTATAATCATAGCGTGTATGATTAAATTCTCCCATAAAAACTTTTAATTGTTATGTGGAGCTGTACTAAATTAGCAAAGTGGTGTAGAGTATCATAAAGTCGGCTCCGCCCGACTTTAGGACTTTCTTTACTGGTTCAATTTGACTTTAAGTGACTTTATGCAAAATACTCTTACAATGCTTCATTTTTGTATGAGAACATAAAAGACAAAATTATTCTTAATCGCCAAAACCGCCAATGAATTATATCTAATAAATCTTGTCAACCACCATTCACACCAAATATGCCTGAGAGTAATCTAACCAACTTTTTCCAAATTCACTGCAAATTTTCTTATTTTTTCAATATCAAATTGCTAGTATGGTCTGAGTAATATTGGCAGTGAATTATATAGTACTCGGTTGGAGGATAAAAAACCCAAAAATGTTTCCCGGTCATATGCCAAACTTTTTTAAGTCGTTTCGTCTATATATAAGGGTAAACGTCTAATCCAAGTATTTTTTAGTTAAGTCATAGTCATAACAAGTTTTGTTATTTAGAGTTCTTAGTATGTTGAAGCGCTGCTAGAAAAAATATTAATAAAAGTCCAAGACTTGGGACAAGGATTTTTTAAGGATACCCCCAAACTTTAGTTATTTAAAGGGCTATTTTTGTTACTTTGGGGATAGGAAACTTTTCGACAAAAGTTATTTTATGTATATACTTACTTAAGGAATAGCCTCAATATATGGCACATCAAATTCACACTCTAACAAACAAATTCTAAGTAGAGTAGTTGGTTTTTGGTCAGATGAGCAAAATACCAAAAGGGGTTTTAAGTCCGATTCAGACATACAGCAATCATCCAGGTTTATACGTAAATTTTACGTTTTTATTTGCATCATTCTCCAGCACATAAAATAAAATTATGATTTTTAAAATGTCTTCCTTTTCATTAAAATAGGTCATGCTTACTTTTTTGAGATTCCTTTAAAATATCATTTCTTTATCTCCAAATGCCTGCATTTTACTGCACTTTGACAAATTTCGGAAAAATTGAACAAAAGTCCTTTATTCCTGCATAGCTTTTTGTTTAACGCTATTGACAGATTTATGAAAACTATTTCAAAACTTTATTCATGTTGTAAAGTTGTCCGAACAGAACTTCATTCCTTGTTTTAGTTTTCTTCCTCCATGCGTTTCATTGCTATCGTTTGAAACAATTCAAACGGAAAATATAGAACGAAAAGTTTTAGATGATTTTTGTTCCTGCCTGTCAAAGGCAGTTAGACGAAAATATCTAATATACGTAAGTTAAAGTTTAAAACAAGAAGGGGTAGCACGGATTGAGGTGATTGTAATTTGGAATTGTAAGAAGAAGGAGGTTTGGGGGCGGCTTGGTTGTACGTTTGAAAAGCCATATTATTTGTTTGATAGCGGTTATACATTACTCGTTCTCATACCCTTTTTGATGTATTGAAAATTAAAGGAAAAAAAAACGTCAGGCAAAATCCCATTATTGTTGTTTTTATAAAAACAACGTTTGTTTATGAGTGGTGACGATGGTAATGTTTACCAGGGGGTAAGGCAGGGAATACCTAGGTTTCGGAAAGATCCACCAATCCTCATCAGTTCCCTTGTTTCTTGTCTGGGATATTCTCCCCAGAAGTTATTTTAAAAATAACTTCTATGACAAAAAACATTTTTTACCCAAGTGACGAGATCGTAAGCTCAATAGAAGAGGAACAAAAGAATTACATAAAACTAAAATTCTTTTGGAAAATTTTCTAAATCTTACAACCGCACTTATAAACATTTACATCTTTCTCCACTTGTTATGCTTTCGTTCAACCTGAACGAAGTAACATAACCATGTAAGTTTGTTTTGTCTCTTTCCGAAACCTAGGTATTCCCTGCATTACCCCCTGGTAAACATTACCATCGTTCTTCACTCATAAACAAACGTTGTTTTTATAAAAACAACAATAATGGGATTTTGCCTGACGATTTTGCAACAACAAAATACTATGGTATCCCAAACAAGCAAGCCAAATACTGTTCTGGAAAAAAACAGTAAGGAAAGGGTAAAAGTCGGGAGGGGCCGATTGTATGATAACCCACATGTTTATATTGAATATTTGTGTGAAGAATATTAATTTCGCTTTTTACGAGCTTCTTGAATATTCAAAATTTTGACCGTTTGTGGGTTGGGACCTTAAGTACTGGACCGATATATTTCATCTTTACGGCAGATTGTGTGTTAGTAGAAATAGTGGGATGTGTGAATTAGGAAGAGAGTCGGATGATTATTTCCGAAGAGACGCCGGATGATTATTTCCGTTTTGGTTATTCAAAACTTTGACCGTTTGTGGGGGAGGTACCATAAGGAGTGGACCGATATTATCCATTTACGCACTTGACCTAGAAGTGTTGCGGATATTACGATTTGCAAAGCTGGAGCAAAGTCGGGTTATCCTTTCTCTTTTTGTGCAGTAAAACATTTTCTATGAACATTTCGATATTTTTATACCCTACAACACTATGTGTTGGGGGTATTATAAGTTTTATTGGGCCAAAAATTATGTAACACCACGAAATATTGATTTTCCACACAGGAAAATATACATGGATCTTCCTATCTCGCCGAGCTGAGTCGATCTAGCTATGTATGTCCGTCCGTCCGTCTGTCCATGTTAATTTGTAATCACTCTACAGGCCGCATTAATCTTCACGAAATTTAGAATGGAGGTGGGGTTAAGGTCAGAATAGAACCCTATTTCTTTTGGAGATGATCGCATAATATTTAGGGGTTGAAATGTACCAAAAACTGAAAAAATCCTGATTTTTCAGTTGCTCTACAGGTCGCAATTATGGACCAATTGACGCGGACTAGAGCATCGGGCTGGGCAGAAGCCTTCCCATTTTGATGGTCATCGGGTAATATTTAGTGGGTGAAAAAGACTATAACATTTGTGCTAACTAAAAGTCAAATTTCCATTAAACCGCGAATATTTTTAGTCCCGGCGAAATCAGGTTTGGGATATTATATACAGATTACAATTATCGTCCGATCCTCACGAAAAGGGTAGGGTTAGGCTCAGAAGGGCTAGGCCTATTGTTTTCAAAGATGTCCGCAATATATTTAGGGGTTAAAATGGACCAACCACTAAAATGTTCCTGATTTTGCAGCCGTTATAAAGATCACAAATAGAAACTAATGGACACGAAATCTCACATGAAGTTAGAGTTTAGGACAACGGGTAGAATGAACCACTACTTTTGTCTGAAAAGTACCAACATTACTTACAGGCGATAGCCGAAATACACAATATGAGAACTTCTGCATTTTTTTCTGATTTCGTTGACGAATATAGCCAAATATCGTAGACAAGAAGATCATATATAAGAGTCTAAATTTGAAGATACAAAGGGGCATCTTGCTTTTGGGGATGATCGCAAAATACGATGGAGTGCGTAAATATTAGGCAAATGCCCTGGTCAAAATGCTAAGGGTAATATCTGGTCAGTGCTCCGTGACATAACTTCAAAAGCGAATTCTTCCAAAATGGATTTGGATATTAGGGGGCTTCCAACATATTGTAGTGTTGTAGGGTATCACATGGTCGGCCCAGCACGACTATAGCCTCTGCTTACTTGTTTTATTTTTTTT
Source organism: Musca domestica (assembly GCF_030504385.1). Taxonomy (NCBI): domain Eukaryota; kingdom Metazoa; phylum Arthropoda; class Insecta; order Diptera; family Muscidae; genus Musca; species Musca domestica. The sequence continues at coordinate 19,975,089 of NW_026712363.1, read as the reverse complement.
TTGTAGGGGGTGGAGTAAGTGAAGCCAGATGGAGTTGAACGTATTGCCCATCACCGAACTAGTGCGTACAAGCCAACAGATAGGCAGGCAGACGGACGGTCGGACACCTCTAGATCGACTCTAAACTTCCTGAAACGGATTTGGTCCAAAGAGACCAAGAGAGGGTAAAAAAATGGTCACATACACATATTTTTGTTCCGATATTTTGGCCCATTCTCGGCGAAGCGCTTGCTAGAGGTGATCGACACATTGGTATTTTTTAGTGCCAACCTTGCTTTCCCAAATACTCCAGGCGCAATAGTCCGGATTGGTATCCGGAGATTTTGGTGGTCATTGTGCGCTGGAAATGAAGCGTGGATCCTCATTTTGTAACCATTCCTGGGTGACGCGTGCTGAGTGCGATGGTGCTGAGTTCTGCTGACATGCCCAAGGTCTGCGGCCAAAATGTTTACGTGCCCAAAGCTTTAATACACCCTCCAGAATATTTTCGCAATAATATTCGGCATTTATTCATTCCGAAGTTAATTGAATTTTTTTCATTTCATATCTTTCATATATTTATCCGATTATTGGATTATTGTGCACAACTTGGTTAATATCAGCCCAAATGAACCGAATCTCGGAAATTCCGACCGGATTCATCCTACAAATAAGTTCTTTGAGTTTGGTGAAAATCGGTTCAAATATAGCTATTGCTCCGGTATATAGGTTTCATCCAATATATTGGTTTCATATTAGGGGTTTTAAGTCTCTCACATGCGTATTATGCACTCCACGTCAATGATCTTTGATAACACAAATCAGATACAGCTCAGAAATAGGTGGCTAAATTTTTGTCAATATCACTTCAAATTTGAATATAGCTCCCGTATATATCTTCATCCGATTTCAGGATAATGGATGCCAATATCTGTTCAAATTTGAATATAGCTCCCGTATATATCTTCATCCGATTTCAGGATAATGGACTGAATTTCAGCCCCAATGGACTGAATGTTAGCACTTCCGACGGAATTCAGCTCAGAAGCAAGTACTTCAAAGGTTAATGAAAATTGGTTCAGATATAGATATAGCTCCGATTTGGTGTTAAACTTACTCATATGCGTATATGAACTCCACAGCAAGGATATTTGATATCCGACATCAGATACAGCTCGAAGTTGCCTCTGCCAAATTTTATCGAGATCGGTTCAGATTTTTCTATGCCTTCGATATACATCTTCATCTGATTTTACGGTTATTGTTCACTTATATGTAATATCAGCCCAAATTGTATAGATTTTTTCATATTGCACCGAATTTTCCCGAGTTGGTGAAACTCGATCCGGTATATCTTTTGCTCCAATAAATATTTATACCCTACACCACAAGGTGGTCAGAGTATTATGTCATTGTGCATTTGTTTGTAACAGGCAAAAGGAAACGAGATAGACCAATAGTTCCTTTTGATGATCTGCATAGAATCACATTCTGAGCCGATTTATGCATGTCCGTCCGTCCGTCTGTCCATGTATTTTTGTAAACAAAGTACAGGTCGAATTTATTGCCCGATCCAGATGAAATTTTGCACAGATCATTCGTTTGGCCCAAGGACGAACCCTATTGAAATTGGAGATAATCGGTCAAAATTTAGATATAGCTCCCATATATATCTTCGTCCGATTTGCCTTTTATTGTGCACCAAACGTGTAATATTAGCCCGAATTGTATTAAATTATTAAATTAGGCCTGAAAATAAGTATGCCAAATTTGATCGAAATCGGTTGAGATATAGCTATAGCTCTCATATATATATTTTTTTTTTTTTTCATCCGATTTGTTATTTTTGTCCTCCGCAGCCGTAATATGCACTCTGCAACAACAATATTTGGAGAAATATATCAAATACAGCTCAGAAATACATTTGCCAAATTTTATCGAGATCGGTTCAGATTTGGATATAGCTCCCATATATAACTTCGTCCGATTTACCTTTGATTGTGCACCAAACGTCTAATATTTGCCCAAATTGGATGAAATTTGGCACTTAAAACCGAATTGAGTCTAGAAGCTAGTATGAAAAATATGGTGAAGATCGGTTCAGATATATATAGCTCCCATATACATTATTCATCCGATTTGTTGTATTTGTTACCCACCGACGTTATATGCACTCCGTAACAACGTTATTCAGGGAAATATCTCAAATACAGCTCAGAAATATCTTTGCCAAATTTTATCGAGATCGGTTCAGATTTGGATATAGCTCCCATATATATCTTTATCCGATTTCAAATTAATTGTGCACCAAATGGGCAATACAATTCCGAATTTAAAAGATACAAATGCTTCGGCATATTTAGTCCTTTGAACTTTAAATTATAATTATAATCATAGGTTGTATGATTGAATTCTCTTATAAAAACTTTTAATTGTTATGTGGAGCTCTACTAAATTAGCAAAGTGGTGTAGGGTATCATAAAGTCGGCTCGCCCGACTTTAAGACTTTCTTTACTGGTTTTTAATACAATACTTTTCGAAGTCATATCATTTACCATGCAGCAATGTTATTTGGTGCTAGAGGTGCAAAAGCCTCCGTCAAATTTGTTGAAAATCGATTAAGAGTTGGATATGGTTCCCAAATTGTGACTGCTCTAAAACCATTTTACGCATTCAAGGGAGGTTCATAGTTGATATGATCTACTTCACATAAATTCCCACTATAAACTTTTTTTGTTACAGGAGGTCTACTAAATAGGCACAGTGATGCAGGGTATCATATAGTCGCCCCCGACCGACTTTTCTTACTTGTTCTGTATTTAATAGGAATTTGTTTCGTCATGTACTTAATACCTATTTAAGAAAACAATTCATATTTTCGTCATGCCCAACCACACCCTTTGACAAACTAGCGCCACTCAGTGTATGAGGAAATATCCTTCAAAAATGAGACACTATATATATACTATTCAATATAAATATGTATTTCTATACTATCCTTCGAAGCCAAAATTCAATTTAATGAAAATATCAAAATGTTATCCATTTTTTAATCACTGGGCCATTTAGCAAGAAATTTATAAACCATTTAAAATAACATAAAACTCAGCAGAAAAATAAAGACATTTTAGAAAAAGCAAGATATTTTGTTTTGAACGGCAAGGATTTAAAGGATAGGCTAAAAGTATCATAAAAAATGTGTCGAAGGCAAGCAAATGGATAGTAAAACAATTTGTAAAAGACACAAACATTTTCTTCTCTCAACTCCATTACAAGGACATATAAAACAGCCTTTAAATTTATAAATTCCAAAACAATATGCAAAGATAAAAAACACGCATCATTGCCACCAATTCACATAATAAAGAGATTTCCATACATTTATTTTTCGATGATGAAAACTTCACATTTGCACTTGTCTTTCATCCATGTAAAATGTATGTATTTCAAGAATTCCCTTCCCTTCCCAATCTCTCCTTTAGGGCCATTTAGTTTATGTGCAATTTGGAAATCTCTGCTCTCTGCCCTACAACTTTGGAAAAAAGTTTCCGTTCTCTCTGCTACGCTTTTTGTGTGATGACTTTTCTAAACAATATTTTTTGGAGCTGGCATTGAAAGTACATTTAAAGCTATTCAAGCATGGAAAATTGCACAAAATCACGCTCGAATTATAGTTTGACTGCCAACATGCAGACGGTATTCTACGGCACATAGACGTGGGAAACAAAATCAAAGTTTCATTTTTAAGTGAAGCAAAACGAATAAACGTTATGCTTAACAATGAATAAAGACTATATCAGAAACACCCTTTTATATAGACGTTAAATTTAGCAATCCAGTGTAATATAAGGTACTTGGGACGGCGATCAAATGTGTTAAGCAAGGAAAGCTGGGATTTTACGTTATTGATGAATACGTTTTCCACAATAAGTAAAAGTAAAATTTATATATTAAATTGAAAATTAACATAAAACTCGAAAACAGGCATCAGGCCGTAATACATTTTATGGAAAGTAAGTTCTTACCAAAATACAAAATCAAAAAAATAGGCTCAAAGCAAGTAAAAGAGCAATAAAGTCGGCCAGGTAGAGGTAGTACCCGTCCAAATGTTAAACCAGTAGTTGTCCGAAAATGGTGCAGCAGTTTGTAAACCAACAAAATGTTCGCGTTTACTTGCCAAAGAGGTCAGCTGAAAATGTGCACCTTCGGTTGGCCACCAGAACTCAAGCGCCGGCCATGGTGATTGTGTAGGCCGCCATAACAGCCGATGGTTGTTCTCCGCTCGTATTAATCGACCGTGGCGTCAGAATATATTATATATCTCGAAAACATTCTGAAGGGTGTATTAAAGCCTTGGGCACGCAAACATTTTGGCCGCAATCTTTGGACATTCCAACAGGACTAAGCACCATCGTAATCAGCACGCGTCACCCACTTATTCTAAAATTGTATGCTATTTCCGACATTTTTTGCTTTCATTCAATTGGGAACTTTAAATTCCAAATCTGAAACATTACCGGTAAACAGTGTGATACAAATCATCAATATACCGATTATAGGGGAGTACAGTTATAAGGGGACTATACCAAAATTTAGACCTATATTGGCAGTACAAGCTGCCAATTTACAGCATATTAGAGTTAAAATTGTGACTAAAACACGCAAAACCTTAAATCTGTCGGCACAGTTGTATAGGTGCTACACCAAAAATTTGATCTATATATCCCATTTTCTATACAAAAAGTTCTGCAGACCTAACAAACATTGCCATAAAATGTTATCAATCTAATTCATTTCGTTCGGAAGCTAGAGAGAATCTTCCGAGGTTTTACAAACGGAATGACAAACTGAATATACCCTTCTTTCTGTGGCGGAGGGAATGAAAACAGTAGGTAATGTGTGTTTTGTGTTCGAGCTAAATTTGTTTTTAATTTCAAATAATTAATTTCAAAATAGGTTCTGAACCTGCGATCTCCTGAATGTGAGATGGTACATAATGCCCTCCCAGCAAAAAATCTCATTACCAATTGATAATTTTATTAAGTACGTTTGTAATATTAATTACTTACAAAACCGCATAGATGCCGCAAAATGAACTTTTCAATCCAGTATAGAGAGAACAAAATTTCGGACAGGGCCGAATTAATCATACCCTACACCATTATGTTTACGTAGTAGAGTAGCCAATAAATGCAAATATATTGGGCGTTTATGTGAAGAAAATAATACCATATACAGGGTATATTACGGCTGTGGGGGACAAAAATAACAAATGGATAAAACATATATATGGGAGCTAAAGCTACATATGAAACGATTTTCACTAAATTTGACACACCTACTTCTAGGCTACAATAGAATTTAGAATATGCTAAATCTCATCAGGATTGGGCACAGATTACGCATTTGGTGCACAATAAACCTGAAATTGGATGAAAATTGATGTGGAAGCTCTATCCAAATTTGGACAGATTGTCACCTATTTAATAGCATTCGTCCTTGGGCCAGCAACCGCTCTCGGCAAATTTTCTCATAGATCGACTCAGAATGTGGTTCTACACAGATTATCAAAAGGATTGTCAAACAAGTAAGCAAAGGCTATAGTCGTGCGGGGCCGACCATGTGATACCCTACAACACTACAATATATTAAAAGCTCCATTATGTCAAAATCCCTTTCGCTTTTGAAATTGTGTCATGGAGCACTGCCCAGATATAACCCTTAGAAATTTGACCAGGGACATTTGCCCAATATTTACGCACTCCGTCGTGTTGTTAGTTGTTTTAATCCATCTTACAGCTAAATATAATCCAATGGTCATCCAGAATGCTAGACTTCTTCGCTGTACTTAACTCTCTTCTCAGGAGTGTCGATTCGCTTAAATGGTGTGATGAGGAATTTTTTCCGGTTTTTGGTTCATTGTACCCCTTACTATTTTGCGATTATCTCCAAAAGCAAAAGGGTCATCTGTATCTCCAAATTTAGACTCATCTATATGATTTGTTTATCTACAATATTTGGCTCTATTCGTCAACGAAATCAGCATAAAAAAGCCAGAAGTTCGCCTTTTGTGTATTTCAGAAGATATCGCCTTGGTTTGGTTTCTATTTATGACCTTTATAACGGCTGCAAAATCAGAAACATTTTTAGTTGTTGGTCCATTTCAACCCCTAAATATATTGACGATAATCTGTATATAATAATAACCCCAACCTGTGTTGTAAGCTGAAAAAATATTACAAAATATACTCTTCAATATTATAAGTCAAATTAAAAAAAATCGCATGCGATAAAAAGTATGAAATATGAAAAATAAAATGTTACAAAATACTACAAAATCTATATTAACACTATTATTGACATCTTTTTACGCGATTTTTTTAGATTTATTTTTTTATGCCAAGAGGGCATTCTGAATTGACAAAATTTGTCAAAATCGGTCCAGCCATTCTTGAGATATAAGCATTCTAACTAACATCCCCTTCCATTGTATATGCATATTGGCATCTACGTAACGGTCAGAATTGACCTGTTCGTCTATTTGTGATTTCGCCGGGATTAGAAATATTCGCGGTGTAATGGAAAATTTGACTTTTATTTAACACAAATGTTATGGTCTATTTCACAAACTAAATATTACCCGATGACCATCAAAATTGGAAGACTTCTGCCCAGCCCTAAACTCTAACCTCGTTTTAACTTTCGCGTCGATTGGTCTATAACTGCGACCTGTAGAGCAACTGCAAAATCAGGAAATTTTTCAGTACTGGCCCATTTCAACCCCTAAATATTATGCGATCATCTCCAAAAGCAATAGGGTTCTATTCTGGCCCAAACCCCACCTTCATTCTAAATTTCGTGAAGATCGGGCCATAATTGCGACCTGTAGAGTGATTACAAATTAACATGGACAGACGGACACACGGACGGACGGACATACATAGCTAGATCGACTCAGCTCGGCGAACTAGGAAGATCCATATATACTTTCCTATGTGGGAAACCAATATTTCGAGGTGTTACATAATTTTTGGCCCAATCAAACTTATAATAACACCAACACATAGTGTTATAGGGTATAAAAATCTAATATAAGAAAGTAACCGAAATATTAGAAAGGGACCGAACATCGGCTTAATCGTCATTGAATTATACTATGATGAAAAATATGGACTTTATGGCTTAAGTCCCATCTTACGGTAATGGGTGTAAAAGAGTAATTGTTGTCGACTATTCTGAAATCATTCTGCCCTCATTTATGAGGTGGACAAAACTAACTACCAGGCAGCACGTTGTTCTAAACGTTGAAAATACAAATACCAAATTACAGCTCATTTCAATGGAACATGTTGCTAAGCTCTTTACAATACCGAAATTTGAGCTGAATTGTCATGTGAGGCTATTATAGGTGTTCTCTTTGAGCATATGGCTTAAGATCTGGCTATTCAAAATATCTAAAACCTACGGTAGGTGAACATCTATGAAAATTTTTGCCTTGAATATTTATTTCTATTTAGAAATTACTATGGAGTCATTACGTGTGTATAATAAAAATTGTGCCGCTTATATAAGTCAGATCAGTGATTTATTACCCTTTAAAAGTATGCATTGAAGGCGAAAAGAACGGACCGGCAACGCGGATCGGGCCAGCTATTGATTTATATATAAACCCAAGCAGTATAAGGTTACAAAATATGCATTATGGCAAAATATGAAGCTGTTAGCAAAAATATTAAATTAAATAGACATTTAATTATTTATCCCAGCCACAAAATCGAAAATAAGTCAACAAGAAAATCTCTTATTTAGAAGTAAACAGTTAAATAATCCTAAGACAATTTCCCTTCAAAGGATATCGATAAAGGAGAAAAGAAGAAAAAAAAATCAAGAATGCTTCTCTGGCTAAGCCTTTAGTAATGGTTGCCTTAACTTTCCAAATCCAAATCCTAAATATCAATCCGAAACTTAGCAATTTCCCAGCGAAACTTTGCCAATAAAGACATTTTGAAGTGCAATCAAACTCATCACTTCAATTCGCACAATTCGCTTAGGCGTTTGAAGAACATTTAGAAAAAAAAAACAGTGATGGCGACGAAGATATAAAAGAAAATTCCAACCAACCGTGAGATCATCTAAAGCGGAGAAATTCGAAACGTAAACGAAAAGTTGTATTCAAGTCTACGTAACATAAAACATCTTTGCCACTGTGATAAGAGCATTCTATCCGCAGCTGGCAAATTTAGTCAAACGCTGATGATGACGAGGGAGAGGACGACGACGACAGTATTTGTATTCAACTAAAAGCCTTGATGGCAAGCAGCAAAGCCGAGATATTGTCTTTTGTTACTCCTTACCGAACGAAAAGCAAATACTCTGGCTTCCATTTACAGTGAAAAGTTTGTGTAAAGTTTGTTATACCCTACAACACTTTGTGTTGGGGGTATTATAAGTTTGATTGGGCCAAAAATTATGTAACACCACGAAATATTGATTTCCCACATAGGAAAGTATATATGGATCTTCCTATCTCGCCGAGCTGAGTCGATCTAGCTATGTATGTCCGTCCGTCCGTCTGTCCGTCTGTCCATGTTAATTTGTAATCACTCTACAGGTCGCAATTATGGTCCGATCTTCAGGAAATTTAAAATGGAGGTGGGGCTAGGGTCAGAATAGAACCCTATTTCTTTTGGTGATGATCGCATAATATTTAGGGGTTGAAATGGAACAAAAACTGAAAAAATTCCTGATTTTGCACTTGCTCTACAGGTCGCAATTATAGACCAATCGACGCGGAATTTCGCATGTAGCTAGAGTTTAGGGTTGGCAAGAAGCCTACCTATTTGGGTGGTCATTGGATAATATTTAGCGGGTAAAATAGACCATATCTTTTTTGTTGAAAAAATTCAAAATTTTTCATTAAACCGCGAATATTTTTAATCCCGACGATCTTTCTGATCTTTACATTGATGTTAACATCCAACAAAACGGATATATAGCAAAATATGTGCGATGTATATGTCTATCAAAGAAGATATGCTTGAAAGATCTCTTATATGTCGAGAACGGCTGAACTGATTTCGACAGTTCTCATTAATTCAGAATGGCTTCTTGGCAGGAAACATAAAACGTCTAAAAAAATCGCATAAAAATGTCTCTCTAAAGATGAAAATATTGATTTTGTAAAATTATCTCATATTTTTTCAATTTTGTCATATTTTTGGCATATTTTCATTTTGAATTAAACATTTGGTAATATTTCTACAGCTAACAAAACTAAGTAGTTAGGATATCAGGATATCATATACAGATCGCATTTATGGCCCGATCCTTACGAAATTTTGCATGGAGATAAGATGAGGGTCAAGATAAAAGCCTATTCTTTTTGGATATGATCGCCATATATTTAGGGGTTGAAATGGACCAAAAAACTGCAAAATTGTCAGCAGGTCGTAATTATGGGGGTTACCGGACATTGCGAAAGCCAAGCAGTATTGGATGGCCATCCAAAAATATTCAATGTGTGAAGGAGTTTGCCAACTTTTGTAGACAAAATACGATAATGTCCATTCCAGTGACTTTTTGGAGAATTCACAAATACAGGAAAGACGCACTTCTGACTATTTCGTTAACGCTGATTTCGTTGAAGAATATAGTCAAATGTCTGTATCTCATATAGATGCGTTTCAGTCAAAAACCAGTAATAAATGTTAATCTTTGGGAAATATTTGTTCCAGATCTAGGAAGACCATTTACGTGCAACATCTACCAATAAATTGGAAATGAGCAAATTAGTTTAAGTTGCTATTATTCGAAAATTAGAGAACGAAACCTGATGGTTTTCTTTTATTATTTGTCACAATATCTTGTGGAATTCTTTCGAGTATTTCGCCTATATTAACTGTATCGTTTATTATAGTGTTGTAGGGTATTCAACGGTCGGTCCCGCTCGACTGTAGCCATTGCTTACTTGTTTTTTTTCTGTTTTTGTTAGAAGTTTTCCCTTTTACTCTTTTACAGCTCTACGGGATTTTTCCCCAGCAATTTTTCTTTTATCGGAGAAATTTCTTTCGTTTTTATCGGTGACTGAGTTTTACGTGCAAATATTTCAAAGATGAACTGCAAACTTTGTTACTTGCGTTTTTTTGGCTCTCGTTCGTTTTTTCTCGGCGTGTTTGCTTTCTTTTGTTCAGATTTTGTTTATTTTGTGAATAAGTGTTTTGTTTAATGAGGTTTTCTAAGCGATTGAATTGCTGTAATTCTTTGTTTTTTGGTGTTTTGCTCAACGTCTTCTTTTTATTGTGCAAAATGTTTCAATGATTTGTTCAAAAAAGTCCTTGACGTTAGCTGTAAATACTCACGCTGCTGTGCTGTGCTCTACTCTACTCGAGGGGCTAAATGCTTAGAGGACAATTTTAAAAAGTTGATAAAATATGTAGCTAACGTAGCCACTCAAAGCTGATAATTTGAGAACTGTCATTGTTGTACTTTTGTTTTTAGCCGTTTGAACTTTTATATCAGAGTTCTGTCACACACTGCCTGCCCCGGGGGAGGCGGGAGTTGATTTTTTATTCAAAAAACGTTCGATTTGTTTTACTTTCGTTATCGAAAGATATTTTCAATTGAATTTGATAAACATTCAATTGCTTTTAATGGAGGACGACTTTGTAACGTATGATTAATATTAATGAGTGTTTTGATGGCAAATAATGTAGCCTAGGTTGGGAGTGCTGAAGGATGTTGCTATGACAAGTAGGCTCATTTGAGAAATTTTATTGAACAGTAATGCGGCTCCCAAGTTAGAACAATTCCAATTATGTGTTCAAGCGGCAACATCTGGCCTCCTGGCTACTGTGGTAAAACCAGTTGAAATTTGGATGATACCAGTCGATACTTCTGGCGGAATTTAAATGTTTTTCTGTCTGGCACGCAATAACTCTCGAAGGATCTATTCAGCTTTGTTAAAACTTGGCACATAAAGATATTTAGATTAAATTAAAATCGAATTCTAAGATGGGCAATATTGGCCCATTCCCAACCAATATGCAAACAAAATCATATATCTCGCATACATTTCACAATTAGGTCAACAATAAAACAAGTAAAAAACATTAAGTTAGGCCGGGCCGAAATTGTAATACACTCCACCTTAGGGTAATGGAAATACTAGAACAAATTATTACCCACAAATACCAATTTTTAGACATATTCGTGGGAAAATATGGCAAAAATCATTAAAAGACCGAATATCGGGAGGTATCGCTATATAGGGCTATATAAAAACGTGGACCTATATATACAATATTTCGATAACGGAACTAGAACTCATTATGACCAACAAATTCCAAATTTTACCGAATATCGGAAGATACCGTTATATGGAAGCTATATCAAAACGTGGACCTATACATGCGAAGTTTCGCCACCGGAGATAGAACCCATTATGACCTACAAATACCAATTTTTAGAGAAATTCATGAAAAAATGTTGCAAAAATCATCAAAATACCAAATATTGGTATATATATATATATATATATATATATATATATATATATATATATATATATATATCAAAACGTGGATTTTTTTAGATATTTTTTCAAGAATTTCTGTGAAAATTGGTAGTTGTAGATCATAATAGGACCCAGTTCGTGTGGCGAGTCATTGTAATTATAGGTCCATGTTTTGGTATAGCCCCCATATAACGGTACCTCCCGATATTCGGTAATTTGATGATTTTGACACATTTTTTACGGATTTGTCTGAAAATGGGTTTTTATACCCTCCACCAAAAAAGTATTAAGTTCGTCATTCCGTTTGTAACTCATCGAAATAATCATTTTAGACCCAACAAAGTATATATATTCTTGATCAGCGTAAAATTCTATAACGATTTAGCCCTGTCCGTCCGTTTGTCCGTCTGTTGTAATCACGCTACAGTCTAAACGAATTAAGATAGAAAGCTAAAATTTTGCACAGATCTCTCTTTTGTCTGCAGGCAGGTCACGTTCGAAGATGGGCTATATCGGTCCACGATATCGTATAGCCCCCATATAAAGGTACCCCCGATATTCGGTACTTTGATGATTTCAGCCACATTTTTCAATGGAATTGTCTGAAAATCCACACAAGTAGTTCCTTGCGGGTACTTTATACCTCGGCAGAGAATTATCTATATAGGTCCACAACAATACCACGGTATTCGGTATTTTGATGATTTTAGCCACACTTTTCAATGGAATTGTCTGAAATTCCACAAAAGGAGTCCCTTGTGGACATTTTACCCCCTCAAACATAATTGTCTATATAGGTCCATGATATCGTATATCCCCCATATAACTGTACCCCCCGATATTCGGTACTTTGATGATGTTAGCTACATTTTTCAATGGAATTGTCTTAAAATCCACACAAGTAGTTCCTTGTGAGTACTTTACCCCCTGAGAGAGAATTGTCCATACAGGTCCACGATATCGTATATCCCTCATATAACGGTACCCCCGATATTCGGTATTTTGATGATTTTACTCACATTTTTCATCGGAATTTTCTGAAAATCCACACAAGGAGTTCCTTGTGGATACTTTATACCTCGGCAGAGAATTATCTTTATAGGTCCACGATATCGTATAGCCCTCATATAACGGTATCCCCGATATTCGGAATTTGATGTTTTTAGCCATATTTTTCAACGGAATGGTCACAAGGGGTTCTTTGTACACAAGGGTTCATTGTGAGCACTCTCTTATAGGTTAACGATAACGTATAGCTCCCATATGACAATACCCCGCGATATTCGGTTTTTTGAAAATCCACACAAGGAGTTCCTTACTTTACACGCAGACATAGATTTGTCTTTATAGGTCCACAATATCGTATATCCCCCCATATCGGCACCTTCCTATATTAGATATTTTAAAGATTTTAAAAGAATTTTTAATGGATGGATATATTTTTGGAAAATTTTCTAATTCGTTCCAAATGGTGGAGGGTATTCAAAGTTCGGCCCGGCCGAACTTACTGCTTTTTTACTTGTTGTAGGTCATAATGGGTTCTATCTCCTTTGGCGAAACATTGTATGTGTAGGTCCACGATTTGGTATAGCCACCATATAACGGTACCTTTGATATTCGGCATCTTAATGGTTTTTGTCACATTTCTTCTAATGATTCCTTTACCCTAAGTTGGAGGGTATTAAAAGTTTGGCCTGTTTTTTTACTTGTTATTTTTCGAAACATTTCGGCTGATGTTGGTGTTATCTCCCTTCCACTTCCTTGACGTCGGGCTACGCTACCAGTATCACGGTAACGAGTGATGGTACGAGACCCAAAAGATTTATTCACATTTAAATGCTGGAGTGCTCTAACGATAGCCACTTTAGGCTTTCCAGTCAAATATAAAGAAATCACACTATCACGCTTGAATTCCATCACGAATAACTGTTGTTCTGGAAAATTCTCACCAAAAGGCTTTTGTACGCTTGTAAGTAATGTAATGAGCTGTCACTGGAATAATGGAAGCTTACGGAAGTTGGCTGCAGTTTTTTCATCCCACGCTGTATATGAGAGCTATATCTAAACCGATTCCCACCCCTTTTATAGGGTTCGTCCTTGGGCCAAACAAATGATATGTTGAAAATTACTTCTCAAGCGGACTATAAACTCTGTAATTTGTTTAGAAAAATACATGGACATATGAAAGGTCGGACGGACGTAAATTCATAAATCGTTTCTGAATGTGATTCTATGAATATCATCAAGGAACTATAGGTCTATTTCTGTATATCTTCCCACTTCTCTTGTACCTCTGCTATAGAGGTTGAAATAATCATAACGCAGATCAAATTATATTAATAACCAGTAAGGAAAGGTCAAAAGATGGACGGGGTCTACTATATGATGCCCTACACCACTATGTGTATTGTGTAGAGCTCCCGTAACAGAAAAGATTATATTGAGTGTTTATGTGAAGTATATCAAACTAACTTTAAACCAAATATCATTGCTGTATAGTGCATGACATGACTTCCATAAGTATTATATTAAACAATACTTATTGGGGCAATAGATATATCGATCGAGTTTCAACAAATATAAAAATTCGGCTGAATATGGAAAAATCTTTCCACTTTGGGCTGATATTGGATATACGGTGGACAATAATCGTAAAATCGGATGAAGATTTATATCGAAGGTACATAAAAATCTGAACTGATCTCGCTAAAATTTGTCACAGGTATCTTCGAGCTGTATCTGATGTCCGGTATCAAATGTCATTCTTGTGGAGTGCATATTAGGCATGTGAGGGACCTTAAAGGCCGAATCAGATGAACCACATATATGGAAGCTGTAGCTATATCTGAACCGATTTTCTTGTCATACTTGCTTCTAGAAGGAATTCAGTTGGATGTGCCAAAATTAAGATCATTTGGACTTATATTGGCCATTTGTTGCACAATTAACCCGAAATCGGTTGAAGATACATTTGGGAGTTAAATCTAAATTTAAACCGATTCTCAGCAATTTCAAAATGGTTCGCCCTTTGGCTAAACAAATATTGTCTGGAAAATTTCGTCTCAATCGGATAATAAATGCTACCTGCATTTTGTTCACCATAATACATGGGCAGACGGACGGACTGACATGCTTAAATCGACTCAGAAAGTCTCGCTTACCGCTTTATTCTCCATGTTACAAACAAATGCACAAAGACATATATCCTTAGCACTATGTGGCGTAGGGTATAAAAATGCACAAAGACATCACATGTGGTGTAGGGTATAAATATAGGAAGGGAACTTTTCATATTTTTATAAAGGGCTTTCTTTCGAATTCTTATTGACTAAAAATACCCCTTTCTTGGTTTGATTATAGAATGGTTTCCCCCCTTGCCATATTTTGTCTATTCACTTACCCACCTTTTGCGTTGCTCACGACGGAGTATTTTCAAACACAAAGTGTCCTATATTTTGCAACCAGAATAGTCTATATTTAAAGAAAATGCTGTCTTTTCCTCCGAAACTTTACCACAGAGTGCTCAGTCAAAAATTACAGTTTCTGCTAGTTTTCCGTTGTATGGAAATAACTGGTGCAAATTTCACACAAAAATATGTCATACGCTATCCAAGATCCATTCACGCACCATTCACAACCAACCAGCCATCCATCCGCCAACGTCATATCAAATGTTCGGTAATAACAACAATAAACGTGAGCCACATAACCAACAAATATTTGCAATGCCATCCGTGGAATTTGGATACACCTAAAATACGGTTTCATGCACTTGCAAATTTAGCAGCAATTGCTGACTCTAATGGCAACTGAGACATTCGAATGGTGGCACGTTCCATAGGATGTATATATGACAGGATATGGGCTTGTGTGTACGTATGTATGGGGAAAGAGGACAACGAAGACTGGCAGCGGAAGAGAGTGCAATATTGAAGACTTTGTCATGCCTTACTTTGTGCCTGGTTGTGTTGTGTTCGCTCCGAAGGTTTTTGCCAACGACAAATGTTGCATCAAGTAACTAACCAAGAATGAAGTCCATGCTACACCTGACTGATTGCCTAACATACAATAATGGGCACTTTGAGGTGGGTTGCAGGAAACTCTTCAGCATATCAGACTGTTCGCATACAATGCAAATGTGAATGCAAATTGTTTGTTGGCAGAATTCCTCAGAAAATTGCCGTTAACGGGCGGTGCGACTGACTCGCTGCAGATGAAAAACATTTTGTGCCATAAAACGAATGGAAATCATAGCCAGCATGTTTATTCGTGCGTTGAAGTTAGCTAAAAGTAATTCGTTGTTATGGTATATATTCTCTCTCATTCATATGTGCAGGTGAATGTGCGCGTTTTCTATTATGTGTCTAAATTCTCGCGATATTTTCCGGTTTTATGGGCAACAACGGAACCCAAGCAAGCCATCAAGGTTAGACTGCCTGAACTGCTTCCTGCTATATGCATGGATAAAATGCACCATATATTTGGTGAGAATTCCTTTTTGGTCCGCTATTGTCACATAGTGTGTTTTTGGTACTCTCATTGCCCTTGAGCGATATTCTCTTTGTTTCGTTGACCTTCTCTCCTTGCCATCATTTAAATGATGCAAATGCCAGAAAAATTCCCCACAACTTGTTGTCACCGCCTGTTGTTGATTTTTTGTTACATTGTTAATAATTGCAACAATCTGTGCGCCGAATGTAGGCAACAAAACCTTAGAGTTTTTGGGAAATTTTATGACGTTGGCATAGTGACAAAATGTGGAGGGTAAATTGACTTTTCTATGAGTACGGCCTTGTAGAAGTTGTAAATATTGAAATGATGGA
The DNA here is from genome assembly GCF_030504385.1 of Musca domestica. NCBI lineage: Eukaryota > Metazoa > Arthropoda > Insecta > Diptera > Muscidae > Musca > Musca domestica. The sequence continues at coordinate 19,958,775 of NW_026712363.1, read as the reverse complement.
ATATGAAAATATAGGGTTGTAAGAGTCGGAGTAGATAAATATTGCTGGAATGGAAGTCGTGGAAGAACATTTAATTACGAATCATATATCTAATTTTTAAATACTCCACTTTGCAAAGAAGGTTCTATTAAATTGACCATTCCCTTTTGTAGCACCTCTAAATATTCGTAAAGTATACAGGGTGAAATAAAAACAAAGTCAAATACCATAATTTTTTCATTTTTTTTAATTTTATTGAATGACAGCAAAAAATCTCGGAAATAGCACCAATCATGGCCTTTAAACGGCCATCACACGCTCCCCGAATTTTGCTCTGCTGCCCATTCCCGGCGAAGCGCTTGATTGAGGTGATCAACACTTTGGTATTTTTAGTGCCAACCTTGCTTTCCAAAATACTCCAGACACAACAGTCCAACTGATTGTTATCCGGAGATTTTTGTGGCCATTGTGCGCTGGAAATGAAGCGAGGAACCTCATTTTGTAACCATTCTTCGGTGGGGTGTGCTGAGTGCGATAGTGCTGAGTCCTGCTGAAATGTCCAAGGTCTGCGGCCAGAATGTTTGCGTGCCCAAGGCTTTAATACACCCCCAGAATATTTTCGTGATAATGTTCAGAATTTATTCTGATGACACGGTCAATTAATGTGAGCGGAGAGCGACCATCGGCTGTTATGGCGGCCTACACCATCACCATGGCCAGCGCTTGAGTTCTGGTGGCCACCCAAAGTGCCACCATAGGGTAAAGGAAAGATTAACTCCCATTATGACCCACATATACCAACTTTTAGAAAAATTCATGGGAAAATGTGCCAAAAATCATTAAAATACCGAATATCGGGAAATACGGCTATATGGGGCTATACAAAAGCCCTATACATACAGTGTTTCGCCAAAGGAGCTAGAACCCATTATGACCTAGAAAAACCAATTTTCAGACAAATCCGTGAAAAAATGTGGCAAAAATCATCAAATTACCGAATATCGGGAGGTACCGTTATATGGGGACTATACCAAAACGTGGACCTATACATACAATGTTTCACCACACGAACTAAGACCCATTAGGATCTACAACTACCAATTTTTAGACAAATCAGTGAAAAAATTTGGCAAAAACCATCAAAATACCGAATATCGGGAGGTACCGTTATATGGGGGCTGTACCAAAGCGTGGACCTATACATGCAATGTCTCGCCACATGGACTGGGACCCATTATGACCCACAAATACAAATTTTTAGACAAATCCGTAAAAAAGTATGGCATAAATCATCAAAATACCGAATATCGGGAGGTACCGTTATATGGGGACTATACCAAAACGTGGACCGATATATCTCATTTTCAATACCAACAATCCTAGACACAATACAAATTGCTCTACTAAATTTTGGGGCTTTACGTCAAATAATGTGGGATGTATCGTGATTTCAACAGACATCGTTAAATCGACTTAGAATTTTATGCTGATTACTAATATATATACTTTATGGGGTCTACGACGAATATTTAAGGATGTTACAAACGGAATGACAAAGTTAATATACCCTCCTTTCCAAGGTGTAAAAATCAAGTGAAATGTGATTGGACCTAATTAGGTAGATTTCGCATGCTAAAATTTTGAACAGATCAGTCTTTCGTTTGCAGGCAGTACAAGTTCGAAGATGAGCTATATCTGTTCACGATTTCGTATTTAAAGTTCGTAATGGGTATTACAGCCTATTAAAAAAATCGTCTATGCAGGCCCACGTCTTCCTATAACCCCCTATACAGCGATAACTCCCAATGCTTGGTATTTTTATAATTTTAGCGACATTATTTACCAGAATTGTTTGTTTGTTTGCGGAATCGCTACTACAGCTGATGACAAAAAAATACTCGGCAGGGCTACGTTTTCCTATAGTGGTTTTTACAAGATCCTTGAAAATGGTGGAGGAAATCAAAAATTTAGCCCGACCGAAAGTCGCTGCCTTTTTTACTTGTTTTACACCTATGCTATTAAGCTTATATAGTTATTTTTAATTTTTCCACAATGATATTGGCAAACCCCTTTTTAAACCTTCTATTTGATATTATGGCAAACCCCTAATTTCAAACTTACTTCGACTGCTTTTCAAATCGGCAGCCAGGCAAGCAAGTGTGTGCAGTAGACCGTTTCAAAAAATGTTTACTAATTATTTTTATTGTGTGTGCTCTGCACCAACAAATAGCTAAGCTATAACAAAAAGAGGCCAAAACTTTGTTCTAAGCTGTGGACTCCAAGTCCAAACTACAATGTGAGAGATGACTTCATCCCGTTCTGGATTTCTGCTCTGGATGTGTAAGCCAAATTCAAGTAATGGTTGCATCATAAAATTTAATTTTAATTTTCAATCTGTTTACAATTTTCCATTACCTGTGGCTGGTTGTGGATGTTTGTTTGCCAGCTAGGCAAGCAAACAATCATCTAACCTACTTACACAGCCTAGCTGCCTGGGACATGTACATCTACATACGGGGTGAGATTAAAAAACTGCAACCAACTTCAGACTGCTGTCATTTCTAATCCACTTCTAAGTCCGACAGCTTTTAAATTTTTCCAGTGACAGCTCATTATATTGTTTAGAAGAGTACAAAAGCATTTCGGTGAGAATTTTCCAGAAAAAAAAAATTATTCGGAAGTTAAGCGTGATAGTGTGATTTTTCTATATTTGGCTGGAAAACTCACAAGTTAGAGCACTCCAGCATTTAAATGTGAATAAATCTTTTGTGTCTCGTACCATAGCTCGTTACCGTGATACTGGTAGCGTAGCCCGACGCCAAGGAAGTAGACGGAAGACAACAGCAAATCAGCAGAAATGGTTCGAAAAGTAAAGAAGCGTCTTAAAAACCGCGTCGCAGTGGCCGGAAAATGGCTCGTGAGCTAAACATATCGCAATGTTCCATTCGGCAAATATTAAAAAACGAGCTCGGGGTAAAGGCATTGAAATTTCAAAAAGTGTAAGAACTTACACCGCAACAGAAAGAAAATAGACTCTAAAGAGTTGCTTCGCTTGGCCGAAAGTGGTGAACTGCCGGATTTGGATTTCTCCGATGAGAAAACATTCATGGTCCAGTAGTTTGTAAACAAACAAAACCAGTAAAGAAAGTCCTAAAGTCGGGGGGCCGATTTTATGATACCCTACACCACTTTGCTAATTTAGTTGAGCTCCACTTAATAATTAAAAGTTTTTATGGGAGAATTCAATCATACACGCTATGATTATAATTATAAATTAAAATTCAAATTGAAATCGGATAAAAATATATATGGGAACCATATCCAAATCTGAACCGATCTCGATAAAATTTGGCAAAGATATTTCTCTAGCTATATCTGAACCGATTTCGATGAACTTTTGCATACTTATTTTCAGGCAAAATTCCAATTTCAATGGGGTTCGTCCTTGGACCAAACAAATGATTTGTGCAAAATTCCATCTCAATCTGATAATAAATGCGACCTGAATTTTGTTCACAAAAATACATGCACAGACGGACGGACATGCATAAATCAACTCAGAAAGTTATTCTATGGAGATCCTCAAAAGTAACTATGGGTCTATCTCGCTTCCTTCTCCATGTTACAAACAAATGCACAAAGACATAAAACCCTTACCGCTATGTGGCGTAGGGTATAAATAGACTCAAAAGAGCTAAAGAGTTGCTTCGCTTGGCCGAAAGTGGTGAATTGCCGAATTTGGTTTTCTCCGATGAGAAAATATTCGTTGTCCAGAAGTTTGTAAACATATAAAATGATCATGTTTACTAAATGCCGAATATCTTCGCGAAAATATTCTGGAGGGTGTATTAAAGCCTTGGGCTCGCAAACATTTTGGCCGCAGACCTTGGACATTCCAACAGGTCTCAGCACCATCACACTCAGCACGCGCCACCCAAGAATGGTTACAGAATGAGGTTCCTCGCTTCATTTCTAGCGCACAATGACCATCAAAATCTCGGATACCAATCCGTTTGACTATTGCGCCTGGAGTATTTTGGAAAGCAAGGGATGGCACTAAAAAATACCAAAGTGTCGATCACCTCAAGCAAGCGCTTCGCCGGGAACGGGCCAATATACCGCTGAGTAACATTCGGGCGGCGTGTGACGGTTTCATTGGCGGTTTGAAGGCCATAATTCGTGCCAAAGGTGACAAATTCGAACAAATCTAAACTTATTCTAAAATTTAAAGCTATTTCCGACATTTTTTGCCTTCATTCAATAAAATTAAAAAAAAAAAAAAACAAGTAAGCAAAGGCTACAGTCGAGCGGGGCCGACCGTTGAATACCCTACAACACTATAATAAACGGTACAGTTTATATAGGCGAGAATTCCACAAGATATTGTGACAAATAATAAAAGAAAACCATCAGGTTTCGTTCTCTAATTTTCGAATAATAGCAACTTAATCTAACTTGCTCATTTCCAATTTTTCTGGAAGATGTTGCACCAAAGACCTATAATCTCTCAGAAGTGGCAAAAGATTAACATTTATTATTGGTTTTTGACTGAAACGCATCTATATGAGATACAGACATTTGACTATATTCTTCAACAAAATCAGCGTTAACGAAATAGTCAGAAGTGCGTCTTTCCTGTATTTGTGAATTCTCCAAAAAGTCTCTGAAATAGACATTTTCGTATTTTGTGTACAAAAGTTGGCAAACTATTTCACACATTGAATATTTTTGGATGGCCATCCAAAACTGCTTGGCTTTTGCAATGTCCGGTAACACCCTTTCAAACGTGCGTGAGGAGCGGGCGATAATTACGACCTGCCGACAATTTTGCAGTTTTTTTGGTCCATTTCAATCCCTAAATATATGGCGATCATCTCCAAAAAGAGTAGGCTTCTATTCTGACCCTCATCTTATCCCCATGCAAAATTTCGTAAGGATCGGGCCATAAATGAGATCTGTATATGATATCCTGATATCCTAACTACTTAGTTCTGTTAGCTGTAGAAATATTACCAAATGTTTAATTCAAAATGAAAATATGCCAAAAATATGACAAAATTGAAAAAATATGAGAAAATTTTAGAAAATCAATATTTTCATCTTTAGAGTGATATTTTTATGCGATTTTTTTAAGAGGTTTTTCTTTCCTGCCAAGAGGCCATTCTGAATTAATGAGAACTGTCGAAATCAGTTCAGCCGTTCTCGACATATAAGAGATCTTTCAAGCATATCCTCTTCGATAGACATATATATCACACATATTTTGCTGTATATCCGATTTGTTGGATGTTAACATCAATGTAAAGATCAGAAGTAAACTTGTCATGGATTTGTGATTTCGCCGGGATTTAAAATATTCGCGGTTTAATGAAAAATTTTGAATTTTTTCAACACGAAATATATGGTCTATTTCACCCGCTAAATATTATCCGATGACCACCCAAATTGGTAGGCTTCTTCCCCGCCCTAAACTCTAGCTACATGCGAAATTCCGTATTTGGTCCATTTCAACCTCTAAACATTTGGCGATCATCTCAAAAAGAAATAGGGTTCTATTCTGACCTTAACCCCACCTCCAATCTAAATTTCGTGAAGATCGGGCCATAATTGCGACCTGTAGAGTGATTACAAATTAACATGGACAGACGGACAGATGGACGGACGGACATACATAGCTAGATCGACTCAGCTCGGCGAGCTAGGAAGATCCATATATATATATATATATATATATATATATATATATATATATATATATATATATATATATATATATATATATATATATATATATATATATATATTTCGAGGTGTTACATAATTTTTGGCCCAATCAAACTTATAATACCCCCAACACATAGTGTTGTAGGGTATAAAAATAAAAATTATGGCTTTTGACTTTGTTGCAGTTTTTTTTATCTCACCCTGTAATTTCTATGACAGCATATTTCTCGGCAAATTTAGTCCTGTGTTTGTGCTGGGTTTGAGAGCTTCTATTGTGTCACCTTTTGCAAAATCAATTAACTGATATATGTGTGTATGTGTATTTGTGGTGTGATTCAAATTTGTGTGCTAGTGTGTTTGGTCATGTGTGTGTGTAAATTCTGGAATACCAATCTGTTGTGTTGTCGAAAGGCTGTGTGAATTTACAATACAAATTTCCTTAGGTCAACAACAGTAGTTGCAGTAATGAATGACAAAAATTGCAGGCGAGACCATTGGAAAAATATTGGAAATCCTGAAAAGCAAATTCAGGGTAATTTAAAAAATATCAGAGAATACTTTTTTATTTATTTTTTATTTAAAATGTGTAGAAAATGAAATATGTCCTTCTCTCCGGACACCCTAGATACTCCTTGCCATGTATTTTGTAATTGGTCTCAATTCATCAACCGTCGGCTGTATGCCTTTTGTTATATTCGCTATTGAACAGAACAACAGTACCCACATTCTTTCGTAAAAATTGTTGATCTTAGAAATTATTTATCGTTCAAACTAGATCATGTCAAGCGCACAATAGTGATTTTATTGTTTGCCTCCCAATTCATTTGCCCTGTTGTCGTCCATGCAGTGGCTAGAATGCCTCTATGTGTGTGTGCAAGTTCACATATTCTTGTATTGAATTTCCCTGTGAATGCTGGCAAGTTTGTGTATGTGTATTGGTTTATTTTATATTTTATTTTCCTTGTGTTTATTTTTATTATTTTTTCCTGTTGAGTTTTATGGCCTTGTTTATTGTTGAGACATGCCATAGCCTCAATGACATTACTGAGAATTTTTAGTTTATTGATTTTTTTTTGTGCAATTTTCACTTTGTGCAATTTGAATTTGTAAACAGTGATTGTGAGATGAACAACTAATTCAAAGGAAATATTCTAAAATTATTGAGGGGCATCATTGTGTACTCTTAGTTTCTATATCTTCTTCTATATAGAGTAAAATCTGGGTGACTGACTGATTCATCATGGCCCAGGTGCAACGGCTGAGGCTAGAATCTTGATCTGATTGATCTGAAAATTTAAAATGTTGGTATTCGGGTCTCTATCGGTTGGTAAGGGGTTAAGATAAAGAGTTGGGTTAAAAATACATCCAGCAAGCGTACGGAAGACAATAAATTGTACTACAGTTGAAATTTGTCATTAGGATCGCTGTTGGTATTTAAGTTTGAGATTTGGAGATGGTTTTGGAAATACGTACTAAAAAGTACAAAATCGTACTAAATTTGTTATTTTGGTTAGGGATTGAATTTAAAGTCCAAAATTTTTCATTAAGTTAACCTTTTTCGCGGGAGATTAGAAAATACGTATCAAAAAGTACGAAAAGTGTTAAACACTATTAACTTCGGTATTTGAGGAAGGAATAGAAATGGAAATCTGGAATTTGAATTTCTGAATGGATATTGGTAAAATCTTTAAAGTTGGCACGGAAATCAATTTTTGAAAATGTAGTTGATGTATGAAGATGGTTTTGGAAATTGTAATGTAAGTACACAAAAAGCTTAAAATAGTACTAGAAATTTTTATAATTTGGTATTGTTTGAATAGACAGTGCTTGAAATCTGAAATTTGGTCTTAGGGTCGCTGTTCATGTGTAACCTGACAAATGGAGGTGGTTTCGGAAATGCGTACTATAATTGTTCAAAAAGTACTAAGTGGTACTACATTGGGTATTGGGTGAAGAGATAGAACTGGAATCCCTACATTTGATATTGAGATCTCTGTTGGTATCTGGTGATGGTTTGCAAATGCGTACTATAATTGTTCGAAAAGTCTTAAATGGTACTAACTGTGGATCACAGTTGGTCGTCTGCCAAATTGAAGATAAAACAAGTAAGCAAAGGCTATAGTCGTGCGGGGCCGACCATGTGATACCCTACAACACTACAATATGTTCGAAGTTCCTTTATATCCAAATCCATTTTGAAAGATTTCGTTTTTGAAATAATGTCAAAGAGCCCCGCCCAGAGGTTACCCCTAGTTGTTTGGTCCGGAGAATTTGGCAAAGGTTGTGAAAGTTGTGGTCCATTTTACAGCTAAATGTAATCAAATGGTCATCCAAAATGCTAGACTTTTTCCCTGTCCTTAACTCTCTTCCGATGCGAAATTCCGCGTCGGTTAGTTTCAATAGTGGCCTATAGAGTGACTACAAAATTAGAAAAAATTAAAATTTTTTAGTCAATTTGCACCTCTAAATGTACATCTTAAGAACAATAGGCTTTAATTCTGACCCTACCCCTACCCCATGCAAACTTTCGTGAATATCGGACGATAATTGCGACATGCATATAATACCCTCAAAACGTAGTGTTGAAGGGTGTTAACATTTAGAAAATTTACAATTCAAAATTGTAAGTCAAATTGAAAAAATCGCATGCGATAAAAAATGTGACAAGAATTGAAAAAATGGAACAAAAAATATCCACTTTTTACTTGGATACCTATTTTGCTATATATCCGATTTCTTGGCTATTAGCATCACTGTAACGGTCAGAAGTGATATTTTAATGTATTTGTGATTTGGCTGAGGTTGAAAATATTCGCGGTTTAGTGGAAATTTTCTTATTTTCTTACATAAAAGTTGGGGTCTATTTTACCCGCTAATTATTGCCGATGGCCACCCAAATTGGTAAGTTTCTGCCCACTCCTGAACTCTAACTCAATATAAATTTTCGCGTCAATTGATTCATAATTGTGACCTATAGAGCAACTGCAAAATCAGGAAATTTTTCTGTTTTTGGTCCATTTCAACCCCTAAATATCGTGCGATCATCTCCAAAAACAATAGGGTTCCCACCTCCATTTTCAATTTCGGTTCATAATTGCGACTTGTAGCTTGATTACAAATTAACATGGACAGACGGACAGATTGACGGACGGACCTACATAGCTAGATCGACTCATCTCGTCTCGTAGGAAGATCCATATATACTTTCCTAGGTGGGAAACCAATATATCGAGGTGTTACATAACTTTTGGCCCAGTCAAACTTATAATACCCCAACACATAGTGTTGTAGGGTATAAATATGAGGTAGCATATATCAGATACATATTTGGTAGCATATATCAGATACAGCCCAGAAATACATCTGCCAATTTCATCAAGATCGGTTTAGATTTGGATATAGTTTCCATATATATCTTCAACCGATTTCGGGTTAACTGTCCACCAAATGGCCAATATCAGTCTAAATGATCTGAATTTTGACACATATGAACTATGTAAAGGATTAGGATATAGCTCCCATATATATCTTCAACCGATTTCGGGTTAATTGTGCAACAAATGGTCAATATCAGTCTAAATGACATACATTTCAGTACATCCGAACGAATTCAGTCTAGAAGCAAGTACTTCAAATTGGGTGAAAATCGGTTGAGATATAGCTATAGTTCCCATAAATAAGATTCATCCGATTTGGTGTTTAAGTCCCCCACGTAAAAAAAAGATATCAGATACAGCTCTGAAATAAGTGTATCAATTTTGTCAAGATCGGTTCAGATTTATATAGGATATAGCTCCCATATACATCTTCACCAAATGGACAATGTCAGTCCAAATGACCTGAATTTTGGTGCATCCGACCGAATTCAGTCTAGAAGCAAGTACATCATTCGAAATATGCATTCGACAACAATGATATTTGGTACCAGATATATTATGGAGCTCAGAAATACCTTTGCCAAATTTTATCTAGAATGGCTAACATTTGGATATAGCTCCCATATTTATCCTAAATCCGATTTCAGGTTTTGTGTGCAAATAACCCAATCAACCCAAATGGAGTTTATTTCGAAACGTACGTTTCCATTTTGTGGAACTCGTCTCCGATATATACTTTTTTAATATAATCATTCCCCAAGTGACATCATGCACTCTACAACAAATGTGGTGTAGGATATCATATAGTCGGCTGCGCCCGACTTTTGACTTTTCTTTACTAATTTTTGTTTTCTCATACCAAAACAGGGCATGCATATATTTTTCACTTTTGTGACAAACATTTGCTTTCTCTTTATTTTATAGAATTTAAGAAATTCAAATGTCTTTTCTCAGACACTTTAATCTGTTTCTAACAAGCAATCACATTGTACCTCATACCATAAACGGAATGTGAAAAATATTTTGAGAATAATGAAGCAGGAAAATTGTTATTTCACTTAAGCCTCCCTACCAGTTTCGGATATTTTACCAAATGACAAATATTCCTAAGAATGTTTCTTTCCATGTGTCCATCTCCTTGTCTACTACCACAATGACAAAATTTTTCAATTAACAATAAATTTTCCTTGCGGTTTAAGACCCTTTCTTGACCACTGTCTCAGTAAATTGAAGACAAAACACTGTTAGTATATGGTAAAGGCAGTATTGAAATTCTGCAGGTTATTTTTGTTTTGCTGCAACATAAAAACCAATTCTTAAACTTGAATAGGTCATGGAAAAATACTCAAAATAAATTATTGAGTATCCTGTTGGGAAGAAAGTATGGGTAAGCTACTACATCAACCGCAATCATTTTTTGCCAGGCTACTACTGGACAATTTTGATCATTGGAAAAGGTACAACCGTCAGCCTTTGGTAATCCTTTTGATATTCTGCAAAAAGGGGTTTACTTTTGAAGTATCTGAAAAACCACAACATTTCTTTGTTGTGCTTTTTTGTGGATTCGAAATTCCTTTTCTCTGAAATTATTTCCATAGACATCAATAAATTCTATTGTTGTGATGCTGGGGTGGTAGCCATGCGGGCAAAAGGAGGAATTTCCAGGAGATCAAACTCCATGGGTATGTGACCAAGATGGCAGTTGTCGTTATAAATTGTAAGCATGTGTCTTTTTATTTTAGGTAGCAGCCTCCGTTGATTTAATTGTGTTGTGCAGCTTCGTATATAATAAGACTTTTTTTCTCCATCTGACCGTACTATGGAGGGTATATAAACTTTGTAATTCCGTTTGTAACTCCTCGAAATACTCATGTCAGCGCAAAATTCTAAGTCGATTTAGCCATGTACGTCTGTCTGTCTCTCTGTCCGTCTGTCAGTCTGTCTGTTGTAATTACGCTATCTTTCGAACGAATTAAGATAGAAGGCTAAAATTTTGCACACGTGTTTATTTTTCCAGTAGGCAGGTTAAGTTCGTAAATGGGCCATGTAGGTTCACGTTTTCATATAGCCCCCATATAACGGTACCTCCCGATATTCGATATTTTGATGATATTAGCGACATTATTCACCGGAATTGTTTAAAATTTGGTATTTGAGATTCGTAATGGATGGTACAGCCTATGACAGAAAATTTTCCGTGCAGGTCCACGTCTTCGTATAGCCCCCATATAACGGTACCTCCCAAAATTCGGTATTTTGATGATTTTAGCGCCATTATTCACCGGAATTGTTTCAAAGAGTTCGTAATGGGAACTACAGTCTGTGACAGAAAAGGTCCAGGTCTTCGTATAGGCCCCATATTATTCGGCATTTTTACGAGTTTAGGTACAATACCCACCGAAATTGATTGAAATATCGTATTTGACGTTAGTAATGGATGCTACAGCCTATGACAGAAAATTTTCTATGCTGGTCCAGGTCTTCGCACAGCTCCGATATAATGGTACCTCCCAATATACGATATATTGCTGATTTTAGCTGCATTATTCACCGTTTATTGTAAGTTTCGAATTTGAATATGGTAATGTCTAATGACAAGCAATGCCTATGTAGGTCCACGTCGTATAGACCCCAATATAACGGCAATATTCGGTATTTTTAAATTTTAACAGAATTTTTTAAATTTCCAAATTCGTTCCAAATGGTGGAGGGTATTCAAAGTTTGGCCCGGCCGAACTGGACTATATAAATGGACTATATAATGAAATGGACTATATATATATCCAATATATCGCCTGATTTAATGTTTTTGAGTGTTTTAGTCACAATTTTTATCCGAATTTGCTGTAAATTATTAGCATGTGTTCCCACCATGTAAGGATTCGGATTTGGAAAGTTTTCACCGAAATCATCTAATTTTAGAATTATAGGGAAATATGTATATTTGGGAGACATATCCAAATTTGAACCAATCTCGACAAAACTTGGGAATGGATGACACATATATATGGGAACTATACCTATATCCAAAATTCAACATATTTAATTCTAGGCCAAATTTGGTAGCCTCTGCCAAAATTCATACCATTTGAACCAATAATACACATTTTTCGAACAATATACTAGAAATCGAACGAAAATATATATGGGAGCTATATTCAAATCAGACCAGGTCTTGATGAAATTCGCCAGAGGGATTTCTGAGCTGTATCTGATATGTGGAATCAAAAATCACTTTTCTACAAAAATTGAAGCTTCTAACTTGAATAAGATCGGATGTGGCAAAATTGGGCTGATATTAACCAATTGGGCAAATATTAAGCAGTTCGTGCACAAAGGGCTAAATCGGACAAAAATATATATGGAAGCTATATCCAAATATGAACCGACACTTATTTCTGAGCTTTATCTGATATATGGTACCAATAATTATTATTAAGGAGTGCATATTGCGCATGTGAAGGTCTTTAATACCAAATCGGAAGTATGTAGATTCAGATATATTGCTCTATCGAATCCCTCTAATAGCAACAGAAATGTAGACATTTGCTTTGACAATTAATAAATCACAAGGATAAAGTCCTCGTGTTTGCGGACTAAATTTGCCATGTTCCTGTATTTCTCATGGTCAGCTTTGTGAGGCTTGTTAATGCTTTCGTAGACCATGCGATTTGTTCTTGTTTGCTCCCGAAGGAAAATAAAAAAGAAAACGAAAAGCAAGAAAAAAAGTAGCTTGGTTCGGCCGGGCCGAACTTTTTATACCCTCCACCAAGAAGAAACCTGAAAGTTAAAAAAAATCCATCGGAAAATACCACTCAATTGACAATCGTTATATGGAGGCTGTACGAAGACGTGGTCCTGCATAAGTAATTTGTGTCATAGGCTGTAGTAACTGTTCCGAACTTTATATACAAAATTTGAAACAATTCCGGTGAATAACGTTGCAAAAATCATCAAAATACCGAAATTCTGAAAGAACCGTTGTATAGGGGATATATGATATCCTGAACCTGTATGGTCATTTTTCTTCCAGAGGGTAATGCACTCACAAGGAACTCCTTTTGGGGGTTTTTGAGACAATTCCATTAAAAAAATTGGCTGAAATCATCAAAATACCGAATTTCGTGGGGGGGTACCTTTATGTGGGGGATATACCTATAAGACAGTTCTCTTTAAGGGGGTAAAGTACTCACAAAGAACTCCTTGTTTGGATTTTCAGACAATTCCGTTGAAAAATGTGGATAAAATCATCAAAATACCGAATATCGGGAGGGCGTGGTATTGTTATATTGGGGCTGCCGATATAAATAATTCTCTTCCAGGGGATAAAGTAATCATAAGAAACTCTTTGTGTGGATTTTCATACAATTCCTTTGAAAAATATGGCTAAAGGCATCAAAATACCGAATATCTGGGGTCCCCTTATGAGGGGAATATATTATATAGACAATTCTCTTTCAGGGGGTAAAGTACTCACAAGGAACTCCTTGTGTAAAATTTCAGAAAATTCACAAATGTGGCTAAAATCATTAAAATTCCGAATGTCGGGGGTACCCTTATATGTTGGCTATACGATATCGTGGACCGATATAGAACAACGTCGAACAAAAGACGGATCTGTACAAAATGTTAGCTTCCTCTCTTAATTCGGTTTGACTGTAGCGTCAGATGGACGGACGAACGCGGTTAAATAGTTATAGAATATTACGCTGATCAAGAATATATATACTTTATTATGTCTAAAATGTATATTTCGATGAGTTACAAACGGAATGACGAACTTAATATACCCTCCATACTATGTAGGATTATTTCATAAAATAGGTTTCTTATATTCTTGAATTTGTAAAACCACAAAATAATCATATATAAAATTTTGAATGCATATAAATAAAATCAAAAGGGTTTGTGAAGCACATCGGATTCAACTAGTTTTGCAAAAACCAGGAGACAGAATGTTCAATGGACATAAGTTTGAATTTTTATTTCCAGAATTAAGAAAAGGTTTTGAGTCATTTTAAATTCTAAAATGTAAATATTTAAACTCAACCTCTGGTAATGGTAAACTGCTACCAAAGTAAACAAATACTGTTCGAAATACGTACGGTGGTCAAACATGTCCAATCAATGCTTCTTATACCCTACACCACATAGTGGTAAGGGTATTATGTCTTTGTGCATTTGTTTGTAACATGGAGAAGGAAACGAGATAGACCCATAGTTACTTTTGAAAACCTTCATAGAATCACTTTCTGAGTCGATTTATGCATGTCAGTCCGTCTGTCCGTCCGTCAGTCCGTCCGTCTGTCCATGTATTCTTGTGAACAAAATGCAGGTCGCATTTATTATCCGATTGAGATTAAATTTTCCAAATAATATTTTTTTGGCCCAAGGACGAACCCTATTGCAATTGGTGTAAATCGGATCAAATTTAGATATAGCTCCCATATATATCTTCATCCGATTTCGGGTTAAATGTGCACTAAATGTCCACTATTAGTCCAAATTACCTGAATTTTGGCACACGCAACCGAGTTCGGACTAGAAGCAAGTATATCAAATTTGGAGAAAATCGGTTCAGATATAGCTATTGCTCCCATATATATCTTTCACCGATTTCATCTTTAAGTCCCTCACATTCCTACTTTGCACTCCACAACCGTGATATTTGGTACCAGGTATTAGATGGAGCACAGAAATAGCTGTTTTAAATTTTATCGAAATCGGTTCAGATTTGGATATAGCTCCCATATATATCTTCATCCGATTTCGGGTTAATTGACCACCAAATGGTCAATATCAGCCCAAATTGCCCGAATTTTGGCACATGTGGCCGAGATTAGCCTTAAAGCAAATACAAGAAAATTGGAGAAAATCGGTTCAGAAACAGCTATAGCTCCCATATATATGTTTTATCCGATTTGGTGTTTAAGCCTCTCACATTCGTAATATGCACTCCACACGAATGATATTTGGTACCAGAAATAAGATACAGACCAGAAATAGCTGTTTGTAATTTTATCGAAATCGGTTCAGATTCGGATATAGCTCCCATATATATCTTCATCTGATTTCGGGTTAATTGTGCTCCAAATGGCCGATATAAGTCCAAATGGACTGAATTTTAGTACATCGGACCAAATTCAGCCTAGAAGCAAGTATATCAAATTTAGTGAAAATCGGTTCAGATATAGATATAGCAACCATATATATGTTTCATCCGATTTAGTGTTTTAGTCCTTTACATTCGTAATATTCACTCCACAACCGTGATATTTGGTACCAGGTATTAGATGGAGCACAGGAAAAGCTGTTTTAAATTTTATCGAAATCGGTTCAGATTTGGATATAGCTCCCATATATATCTTCAACCGATTTCGGGTTAATTGACCACCAAATGGCCGTAATAGCATCAATTTTGGCAAATCCGACCGAAACCAGCTTAGAAGCAAGTACGCCAATTTTAGGAAAAATCGGTTCAGCTATAGCTCCCATATATATCTTTCATCCGATTTGGTCTTTAAGTCCCTCACATTCGTAATATGCACTCCACAGGAATGATATTTGGTACCAGATATCAGATAAAGCCCAAAAATGGTTGATTTTAATCTATTAAAATCTGTTCCGATTTGGATATGCCTCCCATATATATCTTCATTCGATTTCGTGTTAATTGTGCATTAAATGGCCAATATCAGCCCAAATGGCATGAATTTTGGCAAATCCGACCGAAACCAGCCTCTAAGCAAGTACACAAATTTTAGTAAAAATCGGTTCAGAGATAGCTCTAGCTCCCATATATATGTTTCATCCGATTTGCTCTTTAAGCCCCTTACATTCGTAATATACTCTTCACAGGAATGATATTTGGTACCAGATATCAGATAAAGCCCAAAAATAGTTGATTTTAATTTTATCAAAATCTGTTCATATTTGGATATAGCATAGCATAGCATACTCTTCACATTATTCTAACGATTTCAGGTTAATTGTGCACTAAATGGTCAATATCAGCCCAAATCACCTGAATTTCGTACATAAGACCGAATTCAGTCTAGAAGCTAATACGTCAAATTTGGAGAAACCCGGTTCAGAGATAGCTATAGTTCGTAAAATGCACGATTTTGTACCAAATATCTCTTAGAGCTCTGAAATGCCCTGTATAAACCTTTTTACGAGAGCTCTACTAAATATGCATAGTGGTGTAGGGTATCATATAGTCGGCCCCGCCCGACTTTTGAGCTTTCCTTACTGGTTTATGTAGGTCACTGGGAAAAGTCGTATGGTAAAACCCATAAATTGCGTACCGAAAATAGTTTATGTCTAGTGTTTGTATAGAAGGGTATATACTCTTTGAAATAGCCAATTAATATCCAAGATTTTTAATATTCACAACCAAGCAGCCGACCATACCATTAGCCCATCTTAATTTATGCCACACTCTTCATTGGCCTCACGAAATGGTCAGATTTGTTATGCATCGTAAATGAATTGATGCTCTAAAGACATTTTGTCAGGTCAAGATGGCCTAAAGGGGGGTTTTAACTGCTTCCTATAACCCTTAAACCATCAAGTAAATCCTTCACTCGAACATCAATGTCTGGACATTTTCATCTTTCTCCATCCCCTCCCCAAAAAACCTTTAAAATAAACAGCTAGCAAGACAAATATTTTCCTTCAACCCAAAAACGGAGGCGAAACTCTATTTAATATGTATGACTTTCCGTACTAAAAGAGTCACTCCTCTACGATTGCACAACTATCTATCCATCTTACTAACTACGTGTATGAATGTATGTGTGTATGTATGGTGGCCAAACGATGTGGTCAGCTAGTAACAGCTTCGGGCCAAGAAGGAGGATCAAATAATCAATCATGTGGTTTAAATTGGTTATATTTGCATAAGTCAAAAAACGTTTTCTTTTAGTTGCTTTCCGTTGCCACTCCTGTGGCTGTGGGAGTGAAAAAGTGGGACATCAATTTTCCCGTTGTTGTTGCTGTTCTTTTTGCTGTTAGATAAGATTTTGTCCTTTGACAAGGATATTGAGTATGAAAAGACAGAAAGAAAAACCTTGTCTTGTAGTTGTCGCACACCATTGAACACTGTTTGTATACATGGTCAAGTAAATGGGGCCACAATGTGGGGGTGGTGGCCAGGCCCTGGCATACCAATTCCCCCGCCGGAAACCAAATTTACTTTGAAGTCAACGGTGTTTTTTTTTTTTTTCTATTTTAAGATATGGGCCAGTTAACTAAGGAGGTGCTAAGGCGTTTGCAAACTCAACATGGAATTGTATGGAGAAGAGGAAGTGGAAGTCAACTCTTAATACGCAACGAATCAGGAACATTCCCTACAGACGTTGACGTAACTAGTAGTTCACCTTTAATATGAAGTTATGTCTTTAAAGTCAAAAGTTCTCAAATATTGGCCATCGGTCCAAGTGAAATAACGAGAATGCTGCGATCCACAACATTTTACCTTTTTTGAAGTTATTCAAGAAAAAAACCAGTAAAGAAAGTCTTAAAGTCGGTCGGGCCGACTTTATGATATCCTACACCACTTTGCTAATTTAGTAGAGCTCCACATAACAATTAAAAGTTTTTATGGGAGAATTCAATCATACACGCTATGATTATAATTATAATTTAAACTTCAAAGGACTAAATATGCCGAGGCATTTGTATCTTTTAAATTCGGACTTGTATTACCCATTTGGTGCACAATTATATGAAATCGGATAAAGATATATATGGGAGCTATATCCAAATTGGAACCGATCTCGATAAAATTTTGAAAATATATTTCTGAGCTGTTTTTGATATATTTCCCTGAATACCGTTGTTACGGAGTGCATATTACGGCTGTTGGTAACAAATACAATAAATCGGATGAACAATATATATGGGAGCTATAGCTATATCTGAACCGATTTCGATCAAACTTGGCATACTTATTTTCAGGCCTAATTGTATTATGTGCAAAATTCCATACTATTCGGACTGATATTACATGTTTGATGCACAATAAAAGGCAAATCGGACGAAGATATATATGAGATCTATATCTAAATTTTGACCGATTATCTCCAATTTCAATAGGGTTCATCCTTGGGCCAAACAAATGATTTGTGCAAAATTTCATCTAGATAGGGCAAGAAATGCGAACTGTACTTTGTTTACAAAAATACATGGATAGACGGACGGACGGACGGACATGCATAAATCGACTCAGAATGTGATTCTATGCAGATTATCAAGAGGAACTATGGGTCTATCTCGTTTTCTTTTGCCTGTTACAAACAAATGCACAAAGACATAATATCCTGACCCCCTTGTGGTGTAGGGTATAAATAGCGAAAGCGTTCGAAAATTGAAAGAGCCTAGCCCTAGCGCCAAAAATGCCTGATTGAAATTACGGTTTAAGACCCCAAGTTTCTTTGACCAAATCTATTTCAGGACATTTGGAGTCAATCTAAAGGTGTCCGTCGGTCCATCTGTCTGTCTGGCTGGTTGATGTGTATAATAAATCAGGCGCTCGAATGGTCAATATCCTCCCACTCCATCAAGTAACTCCCCAACAAAGGGTCAACATTTTGAATAATTACAGTTTTTAAAAAATGTGAAATAAGACTCCGATTATCTTCAAACTTCGCAAAAGAAATTTTAATCTACCAACACAAGATATAAAGGGTGATTTTTTTGAGATTAGGATTTTCATGCATTAGTATTTGACAGATCACGTGGGATTTCAGACATGGTGTCAAAGAGAAAGATGCTCAGTATGCTTTGACATTTCATCATGAATAGACTTACTAAGGAGCAACGCTTGCAAATCATTGAATTTTGTTACCAAAATCAGTGTTCGGTTCGAAATGTGTTTTTATCGACAAATTTTGTTCAGCGATGAGGCTCATTTCTGGTTGAATGGCTACGTAAATAAGCAAAATTGCCGCATTTGGAGTGAAGAGCAACCAGAAACCGTTCAAGAACTGCCCATGCATCCCGAAAAATGCACTGTTTGGTGTGGTTTGTACGCTGGTGGAATCATTGGACCGTATTTTTTCAAAGATGCTGTTGGACGCAACGTTACGGTGAATGGCGATCGCTATCGTTCGATGCTAACAAACTTTTTGTTGCCAAAAATGGAAGAACTGAACTTGGTTGACATGTGGTTTCAACAAGAAGGCGCTACATGCCACACAGCTCGCGATTCTATGGCCATTTTGAGGGAAAACTTCGGAGAACAATTCATCTCAAGAAATGGACCGGTAAGTTGGCCACCAAGATCATGCGATTTGACGCCTATAGACTATTTTTTGTGGGGCTACGTCAAGCCTAAAGTCTACAGAAATAAGCCAGCAACTATTCCAGCTTTGGAAGACAACATTTCCGAAGAAATTCGGGCTATTCCGGCCGAAATGCTCGAAAAAGTTGCCCAAAATTGGACTTTCCGAATGGACCA
This sequence comes from Musca domestica, assembly GCF_030504385.1. NCBI lineage: Eukaryota > Metazoa > Arthropoda > Insecta > Diptera > Muscidae > Musca > Musca domestica. Next base: position 19,939,233 of record NW_026712363.1, on the reverse strand, counting down.
CCTAAGATGCAGCCGCGGTCAACATTTAAATGAAATTATCTTCAAAAAGTAAATGTCATTGACCAATCTAACGTTTCAAATAAAGAACCGATGAGATTTTGCAAATTTTATGCGTTTTTTTTTTTTTTTAAAAGTTATCAAGCTCTTAACAAATCACTGTTTAGTACACTGTAATAACCATGTCCATACCTGATTCTTTTCAAATTCGACACATCCCAATATTACTATCATCACAAGATCTGGTGTGAGGATGGAATAGATCGAACCACTCGTTCTGGGAACTCCCCAACTACGGGTCTAATTTTTGAATAATTATATCTTCCATAAAATACATACATTCAAAATAAACATCAGACTGTCTTCAAATTTCACACATCTTATTATTGCTACTAATCCACAATCTGGTGTGAAAAAGGGATATATCGGCTCATTCGTTCACATTTTGAGACTGAGGGTATGCATCTGTCGACAAACGCGACTGAATTTGGCATAAACATATGGCACATTTTCAATTTTCAAAGTCATCTTGTTTCCAGAGCAATCCAAGTTATTTTTTAACTTATCCCTGGCTTCACGGAAGATCTTACCTCAAAGTTCAACCTTGTTAAATACTCGAGCCTTTTCGACAGTGCCAATTACCAGTTCTTTCATGTGAAAATGTTTGCTTCTCGCCTTGTTTCCCGATTTGAAGATTATTTATTCTAATTCCGTCTGGAACTCTTCCACTGAGTAATCCTTTCCAATTCTCAAAGCCTTCTTTCTCTTCCAAACAGACATCCTAGGTTTTGTAGAAAATTCTACGACCGGGATTCATTTTTTTAAATCCTCGAGCTCAATTTGGGCAGTCTTTTACTGTGTTCTGCTTATCAGAATATTCAATTCCCTTCGTCGCCTCTGAGGAAGTTGAAGTAAGGATCAGAGTTTTATAAAGAAAAATCTAATGTGCTAGAGCCGTACTTCATTTTGATGATCGAACGCATTCTGAATCGATTTACGCCTGTCCATATATTTTTGTAAACAAAGTACAGATCGCATTTATTATCTAATTGAGATGAAATTTTCCACAAATCATTTGTTTTGCCCAAAGACGAACCCTATTGATGATAGTCGGATCAGATTCGTGTCGTCCGATTTTATAGGTATTGTGCACCAAATGCATTATATCAGTCTGAGTCAAATAAATGTTAGCACGCACGGCTAAGTTCCGTACAGAAGTATGTCTGTCAATTTTTGGTGAATATTAGTTCGTCAGATTTCAATTTTATTGCGAGTGAAAAATGTCGGAAAAAGCATCAAATTTTAGAACAAGTTTAGATTTGTTCGAATTGATCACCTTTGGCACGAATTATGGCCTTCAAATGGCCAATGAAACCGTCACACGCTGCCCGAATGCAGCTCTGCGGTATTTTGGCCCATTCCCGGCGAAGAGCTTGCTTGAGGTGATCGATACTTTGGTATTTTTTATTGCCAACCTTGCTTTCTAAAATACTCCAGATACAATAGTCAAACGGATTTGTATCCAGAGATTTGGGTGGCCATTGTGCGCTGGAAATGAAGCGAGGAACCTCATTTTGTAACCATTCTTGGGTGGCGCGTGCTGACTGCGATGGTGCTGAGTCCTGTTGGAATGTCCAAGGTCTGCGTCCAAAATGTTTACGTGCCCAAGGCTTTAATACACTTTCCAGAATATTTTCACGATAATATTCGGCATTTATTCTGATGCCACGGTCGATTAATATTTTCACGATAATATTCGGCATTTATTATGATGCCACGGTCGATTAATACGAGCGGAGAGCGACCATCGGCTGTTATGGCGGCTCACACCGTCACCATGGCCGGCGCTTTAGTTCTGGTGACCAACCGAGGTGCACATTTTCAGCTAACCTCTTTGGCAAGTAAACACGAACGTGAACAACGAATGTTTTCTCATCGGAGAAAACCAAATTCGGCAGTTCACCACTTTCGGCCAAGCGAAGCAACTCTTTAGCTCGTTTGTGTCTACTTTCTTCTGTTGCGGTGTAAGTTTTTGCATTTTTGGAGTTTCAATAGCTTTATCCCGAGCTCGTTTTTCAATATTTGCCCAAAGGAACAATATTTCAGCCACTGCGACGCGGGTTTCGATCAAGTCGCTTCTTTACTTTTCGAACCATTTCTGCTGATGTTGCTTTTTTCTTGCGTCTTTCTCACTTCCTTGACGTTGGACTACGCTACCAGTATTACGGTAGCGAGCGATGGTACGAGAAACGATTTATTCAGATTTAAATGCTAGAATACTCTAATGATAGCCACTTGTGGTTTTCAGCCAAATATAAAGATGTCACACTGTCACGCTTGAATTCCATCACGAAAAATTTTTTCCTGAAAAAAAAAATTCTCCTCAAAATGCTTTTGTACGATTGTAAACACTGGAGTGTCCTTGAAATAATTTTAAGCGCTGTCGGACGAGTGGCTTTGGTATGACGGCAGTCTGAAGTTGGTTGCTGTTTTTTCATCTCACCCTATATGTTTCATCCTATTTGGGGCTTTAAGTCTCCCGCATGCGTAATATGGACGCCAGAAGAAAGATATTTGGTACCGGACTTCAGATACTGCACGAAAATAGCTCTGTCAAACTTTAAGGAGATTGATTGAGATAAGGATATAGCTCTCATATATATATATATATCAGATCAGGTTAATTGTTCACCAAAAGACTGATATCAGCCCAAATTTTGGCATTAGCGACTGAATTTATAACATAACCAGTATCTCAAATTTGCTCTAACTCGTTCAGATATAGCTATATATATATATATATATATATATATATATATATATATATATATATATATATATATATAGCTATATCTGAACGAGTTAGAGCAAATTTGAGATACTGGTTATGTTATAAATTCAGTCGCTAATGCCAAAATTTGGGTTGATATCAGTCTTTTGGTGAACAATTAACCTGATATGATATATATATATATGAGAGCTATATCCTTATCTCAATCAATCTCCTTAAAGTTTGACAGAGCTATTTTCGTGCAGTATCTGAAGTCCGGTACCAAATATCTTTCTTCTGGCGTCCATATTACGCATGCGGGAGACTTAAAGCCCCAAATAGGATGAAACATATAGGGTGAGATGAAAAAACAGCAACCAACTTCAGACTGCCGTCATACCAAAGCCACTCGTCCGACAGCGCTTAAAATTATTTCAAGGACACTCCAGTGTTTACAATCGTACAAAAGCATTTTGAGGAGAATTTTTTTTTTTAGGAAAAAATTTTTCGTGATGGAATTCAAGCGTGACAGTGTGACATCTTTATATTTGGCTGAAAACCACAAGTGGCTATCATTAGAGTATTCTAGCATTTAAATCTGAATAAATCGTTTCTCGTACCATCGCTCGCTACCGTAATACTGGTAGCGTAGTCCAACGTCAAGGAAGTGAGAAAGACGCAAGAAAAAAGCAACATCAGCAGAAATGGTTCGAAAAGTAAAGAAGCGACTTGATCGAAACCCGCGTCGCAGTGGCTGAAATATTGTTCCTTTGGGCAAATATTGAAAAACGAGCTCGGGATAAAGCTATTGAAACTCCAAAAATGCAAAAACTTACACCGCAACAGAAGAAAGTAGACACAAACGAGCTAAAGAGTTGCTTCGCTTGGCCGAAAGTGGTGAACTGCCGAATTTGGTTTTCTCCGATGAGAAAACATTCGTTGTTCACGTTCGTGTTTACTTGCCAAAGAGGTTAGCTGAAAATGTGCACCTCGGTTGGTCACCAGAACTAAAGCGCCGGCCATGGTGACGGTGTGAGCCGCCATAACAGCCGATGGTCGCTCTCCGCTCGTATTAATCGACCGTGGCATCATAATAAATGCCGAATATTATCGTGAAAATATTAATCGACCGTGGCATCAGAATAAATGCCGAATATTATCGTGAAAATATTCTGGAAAGTGTATTAAAGCCTTGGGCACGTAAACATTTTGGACGCAGACCTTGGACATTCCAACAGGACTCAGCACCATCGCAGTCAGCACGCGCCACCCAAGAATGGTTACAAAATGAGGTTCATCGCTTCATTTCCAGCGCACAATGGCCACCCAAATCTCTGGATACAAATCCGTTTGACTATTGTATCTGGAGTATTTTAGAAAGCAAGGTTGGCAATAAAAAATACCAAAGTATCGATCACCTCAAGCAAGCTCTTCGCCGGGAATGGGCCAAAATACCGCAGAGCTGCATTCGGGCAGCGTGTGACGGTTTCATTGGCCATTTGAAGGCCATAATTCGTGCCAAAGGTGATCAATTCGAACAAATCTAAACTTGTTCTAAAATTTGATGCTTTTTCCGACATTTTTCACTCGCAATAAAATTGAAATCTGACGAACTGATATTCACCAAAAATTGACAGACATACTTCTGTACGGAACTTAGCCGTGCGTGCTAACATTTATTTGACTCAGACTGATATAATGCATTTGGTGCACAATACCTATAAAATCGGACGACACGAATCTGATCCGACTATCATCAATAGGGTTCGTCTTTGGGCAAAACAAATGATTTGTGGAAAATTTCATCTCAATTAGATAATAAATGCGATCTGTACTTTGTTTACAAAAATATATGGACAGGCGTAAATCGATTCAGAATGCGTTCGATCATCAAAATGAAGTACGGCTCTAGCACATTAGATTTTTCTTTATAAAACTCTGATCCTTACTTCAACTTCCTCAGAGGCGACGAAGGGAATTGAATATTCTGATAAGCAGAACACAGTAAAAGACTGCCCAAATTGAGCTCGAGGATTTAAAAAAATGAATCCCGGTCGTAGAATTTTCTACAAAACCTAGGATGTCTGTTTGGAAGAGAAAGAAGGCTTTGAGAATTGGAAAGGATTACTCAGTGGAAGAGTTCCAGACGGAATTAGAATAAATAATCTTCAAATCGGGAAACAAGGCGAGAAGCAAACATTTTCACATGAAAGAACTGGTAATTGGCACTGTCGAAAAGGCTCGAGTATTTAACAAGGTTGAACTTTGAGGTAAGATCTTCCGTGAAGCCAGGGATAAGTTAAAAAATAACTTGGATTGCTCTGGAAACAAGATGACTTTGAAAATTGAAAATGTGCCATATGTTTATGCCAAATTCAGTCGCGTTTGTGGACAGATGCATACCCTCAGTCTCAAAATGTGAACGAATGAGCCGATATATCCCTTTTTCACACCAGATTGTGGATTAGTAGCAATAATAAGATGTGTGAAATTTGAAGACAGTCTGATGTTTATTTTGAATGTATGTATTTTATGGAAGATATAATTATTCAAAAATTAGACCCGTAGTTGGGGAGTTCCCAGAACGAGTGGTTCGATCTATTCCATCCTCACACCAGATCTTGTGATGATAGTAATATTGGGATGTGTCGAATTTGAAAAGAATCAGGTATGGACATGGTTATTACAGTGTACTAAACAGTGATTTGTTAAGAGCTTGATAACTTTAAAAAAAAAAAAAAAAACGCATAAAATTTGCAAAATCTCATCGGTTCTTTATTTGAAACGTTAGATTGGTCAATGACATTTACTTTTTGAAGATAATTTCATTTAAATGTTGACCGCGGCTGCATCTTAGGTGGTCCATTCGGAAAGTCCAATTTTGGGCAACTTTTTCGAGCATTTCGGCCGGAATAGCCCGAATTTCTTCGGAAATGTTGTCTTCCAAAGCTGGAATAGTTGCTGGCTTATTTCTGTAGACTTTAGGCTTGACGTAGCCCCACAAAAAATAGTCTATAGGCGTCAAATCGCATGATCTTGGTGGCCAACTTACCGGTCCATTTCTTGAGATGAATTGTTCTCCGAAGTTTTCCCTCAAAATGGCCATAGAATCGCGAGCTGTGTGGCATGTAGCGCCTTCTTGTTGAAACCACATGTCAACCAAGTTCAGTTCTTCCATTTTTGGCAACAAAAAGTTTGTTAGCATCGAACGATAGCGATCGCCATTCACCGTAACGTTGCGTCCAACAGCATCTTTGAAAAAATACGGTCCAATGATTCCACCAGCGTACAAACCACACCAAACAGTGCATTTTTCGGGATGCATGGGCAGTTCTTGAACGGTTTCTGGTTGCTCTTCACTCCAAATGCGGCAATTTTGCTTATTTACGTATATATATATATATATATATATATATATATATATATATATATATATATATATATATATATATATATGTTTTATCCGATTTGGGGTTTATAGTCCCTCGCAAGCGTAGTATGTAGTCGCTTTCTATTTGGGAATAGGTCTCATATATATCTTAATCCGATTTCGTGTAAATTGTTCCCCAAATGGCGAATATATGTCAAAAAGTCCTGAATTTTGGTACATCTGACCGAATTCAGTCTACAAGCAAATACATCAAATTTGGAGAAAATTGGTTCAGATATTGCTATAGCTCCCATTTATATGCCTCTTCCGATTTGGTGTTTAAGTGCCTCACTTATATATCCTTAATCCGATTTTAAGTTTATTGTGCAAATAATGGCTAGTATCAGCCCAAATGGAGAGAATTTCGCGACGTATTATATAAGCGACACTGTTCGACTTTTGACTTTCCCTTACTAGTTTTGTGATGAAATATATTAAAAAAAGTAGGATGACTATTACCCTTTTTCACTTTTAGTTATCTGGGGCACTCGCGAAAGGTTGACAAGTTCGTCTGTCATTTGTACTACATATTTCTTTTATTTAAATAAGTCCTTCTTTTTAAGAAAGATATATAAAACTTAAGCTTTCACCGCTTTTGGAGGAAATCATTTATATAATCAAAAGTAGTCCACAGTTCACCTTCTACTTTGTCAAATAAGGCTTCCTAAATCATTGTAGGGTATGCATAACAAATAATCCAACTAACCGTAACCAAAGTGTCCTTTACTTTCACCTAAAAAGAAATGCCATATATCATCTAGGCCTACAAGTTAAGGGCGTTACATTGTTTTAACCAAATGAACAAGAACACAACAACAAAATCTATGCGATAGGATGCTAAAGTTCATGTCTCGCACAGCTCGTTTTTTGCCATTTAAGCAATTTTGTTCTTGCCACTTTTTTAGATCATGGCTGGCATGTCGTTGTTGTTGTTGTTGCCATTGTTTTGATATATCTTTGCATGTCGTTTGTATAGTTTGCAACCTATCTATGCAAAGATCTTTAGAGGTGCCTCAACATTTACAAATTTCATAACAAAACAAAAAACCATTCTTGTTGGCCTTTAGGCTTTGATTCTTTTAGCAGAGACCAATGAAAAAGTAAAACCCACAAAATATAAATTTATTAAAACACAAATAGGAAGTTAAGGGGGTTGGGGGTGGTTAGAAAGGAAATAGCAAGATGTATGCAAATATTTCTAAACAAAGAAAAATACCACAACAAATTGCTATGTGTGGTCTGAACTGGTCAAAGCCGGAGCAGCATCCGAAGCAGCAAAGATGAACAACAGTCTGATAAACTAGGAAATTGAGTTTCCAACACATTGTGTGCCATAAGCTTTATTTTTCCTATGCATAACAAAATATTAAATTGGCATTAAAGGAGTAAAAAAATCTATTTAAAATTTGCCCATTTGGACAGACCAAAAACTACAGACTATATCCAACTCTGAATCGATTTTCAACAAACTTTTGTACCTCTAGCACCAAATAACATTGCTGTGTAGTGGATGATAAGAATAATATTAAAAATAAGTAAAAAAGCAGTAAGTTCAGCCGGGCCGAACTTTGAATACCCTCCACCATTTGGAACGAATTGGAAAATTTTCAAAAAAATAAAATCCATTAAAAATTCTTTTAAAATTTTTAAAATATCTAATATAGGAAGGTGCCGATATATGGGGGATATACGATATTGTGGACCTATATAGACAATTTCGTTTCAGGGGTAAAGTGCTCACAAAGAACTCCGTGTGTGGATTTTCAGACAATACGATTGGAAAATTTGGGTAAAATCATCAAATTACCGAATATCGCTAACCTATATAGAGAATTCTCTGTCGGGGGGTAAAGTGCTCACAAAGAACCCCTTGTGTACAAAGAACCCCTTGATACCATTCCGTTGAAAAATATGGCTAAAAATATCAAAATACCGAATATCGGGGGTAGCGTTATATGAGGGCTATACAATATCGTGACGTCTATAAATAATTCTCTGCCGAGGTATAAAGTACCCGCAAGGAACTACTTGTGTGGATTTTAAGACAATTCCATTGAAAAGTGTGGCTAACATCTTCAAAATACCGAATATCGGGGGGTACAGTTATATGAGGGATATACGATATCGTGGACCTTTATAGACAATTCTTTTTGAGGGGGTAAAATGCCCACAAGGGACTCCTTTTGTGAATTTCAGACAATTCCATTGAAAAATGTGGATAAAATCATCAAAATACCAAATATCGGGGTACCGTTATATGGGGGCTATACGATATCGTGGACCGATATAGCCCATCTTCGAACTTGACCTGCCTGCAGACAAAAGAAAGATCTGTGAAAAATTTTAGCTTCTTATCTTAATTCGTTTAGACTGCAGCGTGATTACAACAGACGGACGGACAGGGCTAAATCGTCTTAGAATTTTACCCTGGTCAAGAATACTTTGTTGGGTCTAAAGTGATTATTTCGATGAGTTACAAACGGAATGACGAACTTAATATACCCTACATACTTTTTTTGGTGGAGGGTATTAAAACCAGTAAGAAAAAGTCAAAAGTTGGGCGGGGCCGACTATATGATACCGTACACCACTGTGCATATTTAGTAGAGCTCCCGTAACAAAATAATTTATTTCAAGTATATCATACCACCTATCAACATTTGTCATTAGAGCAGTTATAGTTTGCTATAGAGTGCAAGATATCACTTAGAGAAGGATTATATTATAATTATTTGCACAATAAACCTGAAATCGGATTAATGATATATATGGGAGCTATATACAAATCTTCTCGATATCCAAATCTGATACAATCTAAATAAAATTAGGCAGAGGTATTTCCGGGCTCTATAAGATATATGTTACCAAATATCATTGTTGTTGAAAATCAGATGTAACACATATAAACCGATTTTCTCCGAATTCGCTGTTCTTGCTTCTAGACTGAATTCGGTCGGATGTACTAAAATTCAGGATTTTCGGACTGATATTGGCCATTTGGTACACAATTAACCCGATATCGGTTGAAGATGCATTGGGACATATAGCCAAATCTGAACCGATCTTGACAAAATTTGATAAACTTATTTCAGAGCTAATATCTGGTACCAAAGATCATTGTTGTGGAATGCATATTACACTTGTGAGGGACTTTAAACCCCAAATCGGATAAAACATATATATGGGAGCTATAGCTATAGTCGTAATTTCGTCTCATTTGGGCTGATATTAGCCATTTGGTGCACATTAAACTTGACATCGGATCTAGATATATATGGGAGCTATTTCTTAATCTGAACCGATCTCGGTAAAATTTGACAGAGGTATTTTCGAGCAGTATCTGATATCCGGTACCATGCATATTACGCATGTGAGAAACTTAAAACCCCAAATCATATGAAACATATATATGGGAGCTATAGCTATATCTGAACCGATTTTCTCTATATTTGAGTTATTTGCTTCTAGACTGAATTCGGTAAGATGTACCAAAATACAGGTTATTAGCCATTTGGTGCACAATTAACCCGAAATCGGATGAAGATATATGGGAGCTATATCTAAATTTGATCCGATTATCACCAATGGTTCGGTTCGTCCTTGGGCCAAAAAAAAAATTGTTTGCAAAATTTCGACACTGAAAGTGGTTTTATGAAGATCCTCAAAACAACTATTGGTCTATCTTGCTTGCTTCTCCATGTTACTAACAACTGCACAAGGATGTAATACCCTTACTACTATGTGATGCAGGGTATAAAAACCGGCGAAAAATACCGCTCAAAGGAAAGCTGTTATATGGGGGCTATATGAAGACATGGTCCTGCAAAAAAAAAATTGGCATTGGCTGTAGTAACCTTAACGAACTTTAAATACGAAATTCAAAACGATTCCGCTGAAAAATGGCGTAAATCCATCCAAATAGCGAATATCGAGGTGTACCGTTATATGGGCCTATACGATATCGTAGATCTATATAGACAAATCTTTCCAGAGGATAAAGTGCTCAAAAGGAACTCTTTTAGTGAATGCTTAGACAATTGCATTGAAAAATGAAAATGAAAATACCGAATATCGGGAGGTACTATAGAATTTCGTGGCTTATATGAAGACATGGACCTACATACACAATTTCACGCCATAAGTTGCATTACCCATTTTGAACTTTAAATACGAAATTTGAAACAATTCTGGTGAATATTCACCCGAAAATCATAAAAATACCGAATATAGAGAGGTATCATTAAATGGGGCTTATATGAAGACGTGAACTTTCATTGGCAATTTTGTCATAGGCTGTAATACCGATTACAAACATTAAATATGAAACTTGAAACAATTCTGGTAAAAATTTTGCTAAAACGGAAACAGAAAAAACTCCTTATGTAGAATTTCAGACAATTCCCTTGAAAATGTGGCTAAAATATCAAAATACCGAATGTCGTATGGTGTCGTTGTTTTGTCACCAAAGCGAGGACCCGTTACGAACTACAAATACTAAGTTTTAGACAAATCCGTGAAATATATGGGTAAACAAGTAAAAGAGCCGGGCCGACCTTTGCATACCCTTCACTATTTGGAAAAAATTTGGCAATTTTCAAAAAAATAAAATCCGTTTAAAATTCTGTTAAAATCTTAAAATACCCAATGTAGCCATTACATTAGGGTCTATACGACGGACCTGCATAGGCATCTTTTTCATAAGCCATTACAATATTCAAATGTGAAACTTGAAAAAAAAAATCGGTAAATAATGTAGCTAAAATCATCAAAATACCGAGAAAGGGAGGTACCATGAGGACTATACCAAAACGTGGACCTGCACAAACAATTTTCTGTCATAGGCTATAGTATCCATTACGAACATCAAATACTAAATTTGAAACAATTCCGACAAATAATGTCGCTAAAATCATCAAAATAACAAATATCGGGAGTTATGCGGGCTATACGAAGACGCGGACCTGCACAAACAATTTTCTGTCATAGGCTGTAGTATCCATTACGAACATCAAATACCAAATTTAAAAATGGAGGTACCATTATATGGGGACTGTACCAAAACGTGAACCTACATCACCCATTTTCAATATCAAAGGTCCTGCAGATATTCACATTTGAGTTAAATTTTTTCAACCTACTTCACTTCATTCGGATGCTAGAGTGATTTCCACATACAGGCAGACGGACGAACATTGATAAATCGACATAGAATTTTATGCGGATCAAGAATATATATATACTTTGTGGGGTCTAAAATGTATATTTCTAGGTGTTACAAACGGAATGACAAACTTAATATACCCTCCATACTGTGGTGGAGGGTATAAAAATAGCGAATATCGGGAGGTAGGGGCTATGCGAAAACGTGGGCCGATACACCTCATTTTCAATTCCAACCATCCTAGATACAATACGAACTACTGTGCCAAATTTCAAATTGGAGCAGACAGACCGACGAACGTTGTTAAATCTAATTAGAATTATATGGTAATCATGAATAAATATACTTTATGGGGCCTACGAAGAATATTAAGAGGTATTATAAACGGAATGACAAAATTTTTATACCCTGCTTTCAATTGTGGAGGGAATAAAAAGGGCCATAATGAACTGTTGAAAGGAATCTTAAATTCAAAGGTGGTCAAGGGCTAGAAAAAATCGAAGTTTCTCATCGATGTGGCTTTCTTATCCCATCAATTTGTCGAATAAAGCTATTTTGTTATTATTCTCTTCATTTTCTGAAAAAAAACTCTTCGTTGCAAGAAACATTAAAACTTAAGTTCGTAATGATTTGTAATTTAATTTTTCTGCTACCGAACCAGATGTACACAAATTGAATCTTTCCCATTGTAATTACCCAAAGCCTTGATTCCAGGAAAATTTAATTTCGATATATTTAATAACATTACAAGTGCATTCGCATAATACCTCCTGTCAATAGTATAATGAGCAACGTAAACAAAAAAACCACACAAAGTTAAAAAAGCAAGAAATCATTTGAAATGCCACTCCCGTCGGCGAAGATATTAAGTCCAGGGAAAATTCAAAGTACGTAGTTAATTTTCAACCGTCATCGATTCTAGGAAAATGCACAGAGAGAGCGAAAAAAAAAACACAACTCAAAACCCAAATGCAATTTCAATGTACATATTAACTTTTCCCACAAGCCTGGGCCTGCAAGTAAGCACAGCGAGTTGGGAGGACATGATTCAGTTAATTCTTTAAACAAAAACAAAATGTCAAAGGACGAACCACACGGCCGGGCCAATCATGGGAAAAAAGGGAAGAAAATCCAATCATAACCTTATTAAATACAATTTATTATGTATGCGTTTTACATTACATTTACCCCAAGGATCATTAGTGACATTACACTTTTTGTTGTTGTTGTTGCTGTTGTCTGTAACATATCATAACGTTTTGTGATGTGAGTGACTGACTTCAATGTAAGGACAATCACGATTATGATGACAACGACGATGATGATGATAATGGAATTATGGTTGATGTTTTTCATTTAGGGGGTGGTGTGGATGATGATCATCATCACAATGATGTCGTCGATGTCATCATCATCATCATTGTTGTTGTTGTTGTCGTCGTCGTCGCCAGGCAATTAAAGAACATCAATTACATGATTTTCCATATCAAAAACCCAAAATGGACGGATAGATGAATGGATGGTTGACTGACTGAATAAATGAATGGAATGGAAATTATGATGAATTTAATATAAAGTAAATTATTATGTAAACGGATATGTAGGCAAACGAGAAGAAGTCAAGTGAACAGTGGTTAGAGAAATATTAAATCACACGATAGAAAAAAAAACATAATTGAGGAATAATTTCGCATTTAAAAAAAACATCGGCCGGGCCAAACATTTAATACCGTCCACCTTAGGGTAAAGGAAACATTAGAAGAAATGTGGCAAAAACCATTAAAATGCCGAATATCGGGAGGTACCGTTATATGGGGGCTATACCAAACCGTGGACCTACACATGCAATGTTTTGCCAAAGGAGCTAGAACCCATTATGACCTAAAAATACAAATTTTCAGACAAATTTGTGAAGAAATGGGGCAAAAATCATCAAATTACCGAATATCGGGAGATACCGTTATATGGGGGCTATAACAACACGTGGACAACTACCAATTTTCAGAGAAATTCTTGAAAAAATGTGGCAAAAACTATCAAAATACCGAATATCGGGAGGTACCTTTATATGGGGGCTATAACAAATCATGGACCCATACATGCAACGTTTCGCCACCGGAGCTGGAACCCATTATGACCAAAAAATACCAATTTTTAGATGTGGGAAAAAAATTAAATACCGAATATCTGGAGGTACCTTTATATGGGGGCTATACCAAAACGTGGACCTATACATGCAATGTTTTGCCACACGCACAGGGACCCGTTATGACCTCCAAATACCAATTTTCAGACAAATCTGTAAAAAATGGCTTAAATCATCAAAATACCGAATATCGGGAGGTACCGTTATATGGGGACTATACCAGAACGTGGACCGATATATCTCATTTTCGATACCAACCATCCTAGACACAACACAAATTGCTCTCCTAAATTTTGGCGCTCTACGTAAAATAATGTGGGCTGTATTGTGATTTCAACAGACAGACGGACAGACAGACAGACAGACGGACATCGTTAAATCGACTTAGAATTTTATGCTGATTATAAATATATATACTTTATGGGGTCTACGACGAATATTTAAGGATGTTACAAACGGAATGACAAAGTTAATATACCCTTCTTTCCAAGGTGGAGGGTATAATTAAATAAATTTTTTTAAAACTAAGAAGAAAAGGCCGGAGCCCACTGCATGATATCCTACATCACTCTGTGCAGAATTGCCCATATGAAATGTATGTTGGTATTGGCGATTTATGTAAGGTTAATTTGATAACTATGTCGACAATTTTTACACAATCCACATTGCTGTGGAGGGTATATTACCTTTGTCATTCCGTTTTTAACTCCTCGAAATACTTATGTCAGACCCAACAGGGTATATATATTCTTGATCAGCGACGTCCGTCTGTCTGTCCATCTGTCTGTAATTTTCCCAGTCCACGTTTCTGTATTGCACCCATATAACTCCCAGTATTTGGTATTTTGATGATTTTAGCGACATTATTCACCGGAATTATTTCAAACTTTGTATTTGAAGTTCCTAATGGTTACTACAGACTATGACTGAAAGTTGGCAGGTTCAGGTCTTTGTATAGCCCTCATATAACGGTACCTCCCAATGTATGGAATTTTGTTTTTTTTTTTTTTTGTGAGATTATCCACCGGAATTGTTTCATGTTTCGTATTTGAATATTGTAATGGCCTATGACAAAAATGTCCTTGTACAGGCCCATGTCTTCGAATAGACTTCCCCCGAATAGGGGGAGTATTCGATATTTTTATGATTTTAGCAGTATTTTTAATGTTTACACCCTACACCACATTGTGGTAAGTGTATTATGTCTTTATGCATTTGTTTGTAACAAAGAGAAGGAAGAGAAATAGACCCATAGTTACTTTTCAGGATCTTCATAGAATCACACTCTGTGTCGATTTATTCATGTCAGTACGTTTGTCAAAGTGCAGGTCGCATTTATTATCCGATTGAGATGAAATTTTCCAAATATATATTTGTTTGGCCCAAGGACGTACCTTATTGAAATTGGTGATAATCGCATAAGATTTAGATATATAGCATTTTCAGATTAAATGAAACCTTTTGCAATTCAAATGAAACTTTTTGCAGCGGAAATGAAACCTTTTGCAGTGGAATTGAAACCTTTTGCAGTGGAAATGAAACCTTTTGCAGTGGAAAAGAAACCTTTTGCAGCGGAAATGAAACCTTTTGCAACCGAAATGAAACCATTTGCAACCGAAATGAAACTTTTTGCAAATCAAATGAAACTTTTAAATTTATAGAAGGAAAAATAACAAAACATTTTTATTTTTAGTAGTTTTTAAATTAAATCAATTAATTATAACTAATATATTGACAAACAGGATTTTTTATTGATTATAAATATCTACATTTATTTATATTATTTCTTACATTTTCAATTATTGTAATAACAGATGGTTCTTTATTGATTTGATATAAAATGCTTCCATATTATTAAATTCCAAATGCTTAACGCTAAAAAGAGAAATTTAAACAAATTTTGGCCAGGACTGAAATGTGAAATTAAGCTTTACCACAATTTGTTATAGTTATAGTATACTATTAATCTTACCTAATAAAGGACTCCCGCTTCGCAGCTTTATTGATTATGGAGATAGAGCAGTCGAGATTTCAATAGACAGATAAGTGGAAATCATTAAATCAACTATGATCATGATTGCATATACTGTATGGGATCTACGACGAATATTTAGAGGTGTTACAAACCGAATGACAAATTTAATATATCCTCCTTTCCATGGAGGAGATTATAAAAGATACCTAATTCGGGTCGTTAAAAAAATACCTTGAAAAACTTTTTTCAATCTTTCTGCATCTACACTTGTGTTTTATGGAAGCTTTAAGAAAAAATTTTATAAAAACATAAATATTAATAATCAATAAAAATTCCTCTTTAACGATATATTAGTTATAATTAGTTGATTTAATATTAAACCTACTAAAAATAAAAATGTTTTGTTATTTTTCCTTCTTAAAATCTAAAAGTTTCATTTGATTTGCAAAAAGTTTCATTTCGGTTGCATATGGTTTCATTTCGGTAACAAAAGGTTTCATTCCCACTGCAAAAGGTTTCATTTCCACTGCAAAAGGTTTCATTTCCACTGCAAAAGGTTTCAATTCCACTGCAAAAGGTTTCATTCCCGCTGCAAAAAGTTTCATTTGAATTGCAAAAGGGTTCATTTAATCTGAAAATGCTATAAGTCCCACATATCTTCAACAGATTTCCAAATTCAAAATTACCTGTATTTCGGTACATCCGACAGAATTCAGTCTAGAAGCAGGTAAATCAAATTTGAAGAAAATCGGTTCAGACATAGCTATAGCTCCCATATATATGTTTCACCCGACTTGGTGTTTTAGTCAATCGAATTCTTAATATGCATTCGAAAACACTGATATTTAATACCAGATATCTTACAGAGCTCCGATATACCTTTGAAAAATTTTATCGAAATTGGCTAAGATTTGAACATAACTCCTAAATATCCTTAATCAGATTTCAGGTTTATTGTGCAAATAATGGCTAATATCAGCCAAAATGGAGTGAATTACGGGATGTACGCTTCCATTTTGTAGAACTCGACTCCGATATATTTTTTATATAATACTTCGCGAAGTGATATAATGCCCTCTATAGCAATTTTCGTTGGTATAAAAGATAAAAATGTCTCCTTCAAATTTAGTGAAAATCAATTCAGAATTGGATATGTCTCATATACGGGGTAAGATGCAAAAAAGTCAAACGCCATAACTTTCACATTTTTTATTCAATGAAAGCAAAAAATGTCCGAAATAGCATCAAATTTTAGAATAACTTTAGATTTGTTCGAATTGGTCACCTTTTGTTCGAATTGGTCACACGCTGCCCGAATATTGCTTTGCGGTATTTTGGCCCATTGAGGGGATCAACACTTTGATATTTTTTAGTGCCAACCTTGCTCTCCAAAATACTCCAGACACAATAGTCCAACGGATTGGTATCCGGAGGTTTTGGTGGCCATTATGCGCTGGAAATGAAGCGAGGAACCTCATTTTGTAATCTTTATTGGGTGGCGCGTGCTCAGTGCAATGGTCCTGAGTCCTGTTGGAATGTCCAGGTCTGCCGCCAAAATGTTTGCGTGCCCAAGATCTTAATACACCCTCCAGAAAATTGGCGCGATAATATTCGGCATTTATTCTGATGCCACGGTCGATTAGTAAGATTAATACGATATTGTGATATGTTCAGCTCAAGAGCCATTTTTCGGTCAATGCGACGCGGGTTTCGATCAAGTCACTCCTTAACTTTTCGAACCATATCTGCTGCTTTTTCCGTCCACTTCCTTGACGTCGGGCTACGCTATCACGGTAACGAGCGATGGTACGAGACACAAAAAATTTATTCACATTTAAATGCTGGATGCTCTAAGGATTGCCGCTTCCAGCCAAACATGCTTTGTTACAAAATGCTTTTGTAAGCTTGTAAACAATATAATGGGCTCTCACTGAAATACTTTTAACAGCTGTCGGACAGCCACCCGTCCGTAGAAATGACAGCAGTCTAAAGTTGGTTGCAGTTTTTTCATCTCACCCTGTATTGCGGTACTTCCATAATATTTCTACCATTTTCATCACACTTCTCATGGAAATCTCATCAAACAACAATCGTATTGCTTTAATTTAAATTTCGTAATTTGCCATTATACCGAAATTTTTTGACTTCTCAAACACAATTTATAAAATTCAGATAAAAAGTCTGAAAAATAGTGTATTCCCCTGCTAAGTGAGGGTATCAAAAGTTTGGGCCACTTTTATCTGCTCATCCTTATATATTCTAAATTTGGACTTCAAATTTCCAAAGACCATTTCTGGGGTAATTGAATACGTTTCTGAACACCACTGTACATTAACGACACCGTTCTGCAAAAACAGAAAAAACAACATTTAACTATTACGGCTTGGTTGGAAAAATACAAAGAAAAAAGAAAATTTAACTTGTCATGGTTGCCGCCTGTCATTTGCTTGTTGTGTGCATTTACTCAAAGTTCTTTCAAAAGGAAATCCAAAACAACAGCAACAATAACAAAAAAAAACACATCTATGGAATATAAACGACTACAACCGGGGGTTTGCAATCATGTTTGGTTGTATGGGTGAAAGAAATGCTCAGCCAGCCAATGTGTTGGTTTCTTTTATGCTACTGTTGTTGAATGCAACATTTTTGTTGTATGGTAGGCTTACTGGCTGGCAGGCTTTCATTCATTCATTCACTCAGTCGTCGTGCAATGTTCGTTATTTTGGAAAAACAAGTTAAGAACTGGAAAAATATGTCACACAAAGAAAAATTTAAACAATACTCAGGCACACAAACACACACACTCACTACGAGAAACTCCTCGTACACATGCATTGTCAAATGCGGGAGGATTTTATTTTTAATGTAGCCATAATATTTTGTGTAAATATGTTCTGCTGCTGTCGGTCTCTTCCGCCCTCACCCTTATGTCATGGTGAGGAAATTGTTAATGTTTAATGCTGAGCCTATACACTTTGCTCATTCTTTTTTGTAGTTCGTAGTACTTGTCGCAGCAGTAGCTGCTGCCGTTGTTGTTGTAAACATCAAGCCAAGAACAATAATATCACATCAATTAAAGCATTACAATGTCATAATCAAAATGACAAATAAAATTATATTTGACGAGAACTTGACAGCCATAATGCAGCTACCGTTTTACGGCCATGCCGAAGGGCACAGTGAATGGAAACAAAAACAGAAGAACGATGTACACATCTGCTCGAAATTGAAACATACATGTTGCCGAAAAAACATGTAAAACATTGTGATTAGAGCACTAAGATAAGTGCAGGGGCAAGTTATGAAGTAATTTGAATTTGAGCTGAATATCAGGTAGCCGTTATTAAAAATATTAGAAGAACAGGGTATTTAAACTATAATTTTTATAATATTACATAAAAAGTTCAATTTATTATATTCGAGATGCCGTCCTATGTTCGAAAACTTGCATCAGATTAAAATCCAAGAAAAATCATAATCGTCTCTATAGATGGTTGAGGTACAGACCGAATAAGGAAACGTTGTCTGTTTAATCTTCTGTTGAATGTAAATTTCAACTATTTCGCGTGGCGTGTATCGGTTCATGGTAAAAATCTGCTTGGACTGACGCTTCAAACGCGGTATGTCATTAAGCGATGTGACATCTCTGTCAAAAGTTATGGCCTTGCCAGATGGGTCTATGCAGGTCCACACCTTTGTATACCCCCCTTATTACGATACCTTCCTGAATTGGACATTTTGCTGATTTTAGCGACATTATTATTGTTTCACATTTCGTATTTAAAGTTCGTAATGGTAACTGCAGCCTAAGACAGAAAATTGTCTGTGCAGGTCCACGTATTCGCATAGCCCCCATATAACGGTCCCTTTCTAATTTCGGTATTTTTATGATTTTTGCGGCATTATTCATCGGAATTGTTTCAAATTTTGCATTTGAAGTTCGTAATGGATACTACACTCTATGACAGAAAATTGTCTGTCTGGGTCCACGTCTTCGTACAGCCCCTATAAAACGGAACCCCCGATATTCGGTACTTTGTTAATTTTAGCGACATTATTCATCGGAATTATTTCACATTTTGTATTTGAAATTCGTAATGGATACTACACCCTATGACAGAAAATTGTCTTTGTGGGTCCACGTTTTAAAGCCCCCATAGTACCTTCCTATATTCGATATTTTGATGACTTTAGCTACATTATAAACAGAATTCTTTTTCGCATTAGAATATTGCAATAGCTTGTGACAAAATATTGCCTATGCAGGTCCACGTCGTCGTATAGACCATTATATACGGCTACATTCGGTATTTTTAAGATTTTAACAGAATTTTTAACGGATTTTATTTTTTTTTTTTGAAAATTGCCAAAATTGTACCAAATCGTGAAGCCTATTCAAAGCTCGGCCCTGCCGATTTTACAGCTTTTTTACTTGTTTTAATTGGAATCACCCTGTTTTCTGACAGCTGTTTGACAATTTAAAGTGACGTTTCTTCTCAGTATTAGGTATGTATTGTCAGCAACTTCTTTCTTTTGCAAGAAAACTGTGAAAAGTAAACAGAATCCCTGCAAAATTAGCAAGCAATCAGTTGATTTATCTAAACAAAGCAATTTGATCACAAATAAAATAACTTAAGGACGCCAAAATTAAAAATTACACAAAAACAAAACAATTGGACTTGTGTTTTCCAAAAGAAAAAATATTTTAACATTTCTAGCCCAATATACATTACCGGCAGGAGAAGTAGAAGAGTTGCAAGTGTTTGCAAGAAGCATTTTGTCACGTAAGAATTTACAGCTCTCAGTAAATAACTGTCAAAATTTCTCTCTCGAACGGTTGTGTTTTGCAGAATTTTTGTGTTAACAGTAACAATTTGCAAAATTGTTACAAATTTTAGAGTAATAGACACACCTATTGTCTGGCACATCATCATGAATGGGTTAAATCCAGAATAACGCCTACAAAAAGTGTTATTATTCAAGTGACAACTTATTATATTGTCTACAAGCGTACAAAAGAATTTTGGTGAGAATTTTCCAGAAAAAAGTTATTCGTAATGGAATTCAAGCGTGATAGTGTGATTCCTTCATATTTGTCTAGAAAACCACAATTGGCTATCGTTAGAGCACTCCAGCATTTAAATGTGAATCAATCTTTTCTGTCTCGCACCATCGCTCGTTACCGTGATACTGGTAGCGTAGCCCGACGTCAAGAATGTGAACGGATGAAAACAGCAACATCGGCAGAAATGGTTCGAAAAGTAAAGAAGCGACTTCATCGAAACCCGTGTTGCAGTGGCCGAAAAATGGCTCCTGAGCTGAACATATCGCAATATTTCATACGGCAAATATTAAAAAATATGAGCTCGTGGTAAAGTCATTTAAAATTCAAAACTGCAACAGAAAGAAAATATACTCAGAAGAGGTAAAGAGTTGCTTCGCTTGGCCGACAGTGGTGAACTGCCGAATTTGGTTTTATCCGATGAGAAAACATTCGTTGTACAGCAGTTTGTAAACAAACAAAATTATCGTGTTTACATGTCAAAAAGGTCAGCTGAAAATGTGCACCTTCGGTTGGCCACCAGAACTCAAGCGCCGGCCATAGCGATGGTGCGGGCCGCCATAACAGCCGATGGTCCCTCTCCGCCCATATTAATCGACCGTGGCATCAGAATAAATGCCGAATTTTATCGCGAAAATGTTCTGGAGGGTGTATTAAAGCCTAGGGCACGCAAATATTCTGGCCGCAGACCCTGGACATTCCAACAGGAGTCAGCACCAACGCAATCAGCACCATCACACTCAGCAACATCGCACTATAGCAAAGGCTATAGTCGTGCGGGGCCGACTATGTTATACCCTACAACACTACAATATGTTAAAAGCCCCCTTATGTCCAAATCCATTTTGGAAGATTTCGCTTTTGAAATTAAGACACGGAGCACTGCCCAGATATTACCTTTAGCATTTTGACCAGGGACATTTTTCCAATATTTATACACTCCGTCGTGCTGTTAGTTTTTGTGGTCCATTTTACGGCTAAATATAATCCAATGATCATCCAAAATGCTAGAATCCTTCCCTGTCCTTAACTCTCTTCAAAGGCGTGTCGATTGGCTTCAATTGTGTGATCGAAAAAACATTTCTGTTTTTGGTTAATTTGAACCCCTAAATATTTTGTAATCATCTCCAAAAGCAAGAAGCCCCTGTATCTCCAAATTCAGACTCATCTATATGATTTGCTTGTCTACGATATTTGGCTATATTCGTCAACGAAATCAGCATAAAAAGCCAGAAGTTCGTCTATTGTGTATTTCGGATATCGCCTGTAGTTGTCCATTCTGCCCACTGTCTTAAATTCTAACTTCATGCGAGATTTCGTGTCCTTTGGTTTCTATTTGTGACCTTTATAACATTGTATATATTTCGTTATATATATCCGATATATTTACTAAGGGCATCTACGTAACGGTCAGAATTGACCTGTTCGTCTTTTTGTGATTTCGCCGGCATTAAAAATATTCGCGGTTTAATGGAAATTTTGACTTTTATTTATCACAAATGCTATGGTCTATTTCAACCACTAAATATCAATGACCATCAAAATTGGAAGGCTTCTGCCCAGCACAAAGCTCTAGCCCCATGCTAACTTTCGCTGCGATTGGTCTATAATTGTGACCTGTAGAGCAACTGCAAAATTAGTAAATTTTTCAGTTTTTGGTCCATTTCAACCCCTAAATATTATGCGATCATTCTGTCATTACGAAATGAAAGTTTCAAATATGAAATAATTGCATTGAAAATATGACTAAAACCAACTAAAAATCGGATATTGCTATCGTTACTAGTTGTTTTTTTACGAAATGTATGTGCCTGCATACTGTTCTGTGCAAAATCTTATCTTCCTACAGCAAATCGTTTAGGTGCTAGCGTGATTGAACTAGCGAACATGTCCAAACCAACTTCAAAATTTATTCTCTACGAAATTCAAGTGGAATTTTCGAATCACAAATTAAAAGATATTTCGAATTACATGTGCTGATATTCCTATAAATTTACTAATGGATTTATTGCACTTATTTCTATTATCCAAATTCCAAACCAAATACCTCTTTGGCACACTGTACTCTCCCAGACATGCATACATCCGCGTATTCCCATTCATCTTTAATGACAATCCATTTTGTGACATTGTCTTTTGTGCGATTTTTTAATAGGCTGCAAACCAACCAACCGTCATCAGGATAACCCAATAAATGTCTGAAACATACATTTAAAATTGAGCTTGCGACAAACGTCGTGTGCTTTCCCCCTGCCTCCATGACGTTTATAATTCAAATATTTTGTCGACCATTTTAAATAACATTTATGGCTTTATTCATTTGGTAGACACAAAGTTGTTGTTTTTCTTTTTGTTCCTGAGCCCACGCGAATCTATGACATATTCATGGCATTTTGTACGGACTCTTGGTAATGTGGAATGAATTGCGTGCTGCCGTTATTTCGGGTGACAATAGTAGAAAAATCCCTTTTTGTAATCCCAATGACGAAAATGAAAATCATGTTGCCTTTGGGCTGTTAACCCCAAAGTTGCAAGAAAAAATTTATGTCTGTCTGCCATTATTACTCAACACAAAATGTTAGAAATGTGTGTTGTTTAGGCGTTAATGACAAATACTGCCGCTGCTGCTGCTGCTACTGTCAAATATAAGGTGATTGGTGACAAATATTTTTCAAAAAGGGGTGGTTTTTCTGATATCAATTCAAAATAAAGGTCTTTACATTTATTGAGGGTTGGCCTTTTGTCAGCTTGGCGCTTCAGCGTTATCTTTTAATGCAACTTGCTAGATTATAGCTCACTTTGTTAGGTTGCCAAGTGCGAGCCATATAAGGGTGCGTGACTAACAGGTGTAAAGCAGCTTTGAGATACCCACGGGATTTGACTTATATATGGTTTAGAAAAAAAGGGGTTATTGTTGAGATCGTAAATTTAGAAAATTGAAAATAAATATTGATATTTATTAGTGTTTCCACGGAAATGCATGTGAGACCTCAAAACTAAGCTGTAAAAAATCTAGGCCAAACAAAACAATTTTTTATCCTACACTATAGGACGGAGGTTATAATAAATTTATCATTTCACTTACAGAACCTCGAAGTATTCGTGAAAGGTCCCCTAATATAGAATTTTTAAAAAAAAAATTCTAACTCTAACAAGTTCCACGTTTTAGTGTATCCTCTGTATATTTTAATATGCAGGGGTTCGACTACAAATCGTAGGTTTTGAGTTCTAAACTCAGGGGTTTTGATGTATATGTACGAATTAAAAAAAAAAAAAAAAAAAAAAAAACAAGTTAAAAAGCAAGCATTTGGAACGAATTTGGAAATTTGCAAAAAATAAAATCCTTTAAAAATGCTGTTAAAATTTTAAAAATACCGAATATAACCGTTATATTGGGGAATATACGACGTGGACCTACATTTTTTGTCATAAGCCACTACCATATTCAAATTCGAAACTTGAAATAAACGGTAAATAATGTAGCTAAACTCATCAAAATATCGTAGATATGGAGGTACCGTTATATCGGAGCTGTGCGAAGACCTAGACCAGCATAGACAATTTTCTGTCACAGGCAATAGCATCAATTACTTAGGTCAAATACGATATCTCAAACAATACCGAATACCGAATATAAGGAGGTACTGGTATTTGGGGCCTATACGAAAACCTGGACCTGCACAGACAATTTTCTGTCACAGACTGTAGTTCCTATTACGAACTCTAAATACGTAATTTCAAACAATTCTGGTGAATAATGACCCTAAAATCATCAAAATACCGAATATCGGGCGTTCCGTTATATGGGGGCTATACGAAGACGTGGACCTGCACAGACAATTTTCTGTCTTAGGCTATAGTATATATTTCGAACTTCAAATACCAAATTTGAAACAATTCCGTTGAATAATGTCGCGAGGTATATCTCTGAATCCATTTGTGCCTCTCGTACCAAATAACATTGCTATATAATGCATTGCTGGAGTTCGAGAAGCCTTAAATTAAACTAGAAAGAAAAGGTCAAAAACAGACGAGATCGACTTATATGATACCCTACACCACTGTGCGTATTTAGTAAGAAAAAACTTACTGGAGCAATAGATATACCGAACCGTGTTTTACCAAATTGTAAAATTCGGAAAAAATCTATTTAATTTGGGCTGATATTAAATATATGAAGATGTATACCGAAGCTATGTAAAAATCATAACCGATAATATTTGGCAGATGTATTTTCTATAATTATCAAATGTCATTGTTGTGGAGTGCATATTACGCAAAAAAACCCAAATCGGACGAAGCACATATATCGGAGCTATAGCAATATCTGAACCGATTTTCTTCAAATTTGATTTACTTGTTTCTGGGCTGAATTCGGTGGTATGTGCCAAAATTCATGTCATTTAGACTGATATTGGCTATTTGGTGCACCATTTACCGATATATATGGAAGGTATATATAAATTTGATCCGATTCTCACTAATTCCAATAGAGTTTCCAATTGGGCCACAAAAATATTGTTTGGAAGGTTAATCTCAATCGGATAATAAATGCGACCTGCATTTTGTTCACAAAAATACATGGACAAATGGACGGACAGACATGTATAAATCGACTCAGAAAGTGGTTCTATGAAGATCCTTAAAAAAAACTATGGTCTATCTCGCTTCCTTCTCCATGTCAGAAACAAATGCACAATGACATAATACCATTACCACTATGTGGTGTAGAGTATAAAAATATATATCAGAGCCTAGTTTCAACAAAGTCCAACCTATTTTGCAAAGTTTACTTTGGCTTAGTGTCGGAATAGATGCCTATTTATGGAGATGATCGCAAAATATTAAAAGGATGAAACGGACCAAAACAGGACATTTTTCTTATTTTACAGTTCCTCTACAGGTCACAAATAAAGAGAAGTATATGCCAAATTTTGCATGGAGTGAGGTTTAGGAATAGATATTGGATAGTCATTGGATAATACTTAGTGGGTGAATTGGACCATAACTTTTGTGAAAAATACCCAAATTTCCGTTTTTCATACTAAAGGTCACTTCCCGGCTAAATCACGAATGCATTAAAAGGTCACATCGTATCTTTAAATTGATGTCAAATGCATTTCAAATGCATGAAATATTTACTATTCTTGTAAAAAAGAGTTGTGAATGTAAAATTTCCGATGTTTCGCTGGAGCGAATTCTAAAACATCGGAATCTGATGATGTAGGTTCATCAGATTCCGATGTTTTACTTTTTAATTTATAAAAGAGGCCTTAGGGTCTAGTTAATATTGGTTCAAGGTCAATGACGATCATTCGACGATATCAAAATTTAGGGAATAACCTTTAATATTTGGAATATCTTGATGGATTCGTCTTCAGAAATTTTACCGTAAGTATACATCAAAATATACTTTTTAGACCATACGAATTATATATTCTCGACCAGCATACATTTTTATGCAGATTTAGCGATGTCCGTCGGCCGTGGAAATCACACTAGCTTCCGAACAAAATGAGGTAGGTTGATATAACTTTACACAGACGTGTGTTAGGTCAGCTAGCCTTTTGGTATTGAGAATGGTCTATACATATAGGTCCACGTATTGGTATATCCCCCATATAACTGTACCGACACATTTAAGTATTTTTCGGGGTGTTTTAGTCACAATTTTAACCAGAATTCGCTGTAAATTGACAGTACGTGTTCTCATTATGTAGGAAATATCTTTGCGTAGATATAGGTCGATGTTTTGGTCTAGTCTCCATATAAGTGAACCTCAAGATAATGGGAATTATGATGATTTGTGTCAATTTGTAATTTAAAGTTCCAAATGGATGACAGAAAATTACATATGCAGGTCCGGGTCTTTGCAAGTCAAAATATTCGGTATATTTATGGTTTTAGCAGTATTTTTAAACAGATTTTTTTTTTGAAAATTTGCAAATTTCTCGCAATTGGTGCATGATATTTGAAGTTCGACTGCCTGAACTTATTGTTTTTTATACCCTACACCACATAGTGGTAAGGGTATTATGTCTTTGTGCATTTGTTTGTAACATGGAGAAGGAAACGAGATAGACCCATAGTTTCTTTTGAGAACCTTCATAGAATCATATTCTGAGTCGATTTATGCATGTCAGTCCGTCTGTCCGTCCTTCCGTCCGTCTGTCCATGTATTCTTGTGAACAAAATTCAGGTCGCATTTATTATTCGATTGAGATGAAATTTTCCAAACAATATTTTTTTGGCCCAAGGACGAACCCTATTGAAATTGGTGAGAATCGGATCAAATTTAAATAACCGATTTCGGGTTAAATGTGCACCAAATGTCCACTATCAGTCCAAATTACCTGAATTTTGGCACACCCAACCGAGTTCGGCCTAGAAGCAAGTATATCAAATTTGGAGAAAATCGGTTCAGATATAGCTATAGCTCCCATATATATCTTTCATCCGATTTGATCTTTAAGTCCCTCACATTCGTAATATGCACTCCACAAGAATGATATTTGGTACCAGATATAAGATACAGCCCAGAAATAGCTGTTTGTAATTTTATCGAAATCGGTTCAGATTTGGATATAGCCCCCATATATATCTTCATCCGATTTCGGGTTAATTGTGCACCAAATGGCCGATATAAGTCCAAATGGACTGAATTTTAGCACATCGGACCAAATTCAGCCTAGAAGCAAGTATATCAAATTTAGTGAAAATCGGTTCAGATATAGATATAGCAACCATATATATGTTTCATCCGATTTAGTGTTTTAGTCCCTTACGTTCGTAATATTCACTCCACAACCGTGATATTTGGTACCAGGTATTAGATGTAGCACGAATAGCTGTTTTAAATTTTATCGAAATCGGTTCAGATTTGGATATAGCTCCCATATATATCTTCATCCGATTTCGGGTGATTGACCACCAAATGGCCGTAATAGCATCAATTTTGGCGAATTCGACCGAAACCAGCTTAGAAGCAAGTACACCAATTTTAGTAAAAATCGGTTCAGATATAGCTATAGCTGCCATATATATCTTTCATCCGATTGGGTTTTTAAGTCCCTCACATTCGTAATATGCACTCCACAGGAATGATATTTGGTACCAGATATCAGATAAAGCCCAAAAATAGTTGATTTTAATTTTATTAAAACCTGTTCCGATTTGGATATGCCTCCCATATATATCTTCATCCGATTTCGTGTTAATTGTGCATCAAATGGCCAATATCAGCCCAAATCACCTGAATTTTCGTACATAAGACCGAATTCAGTCTAGAAGCTAATACGTCAAATTTGGAGAAACCCGGTTCAGAGATAGCTATAGTTCGTAAAATGCACGATAGAATTAGATAGATTTTGATTTTGTACCAAATATCTCATAGAGCTCTGGAATGCCCTGTATAAACCTTTTTACGAGAGCTCTACTAAATATGCATAGTGGTGTAGGGTATCATATAGTCGGCCCCGCCCGACTTTTGAGCTTTCCTTACTGGTTTTTATTTATTATTGATAGTATCTTAACTCGGTATCTCACTCCCACTGGCAGACAATTGCATAGATACGAATCGAATTTCACATGGGGATAGAGTTTAGGGTTATCCAGAAGCCTACAAATTTGGTTGGTAATCGAATAATATTTAACGTTTGAAATAGACCAAAACTTCCAATGAAATCACAAATATACGAAAAGGTCACATCTGACCGCTATATTAATGCTGATTTCTCAGATCTCGCGTAAATAGCATGATATATACAATTTCATATGTTCGTTAGACCGACCGGCTGGAGGGATTTTGAGAATTCTCATGGGGGATGGGGATATTATATTCGGGTCGGAAAAAACGCCTATAATTTTGAAATATATTCTCGCAAAATATTTTCATCAGTTTTAAACTAAGGACCAATAGCCATGTATTTTTTTTTGCGGTTAGAGATTAGGACAGCGCTGAAGCCTAATATTTTGGACGATCATCCAAATAATATTTAGATGGTTAAATTGGATCACAATTTGGTTTGAAAAAATATAGCCAAATATCACAGATACAAGAAATCATATAGAGGAATCTAAATTTTCAAATATTGTTTTGAATACCCATTAACACAATGTAGGGCAAATTCTATGAACATTTGCATGTCCTCGTGGTTTTGGTCAAAACCCAAAATAAAACTTTTGCGAGACTATGTGATATTATTTCAAGAATGAAATGAAAATAAAATGTTCAATATGCATGGAAGAAAAGTTGGATTGAATGTGAATTTGCTATTCTTTCCAAAAGAGTGAATTAGGGATTTGATGTTGTAAGAACATCTGATTCGTCAAATACCGATGTTCTTTTATAGTTCGTATGTTTTTGGAAAATATTCGTTCCAGATCCGTGATGATTATTCGAAGAGACGAGGAATTAGATTCAACATTTGATCTTATTACGTAGTAGATATGCGATGTTTCTTAGGAGAATCTTCATTCTAGTCAACAGGTTTCAGGTCTACAGAAAGTTTCCCGCAAGCAGTAGTGTTGTAGGGTATCAAATTTTCGGCCCGCCCGTCTGCAACCTTTGCTTATTTAATTTAGTAGTAGAATTACGTCAGCAGAATATGCCCTATGATTCAGTTTTACACTTAAGTTCTTGGAAAAATGATGTTATATAGGTGTAAATATCCATAGTTTTGTCTAGAATTTTGAGAATATAACAATGGCTATTTCTTACGATTTGAACTTTAAAAATGTCGAAACAAAAGGCTCATATTTTCGGTCTATTTTATAAATCTTTTCGAGTTTCCCGTAATTTTAAGAAAGCACTGAATTTTGTAGCACAGTGTAATTAATATAGGTTTTATAAAATGCGAAATGATACCACAGTTTTCCTCAATTGCTACAATTGTAATTTGATGAAATGTTCTTCTACGGAACGTGATTTTTTGGGAAATGTTGGTTTCAGATCGAAGGATATTTTAAGAATGGGGGAAAAGCAACATTCGACCTATATAATGTAAATAAATATATTTTCTATTTGGAAAGTTTTTTAAATGATTGTGTCTTTCATACTTAGTCACAAGCTTTTAAATTTATTCCAAATTTTTTAGAACTGTTGTCACCTTAAAGAAATAAAATAAAATGATTTTGATTGTTTTCAAAAATAATTTACACCGGGGGGGATGAAAACGTGTCACAACTCTAAAAACATCGTCAATTGGGGGATGGTAAAAACTGCAAAAAAGGCAGAAATCATTTTATGAAACCTTCAATTAAAGAAAACCTCACCTGAGGGTATTTTGTGTCACATTTACTTGTCATCCATCCATCATCAGGGGGGGATGGAGTTAACACTTTAATGCTTCCCAAGATAAAACTTACAAACACCAAAATCTTATCCATCAAATCCAATGTGAGTTGATTTCCCAATGAATCATGAAAATGTTCGCTTTTATTAAAGACCTGAGATAGAAATAAATGAATGGTGTTATTGTTATCATTATTTTATGTCAGAGACCCTACGAGGGGAGAAGCATGACCTTTGTATCTTAAAGGTAATGGTTATGAAAAAAATTATTTGAAAAAGTTCTTCTTCTATTTTTTAGCTCGAATCATATTTTGAAATAAAATCTAGTTTGTTAATTATCTTATCTTTCACTCATTCATGCACTCTTTGTCTGGACTTTCATACAATTGTAAATAACTACCGTTTGCCGTGTCGTTAGGTTATCTCAACCTGTCATCAGGAAGCCCCCCAAATGAAAGCAACAAAGGGGTAACATAGCGTATAGGGCATATTTTCATAACACCAACACTTGTGGGGGTAGTTTGTCATTGTAGTAGTCGATTTTATTTAGTTACGCTTTGGCTTAGCTTCCTCCAACTTTATGACAAGGAAATTGATTAATTATCGAATATTTTTTATCTCCGATTTTGAACAAATGTAATTTTTAACGGTTATGAATGGGAAATTTTTGTGTCATTCATTAGTTTCCTTTCATGTCACAGAGAGGGTAACAGAAAATTTATTATTTTCCCTCCTTCAGTTTTTTTTTCGTTTATCACTCATCCTGATGGGGTTAAGGAACTTTGGCATAAACTTTTAAATAAATGATGTCGTATTTGTTAAGTGATAATTATTTGTTGGGGGAGGGTGGTCGGCGAGAAAGGGGCCAAACAATGACTTGAAAATATGATGGATGTTAAAGTTAATGGTTAATTTAAATATGAAACAAATTAAAAGAGTATTGTCTTTAGTTTTGGGGGACTTTGAATGGAGCTTATGTTGGAATTATTATTGTCTAGATGGATTTAATGAGAAATAATAAAAATATTTAATGTGATACTTAGTTAAAATAATTACTTTAATGAATTGAAAGGGTGCGAAATTCGAGTAAGGAGGAGACAAAAGTCGGACAGGGCCGACTATATGATACCCTCACCACTAAGCAGTTTAAAAACCAGTAAAGAAAGTCTTAAAGTCGGGCGGGGCCGACTTTATGATACCCTACACCACTTTGCTAATTTAGTAGAGCTCCGCATAACAATTAAAAGTTTTTATGCGAGAATTCTATCATACATGCTATGATTATAATTATAATTATAATTATAATTATAATTTAAAGATCAAAGGACTAAATATGCCGAAGTATTTGTATCTTTTAAATTCGGAATTGTATTGCCCATTTGGTGCACAATTAATTTGAAATCGAAAAATATATATATAGGAGCTATATCCAAATCTAAACCGACCTCGATAAAATTTAGCAAAGATATTTCTGAGCTGTATTTGATATATTTCCCTGAATATCGTTGTTACGGAGTGCATATTACGGTTGTGGGTAAAAAATATAACAAATCAGATGTATAATATATATGGAAGCTATAGCTATATCTGAACCGATATTCACCAAATTTGACATACTAGCTTCTAGACTCAATTCGGTCGCATCTGCCAAATTCCATTTAGGCAAATATTAAGCGTTTGGTGCACAATAAAAGGTAAATCGGGCGAAGTTATATATGGGAGCTTATCCAAATCTGAACCGATCTCGATAAAATTTAGCAAATGTATTTCTGAGCTGCATGTGATATATTTCCCCAAATATTGTTGTCACAGAGTGCATATTATGGCTGCAGAGGACAAAAATAACAAATCGGATGAACAATATATATTGGAGCTATCAAATTTGGCATACTTATTTTCAGGTCCAATCTGATTGTACGTACAAAATTCCATACTATTACACGTTTGGTACACAATAAAAGGCAAATCCGACGAAGATATATATGGTAGCTATATCTATATTTTGACCGATTATCTCCAATTTCAATAGGGTTCGTCCTTGAACGAACTGTACTTTGTTTACAAAACTACATGGACAGACGGACAGCGGACATACGGACGGACGGACCACGGACGGACATGCATAAATCGACTCAGAATGTGATTCTATGCAAATCATCAAAAGGAACTATGGGTATATCTCGTTTCCTTTTGCCTGTTACAAACAAATGCACAAAGACATAATACCCTGACCACCTTGTGGTGTAGGGTATACAAATATATAGGAAAAATTTCTTAATCTAAGTCGATTTAAACTGAATTTGATAGGGGTATATGTGGCGTATTTTTTGGGTTGAGGTACTTTTATATTAAATCGGGTGAAACAGATATATGGGGGTCATAGCTATAAGTGAACCGATTTTCACCACATTTAAGAGCGTTACTTAGGCTTGTGTATCAAAATACAGACAATTGAATTGTTTGAAATCGGGAAACCAAACAAAATAATACCCACAAAGACACAGAGTGTTTTAGGGTAAAAAACAGGCGATACGTTTGGAAATGCTTCTGATTCTCTGTCATTCCCCAACCACCCCCTACACCACGTAGTGGTAAGGGTAATAGCTTTGTGCATTTGTTTGTAATAGGGAGAAGGAAGCGAGATAGACCCATTGTTACTTTTGAGGATCTTCATAGGATCATTTTCTGCATGCGAGTCCGTTCCTCAATGTATTCTTGTGAAAAGAATGCAAGTCGCATTTAGTATCAGATTGAAATGAAATTTTGCAAACATTTTTTTTGGCCAAGGACGAATCCTATTGAAATTGGTGATAATCGGATCACATATAGATATAGCTCTCCTATATCTTCGACCGATTTCGGGTCAACTGTGCACCAAATGGCCAATATAATTCCTGACCTGAATTTTGGTACATCCGAGCGAATTCAGTCTAGAAGCAAGTACATCAAATTTGGAGAAAACCGGTTCAAATATAGCTATAGCTCCCATATATATGCAGAGTGAGTTAAAAAAAACTGCAAGCAAGTCAAACACCATAATTTTTTTTACATTGTTTTTTTTTAATTGTATTGAATGAAAGCTAAAAATGTCGGAAATAGTATCAAATTTCAGAATAAGTTTAGATTTGTTCGAATAGGTCATCTTTGGCACGAATAATGACCTTCAAACGGCCAATGAAACCATCACATGCTGCCCGAATGTTGCTCTGCGGTATTTTGGTCCATTTTCGACGATTTGCTTGCTTGAGGTGATCGACACTTTGGTATTTTTTAGTGCCAACCTTGCCTTGCAAAATACTCCAGACACAATAGTCCAACGGATTAGTATCCGGAGATTTTGGTGGCCATTGTGTGCTGGAAATGAAGCGAGGAACCTTAATTTGTAACCATTCTTGGGTGGCGCGTTTTGAGTGCAATGGTGCTGAGTCCTGTTGGAATGTCCATGGTCTGCGGCCAAAATGTTTGCGTGTCCAAGTATTTAATACACCCTCCAGAATATTTTCGTGGTAACATTCGGCATTTGTTCCGATGCCACGGTAGATTATTACGAGCAGAGAGCGACCATCGGCTGTTATGGCGGCCCACACCATCACCATGGCCGGCGCTTGAGTTGTAGTGGCCAACCGAAGGTGCACATTTTCAGCTGACCTCTTCAGCAAGTAAACACGATCATTTTGTTTGTTAACAAACTGCTGGACAACGAAGGTTTTCTCATCGGAGACGGAGAAATCCAAATTCGTCAGTTCACCACTTTCGGCCAAGCGAAGCAACTCTTTAGCTCTTTTGAGACTATTTTCTTTCTGTTGCGGTGTAAGTTCTTGCACCTTTAGGAATTTCAATGGCTGAGCTCGGGGTAAGCTCATTTTTCAATATTTGCCGAATGAAATATTGCGATATGTTCAGTTCACGAGCAACGTTTTCGGCCACTGCGAAACATTCGAAACATTTCTGCTGATGTTGCCATTTTCTTCTGTCCACTTCTTTGACATCGGGCTACACTACTAGTATCTCAGTAACGAGCGATGGTACGAGACACAAAAGATTTATTCACATTTAAATGCTGGAGTGCTCTAACGATAACCACTTGTGTTTTTCCAGGAAAATATAAAGAAATAACAGTATCACGCTTGAATTCCATTACGAATAACTTTTTTCCTGGAAAATTCTCCCGAAAATGCTTTTGTACGCTTGTAAACAAAATGATGAGCTGTCACTAGAATAATTTCTACAGCTGTCGGACGAGTGGCTTAGAAATGACATCAGTCTGAAGTTGGTTGCAATTGTTTTCATCTCACTCTGTAGTGTATGTATGTTGGTAGAACAACGTTTTTTAAAGAACTGTCTGCAATTTGGTATATCGCGTTTCTAGTGCTACTAAAATTTTGCCGCAATAAAAATATAAATCCAAAGTTTTTAAAGCTTCCATGTCGGTATGTCGCCCTATTTTGTATATTTTGAAGGTTGCCGCCGTATACTTCAATATATTTCATGGAAGTGTGTTCTCCACAATAAAACGTTTCCCACTCTCTATACATATTTCTGAGCAATGCTACCATGCAAAATGAACAATGTTTAACTTGTATCGATTCGAATTAATTTCTACATAAATTTATACCAAACAAAAGGTGTGCGGAATGCATTCCAGATGATTTATTTATTTTATTTGCAGTGCCTGCTCCATCAAATGAAACATTTATCATAAATGCTACCAAATATTTTTTATCATTTCTGACACTTGTCAGTTCAATTTTAATACATATAAAATAAAATGAAGACTAGATACGTTTAACGTATTTTAAAATAGATATTGCTCAACTATCGAGACCCAACTCAAGCGATGTTTATTTCTAATCAAATTTGACATATTTCCAAACATCAACCAAAATAACAGCAGCAGCAAGACACCCAAAAAAATAAATAAAACTCAAACACACATTTTCCTTAGCCCCAGAGAGATACACATTTCCGAAAAGAGACCCTTTGCATGTCTTGCAATGCCATTAAAAACTGATGAAAATAGTCTTCGTCTCTTATTTATTGCACTGATTTAGATTCATTGCATTTTGTGATTTCTATTTTCATTTTTAGTTCAATGTCACATTTTAGACATGACACATGGATGGGTGCCTTTGTGTGTGTGTGTGCGTACCCATATGTGCTTGTTGGGTGATGATCCAAATGCATTTCTGGTGTTTCTTCCAAACTCACATGAACGATGCTCGCAGATGCATATTGAAACAAGTAAGCAAAGGCTACAGTCGAGCGGGGCCGACCGTTGAATATCCTACAACACTATAATAAACGATACAGTTTATATAGGTGAAATACTCGACAGAATTCCACAAGATATTGTGACAAATAATAAAAGAAAACCATCAGGATCCGTTCTCTAATTTTCGAATAATAGCAACTTAAACTAATTTGCTCATTTCCAATTTATTTGTGGATGTTGCACGTAAATGGTCTGCCTAGATCTGGAACCAATATTTCCCAAAGACCTATAATCTCTCAGAAGTGGCAAAAGATTAACATTTATTATTGGTTTTTGACTGAAACGCATCTATATGAGATACAGACATTTGACTATATTCTTCAACGAAATCAGCGTTAACGAAATAGTCAGAAGTGCGTCTTTCCTGTATTTGTGAATTCTCCAAAAAGTCACCGGAATGGACATTTTCGTATTTTGTCTACAAAAGTTGGCAAACTATTTCACACATTGAATATTTTTGGGATGACCATCCAAAAATGCTTGGTTTTGCAATGTCCGGTAACCCCCACTCAAATGTGCGTGAGGATCGGGCGATAATTACGACCTGCTGACAATTTTGCAGTTTTTTGGTCCAATTCAACCCCTAAATATATGGCGATCATCTCCAAAAAGAATAGGCTTCTATTCTGACCCTCATCTTATCTCCATGCAAAATTTCGTAAGGATCGGGCCATAAATGCGATCTGTATATGATATCTTGATATCCTAACTACTTAGTTTGGTTAGCTGTAGAAATATTACCAAATGTTTAATTCAAAATGAAAATATGCCAAAAATATGACAAAATTGAAAAAATATGAGAAAATTTTACAAAATCAATATTTTCATCTTTAGAGAGATATTTTTATGCGATTTTTTTAGACGTTTTTTGTTTCCTGCCAAGAGGCCATTCTGAATTAATGAGAACTGTCGAAATCAGTTCAGCCGTTCTCGACATATAAGAGATCTTTCAAGCATATCTTCTTTGATAGACATATATATCGCACATATTTTGCTATATATCCGATTTGTTGGATAATAACATCAATGTAAAGGTTAGAAGTAACCTTGTGATGGCTTTGTGATTTCGCCGGGATTTAAAATATTCACGGTTTAATGAAAAATTTTAATTTTTTTCAACACAAAAGATATGGTCTATTTTACCCGCTAAATATTATCGGATGACCACCCAAATAAGTAGGCTTCTTCCCCGCCCTAAACTCTATCTACACGCGAAATTTCGCGTCGATTGGTCTATAATTGCGACCTGTATAGCTACTGCAAAATCCGACATTTTTTCAGTATTTGGTCCATTTCAACCCCTAAACATTTGGCGATCATCTCCAAAAGCAATAGGGTTCTACTCTGGTCCAAGCCCCACCTACATTCTAAATTTCGTGAAGATCGGGCCATAATTGCGACCTGTAGAGTGATTACAAATTAACATGGACAGACGGACAGACGGACAGACGGACGGACGGACATACATAGCTAGATCGACTCAGCTCGGCGAGCTAGGAAGATCCATATATACTTTCCTATGTGGGAAACCAATATTTCGAGGTGTTACATAATTTTTGGCCCAATCAAACTTATAATACCCCCAACACATAGTGTTGTAAGGTATAAATACTATCCAGATTCTAGGCACCAACTAATAGTACTTTTTTCCTAACCCCCCTCTTCTCCCCACATATAAATTCAATTTAATTCAAATGATTTTTAGTGTGTTGCCTGCCAGGCTCTGTAGCACATACACACACACACACACAACTTCTATATCATTATCTTGGAAATGATGATTTCAAATGTGTTTTTATTAAATAAAAACAAAAAAACTATAAAAACGTGTGGATGAGTCTGTCCATTATTTGATTGCATGAAATGTCACACATCCACACACCCTGGGTGCTTCCATTTTCCTATGTTTTTTTCACAGTATATGACATTTTAATACCATCGTATATTTTTGAAGAGATTTTTTTTTTTTAATATTGCTCCCCATTTCTATTAAGTAGTTTTTCGTTGAGCATTGCCCATTTGAAGGCATTCAAATGCTACTTTTCTTTGCAATGGTTGGTTGGGGGAGGGGTTTTGGATGTGGAGGCTATATTTATAGTAATGTACTTAAATATGGCACTTAATAATCAAGCATGTTTTATGACATTTTAAAGAGATACAAATACGCTGTGTTCCTTGGAATGAGGATTTGGGAAAATGCTTCCCAGGAAACGAGAAAGAGTCATAAAAAATTTTAGATGTAATCACAGCTGTTGTATAATTTTTAATCCATGTTTATGAAAAATAAAAAATTTATATAAAACATAGATGGAAATATTTTTTCCAACATCGATTTATTCCAAAACTAATCTTATTTGTATTTATCTTTGCAATAAATTGAAACTTCAACCGAAAACATTCTTCAGTGGATCGTGACCACACAAAGTTCCAATGCTTAGAAAAGGTCAAATTACACTATCAGGCTAAATTGCAGGCAACATCAAGCAACACGATGGTTTACAAAAACCACAAAAGTCAAATCACTATGCATATTTAGTAAAGCTACTTTTATTTTGGACTAGATATGAAGTGGATCTTAATAATCATGCAGTTATAATATGGAATGTATATAACAGTGACCTCAATATCAAACTTCAGAATTTCAACTTTATCCCTTCAACCAACACCAAATGTAACATTTAGTACGCATATCCAAAAAGATATACATCTCTCCATCCTAAATGCCAATAGTGATCAAAAATTTGTACCATTTAGTACTTTTTGGACACCAGATACCAACAGAGAACTCAATACCAAATTTCAGAATTCCAGATCTATACATTTAGTCAACACCAAACTAAATAACATTAAGTATTTTCGTATAATTTTAGTACTCATTTGCAAAATATATGTTAATCCTAGACACCAGCAGTTATCGCAATATAGAGTATATAACGGTTTAACCTCTATCCCTTTATCCAAAACCAAATTTAGTACTATTTGAAAATTCTAGACCTATCCCTTCAGCCAACAACAAATTTCGTACCATTTAGTACTTTTTGTACAAATATAGTACACATTTCCAAAGCCACAGACACCAACAGTGACAGCTACAGGGTTGCCCATATTCGACGGACCCATGTTTTTTTCGATGACTCTTTGGGCCTATTCCAATCGACGAGGCTTGTCCGCAGGCAACATTCTTCTTCTTCTTAATGGTGTTCTTAGAAGGCGCACTTGTCACACTTTTTAATGTTTTAAAAGCACGTTGAGTTTTCACAATTGACTTCTTCTGTTGAATGTAAATTCCAACTATTTCACGTGGCGTGTATTGGTTCATGGTAAAAATCTGCTTGGACTGACGCTTCAAACGCGGTACATCATTAACCGATGTGACATCTCTGTCAAAAGTTATGGCGTTGCCAGATGGGTCCGTCGAATATGAACAACCCTGTATAAATATGGAATATACAGGCTGCGATAAAAAAAACTGCAACAAAGTCGAACGCAAAAATTTTTCTTTTTTTAATTTAATTGAATTAAAGCAAAAAATATCGGAAATGGCATCAAATTTTAGAATAAGTTTAGATTTGTTCGAATTTGGCACGCATTATGGCCTTCGAACGGCCAATGAATGTTGCGAATGTTGATTTTGGTGGCCACAGTGTGCTGGGAATGAAGCGAGAAACCTCATTTTATTTTTCCATTTTTCGGTGGCTCGTGCTGAGTGCGATGGTGCTGAGTCCTGTTGGAATGTCCAAGGTCTGTGGCCAAAATGTTGGCTTTGACTTTAATACACTCCTCCAGAATATTTTCGCGATAGTATTCGGTACTTATTCTGATGCCACGGACGATTAATATGAGTGGAGAGCGGCCATTGGCTGTTTTGGCCGGCCACACCATCACCATGGCCGGCGCTTGATTTTTGGTGGCCAACCGAAGGTGCACATTTTTAGCTGTCCTCTTTGGCAAGTAAACACGATCATTTTTTTTGTTTACAAATGAATAATGAAGGTTTTCTCACTGGAGAAAACTAAATTCGG
Source organism: Musca domestica (assembly GCF_030504385.1). Taxonomy (NCBI): domain Eukaryota; kingdom Metazoa; phylum Arthropoda; class Insecta; order Diptera; family Muscidae; genus Musca; species Musca domestica. Next base: position 19,900,106 of record NW_026712363.1, on the reverse strand, counting down.
CCGTTCACCCCTCTTGCGACCACGCGAAGCAACTCTATAGCTCCTTTGAGTCTATTTTGTTTCTATTGCGGTGTAAGTTCTTGCACATTTTGGAATTTCAATGGCTTTACAACGAGCTCATTTTTCAATATTTGCCGAATGGAATATTGCGATATGTTCAGCTTACGACCCATTTTTCTGCCACTGCCACGCGGGTTTCGATCAAGTCGCTTCTTTTTTTCGAACCTTTTCTGCTGATGTTGCTATTCTCTTCCGTCCACTTCCTTGACGTCGGGCTACGCTACCAGTATCACGGTAACGAGCGATGGCACAAGACACAAAACATTTATTCACATTTAAATGCTGGAATGTTGTAACGATAGCCACCTTTGCTCTTGGGGACCTCTCAACACTGGCTCGTACGGCAGCGATAATCTCGGCCGATCGCCTTGGTCGACTTTTATATGGCCTCTTCGGATTTGAGAGAGCCTTACCAGTCGAAAAATTTTCATATAAACGCTTAATGGTGTTCTTAGAAGGCACACTTCTCACATTTTTTAATGTTTTAAAAGCACTTTGAGTTTTCACAATTGACTTCTTCTGTTGAATGTAAATTTCAACTATTTCAGAGCGTGGCGTGTATTGGTTCATGGTAAAAATCTGCTTGGACTGACGCTTCAAACGCGGTACATCATTAACCAATGTGACATCTCTGTCAAAGTTATGGCGTTGCCAGATGGGTCCGTCGAATATGGACAACCCTGTATATCCAATTTCAGGATTTCAATCCTATTCCCTCAACCAATAGCGAATTTAGTACCATTTAGTACTTTTCGAACAAATATAGGATGCATTTTCAAACCTACTTCATATCATAAACATAGGTACTATCTGTTGTCTAAATATCAAAATTTGTTTGAATTTCATCTCTATTCCTTTACAAAATACCAAATATAGTACCATTTAGTACTTTTCGTACAATTGTAGTACACATTTCCGAAACCACCTTCATATGTAGGATACACACGAACAGCGACCTTAATAATTTTAGATTTCAAATTATGTAAAATACAGTAGTATTTAGTACTTTTCGTGCGCTTGAAGTGGCCGTTTCTCAAATCACCTCTTCATCACAAACCAATAGGAACCGCAATACAGAATTTAAAAATCCCACCTTCATCCGTTCTCCATAAACAGCTCGCACACTTAGTACACAATAATTCTCAACCTTGATTCTCATAACGAATTTTAACACACATAATTACGAGTGGTACCTACTTACAAGCTTAGTACCATTTCAGAACATTTCGTAATATTAAAGTTCGAATTTCCGAAAACTCTTAGGTATATCTATCTTGCACTCCCTCAGTGACTTTCGTTCCAAATTTTTGCTCATTCCGTTCGTCTAACACAAAGTACTCAGCTTTAAGTATATTTTAATACCTTTTAGTAAGAATTCCCAACACACCAGCCTTATCAAACGCCTACGCATCAAGATTAATCCTCGTGCAACGCCCGTTTCATCTGGACGTTGATTATGGGTCAGTCAATTAATTATTTCACTTATTCCTATTTGCTTTTTATTGTGCAACAAGGGTGTAATATTAGTTTAAATAGGGTGGCATTTGCCGCATACGACCAAATTGAGCCCTAAAATAATTATGCTAAATGTGGTGGAAATCGTTTCATATATAGCTATAGCTCTCATATACATTCTTCATCCGATTTGTTAAATTTGTCGTTCATAGCTGTAATATGAACTCCATAACAACGAAATTCGGGAAAATATATTAAATACAGCTCAGAAATATCTTTGCAAAATTTTATCGCGATCGGTCCAGGTTCGGATATAGCTCCCATATATATCTTTACTAGATTTAAATTTTATTGTGCGCCAATTGGAGAATATAACAACGAATTGAGTGGATTTTGGCACATGCGAACGAATTCAGCCTGAAAGAAAGTGTACTAAATTTGATGAAATTAGGTTAAGATATAGCTGTGGGCTTCATATATATATTTCATTCGATTTTGTATTTAATCCGTAAAATGATCAACAACGATATTTGGTGATATATGGAAAACGAGTTTCACCAAATGGAAAAAATCTTTCGAATATGCATTATAACCGTGAAAATGAACGAATATAGATATGGAAGCTATATCTAAATCGAAACCGATCTCGATAAAATTTGGTACCAAATATCCTTGTTGTATAGCAGATATTACATATGTGTTAGATCTATTGCTACCTCTGAACTGATTTTCGCCAAATTTGAAGTACTTACTTCTAGGCTAAATTCGGTCGGATTTACCCATATACATCCTCTTTGAACAAATATTACACACATGGTGCCCAATAAAATTGAAATCGAACGAAGATATATATGGAAGCTATATCAAAATATGGACCGGTTCTCATCAATTTCAACAGGGATCGTCCTGGGCCCAAACTAATAAATTGTCGTAAATTGCATGTCAATCGGACGATAAATGACACATTTATTTTGTTTGTTTAAAAATGCATAGACGACGGATATACATAAATCGACTCCGAATGTAATTTTATGAAGATCATTAAAATGAACTATGGTTGCAAACAAATGCACAAGAACATAATATCATGTACCAAAGTGTGGCGTAGGAACCAAAGAAGAACAATTAATACCACTTTGGCGAGTCGCTTGAAAGAAAAAATATTCAACAAAATAACCCTTATATTGTTATCAATGACATTGCTGACGACACTACATACTTAAAATGCAAGGACTCCAGGAAATCTTCTTTAGATAACATCTAATTTTTTAGTCTGTGTCTTCCAGAGTCGAAGTCATTAAAAATACGTCTTTGGAGTTCGGATACTCCACAGCTCTGATTTTAAGTGGCAATAAGTGTCGTAGATAAAATAATGTGTCAAATCGACTCAGAGTACTATGGTGATCAATAGTATATATATATCGTGGGAACTCCGAGTGAGACGTTGCTAACGAAATAAATGTATCACGATATATAAAAAAGGTGTAGGTTATATAAGGTACAAATGAAGATGTTATTATATGCTCAGCCATATTTTTAGAGCCATACCCTATATATCATTAGATACGGCCAAACGTGCCTCTAGACCTCTTTGGACAAAATCCGTTTCTGGCTGGTGAACACGTTAACACTGGAGGGAGTATCAAACTTAGATTGAGTTAGGAGATTGGCAACCTTGGTCCACTCCTTCTGGTACATCCGCCACAAAAGGTCGAAATTTCCAAAAAATACATATATTTTACTGCACAGAATGAGAAAGAATGATCCCATTTTGATCCAACTATGCAAATCTAAATATTTCCGTCAGTGCTAGGTCAGGTGAGAAAATGCAAAATATCGGTTCACTCCATCAAGTACCTCCCCCACAAGGGCCCAATTTTTTTAAGAATTATAACTCTTATAAAATATACGGTAGGTAGGTCCGAATGACTTCATATTACACGCATCACAATACTTTTATTAACCCAAGGTCTGGTGTGAGGACGGAATATATCGGTTCATTCCTTCTGGTACCTTCCCCACAAAAGGTCGAAATTTTGAATATTCACGAAGCTCATAAAACCGAAACTATCATCCTTTTCCATTTAAACTTAGCACATCTAAATATTTCTATCAACACAGGATCTGTTACAATAACGGTAGAGATGGGACTATTCCTTATGGTACCTCCCTCACAAAGGGTCAAAGTTTTGAATAACCAAAACGTTTATAAAATCCGAAATAAGCTTCCGATTCTCTTTCTATTTCCCATTCTCTTTATATTTTCCATATCCCATTATTTCTTCTAACACAAGATCTGATGTGAATATGAGATATATCGTTCCACTCCTTCTGGTACATCCCCCACAAAAGGGTCAACATATTGAATATCCATGAATCCCACAAAATGCGAAACGTACATCTCAATATTTCCATTCCCACATGATCTTTTACAAAGATGGTAGAGGTCGGACCATTTTTTTAGTACCTCCCCACAAAGGGTTTAAGATTTTGAAAAACAAAAAGCTCAAAGAAAGCTCTCTTCAAGTTTCACACAAACAAACATTTTTGTTAACACAAGATCTGTTGTAAAGATGATATAAATCTGCGAAATCTTTCAGGTACCTCCCCCACAAAGGGTCACAATATTCAATACTTTTATCTGTCATAACTTGCGAAAGAAGTCAGCGATTCTTTACAACTTCATATATCTAAATATTTCTCTCAACCAGAAACCTAAGAGAAATAGGGAATTTATTATTTCGCATAAAATTGGATATGAATATTCAATATTCTTGAATTTTGCCCATTCCTCACCCACATTTAAAAAAATTATCTCATATCGCATACAAATTAAAGGAAGTAACCATTATAGTCCAAACGCTACGAAGTGGACAATATTGGCCCATTCTTTTGGAACCTACTCCATAGAGGGTCAACAATTTGAATAATCATAACAGAAGTCAAAATATATTTAAATAATCGAACATTGACTGAGGGTATACATCTGTCGGCAAAACCGGCTTTTTAACTTGTTGTTACAACTTTCGAACTTATCAAAGAGTGAGATGTACTCTCCAAAATACTCGATGTTAGTAATAAAATGTAGGAAAATATCTATCAACACCAATTGACGCGGATATGTTTGGAATTGTAAGATATTTTAAGTAAAATTTTACAAAAATAGGTTTTAGTTCGAAATTAGTTCAACACCCTCATTTCCTATTTCAATACCTTTTATATCACGCCGAACGTCATTATTTTCCCCTTATACAAAAAGTAATATCCAAGTATGTACTTTAATATTCAAAAATTAAAAGAAATAAAATCGAAATTTTAAAATTAAAAGTTTTGTTTTTATTTCCTCTTTGCCACCTTCCTTGTTTCGTTAGTCCACAAATGGCGAAGACCTTTGATTTTCTCCGTCAGCTTTTTGATGTTTCGATGTTTTCGATGCTATAAATTATTCTAAATTGTGGTGTAGTTGTCTCGTTCATGTTCTCCGTGTTGTTGTTATTATTATCAACACTAATGTTGTTATTCTTGTTGTTTATTTTCTTGTTGATGTTTCTAGTGTCCATGGTGTTGTTGTTGCTGTTGCAGTTGCGTTTGTTCTTGTTAGGAAACCCATTTGTGATGATCTTAAATAGAAATACTTAGGGTAACCTCGTTCCATTCGCTCTTCCTTCCATCCTCTTGTTCTGCTTCTCTTGTCTTTATTGCATATATAAATATCATCACACACAACCACTTTGCGCACGCACACACACACATACTCACTCACCCCAGAAAATGGCTGTAAGTAATGGACTATGGAAGTGTCTTGATGATACGTTTCAATGAAGAGTGAAAAGTGGAAGTAAAGGAAGCCGAAGACGAAACGAGAGATGTGAAATTTGTTAGTATTCTTCGCAGACGTTTTGCCTTCATTTGCGCTCCAAGCGTTAACATGAGCAACACAAACATTATCATTAACAGTGTCACATGTGACATAATGAGACACGTTGTCTTCAACTCTACTCCTGCTGCTGCAGTGAGCGGAGTGAGAATGAATGTGTGCGAGTGTGGGTCGGAGTTTGAATCTCTGTGTGTGTGTGTGAGTGCGTTTAAAGGTGATATATGCGGATATCAACGATAGGGACGAATACCTTTGACTTGATGTTCTTGTTATGGCTGTTAGGTTACTTTGGTCCCCTATTATATGGAGCCTCTTTACTATCATTGTATGAGATTGGACTTGGTGAGTGTGGCTGCTGCTGCCTAGCTGTCAAGATTGTCACCGTGTGAAAAACATCACCAACGGCGGTAGCAATGAAAACACAAACTTACATGCTGTATTGTTTGTCATGTAGAGTTGGTTAACTATTGTTATGTTAAACAGGGAGTAGGGTTAAATTTTGATAACAGGTAGTTATCGGGTAATACGTAAGGAGAACCCATGGCTAAAAATGAATGAGAAATCAGAATGGAAAGAACATGAAACGTGTTAATTCCCAACTTGTTTAGTTACTTAAAAAATGCTTTAACACATCCGTTATATTATAACGGCTATAGAGTAACTCCTCAAAGCCGATTCAAGGTATTTTGGAGATTTCTGCAAACTTTTCAGAACGAAGGGCTGAAATTGAAAGGGATCACCCATAATTACTCAATGTATTTAAGTCTTGGCATAGCTGTGGTAGTTAAAGGTTTTGAATATATTTTTCAAGGGAATCAGTCATAATTGTTTATTTGCGGTCCCCATTACGTACGTCAACTCATTACAATTTTTTTCGATCGGTCCACGCTTTGGTTAGCCCTGATACAATAGTCCAGCTCCTCTTTTGGTAATTCGAAGGTTATGATATTTTTTAACGGAATTTAGAATAAATTATTTTTTGCAAGGCATCCTCTCGATTTTAAATATTCTTAAGGATATCACTTAATTATACCCTACATCACTATGTGTTGGGGCTATTATAAGTTAGATTGGGGAAAACATTATGTAACACCTCGAAACATTGGTCCCCGACATAAGAAACTATGTATGGACCTTCCTATCTCGCCCAGCTGAGTCGATCTAGCTATGTACAGGGTGAGATGAAAAAAACTGCAACAAAGTCAAATGCTAATATTTTTATTATACCCTCCACCATAGTATGGAGGGTATATTAAATTTGTCATTCCGTTTGTAACACCTCGAAATATACACTTTAGACCCCACAAAGTATATATATTCTTGATCAGCATACAATCTCTGTCGATTTTTCAATGTCCGTCCGTCTATCCGTCTGTGGAAATCACTCTAGCTTCCGAACAAAATGAAGTAGGTTAATAAAATTGTACTCAAATGTGTATTATGTCTGCAGGACTTGGTATTGAAAATGGGCCACGTAGGTCCACGTCTTCGTATAGCCCCCATATAACGGTACCCCCTGATATTCGGTATTTTGATGATTTTAGCGACATTATTTACCGGAATTGTTTCTATTTTGGTATTTGAAGTTTGTAATGGATACCACATCCAAGGACAGAAAATGAGCCATGTAGGTTCACGTCTTCGTATTTTAGAGACATTATTTACCGGAACTATTTCAAATTTTGTATTTGAAGTTCGTAATGGATACAACATCCTATGACAGAAAATTGTCTGTGCAGGTCCACGTCTTCGTATAGCCCCCATATAACGGTACCCCCCGATGTTCGGTATTTTGATGATTTTAGAGACATTATTTACCTGAACTATTTCAAATTTTGTATTTGAAGTTCGTAATGGATACTACTGCCTATGACAAAAATTGTGTGAGCAGGTCCAAGTCTTCGCATAGCCCCCATATAACGGCAACCCCCCCCCCCCCCCGTTATACGGTTTTTTGATGATTTTAGCGACATTAATTACAGGAACTATTTTAAATTTGGTATTTGAATTTCATAATGGATACTACTGCGTATGACAGAAAATTGTCTGTGCAGGTCCACGTTTTATAACCCCCATGGTACCTCCTTATATTCGGTATTTTGACGATTTTAGCTACATTATAAACAGATTTTTTCCAAGTTTCGCATTTGAATATTGTAATAGCTTGTGACAAAAGTTGCCTATACAGGTCCACGTCATCGTATAGACCCTAATATACGGCTACATTCGACATTTGAAGATTTTAACAGAACTTTTAACGGACTTGTTAAATTTTTACCAAATTCAATGAAGTCGCTTCTTTACTTTTCGACCCATTTCTACTGATGTTGCTGTTTTCTTTCGTCTACTTCCTTGATGCAGGGCTACGATACCAGTATCACGGTAACGAGCGTTTTTTTGAGACACAAAAGATTTATTCACATTTAAATGCTGGAGTGCTCTAATGATAGTCACTTGTTGCTTTCCAGTCAAATAAAAGAAATCACACTATCACGCTTAAATTCAATCACGAATAACTTTTTTTCTGAAAAATTCTCACCAAATTGCTTTTGTACACTTGTAAACAATATAATGAGCTGTCACTGGCATAGTTTTAACAGCTGTCGGACGAGTGGCTTAGAAATGACAGCAGTCTGAAGTTGGTTGCAGTTTTTTCATCTCACCCTGTAGAATCCTAGTGAATAATATAGGAAGCTTCGGTCGGTATTTGGACTGATATATGCCCCCATCATTTGTCCATAAATAGCAGACCTACATATTTACTATTTTTACAAGATTTAATGTGTATAGAGATACGAAGGTACGCTTTTGTTGTACCTTTTTTATACTCTCCACCACAGAATGGAGAGAATATTAAGTTTGTCATTCCGTTCATAACACCTCGAGATGTGCATCCTTGATTATAGCAGTAAATGCTACCTTGTCGGAATCGTACACCCAGAGAAAAAATGACAACATCCGTGTATGAAATGACCACATCCGTGTATGATAGTGTATCAACCACGTTTGGTGTCAAAATGAGCACGCTGTTGTCATTTTGACACCGAGATTTTGGCAACGATTTCAACAACAGATGTGCATGAAATGAGCACATACGTGGTCATTTCGAGCACGCCCCGTTGTCAGATTGTCAACGCTTCGTTGTCAGATCGTCAACGCTTCGTTGTCAGATTGTCAACGCTCCGTTGTCGGATTGTCAACGCCCGTTGTCAGATTGAAATCAATGGTGGTCATTTTTTGATATCCGTTCCTTTTCCATTTTATACCCTTAGTAGAAGAAACGACATTTTTTGAAAAGTATTTTATTGAACGAAACCAATTACATAAATTCAATATAAATACATATTTGATTTAACAAAACAATTCGAATTACATATATTCAATGTATAGAAACAAATTAAATTAACTTAAATCTGAAATAAACTTTTCCATTATTCATAGGATATAAGTGAAATGGGTAAGTAATAAAATCTAAAATTGGTATTAAAAAAATTGTATCCTCATTCAGAGAACCAACTTCATACGATTGTAAATGGTAATCAAAGTTTTTAACTTTTACTTGGTTACATAAAATGTAAACATTTTCATTTTCAATTATTAAATGTTTAATTTTGAAAAGTTCAATTGCGGCATTATTTGTTGCTAAATAATAGTTTTTTTTATACCTAGTTCCCTTAAAAAAAATGTCATCAGACACTTTGCAATTTTGGTAATTTAAAACTGGCTTACTTTTTTTGTAACAATATTCCTCTTTTGCCAAATCTTCGATGGTATGCGTATTAATGATAACATTTGGTTCTAAGTTATCTTCGTGTTTTAATAAAAAATTGGAAAATTTCAATCCAGACTTAATAGATAATGAACGACAGGGATTTACTCTTGATGTAGTATTTCCTAAATAGGCTTTTGCTTCCTTGTGTTTAGCTTCGAATCTCATGCTCCAGAGATATTTAAGGGGACCACATTTTCGGATAGCTGTGGGATAGTGGACAAGAAAGTGGTGTTTCGGTTTTAACGAACCGTATAATGTTATATAAAGTGAATGGTGATCTCTAATTAATTCTTCCAATTTTATTAAATCGTCTTCTATATAACTTGGTCTTAAAAGTAAATCGATTATTTGTAATAATATTATAAAAACTTTCCAGTGATCGTTGGAGAAAGGAATTAAATCGCCTACCATTAAAGGTAAAAAATTAGTAAAACACATAGTTTCACTAGCTGTCATTTTTAAGTTATAGTTTTTCAATCTACATAAATCTAGTGGTCCAGATTTATTTCCCACTTCAATTTCTCCAAATTGGAATAAAGATTTTCTGCTGTTAATACAATCTAACGTAACAATATTTTCTTGAATCAGCCCGAGAATTACATTAGACATATCGTAGACACATATGCCCTCGAAAATGTCATGCATAATATCAAAACAAAAATTTTCAGTGACGTTAAAATTTGGTAAAGATTCGAAGATACACTTGTTTTTAATACCTGTTTCTTGAAAATTATTTTCCAATACATTTGAGTTGTAATTCTCTTGGTTTCTTAAACTATCTAAATGCTGAATTGCGTCGAATTGCATTTGGGACTTTTTTCTTCTACATACCCGGCAAAATCTTTTAGAGTTAAATGATTGCACGTAGCCTAAAATACTATTAACTGCTAAATTATCTCCAATAATTACACCTAAAATAAAATGCACCTTCTGAACACTTTGTTGAACACAAATTTCAACCCCTTCTTCTAGAATTTTTAACTCTTCTACAAGATTGTGAAATGAAACTTCATTTCCACGTTCTTTTAAATCCTTTGATGGTATAAACGCAGCAGTTAATATATAATCAAGTTTTGACAACAAGTGCTGTGGCATTGAAGGAAAGCTAATATAACAACCACATATGGAAAATGTATGGGTTCCAAGAGGATTATTAATTTGAAAATCATCCATGTAAAGGACATAGGGAATAACTAAATTGTACTGATATTTTAATAATTTAGTTTTATATAACTCACCGTTTGTAAAATTTTGTAAAACAGGTGAATTTAGGAATTTTTTGGAGTTTTCTAATGTCAAATCTAAGAGATTTGGAATTTTAAAAAGGGCACTTATCATGAATTTCAGTGGCATTATATAAATATTGGATAACTTTGGACCTAAACTGGGATTTCCGCTGATAACAATTTCCGAGACTTGATTGCTAATTACATAAACCTTTGGATCATCATAAAAGTTTAGTTCTTTTAAAATTTTTAAAAGTCTATATTCCGTTCTAGTTTCTTCGAAAGGATTTTTACAAAAGTTTAGTAAGTACCTTAAGTCTTCATAATTTGGATGATCAGTTATATATTTTTCAATTGTACATGAAATGGATGAAAGCAGAATTGAAACAGAATGTTGTATTTCTATAACATGATTTCTAGGCATATAGCTTTGACCATGTAATTGTAAAGACAGATATAAGGTTTTCTTTTTCAAAACATTTAAATCCTTTTCTATTGTATTGTTGTTAATAACAGTTTCACTGTTTGTATAATCATTTTCTTTTGATGATGACATTTCAACTGGCACATTAATGGCTTTAACCATTGGTGGAGCTTTTGTGTGATTCTTGTGAAGTTTTTCTAAATGAATTCTGAATGACGTAAATTTTGTAAATGTTTGCTTACAGTTGTCCTGAACGCATTGTACTTTTAAAAATTTAGTGGACATTAAATGGTCTGTTTTCAAATGAGCTATTAAAAGATTTGCCTTATCAAAATGCTTACGGCAACGAAAGCAAATATACATTTTGAATTGTACTTTAATTATTGTTGCAGAAATTAATAAGTGAAGTCAAATTAACTGATTTTATATCATATACAGTATTAATTTCATAAAAATATTTTTGGATAAAAATCCATGGAATTTGGCAGGCATTTGGATATTTTAAAGAAAGTGCATGAAAAATTTTAAAACATGTATCTAAACATTCGAGGAACGATTGAAATTTTAACAAATTGTGGTTAAAAAAAACATAAAAACCTTTTATATTGAAATCGGACAAACCCTCCACAATTATAAATGGCTGTATAGTTAATCCAGCATTGTAATACTTTTCAGTGACTGTATCAATTTGCCTTTTATAATCGTTAATTGTCGGTAGTCGCAGTACGAAACTTTCCTGCGAATCAGCTATTGTTACTTTTTTTCGTAATTTACCGTTTCCACATTTAAACCTAGCAGGTGATGGTAAAACTGAATTCAACAGTATTGCGTATATATAATCTTGAGCATCTGCAACCGAAATATAAAATAAATATTACTTTTAATGTTTATGATAAATCAGGAATTAAAATTTACCTATGCTGCTTGCCGTCAAAACATTTGCGAAGAGTTGTTTGCAATGTTCGTTATGAATATTTTTCCCATAATAATTGTAAATTTTTTTCTTAAATTGGTCCCATTTAGAAAGTAGAAGATTGCCTTTCTGTGGATACATAATATCGAAATCAATGTTGACCTAAAACGAAACATTAGTATCCATATACAAATAAATAGCTCATGGCTACTTACCAATTCTGAAGCTCTTGCATCGGACAACTTCGTCCATTCAAGGAGAAATGTATGGCTACTTAAATTTTTTATATCTCTTTGCCGTATGTTAAAAGATCTTTTCCATTTTTCGCAGATCGATCCCCAATCATTACATTCTCTTAGTAAGGAAGCTTTCAATGAATTTTCAACTGATTCATCAATTTCGGGAACATCTTTGTTACAAAAATTAGGAGATGTGTGAGTTGCTGCTTTGCTTGTGCTAGGCTCGGAAATCAAAAGCTTTATTCTTTTGGACTTCTTGTTTCTATACTTGGCATAAAGTTTTCCGCTTGCGTTGTTCTTTCCTTTTCTTGAAATGTAATAATAATCCTAAAAATAAAGACATATTATAAGTTAAGAAACTACATAATCAGATACGTTGTTTATATTGTTAATCTTACCCTCATTTCGTTTTCAAGAGGAAAAACGGAACAAATTTCATCCAATATGCGCATATAGTCTTGAGTGTAAAGAGTAACATTGTTGGTTAAAATATCTTCAATAATTATATTAATTATATCATCTCTTTGCTCGTCACTTAATTTCTTATTAACGCTACTACATTCAAGCGCTAGTTTCCCCTTCGAGGTATGTGTTAACAATTCCGTTAGATCCTATATTAAATAAAAAAACTACATTAACTATGCTTACACAAATATTACTCTTACCTTACCTCTGACAAAATTCCTTTGGCTTTTGAGCAGTTCGAACCTGTAGTGTCGGGAGTACCAGGAGTACTTGCAGGTGTCTCGTTGCGTTTCCACCATTCACCTATTTTAGATGGAACTGACATAGTTTCGTCATCAATCCCGAGCTATTGTTATGACAATATTAATACTGAGTTCAACTCTGTAAAACAAATAATACGTACCTTTCGTTTTTTCCAAGCAAAGAGCTTTTCTCTGAATTCAACACGCAGTCCCAATGGTGGCACTGCTTCCTTTAAATCTTCTTTTTTCAAGTACTGCAAGCTGCGAAATGTTACATGTGATGCTAAAAGAACAAAAAAGAAAATTCTTTGTTAATTACACTGATTAACTGAAAAATTCATTTTTATTTACTTACCTTTTAATTGTTCAAAAAGCGACTCCATATTTATTCCTTTTAAGAACTCCCTTAACATATAATCGTCCTCATTGTTTTCCGCATCTTGACTGCTGCAATGGTTTGTATCGCGAACCACAACAATATTGCCATCGATTTCTAACAACTCACCAATGATATTTTGAGGATCTTGCGAATTATTATTCATTTTCAATAAATTTTTTGCACAATGCGTCCTTTCTCTTTCAATAACACGGAAAAAATGGTAAATATGCAGCCGATTGCACACGAGTAAAAAAAATGACAACGGTGGTGCATGATTCATACACGGTAGTTGCTAAAATGGCAACGATCGTGTACGATTCATGCACGTCGGTGTACAAAGTAACAACGGTGGTGCATCATTATGCAGGTGGTGGTGCATAATTCATACACGACCGGTGTCATATTGACAACGACCGTGTGTGAATCATGCACCACCGTTGTCATTTTTTACTCGTGTGTAATCGGCTGCAATTACCAATATTACAAATGGACAAATTAAGCACGGCTGTTGTTGGTACCGAAAGTTGACCACGTCTCGGTGTCAATTTGAGCACGTTCGTGCACAATTCACCAACAGCCGTTGTTGAAAAATATAACAACGGGTCGTTGCGAAAATGACAACATACGTGCTTGATTTCGCAACGGGATTTTTCCCTCAGTGTATAACCTATTGTTCCCATTTGGACTTATACATTACAGTAGGCTTGCCTGTGAACCTATTTCAAATACGCAAATCATGCATGTTTAAGTAGTTTCCATTTATACAGTAACAAGCTCCCTAAAAAAGAGAAAAAAACTCTCAGATCATTAATGATGTGTCAGTGCGTTTGTTTCTTGCTGGCTGTGTGTGTGGCAATCGGTCTGAGTCCGTGCCAAAATGCAAAAGGGAATGCCAACAGTCAGCCGTGAGTTGTGTCTTCTTTTTTCCGTATCCGTAGCAGTGTTTTTTTTTTTCTGAACACAAAAAAATCTGACGCTGATGCGTTTGATGTAGCTTATGTTAGAACTAGAGTTCCTCCGTGCGCTATTGTTATTTTCTTTTTATATTATATTTCCCTTTCCTTTTGTCTCTGTCCTGTGTGAAATGTTTGTGAAATAATGTGTCAACGTTAACGTCACATCTGAAAGACATCATCATCATCAGCAGCATCGTTGTGAGCAGCAGTGTCACATCATCTGCTCCCGCTTGCTTGCTCGTATGAAGTTAATGCTTTTGCTTCATTAGTTATTGCCGGCGGCAGCAGCTACGTCATGGATGCTAGGGTGTCAGCCGGAAAGAAGCAAAGGGAAGCCATCACACAGTTGGGTGGGTGGTAGGCCGGAGAGGAAAATGTTACACACATTTGTCCCTTAAGGCTATTCCCATACCGCATGTGACTGCTGCCGCCGTGTAAGTGTTTTGCAGAAGAAGCTTCACGCTGCTACCAGGCAACTGTGTAAGCAAAACAAGCGAGCGAGGGGTTAAGAATTCTAAGTGTTCCGAAATGGTTTTTAAAGTTGTCACTTTTAACACTCCAGCACTGATGTGGCGTAGACGGCTGTTTTGTTGTTTCAATTTCATTTCTTTTTTTTTTCGTTTTCTTTTTTCCCTCCTTGAAATGCTATGCCCGGAATTCGTGGGGCAACAAATCACAACTCAAATAGTTTTGATTAGTTCAGCCGTGTTATGGTTTGTGGAATTTCTTGTACAAATATGCTGTCGTTATTAGTCGTCTGTTGGGGTTCATGGAATTGATTTTTAATGATATCCAGCGGATGTGTTACACATTGTATCTATTGATATGGTTTTGTTTTTCTTGCCCAGCATTGGGAATTTATCTGCTGGCATTCCTCAAGGTTAATGACATTTTAATAGATCCAATTTACTCTTTGAGAATAATACATATTAGGTTCATTGCCTTCCATTTGGTAAATTGCATGAGGTTTGGAAGTGCAGAATGGTTTTCTTTTTGTATATTAATAGAGCGTGTTATTTTTTCTCATAATCAGGTTAGATTACTCTCAAACACACAACAAATATCTTAGGTATGATAATCCCAGTTTGAAATCAAGGTAAAGGATTTTGTGTTTAAAGAGACATATACTTTGAAAACTTTTAAGTCAAGGTAGAAAATCAACGAAGTTAGTCGATAGCAACTCTGATTCGTTGCTTTTAAAATCTTCTTTATATGGTAATTCAATACTGTTTAAAATATTAATAAAACAAGTAAGCAAAGGCTATAGTCGTGCGGGGTCGACCATGTGATACCCTACAACACTACAATATGTTCCAAGTCCCCTTATATCCAAATCTATTTTGGATGATTTCGTTTTTGAAGTAATGTCAAAGAGCTCTGCCCAGAGGCCAATATTTACGCACTCTGTAGTGTGGTTAAGTATTCAAAACAACTTCACACGAAAGTTGTGGTTCATTTTACAGCTAAATATAATCCAATGGTCATTCAAAATGCTAGACTTCTTCCCTGTCCCTGTCTTTAACTCTCTTCTGATGCGAAATTTCGTGTTGATTAGTTTTCAATTGTGGCCTATAGAGATACTACAAAATTGGAAAAATTTAATTTTTTTATCCCATTTGAACCTCTAAATGTACAAGCTTTAATTCTGACCCTATCCCTACCCCCATGCAAAAATCGAGAGGATCGGACGATAATTGCATTTAATACCCTCAGAACGTAGTGTTGCGGGGTGTAAAGATTTAGAAAATTTACAATTCACAATTGTAAGTCAAAATAAAAAAATCGTATGCGATAAAAAAATTGAACAAACAAAAGATATTAACTTTTTTATTAGAATATTTTCAGGATTTTCTTAGATTTTATTCTTTTCTGGCAAGATAACATTCCAAAAGATGGGAATTGTGAAAATCGACCCAGCGGTTTTTGATTTGTAAGCAGAATAAATAAGATCAATTATATCACATATATGTATATATTGTACCTATTTTGGTATATACCCGATATTTTGGCTACTCGCATCGCATGTATTAGTGATTTGGCTAGGATTAAAAATATTCCTATTTTCTTGCATAAAAGTTAGGGTCTATTTTACCCGCTAATTATTGTCCGATGGCCGCACAAATTGGTAATAAATTCTAACTCCATGTAAATTTTCGCGCCGATTGGTTCATAATTGTCGTCTATGTAGCAACTGCAAAATCAGGAAAACTTTTTGTTTTTGTCCATTTCAATCCTAAATACCGTGCGATCGTCTGCAAAAACAATATTATGACCCTAGTCCCACCTCCATTCTAAATTTGGTGAAGATCGGGAAATAACTGCGACTTGTTGAGTGATTACAAATTAACATGGACAGACGACTCAGCTCGGCGAGATAGGAAGATCCATATATACTTTTTATTCCATATATACTTTCGTAAACCACAAGTGGCTATCGTTAGAGCACTCCAGCATTTAAATGTGAATGAATCTTCTGTGTCTCGTACCATCGCTCGTTACCGTGATACTGGTAGCATAGCCCAACGTCAAGGAAGTGGGCGGAAGAAATAACAACAACATCAGCAGAAATGGTTCGAGAAGTAAAAAAAGCGACTTAATCGAAACCCGCGTCGCAGTGACCGAAAAATGGCTCGTGAGCTGAACATATCGCAATATTCCATTCGACAAATATTGAAAAATGAGCTCAGGGTATGACCATTGAAATTCTAATAAGTTCAAGAATTTACACCGCAACAAAAAGAAAATAGACTCAAAAGGGCTAAAGAGTTGCTTCGCTTGGCCGAAAGTGGTGACCTGCCGAATTTAGTTTTGCAGATGAGAAAATATTCGTTGTCCAGCAGCTTGTAAACAAATAAAATGATCGTGTTTACTTGCCAAAGAGGTCAGATGAAAATATGCACCTTCGGTTGGCACCTTCGGTTGGGTGATGGTGTAGGCCGCCATAACAGGCGATGGTCGCTCTCCGCTCGTATTAATTGACCCTGGCGTCTGAATAAATGCCGAATATTATCGCGAAAATATTCTGGAGGATGTAATATAGCCTTGGGCACGCAAACATTTTGGCCGCAGACCTTGGACAGTCCTACAGAACTCAGCACCCTCGCACTCTGCTCGCGCCACCCAAGAATGGTTACAAAATGAGGTTCCTCGCTTCATTTCCAGCGCACAATGTCCACCAAAATCTCCGGAAACCAATCCGTTGGACTATTGTGTCTGGAGTATTTTGGAAACCAAGGTTGGCACTAAAAAATACCAAAGTGTCGATCTCCTCAAGCAAACGCTTCGCCGGGAATGGGCCAAAATACCGCAGAGCAACATTCGGACAGCGTGTGGCGGTATAAAACCAGAGAGGAAAAATCAAAAGTAGAGGGACTTAAACACCTAAGCGGATGAAACATATATATATGGAAGCTATAGCTATATCTGAACCGATCTTCACCGAATTTGATGTACCTTCTTCTACACTGAATTCGGTCAGATGTGCCAAATTTCAGGACATTTGGACTAATATTGGTGCACAATTAACCCGAAATCGGTTGAAGATATATAGCGGAGATATATCCAAATCTGAACCGATCTTGATACAATTTGATAGAGGTATTTCCGAGCTCTATAAAATATCTGGTACCAAGTATCATTGTTGTCCAATGCATATTATGAATGTGAGGAACTTATGCACCAAATCGAATGAAACATATATATAGGAGCTATAGCTATATCTGAACCGATTTTGACCAACATTTGATATACTTGCTTCTTGACTAAATTCGGTGGGATGTGCAAAAAATTCAGGTCATTCGGACTGATATTGGTCATTTAGTTTACAATTAACCCGAAATAGATTGAAGATATATATGGGAGCAATATGTAAATTTGAGCCGATTCTCATTAATTTCAATAGGGTTCATCCTTAGGCCAAACAAATATTTTTTGTATAATTTCAGCTCAATTGCATAATAAATACAACTTGCATTTTCTTCCCAATAATATAAGGACAGACATGGACAGACGGACTGACATGCATAAATAAACTCAGAAAGTGATTCTATGCAGATCCTCAAAAATACATATGGGTCTATCTCGCTTCCTTCTCCATGTTACAAACAAAGACATAATACACATTCCATTATGTGGTGTAGGGTATAAAAATAGCATGCGATAAAATAAATGACAAAAAGTGAAAAAATATAACAAAAAATATTCACTTATTTATTGGCATATTCTTACGCGATTTTCTTAGATTTTATTCTTTTCTGGCAATATGCCTTTCGAAATTTGTGAGAATTGACAAAATCCGTCCAGCCGTTCTTGAGTTATAAGCGGCCTAACTAACATCCCTTTAATTAGTTTAATTTAATTAGTATTTTGCAATATATGTGATATCTTGAATATGAGCATCAGTGTAACGGTCAGAAGTTATATTTTCGTGTATTTGCGATATACAATAATAGGCTTCTATTCTGACCCTAGCCCCACCTCCACGCTAAATTTTGTTAGAATCGGGCTATAATTTCGGCCTTTAGAGTGATTACACATTAACATATACAGACGGAAAGACGGACGGACTGACATGCATATCTAGATCGACTCAGCTCTCGAGATAGGAGGTGTTACATAATTTTTTGCCCTATCAAACATATGCCCCCCAGCAAATATTGTTGTTAAAATCTTAAAAATGCAGAAAATACAGAGTCACCGTTATATTGGGGTCCATACGAAAACGTGGATGTGCTCAGAAAAATTTTACCATATGCCATTACAATATTCAGGTAAGAAATATACGAACCCCTGGACCTGCATGGACAATTTTCTGCAATAGACTGTAGTACACATTAGAAATTTCAAATACCAATTCCGGTGAAACATGTAGCTAAAATTATCAAAATACCGAAAAGAAGAAGGTACCGTTATATGGGTGATATACGAAGATCTGGACCTGCATAAGCAATTTATTGTCGGTGGCTGTAATACATATTAGGAAAATAATGTTCGAAATTTGAAACCATTCTGGTGAATAATGTAGGTAAAATCAACGAAATACGCAATTTAGGGAGGTACCATGATATGGGGGCTATACGAAGACCTGGACCTACGTAGACAATTTACTGTCACAGGCTGTAGTACATATTAGGAACTTCAAATACGAAATTAGAACCTACTTCAATTCTTTATTCTGAATATGCACGTCAACGAAATCAGCATCAATGTAAATTTCAGAGGTGCCATATTCATTTATCACTCTTATCTACAGAGTGATTATAAATTAACGTAGACCGTCGAACGGACGGAGGGACACACATAAGCTCTGTTCGCCGAGATATGAAGATCATTATACTTACGATCAATATTTCGATGGGTTACAAACTTTTTAATCCAATCAAACGTATAATACCCTCAACACATACTCTTAATGTTGCATTATATAGAATGTGTTTAGTAAGGTGTTTTGAATTTGTCACTGAGGTCAAAATGGAATAATAAATGCATTATTTGACATCGGGATTTGGCGTTTCCCTAATTTCCATTATTCCAAAATCTCTTGAACATATGAAGAAAATAACATAAAATTTTCCATATATCCAAGGCCAAACACATGCCATTTAAAAATGTTCGTATTATATTCACTTTAGAGTACTTCATCCGCTGTAATTAAATATCATTTAATTAGAAATAAAAACACGAAATCCCCTGCCACCCAATAACCCTTTAAAATTTAATATTCATTAACTAGAAAGCTAATATTTACTTCGAACGAACTCTATAGCTTTAAGCCTTTCATTTGTAATTAGGTGTCTCGCCCAGAAAAAAAAATCAATTTGTAACAAACACTTGACAAGAAAATTGTCTTCGTAAAAATTTTGTCCACCACCAACTGCTTAGCTGGACTCAAGGCAATAACAGTAACCAATAACCATAGCTACCAATGTCATACCGTCACAAATGAGCCTTAACAAGTTAACCACCACAACCACTTCTGTTTTCAATAACAATGACCTATGCTGACATTTTGGTGTAATTGAAACCAGCAACCCCCTCTCTCCCTCTCACCAACTGAAAGACCAAGAAACATGATTTGTTGACAATATAAATAATGTTAAACTAATCACTTTCCAATTTGTTTACTCGCTGTAAATAAACCTGAATAATTTTAAATTAGTTTTTGTCCAGCTGAAATCCTCTCGTGTTACAATCCAAAACTCAAATGATCAAATATCCATGGCCAACGGCCAACTGCAGTCCGACAACGGCAACAACAACCCCATACATACTCCAAGCGTCGTCCTTGCCTCACAGTCATGGCCATCATCATCATGACGACACTCGCCTGCTCGTGCTTTCATTTTCATTTTCATTGCTTTGCTCTTTGCTGCCCTGCACTTTCCGCTGTTGGCTGTTGTAACTCATTACGGACTTAATTAAAGGTAAAATAACCTAAATTAATCAGCACCTGCATACAAACCTAGTTAGTAAAAGGCCATTGGCTAAGTACATTAGTTTAGAGGCAACACTAACTTTGCTTGACAGCTACCACAAGGGCTTGCCGGCTGGCCGGCTTGATGGCCCGTAGATAGATAGTTGGCTGTTGTTGGTCGTGCAGAGTGTGGTTGGAGGAAACGTTTGATTTCAGCTGGCATACGCTGTATAGTCGTCCACTGTCAGTGCGAAAGGGGGAAATGCATAAAAGCACAGCGCTCGGTACACATTACACTAACATATCAAGATTACTTCCGGTTCAGTTGGTGCATACGTCCAGAGAGGTAAATTGCTGCAGTCCGTGTGTGTGTGTTGCACTGCTGCTGCTGTCGTTGTCGGCTGCCTGATTGTTGGCGTTTGCAAGGGCCGGACAACTCATTTGCTCGTCTCGTCCCACATTACTGTTGTTTGTTTTACTTTTTTACCTCATTTCATTTTAACGTGTTTGTTTAATGCTTTGGTTTTTACCCATCTTTTTTATTTTTTGAACAAAAGTCTTGACTTACAATACCGATTGAAAGCAAAGAGTTAATCAAACCGAGCACAGTGGCATGGAATGGAAACAGGTTGAATTAAGGTAAATTCGGCTAGGCCAAATCCTGCACTTTTCGGGAACGGGGTTTACAGTATTGTGATATGATATTCGATAGGAAATGCCACCTTGTCACTGAGGTTTTACCTGTTTGAAATAATGTCGCATAGTCCTGTAAAAGTTTTATCTTGGCTCTTGACCGAAACCACAAAGTCGTGCAAATCTTTGAAGCATTTGCCCTATACATGTTTACGTCCTATGCCGTATTTAAGAATATTCAAAACAATATTTGAAAATGTAGATGTCTCTATATGAATTATGTTTTTCCGATATTAGGCTACATATGTGCGTCTTTCATATATTTGTGATTCCTGTAATTTTGGTATTTTTTTCACACAAAAGTTGTGGGCAATATTTACACGCTATATATTATTCGTTGGTCTTTCAAAATTCTTGGCTTCTGCCCTGTCCTTAATTCTAACCTACCCAAAATTTTCATGTCTCCTGGTCCGTAGTTGAGACCTGTAGGGTCATTTTTCAAAACAATAGCCTTCTATTCCGATCCTAACCTTATCCCCATGCAAAATTTCGTGAAGATCAGGCGATATTTGCGGCCTGAATATTGTACTCCAAAGATGTAGTGTTGTAAGGTTGAAAAATATTACAAAATGTACAAAACAATATTGTAAGTCAAATTGAAATCAGTAAGGAAAAATCAAAAGTCGGGCGGGGCGACCATAAGCTCCCGTAACAAAAAAATTTATTTGAAGTAGATCATTCTACCTATGAAGATTTGGCTTTAGAGCAGTTATAATTTGGTTTCAGAAGGAACTTATATATGGGAGTCATATCCAATTCTGAATCGATTTTAAATGAATTTGACGGAGATATTTTTACCTTTTGTACCAAATAACATTACTAATGCATGATACCATTTCGAGAAGGATAATAATAAAAAAATTGTCGGAGCTGAGTTCCACTAACTGCCAAATTTTATCGAGATCGGTTCAGATTTTTATATAGTTTGGATATACGTCTTCATCCGATTTTACGTTGATTGCTTGCCATACAGTAATATCAATCCAAATTGCATGGATTTTTTCATATTCAGCCGAATTTTACCATTTGGCGAAACTAGGTCCGGTATATCTATTGCTCCAATAAATATTCTTTAACGTAATTCTTATGGAAGACATATCTTGCACTATACAGTAATTGTATTTGGTTCATAGTTGTTGGGATCTACTTCACATAAATTCCCAACATAAACTTTTTTGTTACGGCAGCTCTACTAAATACGCATATTGGTATAAGGTATCATATAGTCGGTCCGCCCGACTTTTGACCTTTCCTTACTGTTTTTTTTTTCTTTGAAAGGGGAATGGCCGTTTCGTTATTGGGCCATGTTGAGCAGATATTTTTTCTCAAACATTGAAGATGAGGATATTGGCAACAATTGGTTTCAATTGGACGGCGCTACGTGTCACCCACGTAAAGTTATTTAACGCAGCCTTTATATGTTATGCAAAATTTTATATTCAAGCCTTTCCGAAGTCATAATACGCACTTACAGCAGTGATCTTTAATACGACAGATAATATTCACCTAAAAAAGTTCGTCAAAAAACTAAACCACATAAAGGTCTATTTGTGTTGTATGTTATCATACGGCAGATTCCACTCGACTTTTGTTATATTCTTATGGTTTGGAACAACTGGTATGCATAAAAGCAAAGCGGAATTCGGTACTGTGTTGCTTCTAGCTCTGCGAAAGTGAGCTCTTTTTATCAGTCTCTGAAGACTAATTACCTATTCTGCCGCGTTCCATATATTTTTTTTTAAATACTCAAGAATTATAGGAGATTTTTCGGGACATCTAATATCTCCTTTTATAAACTCTACCATGAATGGGTGTATTCTAAGTTTATCATTACGTTTGTAATACCTCGAAACATACATTTGTAGGGTTGAAAAACATTCGCATATCTTTTTTTTTTTTGTATCCGATTTGAAGGGGAAAAATGCATTTCACATATCTCTAAATGTAATTAACAAAGATTCATTGACTTTTATTTTTTCCCAGGACGTTTGGTATTTATTCATTTTCAATCCGAACCAGTAAGAAAGGTCAATTTAGACGATCAAAAAACAAAATTATATTGGAAATGTATGTGAATTAGATGATACCAATTATGAACGTTATTTGATGAACGTTAATGGCTTCAGAGTAGTCGCAATTTCTGAACTACAGGTTGATATAAAAACAAGTAAGCAAAGGCTATAGTAGTGCGGAGCCGACTATGTTATACCCTACAACACTACAATACGTTAGAATCCCCCTTATGTCCAAATCCATATTGGAAGATTTCGCTTTTGACATTTTTACAGATAAATATAATCCAATGGTCATCCAAAATGTTAGAATTCTTCCCTGTCCTTAACTCTCTTCACAGGCGTGTCGATTGGCTTCAATTGTGTGATCGGAAAAACATTTCTGTTTTTGGTTAATTTGAACCCCTAAATATTTTGCAATCATCTCCAAAAGCAAGAAACCTCTCTGTATCTCCAAATTTAGACTCATCTATATGATTTGCATGTCTACCACATTTGGCTATATTCGTCAACGATTCGTCAGCATAAAAGAGCCAGAAGTTCGCCTTTTGTGTATTTCGGATATCGCCTGTAAGTAAAGTTGGTATTTTTTACGCAAAAGTAGTGGTCCCGCTGTCCTAAACTCTAACTTTATGCGAGATTTCATATCCTTTGGTTTCTATTTGTGACCTTTATAACGACTGCAAAATCAGGAATATTTTTAGTTGTTTGTCCATTTCAACCTCCAAATATATTGCGAACATCTTTGGAAATAATTCGCCTAGCCCTTCTGAGCCCAACCCTACCCTTGTGAAAATTTTCGTGAGGATCGGACGATATTTGCAATACTTATATAATATCTCCAACCTGTGTTGTAAGCTGAAAAAATATTACAAAATATTATAAGTCAAATTGAAAAAATCGCATGCGATAAAAAATATGAAAAAATAAAAATTTGTCACAAAATACTACAAAATCTATATTAACATCATTATTGGCATATTTTTGTGCTACTTTTTTTTAGGTTTTATACTTTTATGTTAAGAGGGCATTCTGAATTGACAAAATTTGTCAAAATCGGTCCAGCCATTCTTGAGATATAAGCATTCTAACTAACATCCCCTTCCTTTGTATATACATACACATTGTATATATTTCGCTATATATAACCGATATATTTACTACCGGCCATCTACGTAACGGTCAGAACTGACCTGTTCGTCTATTTCCGATTTCGCCGGGATTTAAAATATTCGCGGTTTATGGAAAATTTGACTTTTATTTAACACAAATATTGTGGCTAAATAAATATTATGCGATCATCTCCAAAAGAAATAGGGTTCTATTCTGACCCTAGCCCCACCGTCATTCTAAATTTCGTGAAGATCGAACCATAATTGCGACCTGTAGAGTGATTACAAATTAACAAGGACAGACGGACAGACGGACGGACAGACATACATAGCTTGATCGACTCAGCTCGGCGAGATAGGAAGATCCATATATACTTTCCTATGTGGGAAACGAATATTTCGTGGTGTTACATAATTTTTGGCCCAATCAAACTTATAATACCCCCAACACATAGTGTTCAAAGACATAGAAGTATAAAGATAGGACAAGACAGAGTAAAATATGGCAACCCTGTGAAAAATACCTCTGTTGTTATGATGTCGTAACAACATAGTTACCAATGTTAAGAAATTTAAACCGCTAAGACAGTGTGCAATCATTTGGGAAGGTATATGGAATACAATTTTGAAACCAATATTTTGGATTATCCAAACTTTTACTTGTCATTCTTTCCTATAATTGTGTTTTTTATATTAACATGCCTTTGTCATATGCTGTTATTCAAAGCAGTACAGCCACAAACCATTTGCTCAGAATGCATTTTGTCTAGTCTTTACCATTTAAGGTCTTTGTAGTGTTGTAGGGTATGAAAAAAAGTATCGAATTGGTCACAATTGGCACGAGTTATGGTCTTCAAACGCCCAATTTAACTGAATATTGCTATGCGGTATTTTGGCCCATTCCCGCCGAAGCGCTTGCTTGAGGTGATCGATACTTTGGTATTTTTTAGTGCCAACCTTGCTTTCCAAAATACTCCAGGCACAATAGTCCACCGGATTGGTATCCGGAGATTTTGGTGGCCATTGTGCCATTCCATTCTTGGGTGGCTCGTGCTGATTGCGATGGTGCTGAGTCCTGTTGGAATGTCCAAGGTCTGCGGTCAAAATCTTTGCGTTCTCATGGCTTTAATACACCCTCCAAAGTATATTCGGCATTTATTCTAATGCCACGGTCGATTAATACGAGCGGAGGGCGACCATCGGCTGTTATGGCGGCTCACATAATCACCATGGCCGGCGCTTGAGTTCTGGTGGCCTACCGAAGGTGCACATTTCTTGCTGACCTCTTTGGCAAGTTTGTTTGTTTACAAACTACTTGACAACAAATGTTTTCTCATCGGTGAAAACCAAATTCGGCAGTTCATCATTTTCGGCCAAGTGAAGCAACTCTTTAGCTCTTTTGAGTCTAGTTCTTGCACTTTTTGGAATTTCAATGGCTTTACCCCGAGCTTATTTTTCAATATTTGCCGAATGAATATTGCGATATGTTTGATATGTTGAAGATGGAATATATGGGTCCACTGCTTTTTGTACCTCTCACACAAAGGGTTAAATTTTTGAATATCCTCGAATCTCTTAAAACGCAAAGTTAACACTCGATTCCATTTGTACATCTCAATATTTCTATCAAAACATGATCTGCTATAAAGATGGTAGAGATCAATCCATTTATTCTGGTTCCTCCCCCACACGGTTTTCAAGATTTCAAAAAGCAAAACGCTTGAAGAAAGCGAAATAAGCATCCAACTCTCTCAACACAAGATCTGCTGTACCTCAACCAGAAACCTGAGATGAATATGGAATTTATGATTTCCCATAAGTTAGATATAAATGTTCGATTTTCTTGTAATTTTGGCCATATCAACATTTTTATCTGTATTAGATGAAGTATGAATATGGAGTACTTTGGTCAACTTTATCTGGTAACTCATTCACATTTTAACATTTTCTAAAAATTATCACATATTTTATATGAAGTGAAGGAAGTAGTCGATGTAGTCTAAACCTGGAGCGTCGCAATATTTATATCATATCTATTTAGGTCCGATACGAAATAGACAATATTGGCTCATTCCTTCGCAATTCAATTCAATCAATTTCAATTCAAATTTTTATTGAGTCTTTTTTTTTTTAACACGAAAATTTACAATTTTGAAGTGAAGAAAGAAATACTTAAAACTATAATGTTTTGTTTTAATGACTAAAGCGTATTTTCAGCGTCTGGCTTTACAAAAATTGATAATTAGTGTTTACTAAACTAAGAGTGTATATCGTGCTTGCTCCCGGCACTACAATGTTTGAGAGCATGTCTCATTTTATTTACCTTAAAACTAACTTAACCTAAACCTAACCTACACTTAAACAACAGAGATGATCAAACGAAAGTTTGTTCATCTAAGTTGTTAACTAGCCCCTGTGAATTCCACGAGAGGTGCTAATGTAAAATTCTGGACACTGAATATCTTCCAGAGACATGTATAAGTCAATACCTAACGGTGAGACGTAATTAGTATTTTGCCACGTGAAATTAGATTCCTTATTAACACATTCCTGAATAAGCAAGTTTGAATGCATAAAAGCCCTGTTAGCGTAGTTTTTAATTAAACGCATAGCATATACTGAGATTGGGGTAACTTTCGATGCTTCGTATATATACCGATTTGAGAAACGCTTATTATGGTACTTAAAATTTTTTCCAACACAGAGACGAAGTATTTTTCTTTCGAATATCTCAAACTCTTTCATTACCGTTGGAGAGATTGGGAACCATATAGGTAGTGCGTACACCAGTACAGGCCTAATGCTTGTTTTGTAGAGCAACATACTCCATAGATGGTCAATTTGAATAATCATAACACAGGTCAAAATATATTTAAATAATCGAACATTGACTGAGGGCATACATATGTCGGAAAAACCGACTGATACTTTTTAACTTCTTGTCTTCGAAGAAGAGCAAAGAATGTATATGAGGATATGGGCAATATTTGGATTCAATAAAAAATAGAAAAATCGTTATATATTTCATAAAAGCATATTTATTCTTTATTTTCATTTTTTTTTTTCGATTTGACAATTTCTCTTATCATTCCACTGTGCTCATAAAAAAAAAACTTTTGTAACTGTAACAACTCCTGACGTATCTGCTACGCTCATGTTTTTGTGTACGTTTTATGCATTTGTTTATTTCGTATTTGTTGGTGTGGATGTTGTGTTTTTTCCTTTCGCCCCATTTACTTTGCGTTGGAGAAGCAAATGAAGCGATTTATTGGTGTCATATGACATGCAATGTTATTTTACCACCTGTCCGTCGGGCCAAAGTTTATTTTGTTTTGTTTTTTGTTGCTGTTGTTGGTGTGCACCACAATCTATCTGTCTTTCCTCTTTGTCTTTGCTTGAAATAAAACACACAAACAAAAAGTGTGGCATTTTCCAAATGAACTAAAATAAGTTTGAAAAGTAAAAAACCAAATACCTATGAAATTAATATGAGTTTTATTTTTATTTTACTGGTGGTATAATGTTTTATTGTGTTATATTTTGTTTTGTTTGTGAAGCTCGAAATTTATGAGGTAATAAAAGCGAAGTACTTGTAAAAGAAGTAACAACAATAACAATTGATTATAATCAATAACGGATACGGAAATGAAATTCAATCAAATATTTTAGGGTCTCATCTCATGGGGGATTTCAATTGCATGGCAGAGTAACGAAGTTGATATCTCAATTTAAAGTTTATCAGATGAAATGAGCTTGGGAAAGGTTGTTCATTGGGATTTTCTAAGGTTGTGTTTTGTAGAGTTTGAAAACATCCGCATATCTTGTTTTATTGCATCCGATATGAATGGGAAGAGATGCATTTCACACATCTCAAAAATTTTATTAACGAAGATTCATAGACTTTCGCCTTTTCCCAGGAAGTTCGGTATTCATTATCAATCCAAGCCAATAAGGAAAGGTCAAAAGTCGGATGGGGCCGACACTACTATGCGTTTTTAGTAGAGCTTCCGTGATAAAAATGTTTATATTTGGAATTTATGTGTAGTAAATCATACCAACTATGAACGTCATTCGAATGCATATCATGGCTTTAGGGTTGTCACAATTTGGGAACGATATCCAACTCTGAATCGATTTTCAATAAATTTGACGTAGGCTTTTGTGCCTCTATTGCCAAATAACATTGCATAGTACATGATATGACTTCTATAAGAATTTTATTGAAAAATACTTATTGGAGCAATAGAAATACCGGACCGAGTTTCACCAAGTGGAAAAATTCGGTTGAATATGAACAAATCTATCCAATTTGGGATGATATTCGAAATATATCTTCATCCGATTTTACGGTTATTATTCACCACACATGTAGAATAATAACCGTAAATCGAAGGTATGTAAAAATCTGAACCGAACTCGATAAAATTGAGAGAGGTATTTTCGAGCTGTATCTGATGTCCGGTATCAAATATTATAGCTTTGGAATGCATATTACGCATGCGAGGGGCTTTGACACAAAATCAGATGAAACATATGGCAGCTATAGCTATATCTGAAACGATTTTCACAAAAATGTGAAGTACTTGCTTCTGGCCTAAAATCCGTCGGAAGTTCCGAAATTCAGTCCATTAGCCATTTGGTGCACAAAGAACCTGAAAGCTATATCTGAACCGATTTTCACCAAATTTGACATACTTGCAACACCAAATCTCGGGGTGAGATGAAAAAACTTCAAAAAACTTCAGACTGCTGTCATTTCTAAGCCACTCGTCCGACAGCTGTTAAAATTCAGCTCATTATATTATTTATAAGCGTACAAAAGCATTTTGGGGAGAATTTTCCAGAAAACAAGTTATTCGTGATGGAATTCAAGCGTGATACTGTGATTTCTTCATATTTGGCTGGAAGACCACAACTGGCTATCGTTAGAGCACTCCAGCATTTAAATATGAATAAATCTTTTGTGTCTCGTACCATCGCTCGATACCGAGATACTGGTAGCGTAGCCCGACGTCAAGGAAGTGGACGGAAGAAAACAGCAACATCAGCAGAAATGGTTCGAAAAGTAAAAAAGCGACTTGATCGAAACCCGGGTGGCAGTGGCCGAAAAATGGCTCGTGAGCTAAACATATCACAATACTCCAAATATTGAAATATGAGCTCGGGGTAAAGCCATTGATTTTCCAAAAAGTGCAAAAACTTACACCGAAACAGAAAGAGAGGTGACTCAAAAGAGCTAAAGAGTTACTTCGCTTGGCCGAAAGTGGTGAACTGGCGATTTTGGTTTTCCGGATGAGAAAACATTCGTTGCCCAGCAGTTTGTAAACAAACAAAATGATCGTGTTTACTTGCCAAAGATGTCAGCTGAAGATGTGCACCTTCGGTTGGTCAACAGAACTCAAGTGCCGGCCATGGTGTGGTGTGGGCTGCCATAACAGCGGAAATTCGCTCTCCGCTCGTATTAATTGACCGTGGCGTCAGAATAAATGCCGAATGTTACCGCGAAAATATTCTGAAGGGTGTATTAAAGCCTTGGCCAGGCAAACATTTTGGCCACAGACCTTAGACATTCCAACAGGACTCAACGCCATCGAAATGAGCACCGGCACCCAAGAATGGTTAAAAAATGAGGATCCTCGCCTCATTTCCAGCGCACAATGGCCACCAAAATCTTCGGATACCAATCCATTGGACTATTGGTTCGTTGGTCTGGAGTATTTTGGAAAGCAAGGTTGGCATTAAAAAATACCAAAGTTATACCTCAAGCAAGCGCTTCGCCGGGAATGGGCCAAAATACCGCATAGCAGCATTCGGGCAGTGTGTGACGGTTTCATTGGCCGTTTGAAGGCCATAATTCGTGCCTAAGGTGACCAATTGCGCTTTTTGCGACATTTTTTGCTTTCATTCAAAAAAATTAAAAATTATGGCGTTTATCTTTGTTGCAGTTTTTTTATCTCACCCTGTATATGGGAAATATATCCTAACCTGATTCGATCTAGGCATTTTTGAGCTCCATAAGTTAGTTGGTATCAAATACCATTCTTGTAGGGAGCATATTACGCATGTGAGGGACTTAAAACCCCAAATCGGATAAAATGTATGTGGAAGCTACGGCTATTTATGAACCGATTTCCAAATTTGAAGAACTTATTTCTAGGATGAATTCATTTGAAAATGCCAAAATTCTGTCTATTTGGGTTGATATTGGCCATTTAGTTCACAAAGAACCCTAAAGATATATATGAGAGCTATATTCAAATGTAGACCGATCTTAACAAAATTTTAGACTCTTTTTTGGTAGCAAATATCATTCTTGTGGAGTGCATATTTCGCATGTGAGGGACTTAAACAACTCGGATAAAACATATATATATGGGAGCTATAGCTAAATATGAACCGATTTTTAGCGAATTTGATGTACTTGCTTCTAGACTGATTTTTGTCGGATGAGCAAAAATTCAGATAATTTGGACTGATAGGGGCCATTTGGTGCGTTATTAACATGAAATCAATTGAAGATATATATGGGCTACATAAAAAATGTTAACCGATTCTCACCAATTTCAACAGGGGTTGTCCTTGGGCCAAACAAATATTGTTTGGAAAACGTCGTGTCAATCGTAGAATAAATGCCACCTGCATTATGTTTACAAAAATACATGTACAGACGGGCGGACGGGTGGACGGACTGACATGCATGAATCGACTCCGAAAGTGATTCTATGAAGATCCTCAAAAGTAAATATAGGTCTACCTCGCTTCCTTCTCCATGTTAAAAACAAATGCAGAATGACATAATACTATGTGGTGTAGGGTATAAAAAGTGAAACATAACTGTACCCAGCCCTGTAACAAGCAATCGTTGAGTAAACTTGCGATTTCTTATATTATTCAATATCACTGAAATAATAATCCTCTCTCCTCCCTCCCAAATCTAATCTACTCACTTTCAAAGCCATTACCTTCTCATCTATTTGTCTATTTTGATTTAACTACACATTTGGAAAACTTAATTCATAAATTTTGCATACCATTTCCTCCCAGCTCATCTCCGAAA
This sequence comes from Musca domestica, assembly GCF_030504385.1. Classification (NCBI taxonomy): domain Eukaryota; kingdom Metazoa; phylum Arthropoda; class Insecta; order Diptera; family Muscidae; genus Musca; species Musca domestica. The sequence continues at coordinate 19,868,812 of NW_026712363.1, read as the reverse complement.
ACCCGCAGCAGCTTCTGTTTTATTCATCATCATAATCAAAACTTCTCAAATATGTCCATTTCCTCTGGCCGCAATGTACATCCATTATGCAAATGTTTTCTTCTCCGTATCATCAAGAAGAAATTCTTGGTGCCCTTTTTTGGTAGTTTTTAGCAAATATTTGTCATGTAATTTAAGCTTAATTCAACTCTGCATAATGGAATTCTCCACTGCTGCACTAACAAGCCGGAGGCAAGTTTGAACAGAGCAAAATTCCACAACTTTCAAATGGCTTGACTTGAAATGATGTTGACGTAGCTGCTGCTGCTGCTGCCGCTTCTCCTTTGTCTTACCTCAGCCTGGTGTTATCAGGTAAAAACTATTGGCCAAGGATAAAACCAAAGTAAACTGCTGGCCAGAGCAAGAGCAACAACAAAAGAAAGCGCATGTAAAAAAAATCGGTGTGTTTAACCATAAACTACTTTCAACTATTCTGCCACTGAGAAATACCTTCAATCCATAATGGCTTTTAATAACCAACCAAAAGTTGAAACTCATCATTTAACATCTTTTTATTTCTTCAGGTTCTTCTTGGTTTCCTCCATCGTCGTCGCCTTCTTCTTCCTCGTCTTGTGATAACAAGCCAAAAAATCTATCTGCATCAGTTATCAAATTGAGATTTTCCTTGGTGCCCATTCCCATTGGTCCGTTAGTGCATTCTGTTAGTGTCTGGTGATAATACACCGAAAAACTAAAACTAAAAGTTCACGAAAAAACGGGGGAAATTGAGACTAAGTGAAGTGAAATTTCTCTCTATGACCAAAGAGGAAGGAAACTATTTTGGGAAGACACTCGAGAAAAACTGTCAATTCAAATGGGGGTAAATTGTTTAAAATTAATAAATGCTTCAAGAATTAAAAAATGTCTTTAAGGATTCCAAAAGGATTCCATTAATTTATAAATAGCGAAATTCCTTTCAAAAGACATTTAAGGCATTCCAATGAAGTACATACTTCGAATTTCCTCTAATGAACCATTTATACAACCTCTTTAATCCCCTTTCAGGTTGTAATATCTTAAATATAAATATTTAATAATGTCACTTCTTACATGGGTTCTATACCAAATCGCAAAGATATAGTTTCGGTGGGGAAACCTGATTCCAATTTTACTGTCCAAGTTGTCATTATCGTTTTTATACCCTCCACCAAAAAAGGTATGGTGGGTAACTCATCGAAATAATCATTTTAGACCCAACAAAGTATATATATTCTTGATCAGCGTAAAATTCTAAGACGATTTAGCCCTGTCCGTCCGTCAGTCCGTCTGTTGTAATCACGCTACAGTCTAAACGAATTAAGATAGGAAGCTAAAATTTTGCACAGATCTCTCTTTTGTCTGCAGGCAGGTCAAGTTCGAAGATGGGGTATATCGGTCAACGATATCGTATAGCCCCCATATAACGGTACCCCCGATATTCGGTATTTTGATGATTTTAGCCACATTTTTCAACGGAATTGTCTGAAAATGCACACAAGGAGTTCCTTGTGGATACTTTATACCTCGGCAGAGAATTATCTATATAGGTCCACGATATCGTATAGCCCCCATGTAACGGTACCCCCGATATTTGGTATTTTGATGATTTTATCCACATTTTTCAACGGAATTATCTGAAAATCCACACAAGTAATTCCCTGTGAGTACTTTACCCCCTGTGAGAGAATTGTCTATACAGGTTCACGATATCGTATATCCCCCATATAACTGTACTCCCCGATATTCAGTATTTTGATGATTTTACCCACATCTTTCAACGGAATTGTCTGAAAGTCCACAGAAGGAGTTCCTTGTGGGTACTTTATACCTCGGCAGAGAATTATTTATATAGGTCCACGATATCGTATAGCCCCTATATAACGCTACCCCCGATATTTGGTATTTTGATTATTTTATCCACATTTTTCAATGAAATTGTCTGAAATTCCACAAAAGGAGTCCCTTGTGGGCATTTTACCCCCTCAAAAAGAGTTGTCTATATAGGTCCACGATATCGTATATCCCCCATATAACTGTACCCCCGATATTCGGTATTTTGATGATGTTAGCCACATTTTTCAATGGAATCGTCTTAAAATCCACACAAGTAGTTCCTTGTGAGTACTTTACTCCCTGAGAGAGAATTGTCTATACAGATCCACGATATCGTATATCCCCCATATAACGGTACCCCCGATGTTCGGTATTTTGATGATTTTACCCACATTTTTCAACGGAATTGTCTGAAAATCCACACAAGGAGTTCCTTGTGGGTACTTTATACCTCGGCAGAGAATTATCTATATAGTTTAACGATATCGTATATCCCCCATATAACGGTACCCCCCGATATTCGGTATTTTTATGATTTTACCCACATTTTTTGTCGGAATTGTCTGAAAATCCACACAAGGAGTTTCTTGTGGGTACTTTATGCCGACAGAGAATTATCTATACAGGTCCACGATATCGTATAGTCCTTATATAACGGTACCCCCGATATTCGGTATTTTGATGTTTTTGGCCATATTTTTCAACGGAATGGTCACAATGGGTTCATCACCTTCCGATATTAGGTATTTTAAAGATTTTAACAGAATTTTCAATGGATTTTATTTTTTGAATATTTTCTAATTCGTTCCAAATGGTGGAGGGTATTCAAAGTTCGGCCCGGCCAAACTTACTGCTTTTTTACTTGTTTTCCCACATCCTGTCCAAAACTCATATTTTTGACAGCTATATTTCAAATATTTACGGAGATCAATATAAAAAATCATCAAAATATTGAATATCGGGAGGTACCGCTATATTGGGCTATACAAAAACGTGAACCTATACATACAATATTTCGGCAACCGAGCTGGAACCCATTAGGACACATAAATACCAATTTTTAAACAAATGCTCGAAGAAATGTTGCAAAAATCATCAAAATACCGAATATGTGGAAGTAACGTTATATGGGAGCTATACCAAAACGTGGACCTATACATACAATGTTTCGGCAACCGAGCTGGAACCCATTATGACCAACAAATACCAGTTTTTAGACAAATCCGTGGAAAAATGTGACAAAAACCATCAAAATACCAAATATTGGAAGGTACCATTATATGGGGACTATACCAAAATGTTGGCGGATATATCTCATTTTCAATACCAACAATCCTAGACACAATACAAATTATTCTGCAAAAGTTTGACGCTCTACGTCACGAAATGTGGGCTGTATCGTGATTTCAACAGACAGACAGACGTCGTTAAATCGACTTAGAATTTTATGCTGACTATGAATATATATACTTTACGGGGTCTACGACGAATATTTAGGGATGTTACAAACGGAATGACAAAGTTTATATAATCTCCTTTCCAAGGTGGAGGGTATAAAAAACAGTAAGGAAAGGTCAAAATCGGGCTGGGCCGACTATACAATACATTTCACCACACTTCGTATTTGTAACAGCTCACGTAACAAAATATTGAAATTTATGTAAAGTAGATCAACCAACTCTGAAGCTTATCATGGCCAAATCTGAATCGAGTTTCAAATCAAATAACAGTCCGTCTGTCAATATATTTTTGTGAACAAAAAGCAGGTCACATTTATTATCCGATTAAGATGAAATTTTCCGAACAATATTTGTTTGGCCCAAGAATCCTATTGAAACTGATGAGAATCAGTTCAAATTTAGATATAGCTGACATATATATCTTTAACCGATTTCGTGTTAATTGTGCACCAAATGACCTATATCATTCCAAATGACCATAATTTTGGCACATCCGACTAAATTCAATCCTGTGAAAATTGGTTCAGGGAGAGCTATAGCTCTCATATATATGTTTCCTCATATTTGGCGTTTTAAGTCCCTCACGTGCGTAATATGCACTCCACAACAATAATCTTTGGTACCAGAACTCGCATACAGCTCAGAAACAAGTGCTTAAATTGTGTCAATACCGTTTCAGATTTGGATATAACTCCCATATAAAGGGTGAGATAAAATAAAACTGCAACAAAGTCAAACTCCATAATTTTAACATTTATTTTAAATTTTATTGAATGAAAGCAGAAAATGTCGGAAATAGTATCAAATTTTAGAATAAGTTTAGATTTGTTCGTATTAGTTACCTTTGGTACGAACAACGGCCTTCAAACGGCCAATGAAACCGTCACACACTGCCCGAATGTTGCTCTGCGGTGTTTTAGGCCATTCCCGCGAAGCGCTTGTTTGAGGTGATCGATACTTTGGTATTTTTTAGTGCCAACCTTGCTTTCCAAAATACTCCAGACACAATAGTCTAACGGATTGGTATCCGGAAATTTTGGTGGCCATTGTGCGCTGGAAATGATGCAAGGAACCTCATTTTGTAACCATTCCGTTGGCGCGTGCTGAGTGCGATGGGGCTGTGTCCTGTTGGAATGTCCAAGGTCTGCGGCTAAAATGTTTGCGTGCCCAAAGCTTTAATACACCCTCCAGTCCTGTCCTGGTCGTATGAATATGAACCACAAACTCGTTGTATAATCGTTTGGATAGCAATGTTCGGGAGTCGATAGCCAGGTTGTCTAAGATGAATCAGAAAATAGTTGTATAACCATTTGGCTTCAGACTGGAAGCTCACAATTTGAAAATTCTGGTGAAGGAGGTCTAATATTACGGCAGCTCGTTGTCTAATCACTCGTTTTCCACTCGTAATGTCAATGGAGATATGTTTGATTTTAGCTTTTTGAGTCGCCGAAATTTGACCAGGCAACATTACATTTAATGACCACTTTTTATCCGCTACAAAAACTTGAACTACGGTGGGAACAAACCGAAGACCCTGTGGGACAATGAAATGTCAGAAATCCCCTTGGAACAACGAGCCGAAGCCTCTGTGGAACAAGGAGCCAACAATTCCTATGGAACAAAGAGCCTAAGCTCAAGTAAAACAACAAGTCGAAGTCCCTGTGTTAAAGAATTACCAGCCACTCAAATTACTGAAATCCAGCTCAACTCTCAATATGTGTGACAGGTACCACCAGAATGAATGCCACTTTTTATTTAATTTAAATTTTCTGACTTATTCTCAAAATCTCTCAATTTGAACATACAATTTTCCCTTTGTTCTTTTTCCCCATTGCCAGCCCACACAAGAACACAATGGAAAATCTCAACCATCAGCTAACTTCCTAACCGGTTACGGTGATGGTCCCTTTAGTGAAAATGCTTTCTAACAAAAGAAAAACTATTTTGAAATTTATAAGAACATAAATATAATGTGAGGGTTTGACCATACCTTTGAGGTTAAAATAATAAGTCCTTCAACCGACAAAAAAATTTCACAAAAAAGGAGAGGAAACTCAAGTGCAAAAAGTTTCACTTGAAACAACTAATGCTATGGTTGTGGGGGTTAACGATAAGCAGAAACTTCCACGTGTTACCGATTCAGTGACAGAGCGATTAAGTCGATTTTTTTATAAAGGAAAATGTTTAAATGTTTTAGTTTTCCATAGCCAAAGAAACAAAACACAATTTATTTTAGGAAAATCCTTTGGAAAATAAGGCGAAATCATAAACAAAACTAAAATCAGGGGTTGTACAGAGGCTTCACCAAAATGTGAACTTATATCGACATTTTATTTCTAGTAGCTTTTCCACATAAGAATAAGTCAAAATACCAAAACCTGGCCCACATAATGAAAAATATGACTGAAATGAAAAAGTATTTGAAACCGGGGGCTTACCATTATATAGTGACTGTACCATTATATAGGGACTGTACCAGATCGACATAGTCCATTTTGTAAATCAAAGATCCTTGAAGTAATCGGAAGCTTTCTATAAACTTTTAAAGCTCTATATGAAATATTGCGAATTACATTTCAAAACATTGGGTTCCTTTGTAAATGGCCAAGACTACACAAAAGATATATAATAGTTTGGCCTAAAAACCCGAAACCCCTTTAGGAGATTTAATCTATGATGGCTTTTGGACAAAGAAATAATAAGAAAATTCGCAGCGTTTTGGGAATAAATTTCTGGAAAATATTTTTTATAAACCGAAATTGAAGATATTTGACAGTGAAATTTGATGACGTCATTCATTCAAAAATTTGGCTTTGATGGAAATTTTTACATAATCTCACAAAAAGTGCGGCTTTAAACATAAAATATGTTCTTAATTTATATAAATTACAGACGTTTAGGCAAGAGTTAGGCTATTGACAACTCCTATGACCTACAGTAAAATTTTATGGTAAATAATTTTGTAGAATATTTTGAGCCCGTTTAGAGGGAGTTTTTTACCATATTTTGAAAAAAAGAGCAAAAAAGACCAAAGCGGTGACCCATTTGAGGGTTAATATTTTGGACCAATATAATCCTCTTATTGTTATTAGCAATTTTGCCAAAGACGGACTTCAAGCAATCTAATTCCGAAAATTTCAAAGTGGTGGGAAATTTGAAGTGGATTGAACTTGTCTCCTCTATTAAGGTCATATTGCGATGTAGACTTTGTAATCGCCAATACACTTGTCTTCTATTTTTATCTCAACTTCAATAATCTGGTGGATTTTTCATGTAATTATTAAAAAGAATTGAATGGCTGTACACTACGTAAATGTTTTTCTCTTTTGGACTCTTTTTAACTTTGGTAAAGACGCTGAACTATTCCTACTTTTCACATTTTTACACCTTTGTAAATTTGCTTGTTACATGGAGAAGGAAGCGTTATAGACCCATAGCTCCTTTTGAAATGAAATTTAGCACAAATCATATATAACCGACTGTAAACTGCCCGCCTTCTTCAAAAAAACCCTTAGTTTAGAGCCCACAACAGGCCTATACTGGCTTAAGAGTATGCCCAACAGGGCATGCGGCGAATTGCTTCGCCCCTCTTTTCAACCTAACCTATTGAAATTGGTGATAATCGATTGAAATGTAGATTTAGCTCCAATATATATCTTCGTCCGATTTCAATTTTATTGCACGCCGAATGCGTAAAAAAGATGTGTTTCATCACATCCGACAGAATTTAGCCTAGAAAAAAGAACTTTAAATTTGGAGAAAATCGGTTCAGATATAACCATAGCTCCCATTTATATGTTTCATCCGATTGTGGTGTTTTAAGTCTGTCACATCCGTAATATGAACTCAACTAGAATTATATTTGATACCAGATATCAGTTACAGCCCAGCAATACCTCGGGTTCAGAGTTGGATATAGCTCACATATGTATATCTTTATCCGACATCAGATTTATTAGATATTTCCATTTAGCTCAAATGGACTGAATTTTGCCACTTTTTCCGGAATTTAGCCTAACAGCAAATGCTTCAAATTTTGGTGAATATCGGTTGAGATATAGCTATAGCTTTCATATATATGTTTCATACGATAAAGTCACCATAAAGTCCCTCACATGCGTAATATCCACTCCACAACAATGATATTTGATACCGGGCATCAGATACTGCTCGAAAATACCTTTGCCAAATTTTATTTAGATCGGTTTAGATTCTTACATAGATTCGATATACATCTTCATCCGATTTTACGGTTACTGTTCACCATATATGTAATATCGGTGCAAATTGAATACCTTTTTTCATATTCAACCGAATTTTACCATTTGGTGAAACTCAATCCGGTATATCTATTGCTCCAATAAATCATGCATTATACTGCAATGATATTTGGTTCATAGTTGGTGTGATTTAAATTCCCAATATAAACTTTTTTGTTATCATAACTGTACGCATAGTACGCATAGAAGTAGGGTATCATATAGTCGGCCCTGTCCGACTTTTTTGACCTTTCCTTACTGGTTTTTAATAACATATTAAATATTTTAAATTTCCCGCAACACAATTAGCAAATTACGGTTAAAGAAAACATATAGTTGTTCCCTTTGTTAGGCACTCTTAAGATTTCATGTCCATATCTATTTTTCATACCAAAAGCGGGATATAAAAAATTTCACATTATTTCTCTCACTCGGTCTCGTTTTTTTCGCACAGAAAATCCCGAAAAAATATAAACAAATTTCTGCGAAAATATCACTTTCCCTCTTATATCCGTTACAACGAATAATAAATAGCCACCTGAATTGAAGCCCCAAGAAAAAAGTACAAAAATGTAAAAAAAGAACAAAAATAAGTTAAAGTAAAAACCCAACTACCAAATGCTTGGGAGTGGAGACCTTTAAGCGTAATACACCACACGCCCCCTCATAAAAAGTAATTCATGAAAAAAAGTACAGCCCGTAGCAGTTTGCTATTATGAAACTATCATCCCCAAAGGTGTGGGAGTTACCAATGGTTACCGAATATTTAACTAGAGCAATTTATTTAAAGGGTTTATTGCCTACAATTAGAATTACTTCAGGTTTTGTTGAAGGGGAAAAATTTTGGACAAAGGAGGGTGGGAAGATGCCTTGAAGAATATATGTTATCTTTAGAAATTGTTTTTCTAAATTGATAGTAAGTGATGTAGTAATGTTAGCATCATGTTTACATATTAATTGAGATAGAGTTTCATGCTTATGTTTATAAGGAGCGGACTTTTACACCATTTCCAGGAATTTCATAAAAAATAACTTTGAAATTTTGCCTGATGTTCACTCCTGAGTGAAATAAGGTGAATTGTACTGCTGGCTGAAATAAGGCTTTATGTTTCCGATATCCGTGTTTTCCGAGCTTCAGATGCGACAATATAGCTTTTTGATGTGGAAATGAACCTCATCAATTGAGATGATTTTTCCGAATTCCGAATAATTTTCCTGCATTGCAAATATGAAAATATTCGGTCGTCTTGGCAACCTGTGTTATCTGAACGTTATTAGCCGTAGACCCAAGTCTATATGCAAAATACGTGGTAAGGTCGTTTGCGAAATGGCCAATTACGAATGGAATATGTAGAAAACATGGGCGCAGCATCAATATTTTTATTGCTCTTGAATAAAATGTACAAGTTCAATTTGTCATTTCTAAGCCACTCGTCCGACAGCTGTTAAAATTATTTCAGTGACAGCTCATTATATTGTTTACAAGCGTACAAAAGTATTTTGGTGAGAATTTTCCAAAAAAAAAAGTTATTCGTGATGGAATTCAAGCGTGACAGTGTGATATTTGGCTGGAAAACCACGAGTGGCTATCGTTAGAGCGCTCCAGCATTTAAATGTGAATAACTCTTGTGTGTCTCGTACCATCGCTCGTTACCGTGATACTGGCAGCGTAGTCCGAGCTCGCATTGGCCGAAAAATGGCTCGTGAGCTAAACATATCAGCAAATATTGAAAAATGAGCTCGGGGTAAAACCATTAAAATTCCAAAAAGTGCAAGAACTTACACCGCAACAGAAAGAAAATAATCTCAAAAGAGCTAAAGAGCTGCTTCGCTTGGCCAAAAGTGGTGAACTGCCGAATTTGGTTTTGTTGGCAGTTTGTAAACAAACAAAATGATCTTGTTTACTTGCCAAAGAGGTCGGCTGAAAATGTGCACCTTCGGTTGGCCATCAGAACTCAAGCGCCGGCCATGGTAATGGTGTGGGCCACCATAACAGCCGACGGTCGCTCTCCGTTGGTATTAATCAACCTTTGCATCAGAATAAATGCCGAATATTATCGCGAAAATATTCTGGAGGGTGTATTAAAGCCTTGGGCATGCGAACATTTTGGCCACAGACCTTGGACATTCCAACAGGACTCAGCACCATCGAACTCAGCACGCACCACCCAAGAAGAGTTTCAATATAAGGTTCCTCGCTTCATTTCCAGAGCACAATGGCCACCAAAGTCTCCGGAAACCAATCCGTCGGACTATTGTGTCTAGAGTATTTTGGAAAGCAAGGTTGGAACTAAAAAATACCAAAGTGTCGATTACCTCAACCGATCGCTTCGCCGGGAATGAGCCATACCGCAGAGCAACGTTCGGGCAGCGTGTGACGGTTTCATTGGCCGTTTGAAGACCATAATTCGTGCCAATGATGACAAATTCGAACAAAAATGAACTTATTCTAAAATTTGATCTCATATCCGAAATTTTTTGCTACATTCAATAAAATTGAAGAAAAAATGTAAAAATTATGGTGTTTGACTTTATTGCGGTTTTTTTTATCTCACTTTGTATATACCATATGGGATCTAAAAAGTATATTCCAAAATGTTACAATAGGAATGGAAAACTAAATACAAACAATGCGAATCACGTGGTTAAAAATTATATCTTTTGTCGAGTCTCCTGAAATTTCTAACATGTTTTCATTACAGTTTTTATACCTTATATAATATTGCATTAATTGGAATTGCGGCAGGAACTTTCAAGATAAGAAACTTTTTTGCTAGTAGCATTTGTACTCAATTTTCGAAATTTTAAGTTTATTTAATTTAGATGGAAATGTGGCAAAACCTTAAAATATCCTTTAAAATTAGAAACCAGTAAAGAAAGTCCTAAAGTCGGGCGATTTTATGTTATCCTACACCACTTTGCTAATTTAGTAGAGCTCCGCATAAAAATTAAAAGTTTTTATGGGAGAATTCAATCATACACGCTATGATTATAATTATAATTTAAAGTTCAAAGGACTGAATATGCCGAAGCAATTTTATCTTTTAAATTGGGACTTGTATTGACCATTTGATGCACAATTAATTTGAAATCGAATTTAGGTATATATGGGAGCTATATCCAAATCGGAACCGATCTCGATAAAATTTGGCAAAGATATTTCTGAGCTGTATTTGATATATTTCCCTGAATATCGTTACTACGGAGTACATATTACGGCTGTGGGTAATAAATACAACAAATCGGATGAACAATATATATGGGAGCTATAGCTATATCTGAACCGATCTTTACCAAATTTGGCATACTACCTTCTAGTCTTTATTCGGTCGCATGTGCCAAATTCCAAATTCCCCTTTGGGCAAATATTAGACGTTTGGTGTACAGTAAAAGGTAAGTCGGACGAAGTTATATATGGGAGCTATATCCAAATCTGAACCGATCTCGATAAAATTTAGCAAAGGTATTTCTGAGTTGCATTTGATATATTTCCCCAAAAATATTGTTGTTACAGAGTGCATATTACGACTGCGAAGGACAAAAATAACAAATCGGATGAACAATATATATGGTAGCTATAGCTATATCTGAACCGATTTGATCAAATTTGGCATACTTATTTTTAGGCCTATGTTGTATTAGGTTGTATGTGCAAAATTTCATACTTGTCGGGCTGATATTACACGTTTGGCAAATCGGACAAAGATATATATGTGAGCTATATCTAAATTTTTACCGATTATCTCCAATTTAAATAGGGTTCGTCCTTGGGCCAAACAAATGTTGTTTGGAAAATTTCATCTCAATCGGATAATAAATGCGACCTGCATTTTTTTCTCAAGAATACATGGACAGACGGACGGACAGACGGACTGACTTGCATAAATCAACTCAGAAAGTGATTCTATGCACATCATCGACAGGAACTATGGGTCTATCTCGTTTCCTTTTGCCTGTCACAAACAAATGCACAAAGACATAATACCCTGACCATCTTGTGGTGTAGGGTATAAAAAGGACTCATGTTGAAATTTTTAACAAGAATAAGTGAAATAGCAGTAAGTTGTGCCAAGCCGAACTTTGAATACACTCCATCATTTGGAGGAAATTTTGATATTTTCAATACCAAAAGTTCTGCAGACCTAACACACATCTGAGTAAATATTTATAAACCTAATTTATTTCGTCGGGAGGGCTAGAGTGATTTCCACAGATGAACAGACGACATAGACTTTTATGCTAATCAAGAATATAGATAATTTATGGGGTCTAAAATTTATATTTCGATGTGTTATTAACGGAATGACAAACTTAGTATACCCTCCATACCATGGTGGATGGTATGAAAAAATTGAGCATAGTGACAACATAGTATTTCATTTTAAAATTTATTATCTCGTAAAATGTTATTGAAACCTTTTAAATACCTAAAATCGGGAGTTTTTATAATATTGAGACTTAGATATATATTCGAATATCATTTAAGGGGCGATTATATTTTAATTGGTAAAAAATTAACTTGTCCATATAAAATATTCAACATTGGCGAGGGGTGGCCCCAATGAGATTGTACCTAAACGTGGACCAATTGAACCCTTTTCCAATACTAATTATCCTAGATAAACTATCGGTTGTTGTGCCAAAATGTAATAGCTCCAGGGAACATAATGTAGACTCTACTTTAATTTTAACAAACAAAAGGACGAACGGACATCGTTATTTTGATTTTAAGTTGTATCGGTCATAAAACCCTCGCTTTTATTTTTTTTTTTCAATGTCTATGGTGTAGCTATGTTGTTTATCTAAAACGTAATATATCAATGGCATTGTTAACAAAACATGTACTCTTTGAGCCCAAAATAAAATATGAAACAAAAATTGAGGCATAACGGTAATTTTCCAACATCCTGTTTATTTAAGATCACCTTGTCCTGCTTTGCCAAACATGTTTCAATTGCATTTTGTGGTTCTGGTTGTGTGTGTGTTCGTTTGTCCTACCCTAAGTAATAAAGACATTTTTCCCATAGACTTTGACCCATGAAATGGAACATTGCGAGAGCACGTGTATAAAAATAAGATATATTAAAATATGTGACTGTGTGTGTGCATGTGTCCATCCCTGTTTGCGGTGGCTAGAAAGAACATATTACATAGCATTATTATAAATGTATGCAAATATTTTACAGAAAAGCAAAAACACACCCACACACATATACATATACAATCTGCATAACATATTGGTGTTCATCTTTACCCAAGATTGTTTGTTTTTATCATAAAAATTGTTGTTCCTTTTTTTTGTTTTGTTGTGTTTTTACAACATTTTCTAATATTTATGACTTCTTTTATAAGGTACAACAAAACAAGGAGCGAGCAAAACTCATTCATAGGTGGAAAAAAACTGAAGAATAACATAGATACGCACTTATATGTTCATGTCCTGTATCATACACAGACACACTCACCCACCGTCGTCTGTGCGAACACCTACAACATTATAGATTACACACACGTGCATAGTTATCAGGAATTCATGTACATGTTTAAGTTGCTCAGACTCTCACATTAAAACATCCATTCTTTGTTTTTTTTTCAAGGTTTGATAGGACGTTCCATACTTGCCCGGGATGCCAGTAGATATTTTACAGTGCAAACTAGGAAGTGTGTATGCTGAAATTTATGTTTTCGTAATTGTGTATGTTGAAGAGCGTCCGTCCATGTGTGTTTCTGAGAATATCCTGCTGTGCAAAAGAGTTTACATTATCCTGTTTAACATCCATCATAACCTTTTACGTTTGTTTTTCATGTTTTTTTGGAAATATTTAGATATTTTTACAAGGCAAACTATTCGAAGATGTATGTGCCGGTAGATGGGAATATATGAAGGGCTTGGTTTATTTATGCTACTTCTTCATATTTAATATTCAGTTAATTCTTTATCTTACAGTGGTTTTTATGGGAGTAAAGCGTAGAGTTGATTTGTATAAGAAGTTTCTAAAAAAAAAATACTAACGAATCGACATCGACTTAGAGTTTTCCCACAAGAGGTGTTACTTTTAATTAAACGGTAGGAAGTACACCATAAAATTTAGAGCAAGATCAAGCACAGTTTGAAGTATTAAAGCGATTTATAATTTCAAACTATGTGTGGTTGTTGATTTGTATGAACATCAAGTAAAAAAGCTGCAATTCCTTGAATTCTGTAGATATTAATATGGAATTGCCGACTGATGTATACACTCAGCCTTGCGTTATGATTGCTTAAACTATTGACCATTTACAGGGAAGATTCCAAAGGACTGGGTCACTATTGCCCATTTCTTTTCCGCCCTGAGTCTGATAAAAATATTACAGTGTGCCAAATTTAGACTATATCGACTACTTCCTTCACATTTTATCAGATATGTGATAATTTTTATAAAATTTTGAAATATGTGTAAAGTAGCGAATAAATAATAATTAACTTGGGTGTGGTACCAGAAGGAGTTCGCCGAAAGATTTTATATTCATTTCAGATTTCTGGTTGAGAGAAATATTTGGATATACCAAGTTTGAAAGCCATATTCCATGTTCATACCAGATCTTGTGATGGTAAAAACCTTAAGATGCGCCAAATTTTAAAATTATTGGATATGTATTTTGCACTTTCTGAGAGTTATAAAAATATTAATCAAAACTTTAAACTTTTGGGGGTGTGGCGGGTGAGGGTGAGAGGGCCGAAAAATGCCATATTCATATCAGATCTTTGGTTAAGGTTATTTCCTTAAAATAAGACATACTAATGTTGCTGACTTATTTTGCAAGTTATGAGAGATACAAGTGTTGACAACTGTGACCCTTTATGGGGGAGGTGCAGAAGGGGTAGGTCGTTATTTTCCATCTTCACACCAGATCTTGTTCTCGTAAATACTAAATAATCGTAATTATTTCCCAGTTCTCTTCAAAGTTCGAACATTGCAATATTTGTGACCAAGCTAGACGTAATGTAAATATGGAATATACAGGGTGAGATAAAAAAATGGACTGCTGCTGAACAACGAATGTTTTCTCATCGGAGAAAATCAAAATCGGCAGTTCACCACTTTCGGCCAAGCGAAGCGACTCTTTAGCTCTTTTGAGTCTTTCTGTTGCGGTGTAAGTTCTTGAACTATTTTATACCCTCCACCATATATAGTATGGAGGGTATATTAAGTTCGCCATTTCGTTTGTAACTCATCGAAATAATAATTTCGGAACCAACAAAGTATATATATTCTTAATCAGAGTAAAATTTTAAGACGATTTAGCGCTGTCCGTTCGTCTGTTGTAATCACGCTACAGTCAAAACGAATTAAGATATGAAGCAAAAATGTTGCACAGATCTGTGTTTTGTCTGCAGGCAGGTCAAGTTCGAAGATGGACTATATCGGTCACGATATCGTATGGCCCCCCGTATAGTAGTACCCCTCGATATTCGGTATTTTGATATTTTAGCCACATTTTTCAATGGAATTATCTGAAATTCTACGCAAGGGGTTCCTCGTAAGCACTTTAGCCCCTGAAAGAGAATTGTCTATATAGGTCCACGATATCATATAGCACACATATAACGGTACCCCACGATATTCGGTATTTTGACGATTTTAGCCATATTTTTTAACGGAATTGTCTGAAATTTTACACAAGGTGTTCCTTTTGACAACCTTACCCCTAGACAGAGCTTTGTCTATTTAGGTCCACATTATCGTATATCCCCCCATATTTCGGCACCTTCCGATTTTAGGTATTTTAAAGATTTAAACAGAATTTTTTAATTTATTTTATTATTTTTTTAAACTACTAATTCGTCCCAAATGGTGGAGGGTATGCTTTTTTACTTGTTACATTTTTTTAAATATTATTGAATGAAAGCAAAAAATGTCGGAAATAGCATCACGTTTCAGAATAAGTTTAGATTCGAATTGGTCACCTTTGGTTTTCAAACGGCCAATGAAACCGTCACACGCTGCCCGAATGTTGTTCTACGGTATTTTGGCCCATTCCCGGCGAAGCGCTTGCTTGAGGCGATCGACACTTTGGTATTTCTTAGTGCCAACGCGATAATATTCGGCATTTATTCTGATGCCACGGTCGATTAATACGAGCGGAGAACTACCTGTGGTTTTCCAGCCAAATATAAAGGAAATCACACTATCACGCTTGAATTCCATCACAGATAACATTTTTTCTCGAAAATGCTCACCAAAATGCTTTTGTACGCCTGTAAGTATTAGAATGAGCTGTCACTGGAATAATTTTAACAGCTGTCGGACAAGTGGCTTAGAAATAACAGCAGTCTGAAGTTGGTTGCAGTTTTTTCATCTCACCCTGTATATTTATACAAAAGATGTAAAAAATGTAATGTAACTCATTAATTGAGAACGGTTGAGCCGAATTGATATTAATTGCAGCGAGAAGATTTTTACGAAAGGAAATTGGGAAAAAAGCCACCAAAAGAGTCGCAAATTAGAAAAACCGATATAGAATTTTGGGTGAAATTGGAGTCGAAGTAGCATTTCGGACGGAAAATTTTATAGGTGTTATTGGAAAAATTCTGAAGAAAGGAAGGAAAGTCAAAAGTCGGGCATATTTAGTAGAGCTCTTGGAACAAAAGGATTTATTTCAAGTAGATTATATTACCTAACAACACTTGGCTTTGAATCAGTTATAGTTTGCTAAAGAGTGCATGATATCACTTGGAGGAGGACTATATTATAAAATATATATTGGAACCGAGTTGCACAAAATGGAAACGTACGTCCCGAAATTCACTCCATTTGGTCTGATATTAGCCATTATTTGCACAATAAACCTGAAATCGGATTGGGGATATACATATACCGACTGAATTCTGTTAGATGTGTCAAAATTCAGGTCACTTGGGCTTATATTGGCGATTTGGTTCACAATTATCCCACAATCTAAATATATTGCAGCTATATCTAAATTTGATCCGATTTTCAATAGGGCTCGTCCTTGTGCCAAACAAATATTGTTTGGAAAATTTCATCTCAATCGGGTAAATAATGCGACCTGCAAATTATTAACAAGAATAGACGGACGGACGGACTGACATGCATAATTCGACTCAGAATGTGATTCTATGAAGATCTTCAAGAGTAACTGTGGGTCTATGTCGCTTTCAAACAAATGCACAAAGACATAATACCCTTACCACCATATGGTATAGGAATTAAAAAATTAGGACATATTTTTACATGGGTGGTAACCAAGAAGTGGACCAACATTGAATATTATTATATATTATTAGCCAAAAATTAAACTACCCAATGAGAGCCTGAAGTATTAATTTACAGCGAATTTGATTGGAAATTGGGACAAAAGCCCTAAAAACACTGAAAATCGAGAATCGATTGTCTGAAGCTGATTAATTACAGTTCTTAACCTTTTTAAATGCCAATCATCTTAAGAGTATATTAAATATCTCTGCCCAGACGGGCGGACATAATGAAAAAATTAATATCTCCTTCATCTTATGGTGAAGAGTACAAATCTGCGAAAGTGTGGAAAAATCGTCGATACAGTGTTGAGGATCGACAAATAAAGGAACATAAGATTGATGATATCAAAAATATTTCATACAGCATCATAAGCTTGATTTAAGTAAACGCCAAAATTGTATCCCTCTTTGCCGTTTCCTGAAATAGTTTGGTGTAACTATTTTATGCCTTCTTTATGTTTCCCAGGAAACCATTATTAAAATGAATATATACCCCAACTAAAATGTTATCATTTTCCCATATACCCCACTATGCAAAAGTTGCTTCCACTTCCACACTTTTTTACTTTTCACCACCGACATGGCATATTTTTATGTGAAACTATTTCAAAACTATTTGCTTTGGTATTGTTTGTTATCGTTTCGCTTAGTTCTTACATTGTGTAGAAGTGTATCCCATGAAAAGAGATGGATGAAGGCTAAACAATTTTTCTTTCGACTGCATATTTCTGCCATGGATAAAACTGCAGACCACTTGGAATGTTGGGATGGACGCAAACATGAATATCTCTTTTATAATTTTGGAATTTTATTTTTCATTTTTTTTTAATTTTTCATAATCATCAGTTATGTTAAAGAGCTCATCATAATATTTATCATATCGAGTCGAGTGTGTGTAGATATTACACGTGTTGTTGTTGTTGCCATTGTGGAATGATGGATAAAGGGGGAAAATATAAAATTCCTTTTGGACCACATAAAATATTTTAAAAATAGATAAATTGTTAGGTGCTGTGTGGATTAATGGGTGGCCATATGGCCGTGACACATTTAGTTATACATCACCATAAATATACATATAATAATATATTTTTTCGTTTATCCACCCAATATTTATATTTTTAAAGTGGAATAATAAAACAAAGGTTTAAGCTAATTTTTTTATGGGGTAGTGATAAAAAACCACACTAATTTTTTTATCACTAAAAAATATATGTTTTTATGTGATATTATTAAAAATCGTGTTTTATGAACTGTAAATAGAAATATGTTAGAATTGTATTAATTGGAATTTAATCCTGAACAAAATAACAAAAATACAATAAAATTTTTATATCGCGTAATTATTTTTCACATAAACAAATTGGTTTTTATTTTCTTTAAAGAAAATAATAGTCACGCACCGATGCGTGGGGAAATGCCAAAGTTGGTTATGGACTGGATTATATAAAATACATGTTCTACATATAGATAGATAATATAGGCTGGATTCTTAGAAAATTTGCCTTTTAAGACAACTAGAGTTATGACAAAATCGTTTTCCTTAAAAATCTCCAAAGAGTAAGACTAGCGTTACACAATTGTAGTTTCAAAATATGTAGGAATATTGAATATATCTTTTTTTAATGTGTTCTTCAAGTTAGCTGTACAAAATACCAAAATGTAGCCTAATCAGCGGAAAATGTGTATCGAACCTTCTAAACATCAACAACTCGAATCTTGTGTTAAATAGTCCTTTAGCTGAACTTTCTTCGAGCATTTGACATTACTACTCATATCTCAAAATATAAACCTCCAACCTATTTCGATCATTGGCCTTATGCTAAAACATTGAGCTATATTTTATTGAGCAATGAAGACCGAATTTGAGGGTTAACTCTTAAAACTGAACTTTATCTTATTGTCAAGAGACAGGTTGAATAAACATGATCTCCGATGAATATTTCAAGGTGTTGCAACGTAGTGATATTAATACATATGCTAGATGGTAAAAAAACTGATAACTTCAAGAATAAAAATTTTAGTCTTCTCATTTTTATACCCTACACCACATAGTGTTAAAGGTATTATGTCTTTCTGCATTTGTTTGAAACATTAAGAAGGAAGCGAGATAGACCCATAGCTACTTTTGAGGATGTTTCATAGAATCACTTTTTCCGTCGATTTATACACGTCAGTCCGAATGTCCGTCGGTATTTCATCCGATTAGGTGTTAAAGTCCCTCACATGCGTAATATGCACTTCACAACAAGGAATTTTGATAACGGACATCAGATACTGCTCGAAAATACCTCTGCCAAATTTTATCGAGATCGGTTGACATTTTTATGTACCTTCGATATACATCTTCATCTGATTGAACGGTTATTGTCCTCCATATATGTAATATTAGCCCAAAATGGATACATTTTTTCATATTCAAGCGAATTTTTCCATTTGATGGAACTCGGTCCGATATATCTTTTGCTCCAATAAATATTTTAAATATAATTCTTATCAAAGTCATATCATGCACTATACTGCAATGTTATTTTGTACTGGAGGTTCAAAAGACTTCGTCAAATTTGTTGTAAATAAGGTTCATAGTTGTCTACTTCACATAAATCCCTAATATCGACTTTTTTATTACGGGAGCTCTACAAAATACGCATAGTAGAGCTCCCGTGTAGGGTATTATATAGTCGGTCCCGCCCGTTTTTATGACCTTTCTTTACCAGTTATTTTTTCAATTTGAGTATTAAGTTTGTCATTCCGTTTGTAACACCTCAAAATGCATATATTTTTGATCAGCATAAAATAATTCTATGTTCATTTAGACACTTTCGTCTGCCTGTCTGTCCGTTTGTGAAAATCAATTTAGCTTTCGAACTAAATAAAGTAATTTGCCCTACAACGGATTTCATCCATACGGACCAAGGAACGAAAATTATAGAAATACGTTGTAAGTCATTTAGGGTCTATCCAACCATGTTTTCTGTTCATTCTTTTCTCTGTCTAACTGTCCGAGTGGGATGCTCGATATGTCTCGAAAAAAGTATCCAATCATGATTGTGCTATTTTTATAAAACTAGATATAAGTTCGATGATTTGCGATATAGAACCACTCCTTCCTGTACCTTCCACACAAAAATCAAAATTTTAAATAATAACAACTGTAAAAAATTAACAACTATTTTCGTGTTTCTACCACCTTAGCTTATAAAAATTTTAATTTTTATTGTGCGTTCTTACTTTTTAAATATACTACATTGAAATATGTAAAATAATTGGAATAATTATTAATAGTAACGTAATTATTGATTGGCATTACCATCTCCAACATTGTAAAGCAGCTGACTCAAATGATTACCCAAAAGCATATACATTGTTGCACTTTATGATAATGATCATTAACTCTTCTCGGCCAACTTAACACACACATTTCATTCTGCATGTAAGAGAATAAAACTTCCTTTTCAATAAAACCTTCAAAAAGTTAACACTAAAATTTACTATAATTCTCTAATCAAAAGTGAAAAACTAAAGTTACAATAACCTATATAATCTCCATGAAATACATAAAATTGCTGCATAATTAATCATCATTATTCCATTTTTTAATAAACCCACACAATATTTTTGGAGATTTGCGTAAGATATTTGTAAAAAAAGACTTATTGGCGTTGTTATAAGTGGTTCTTCTTAAATAGGGAATCATATCGTTTGCCAAAATCCGTACTTTGGAATCTCTAAGGGATTGGAACAAGCGGGAACGCTGTTCTTGCCCAGTTCCAAGATCTCGAAATCCTGTATTAAATTTGTGGTTTATCTGGTGATAGTCAGCGACGTAATCGGTACATAATATTCGATAATCCCATCATTATGATGATGCAATTGGCCTGCCACGAAACGGATTACCGATTTGCAGATTTCTGCAAGTAATTCTTTAATCCAACATCAGTAATGCCAATACCACACCCTTTGTCGACGAAGCGATCACTCTGTACACATTGCAAATTGAGCTGCTACGACGTAATCATAACATTACAATAACATTGGTCAATCGCTCATTCCACAATTCAACACATATCGATCGTAATACCTTAAACAAAAACAACACCAAGGCTTGGATCCTAAAAGAAAAAAATTCTGGCAGTCATACAACAACAACAACGTTACGGTCAGCCAGTCGATCCCCAAACACAAGCAGCGGTCAAGCAAGGCAATAAAATATCAAGAAGATCAGTTTGCCCTACTAACATCGCCCACGCAACACATTTTGGCATAGCAACAAGAATGAATTAGATATCAGCATATCAATCGAATGCCGCCAGTCAAAAATCACAATAGTATCACCTTCTTTACATCATTGTCATTTCATCATTCAAAGCAATCATTATTCCTATGATTTTTGAAACAATAACTTAAAAAAATCTAAATTCATTATTACGCTAAAAATGGCAGTAGCTTAGAAAACGAGTTAAAAAGGTATTTTTTACTATTTTTTCAACCAAGGCAAAACCATGATAATATGTACAATTATTTCATCACACATCAAGCAGAAAAGGGCCCTCTTCATTCATCGATGGACAAACCTGATAAATGGTGAGTGACATTTTTTGATTATTGATTATGCCTTGTAAGAGTGAAAAAGTTAAGAATTGTGATAATGAACCATGAGCTATTCTAAAACCCAAAAATTGTTAATCTTGTTGTTTATGGAATTCAATAACTGTCATTGTTATGTTCTCGTTTATTAATGATTTGGGAAATAGAAAAATATAAATTTTACAAATGCAATCTTCTAAAAGAGTGCATTCTTTATAAAATAAACCAAGTGTTCCAAAAATAGTATTTTGTTCCAAAAGAATTAAAAATATTAAAAATATGAACTTAAAAAAAAAAAATATTAAACTTTGATATTTCTCTAATCCTATCCAATTCTTATGGTATATATTAACTTTTTTGGAGCTCAATAAAAGACAGTATATAATTCTAATATAAGTCTCTTAATTACGTTTTGCGATATACCTATATTACTCCATTTATATATAAAAAAAATAGTAATCGCCATTTAAATCTTAGAATTCGGTTCTAATCGACCAAAATTGAGATATTTATACCTATGTTTAAGAAAGTTTTATAATTGAAATTACTATGAATTCTCATGAATAAAAATCGATATAAAAATTATCAGTGAGTAGATTTTGTCATGGGTGTCATAATAATAAATGTCATTTTCGTTATAGTTTAAACCTAGTTCGATTTAGAGCAGGAGAATTTAGGGCTGGGCAGAAGCCCAACATTTTGTTTGGTCATCGGACAATATTTAGTGTGTAAAATAGACCATAACTTTTACGTAATAAAAAAGGTAACATTTCCACTAAACCGCGAATATTTTTAATCGCAGCGAAATCACAAATACATTGAAAGGTCACTTCTGAATATTACAGTGACGCCGATAGCCAAGACATCTGATACATAGCAGAATAGTCACATTCTATTTGTAAGAAATTGTTGTTATCTATTCCGCTCATTGGTCAAGATCTGCTGAACTTATTTTGACAATTCTCACCAATTTGGAATGGCCTCTAGCCAGAGAAGGATAAAATCTGCCAATAAAAAAGGGAATATTTTTTTCAAATTTTTTATCGCATGAGATTTTTTTTCATATTTGAAATAGAATATTGATTTGACCATTTTGAAATAGCATTTACACTCTACAGCACAATGTTTTGAGGGTATTATATACAGATCGCAATTATCGTCCGTTGCTCACGAAATTTTGCATGGAGTATGGGTTAGGGTCCGAATGGAAGCCTATTGGGTTGAAAATTTATATTTAGGGGTTCAGATGGACCAAAAAAAAAAAATAATAAATAAATTAAAAAAAAAAAAAATAAATAAAAATTAAAAGAGTGTTTTAACAATGGATAAAAACAACGAATTAAAGTACTAGTTGCTTGACCACCCACCCTATTCTCCTGATTTAGCTCCCAGTGACTTTTACTTGCTCCCAAATCTAAAACCAGTAAAGAAAGTTTTAAAGTCGGGCGGGACCGACTTTATGATACCCTACACCACTTTACATATTTAGTTAATCTTCACATAACAAATAAAAGTTTTTATGGAGAATTTGTGAGAAATAAATCATACCAACTATGAATATAGTAATAATTTAAAGTCCAAAGGAACTAATCTATGAGAGGAATACCCTCCTCTGGATCGATTTCTTCCAAATTTGCCGAGACATTTATGCCTTTTCAATTCGGGTTTGTATTACCCATTTAGTGCACAATTAACTTGAAATGGGATAAAGATATATATGGGAGCTATATCCATATCTGAACCGATCTCGATAAAAATTGGCAAAGGTGTTTCTGAGCTGCATTTGATATATTTCCCCAAATATCGTTACTACTGAGTGCATATTGCAGCTGTGCAGGACTAATTCAACAAATCGGATGAACAATCGGATGAGCTATAGCTATATGGGAACCGATTTAGCATACTCATTTTCAGTCCTAATTTCATACTATTTGGGCTGATATTATACGTGTGGTGCACAATAAAATGCAAATCCGACGAAGATTTATATCTGAACCGATTTCGCTGAAAATTAGCAAAGGTATTTCTGAGTCTAACTTGATATATTTCCCCAAATATCGTTGTTACAGAGTTCATATTATGGCTGCGGAAGGCAAAAATAACAAATCGGATGAACAATATATACCGGAGGTATAGCAATATCTGAACCGTTTTCGATAAAATTTGGCATACTTATTTTCAGGCCTAATCTGGTCGTATGTGCAAAATTACATATTATTCGGATTTACATTATTCGTTTGGTGCACAATAAAAGGCAAATATGGAAGCTATATCTAAATTTTT
Organism: Musca domestica; assembly: GCF_030504385.1. Taxonomy (NCBI): domain Eukaryota; kingdom Metazoa; phylum Arthropoda; class Insecta; order Diptera; family Muscidae; genus Musca; species Musca domestica. Next base: position 19,845,113 of record NW_026712363.1, on the reverse strand, counting down.
ACCGATTATCTGCAATTTCAATAGGGTCCGTCCTTGGGTCGAACAAATTATTTGTGCGAAATTTTATCTGGATCGGGCAATAAATGCGACCTGTACTTTGTTTACAAAAATACATGGACAGACGGGCAGGCGGACGGACATGTATAAATGGACTCAGAAAGTGATTCTGTGCAGATCATCAAAAGGGTCTATGGGTCTATCTCGTTTCCTTTTGCCGTTACAAATGCACAAAGACATAATACCCTGACCACCTTGTGGGATAGGGTATAAAAATCCTTGCTGGCAAGCTTTTTACCTCAAATAAAGATGCAATTTCAGTTTCAAACAAGTAAAAAAATAAGTTCGGCCGGGCCGAACTTTTAATACCCTACAACTTAGGTAAAGGAAACATTAGAACCCATTATGACCCACAAATACAAATTTGTTGACATATTCATGGGATAATGTGCCAAAAATCATTAAAAACCAAATATTGGGAAATACCACTATTTGGGGCAATACAAAAAGTGGAATTATACATACGATGTTTCGTCAAAGGAGCTAGAACCCATTATATATACCAAATCGTGGACCTATGCATGCACTGTTTTGCCTCCGAAGCTAGAACCCATTATGACCAACATATACCAATTTTTAGTCAAATCTGTGAAAAATTGTAGCAAAAGTAATCAAAGTACCGAATATCGGGAAATGCAGTTAAGGAGATATACCAAAGAATGGACCTGTATATACAATGTTTCGCCACACAAACTAGGACCCATTATGACCTACAAATACCAATTTTAAGATAAATCCGTTAAAAAAAATGTGTCAAAAATCAACTAAATTCCCAATATTGTGATGTACCGTTATATGGGGACTATACCAAAACGTGGACTGATATATCTCATTTTCAATACCAACCATTCTAGACACAGTACAAATTGTTCTGCTAATTTTTGATGCTCTATATCAAATAATGTATATAATATATATATTTTATGGGGTCTACGACGAATATTTAGGGATGTTGCAAACAGAATGACGAAGTTAATAAACCCTCCTTTCCAAGATCGAGGGTATAAAAACTATTTTGAATATCTGTAGGAAAACTATTTTAATCAAGGGATAAAATTGCTAGAAAAGCGTTTCAGGAGATTATAATGAAAAATGATTTTTTTTTGAAAAACTAACTGTTCTCTTTCATTGATAGGATAAGTAGTTTCCGAATTGTTGCTTATTATTGCTTAGAGGAAAACAAAAATAAATAGCTTATCAAAACGGAGCTAAATGTCAGATCATATGCTACTTTAGCAGTGGCTGTCAATATTTAATAGAATTTGCACTGTAAGGCTAAGGCTAATTTCAATAGTTCTTTTGTGCCCGAATTGAGTGGATTTCGGGACACATAAACCAGTTTAGTTAGAAAAATGTGTGCCAAAATTCGTGAAAATCGCTTCCGATATAGCTGAAACTACATACGCCAAACGTTGTCGAAATCGATTAATATCAAGATACCTTCCCTATGGTTTTCCATAACATATAATAAATAACTTTCATAGTTGGTAATTTTTAAGTGGCTTTGATATGATAAAGTCGAACAACCCGACTTTGATTTCTTTACTGTTGTTTTTCCAATATTTTTTAAAATAATTTTTCCGAAACCACAGTATTCCCTGCCTTAGCCCCCAATAAACATTACCATTTTCCTCCACTTATAAATAAGCTTTTTTTATTAAAACAACAGTTATGAGATTAACCATTACTATTCTGCAACATGAACACAATATATGTATAATTTTTAATCAAAAGGACAATTCATCTACCATACCACCATAGAGTCCAACTTCGTGGTGATTGATTGCAGATCGTTAAAAATCTCTGCCATATTATGATTATTATTCAAATTACTTTTTGAAAACATATTCAAAATTCATTGCATGCATGGCAAAGTATTTTCTAATAAAACATTATACATTGTGATCCAAAAAAATATGTTTTGTTATTTTCATTTATCAAACACTAAAACAATTCTAACAATTCAGCAAAAAGAAAAAAAAACAAGAGAAAACAACTATGAAAACAACATTAATATTTTTCCCACAGAAAACAAAAACAACAGCAGAAAAACATTATTAATCATTGTCAAAAAAAAAAAAAAAAAAAAAAACAATGACGACGATGCGATCCGAAGCGCGAAACCAAAAGGAAGCGAATTGTAATAAAACAGGATGCGAAAAAATCGCTGATTTTGACAGACGCGACCATGAATTGTTATTTTTCGTTTCGACTTTGCCGGCGTTGGAAATGCTGCTGGCCTTTCGCCTGTATTATCCTTGCGGCTGCAACAATCTACCATCAATTGTTAGGGAGGATTGTGTTTTGTTTTTGGCCACCAGACCAAAGTTGGCCTAGCTTTGAAAACGCGGCTAACAAAAAATAAATCGCAAACCATAAAGAAAAAGGACACTTTAAACGATGAGGTTTTTTTTCACTTATCATCAGCATCTAAATCATTTTTTTCACTTAAGTTGTTTTTGTTGTTGCTGTTTTCATGAAAAAAAAAGAGGAATACAAAACGACTTTTAAAACTTTCTTAATTTATATTTTGACACGAAAACATTGTGTTATATTCTGTTGTAAATGAAATGCCTGTTTTCATTTTTTTCCACATTTTGATGTTTGAGGTTGAAAATGGATATTTTGGGAAAATTTATGGGGGTTGGTACGAAAATCATAAGAATCCATAAAACTGAAATTTTGAAGAAAGTAATGTGCTAAGATTTAAACTCGCTTACACCATCTAAGCTGTGATGTGTTCATATTATAAACAAGTAAAACAGCTGTAAGTTCGGCCAGCCCGAACTTTGAATACCCTTCACCATCTGGAACGAATTTGGCAATTTTCAAAAACTAGAAACCGTCAAAAATACGGCGTCATGGACCTGCATAGGCAACTTTTATCATAATATTCAAATGCGAAACTTGAAAAAAAATCGGAAAATAATGTAGCTAAATTCGTTAAAATACCGGATATAGGGAGGTACAATTATATGGGGGTCATACCAAAATGTGGACCTGCACAGACAATTTTCTGTCATAGGCTGTAGTATCCATGAGTTCAAATTTGAAACAATTCCGGTAAATATTGTCCCTAAAATCATTAAAATACCGTATATCAGGAGGTGCCATTATACGAAGACGTGGACCAGCACTGCCAATTTTTTGTCACAGGCTGTAGTATCTGTTACGAACTTCAAATACCAAATTTGAAACAAATCTGGTGAATAATGTCGCTAAAATCAACAAAATACCGAATATCGGGAGGTACCGTTATATGAGGGCTATGCGAAGGCGTGGAGCAGCACTGACAATTTTCTGTCTTCGGCTGTAGTATCCGTTACGAACTTCAAATACGAAATTTGAAACAATTCCGGTGAATAATGTCGCTAAAATCATCAAAATACCGAATATCGGAAGGTACCGCTATATGAGGGCTATACGAAGTCGTGGGCCTGCACTGCCAGGTTATAGTATCCGTTGCGAACTTCAAATACCAAATTTGAAACAATTCCGGTGAATAAGTCGCTAAAATCATCGAGAGATGTCATGGACCTGCACTGCCAATTTTCTGTCACAGGCTGTAGTATCCGTTACGAACTTCAAATACCAATTTTGAAACAATTCCGGTAAATAATGTCGCTAAAATCATCAAAATACCGAATTTTGGGAGGTACCGTTATATGAGGGCTATACTAAGACGTGGAGCTGCACTAACAATTTTCTGGCACAGCCTGTAGTATTCGTTACGAACTTCAAATACCAAATTTGAAACAATTTCGGTGAATAATTTCGCTAAAATCATCGAAATACCGAATATCGGAAGGTACCGTATTGTGGCGGTTATACCAAAACGTGAATCGATATATCTCATTTTTAATACCAACCATCCTAGACATAATACAAATTGTTCTGCCAAATTTTGAAGCTTTACGTCAAATAATGTGGGCTGTATCGTGATTTCCAAAGACAGACGGACAGTCAAACAGACGGACATCGTTAAATCGACTTAGAATTTTATGCTGATCATGAATTTATGGGGTCTACAAGGAATATTTATGGGTGTAATGCAAATGGGATGACAAAGTTAATATACCCTCCTTTTTTAATGGTGGAGGGTATAAAAATATATTTCATTGTCTTCGTGCAAATTCTTACAATTTCCATACCACCTTCGTTTTTTTCCTTCAATTTCTAATAAATTGTTATTATTTCTTTCACTTTGAGTCATATCCTGGCCAAAAGGATCTATATGTAACCGCTTTGCATTAGGACAAGTAACTTTTAATGTTGTTTCATTGCTTCACGTTCTCGGATTGTTTTGTGGCGGTGGAGGGGGGAATTTGTTTGCTGTTGACTCCGATTGTCGGGTATAGCTATTGATGTTGTTCGGTAGACGTTTTTTCTATGTAGTATCTTGCCTTGTGGTCATTAATATTGAAAGCAATGATTTACACGTTTGTATCCTAGAAATTCAATTAATTTTTGTTGCAACTTCTTTTTTGTTCTCGTTTTTTTTTTTTTGTTTGGCTCTTTGATTCCTTCCCTATTCCATTTGCTGGATATTTTTCCCCACGTTAACTTTATGCTGAAATCAACAAAACATAATCAAATTAATTACTTTTAACATGGCATGACACGAAAGGCCAAATCAGGATAATCAAAAACAACAAAAAGAGAAAATTTGAAGAAAATCAAAACAACATTAACACCTACATGCACACAAATGTATAGGAAATGGAGCTAGTGGGTGGTATTGTTATGCTATCAGTGTTTTTAGTTACCCATTAAATACAAGGCACTAAATATTATTGAAGAAAGTACGGAATGCATTACTATTTTTTATACCCTCCACCATACATAGTATGGAGGGTATATTAAGTTCGTCATTCCGTTTGTAACTCATCGATATAATCATTTTAGACCCAACAAAGTATATATATTCTTGATCAGCGTAAAATTCTAAGACGATTTAGCCCTGTCCATCCGTCTGTCCGTCAGTTGTAATCACGCTACAGTCTAAACGAATTAAGATAGGAAGCTAAAATTTTGCACAGATCCCTCTTTTGTCTACAGGCAGGCTATATCGGCTATATCAATGGAATTGTCTGAAAATTCACACAAGTAGTTCCTTGTGAATACTTTACCCCCTGAGAGAGAATTGTCTATATAGGTCCACGATATCGTATACCCCCCATATAACGGTACCCCCGGTATTCGGCATTTTGGTGATTTTACCCACATTTTTCAACGGAATTGTCTGAAAATCCATACAAGGAGTTCCTTATGGGTAATGTATACCTCGGAAGAGAATTATCTATATCGGTCCACGATATCGTATATCCCCCATATAACGGTACCCCCCGATATTCGGTATTTTGATGATTTTACCTACATTTTCCAACGGAATTGTCTGAAAATCCACACAAGGAGTTCCTTGTGGGTACTTTATACCTCGGCAGAGAAATATCTATATAGGTCCACGATATCGTGTTGCCCACATATAACGGTACCCTCGATATTCGGTATTTTGATGATTTTAGCCACATTTTCAAATCGTATTGTCTGAAAATCCACACAAAGGAGTTCTTTGTGAGCACTTTACCCCCTGAAAGGGAATTGTCTGTATAGGTCCGCAATATCGTATATCCCCCATAAACGGTACCCCCCGATATTCAGTAGATTGATGATTAGCCACTTTTTCCAATGGAATTATCTGAAAATCCACACAAGGAGTTCCTTGTGAGTAGTTTACACCCAGACATAGATTTGTCTTAATAGGTCCACAATATCATATATACCCCCATATATCGGCACCTTCCTATATTAGATATTGTAAAGATTTAAAAAAAAAAGTTTTATGGATTTAATTTTTTTGAAAATTTTCTAATTCGTTCCAAATGGTGGAGGGTATTCAAAATTCTGCCCGGCCGAACTTACTGCTTTTTTACTTGTTCAAAATTAGATAAGGTGCACCTGAGTAAAGGTCGAAGCCCTACATTTTTGTCCTCTTACATTGAACGATAACCAGCTAATGATCGCGAACATAATCATCGATTCTTTGCTTAGGACTGGAAATTGAATATATCATACCGTTATTAATTAGACTTTCAAAAGGATCCCTTTTTTATACCCTCCACCAAACTAGGTATATTAAGTCAATCATCCTCGAAATAAGCTGATCAAGAAAATTGATATTTACACCCTCAGCCATATGGCTACAGAGAGTATCTATCATTTGATACGGAGTTATCCGATTTTGTCCAAACTTGATTCATTGTGATATTATTATCAAACTTAGATAGATCCACTCCTTCTGGTACCTGCCCTACAAAATATGGTAGCTGCCCTACAATATAATAGAAAATAATTTACACGATAGAACCAGAAAGGATTATTCAATTTTGTTCACACTTTTCAAATCCCAATATTCATATCTAGGCCAACTGCGAAAATGGACAATATCGATTCTCTCTCTCTATCAAGAACCTCCCCCATAAAGGGTCAACATTTTGAATAATTATAACTCTTATACAATGTAAAATAATGGTCCCAGTGTCTTTGAGTTTCGAGCTTCGCGTATCTCAATATTTTTACCAACACAAATTCTGGTATGAAGACGAAACATAGTGGATCACAACAAAGGGTCAACGTTTTGAATAATTACACCCCCCACAACACGCGAATTGAGCTTCCAATTCCTATCAAACTCAGTACATTCTAATATTTCTATCAATACAAGATCTGATATGAAGACTCCTTTTGGAACCTCCTTCTAAGCCGCTTATAACTCAAGAACCGCTTATCTGATTTTAAGGATTCAGACAAATTCGGAATTGTCTCTTGCCGGAAAAAAATCGCATAAAATTGTGAAATTTTAACATTTTCATTTTGACTTTTGAATGTACAATAGTAGTGTTTTATTTGGCATGATTTTTTTATTTTGACTTCCCAACATACCAAATTGACTTGAGAATAATATTTTAATAAGCTTACAAACATAAGCCTAAAGCTTGAGAAAATCTTGAGAATGTATTGAGAAATGTTTGTTTAACAATTATAGAATAATCGAAAAGGAACCCTTATTCATAAGCTTATTCTTGTAATTGCAGAATAAGCTTACGAAAGTAATATTTTATAAAGCTTATTTTTTCAATGGTAAAAAATATTTGTTTATTCATTTTTTAATTATTTTACACATTTAATTCATTGATTGCCATCCCAGCTGTCACTGCATCCTGTTGCCTTGATACCTAGATGCTTTCTTTCCCCTTATTTGAGCTTCTGTATCTCCTCCACTTATTCTTCACTTCTGTTGAATTCCGGAACTTTTTGACGCCTCCATTCTGAAATGAGATTGAAATAATTTATACTACAGATTCCCAGATTTATTATTCATCATTACCTTAGAGTTTCGTCCGGAAATGGGTCCTAAATTCGCGTGATTTTGATTTTAACCAAAGAAAATAATTTTTTGTTACAATTTTCACAAAAAAAATCTAAACAAATTTGTCAACAAAGGACAGATTTGAGAAAAGTTTGTGCAAAAAAGTGTTTCTCAAGCATTGTTGAAAAATTCTTATGATAAACTATTTTCATAATATTATTCTCAAGCTGTATTGTATTTTTGGTATGTTGGGTTACTATTTTCGAATGTACATTTGTAGTGTTTTTTTTTTTTTTTTTTTTTTTTTGGAATTCTAGTATGATGTGTAGTCTTTTTGGGGAGTATATGCAAAAAATATGCATTAAAGACTAAAAGTACTGGCCGGCAACGCGGACCTGGCCAGCTAGTTTTGAATAATTTATAATAATTTATAAAATAAAGGTCCGAGTGTCTTCGAGTTTCGCGTCTTTCAATAATTCGCGATTCTTTTTAAATTTGGTATGTCCTAATATTTTTCTCAACCAGAAATCTCTTGTGGCTATGGAATTTATACCTCCTTCAACAACATTTTGATTATTCGCATAAATTTGGATATATTTGAGATAAAACAACTGCAACAATGTCAAACGCCATTTTTTTTTTTTATTTTTTCTTTTTTTGAATGAAAGCAAAAAATTTCGGAAATAGCACCAAATTTTAGAATAAGTTTAGATTTGTTCGAATTGGTCACCTTTGGCACAAATTATGGCCCTCCAACGGCCAATGAAACCGTCACTCGCTGCCCGAAGGGTGCTTTACGGTATTTTAGTCCATTTCCTACGAAGCGCTCGCTTGAGGTGATCGCCATTTTTCGGCCACTGCGACGCGGATTTCTATCAAGTCGCTTCTTTACTCTCCTGCTGATGTTGCTGTTTTCCACTTCTTTGACGTCGGGCTACGGTACCAGTATCACGGTAACGAGCGATGGTACGAGACACAAACGATTTATTCACATTTAAATGCTGGAGTGCTCTAACGACTAACGATAGCCACTTGTGGTTTTCCAGCAAAATATAAAGAAATCACACTGTCACGCTTGAATTCCATTACGAATAACTGTTTTTCTGGAAAATTCTCACCAAAATATTTTTTTACGCTTGTAAACAGTATAATGAGCTGTCACTGGAATAATTTTAACAGCTGTCGGACGAGTGGTTATGAAATTACGGCCGTCTGAAGTTGGTTGCAATTTTTTCATATCACCCTGTATAAATATATTTTATACCATTTGATACGGTCAGAATGTGCCTTATAATCTGTATCAGGACATTTTCAGTCGATCTAAGGATGTACGCCCGTCCGTCTGTCTGCCTGGTACACACGATAACGCTTAAAGGGACTTTCTGATTTGGTCCAAACTTAGTATATCATCATATTGTCAAACTTAGATCGAGTTCGGATACAGGCAATGTCGGCCCATACAAATTTTGAATAATTGGAACTCTTATATGAATTGTGTTATAAGGGTGTCTTCCAAGTTCGTGTATTTCAATATTTTTACCAAAACATGATCTTGTATGAAGACGAAATATATCTGGTATGAAGCAAAAATTTTGAATAATTATTTCCCTCATAAAACTATAGATCCATGCAACATCTTTGAAAAAACTTGGTCCTCTGGGTCGAAATCGTGATTGTTTCAGGCTCCACCTTCCAGATCTATCGTATGGACAAATTTAGCGATAACGATTTTTGACACATTTTTGGACAGAAACACCTTCCTTGGCAAACAACTAGAATACCACTTCCTCGAGTAGGAAATTATTTACATGGTCCTAGCATTATGGATAATATGGGTCAGTCCACGATATCCTATAGCCCCCATATAACGGTACCCCCGATATTTGGTATTATGATTGCAGCCAAAGTTTTCAATGAAATTGTCTTTAAATCCACAAAATGAGTTCCTTCTGAATACTTTACCCCTGGAGGAGTAATGACAATTTTGGTACACGATGTCGTATATCCTCTATATAACGGTACCTCCCTAAATTCGGTATTTTGATGATCTTAGCTACATTTTTCATTGGAATTGTCTAAAAATCCATACTAGTTCTTTCTAAGCACTTTACCCCCTGGAAGAGATATGTTTATATAGGTCCATTCGTAATGGGCACTGCAGCCTATGATAAAAAATTGCGTGTACAGGCCCATGTCTTCGTATGTCCTCTATGTAGCGGTACATCCCAATATTCGGTATTTTGACGATTTTAGCGACATTATTCACCGGAGTTGTTTCAAATTTCACATTTGAAGTTTGTAATGGGCACTACAGTCTATGACAGAAAATTGTCTATGCAGGTCCAGGTCTTCGTATAGGCCCTATATATCAGTACCTCATTATATTAGATATTTTGACGATTTTAGGTACAATATTCACCGAAATTGTTTGAAATTTCTTATTTGAAGCTCCTAATAGGTACTACAGCCTCGGACAGAAAATTGTGTATGCAGGTTCAGGTCTTCGTATAACCCCGATATAACCGTTCCTCCCTATATTCGGTATTTTGATTATTTTAGCTACATTATTCACCGGATTTTTTTCAAGTTTCGTATTTGAATATTGTAATGGCTTATAACAAAATTTGTCTTTTTTACTTGTTATATCTCCACCATTGTTTGGAGGGTATATTTAGTTTGCCATTCCATTTGTAATTCCTCGAAATACACATTTTAGACCCCGCAAAGTACATATATTCTGGATGAGCATAGGACTCTATATCGATTTAGCGAGCCACCTTATAACCCTCCACGTTCGCCAGCCCGGACCGTAGGCAGCTTGGGCATGCCATTTTTCTATAACTCTCTCTGGGCACTCTCTTAGCTCGTGTTTCTGTTAGTCTCTCACATCACTCCGACGAAAGACCGAAAACTCTTGCATCTTAAATGCAGACATGTTTAAGGCTTAAACCAAACGACGCTTAAACAATAATACTTTTGTGAACATAAGATCGAGTTCGAAGATGACTTAGTTTATTAATTTTCTCATGAAGCAAGTATACGGTTTCGTTGAAAATTCGTATCTTACCCGATTTTTCCACACTTTTGACAATGAAATATGTCTATTGGGAAAATGGGAATGAAGTCGAGGGGGTTTAACATGATTCCGCCTTGACGGTTCCAACCTTGATGCACCGGGGCCCGATGAAATGCGTCAGCAAGTGGCCCCTTGAAATTACAGAGAGTTTTCTTAGAGAGTGGTAGCCCTCCATGTCGACGATTATTTCTTTGGGCTTCAGTTCCCTCTCAGTTAGGGTTGGACTATCTATCTCTCAGTTGAGGACTATCTTACATCTAACCTGCTGCATAATATCCATTTAAAGACGATTACATTTTTCACCAAACCAGTTATATTTTAAACTTATTCTGATCAAATTTTAAGAAATTTTTAGTTATTTTTTCTGCAGCAAAGCAAACCCGATAACATTCAATTGTTAAATATTTCCAGCAATTTTTGTTGGCAAAGTTTTTCCTATCTTAATTGCCAACAAAGATACATGGTAACCCACAAATGCGTTTTAATAATAGCTTAAACTAATTTAATATTGGTCGAAAAAAGAAAAGTTGCCATTAACTGATGGCCTATTTGGCACACAAAACTAACAAACGTATCAGGAATATCCAATGAAGGAAAAAAGTGCCAACTTTGCTGACTCAACTGAACTAAAGCTCGTGCTACTCTCCGACTATACTCCCTGTCTGATAGCCATAAACCGCAGACACCGAATTAACTTTTTTCCCCCAAAAACAAATTTCAACAGCAAAAAACGCTCGAACTATTAACACACACATTCAACTCCGCATAGAGAATTTATGGAGCATGTAAAGCCACAGGATATACGAAGAGGATACGATGTATATGTTAACAATAAAAACAACATCAACAGCAACTACAAAAAAGGCGACTCTAGTTTGGACATGGAAAATAGACCATAATAACATATGCTCAAGTCGTAAATGGGTTAGTAAATCTACTCCAGGCGGCTGGCTCGTTCTATTCCTTTGCTTTTTATTCGCAGACCCACAACTAAAAACGGAGCTCAGCCAACTAAACTATGCAAAGATGTTGTGCAAAATTTAACTATGGCGATGGCCACCGCCACCAGTAGAATTCATGTGTGGTTGGCTATTCAGACAGACGGTCATTTAATTAAGTTTTTTGTCTGCGGCCCCACTCCAAATCCTTTTTTTTTTCTGGGTTCGGTGTGAGCCTTAATGAGTGAATGAATGACACCATTAAAAATTACGATGTTACGGCTGGAATTTAGTCGTCAGTTTAGTTTTCTTTTTTTTCTCGTCTATGGATGGACATTCATCCATGCCGAAGTAGACCAAACGAAAAAAGGGTTAAACTTACTTGCCAACGTGTGGGAGTTATGGTGGCTGGCACACAGCTAAGCAGATGTTTTATTCTTTATTAACTGTCTGCCAAATTGTTCTGCCGGTCGTTTCGTTGGTCATTTGGTGGGCATTACACATGTCAGTGTTTAGTTTACGAACATTGTTCAATTTCCCATCCCCCATCCCGCACTGAAAATGTTTATCATAACCACAATTGATTTTCCATTTCATCAGACCTGTAAACATGAGAGGAGAGAGAGAGAGAAAGCAAGAGAGCGGGAAGGATTTTATAGTTTTGAAAAATGTTTGTTTTTGTTTCGAAAATACGAATATTTCATTTATATTTTTAGGGTCATTTATTTTTGGCTTCTGGCTTATTTTGCGGTTACCCGCCCGACCAGCTGACCGATGACAACCATAAATTGTGTAAATTCTGCCACAGCTCCATATTCACAATTTCGTATGAAAATGGACGTCATCTGTTGTGGCAGTGTTGTAATCAACAGTTCAATAAAAGGGGAGAAATAAATATTTTGATAGAAATGACAAAAAAGCAATAACGTTTAAATGCATCGATATTTGGGTCACTCTATAATTGGTTAGCGGGAGTGCGGATATTGAATGTTTCATGTTGAAGCTGGAGTTGAGTGATGGTATTAAATTAAATTGTTTAGAGTTAGATTTTAATTAAACTATGAATGTCACAAAATGGTTTAGAAAAAATGCATTGCATTCAACTAGACTCAGCTGAATCCATAGGTCAAAAGGCACTAGGGATTTTCAGTGCCTACCTATAAAATTATTTTGATATTCCGTTTGAAGCTCGTCGAAATACCAGTTTTAGAAAAAATTTTAAATTAGAACACAATTTTTAGATTCCAAATAAGTCAGAATGAGGTTATGTATGAAGCAAGACATCTTGGAGATGGCCACTGCGCTTTTGCTGGTGCACGGCCGATTGTTAATGGAATTTTTAATGATAAATGCAGCGTCAAATATCCTTAGGTTTGAATCGTCATTGACTTATTCATGTAAACTATCCTTGAAACCTTCAATGAAGTAAATCACACGGTCTAGGCGGCTAATTCCGGTCTTCAAAAATTGTTTCCTTAGAGGGTAGGGAACATTCATGCCAGAATCGGTAGGTATAGGATCCGTCATTGCCGTATAAACCTACCACTCCAGATAATCGATTTTTTGAGAATTAGGTGAATTCTTCAAAGCATTTTGCAGTGTCGATATTTTTTCTTTTTTGTATAGCCCGCATTAAACGGTACAGCCCGTTGTTCCGATGAAGGGCTAAAACATATTTTCCTACCGATATCATTCAAATTTGCAGTTTGGTTGTATTTATGCTAATTTGAATTCAAAACCAGAAAAAAGTTCATTATCTCGCAAATATTTGGCTAAATATTAGATTTCTGAATCGACTTTCGACGAGAAGAAACTTTTGACGTCTTCGCAATTGAAAGTTATCAAAGTCGATCGGTCCATAACTGTGACCTTAAATGGTTTTGAATTCGCCCTTCGAATTTGACCAACATTGCACATTTTTAGCGAAAATGTTTTCTACTTAGAGACCAATTTGGGCCAAATCAATTGAAAAATGTTGCCAATACTCTGAAAATAGCCGATACCAGGGTTATCCTCATTAAAGGATTATGCCAAAACGTGGGCCTACAGGGTGAGCTAAAAAAACTGCACCAAAATCAAACGCCATAATTTGTATTTATTTTTTTAATTTTATTGAATGAAAGCCAAAAATGTTGGAAATAGCATCAAATTTTAGAAGAAGTTTAGATTTGTTCGAATTGGTCACCTTTGGCACGAACTATAGCCTACAAACGGCCAATGAAACCGTCACACGCTGCTCGAATGTTGTTCTGCGGTATTTTGACCCATTTCCGCAACGTCTTCGCAATTGAAAGTTATCAAAGTCGATCGGTCCATAACTGTGACCTTAAATGGTTTTGAATTCGCCCTCGAATTTGACCACCATTGGAAATTTTTAGCGAAAATGTTTTCTATGTAGAGACCAATTTGGGCCAAATCAATTGAAAATTGTTGCCAAGACTCTGAAAATAGCCGAAACCAGGGGTATCCTCATATAAGGATTATACCAAACGTGGGCCTACAGGATGAGATAAAAAACTGCACCAAAATCAAACGCCATAATTTGTATTTATTTTTTTTTTTAATTTTATTAAATGAAATCCAAAAATGTCGGAAATAGCATAAAATTTTAGAATAAGCTTAGATTTGTTTGAATTAGTCAACTTTGGCACGAACTATAGCCTTCAAACGGCCAATGAAACCGTCACACGAATGTTGCTCTGCGGTATTTTGGCCCATTCCCGGCGAAGCGCTTGCCAGAGATTTTGGTGGCCATTGTGCACTGGAAAAGAAACAAGGAACCGCATTTTGTAACCATTCTTGGATGGCACATGCTGAATGCGATGGTACTGAGTCCTGTTGGAATATCCAAGGTCTGCGGCCAAAATGTTTTCGTGTGTTAATAGAATATTTTCGCGATAATATTCGGCATTTATTCTGATGCTACGGTCGATTAATACGAGCGGAGAGCGACCATCGGCTGTTATGGTGGCCCACACTATCACCGTGGGCTTGAGTTCTGGTGGCCAACCGAAGGTGCACATTTTCAGCTGGACTCTTTGGCAAGTAAACACGATCATTTTGTTGGTTTACAAACTGCTGGGCAACGAATATTTTCTCATCGGAGAAAACCAAATTCGGCAGTTCACCACTTTCGGCCAAGCGAAGCAACCATTTAGCTCTTGAGTCTATTTTCTTTCTGTTGCGGTCCACTTCTTTGACGTCCGGCTACGCTACCAATATCACGGTAACGAGGGATGGTACGAGACACAAAAGATTTATTCACATTTTAATGCTGGAGTGGTCTAACGATAGCCACATGTAATTTTCCAGCCAAATATAAAGAAATCATGCTTGAATTTCATCACGAATATCTTTTTTTCTGCGCAATTCTCACAAAAATGCTTCTGTACCCTTGTAAACAATATAATGAGCTGTCACTGGAATAATTTTAACAGCTGTTGGCCGAGTGGCTTAGAAATGACAGCAGTCTGAAGTTGGTTGTAGTTTTTTCATCTCACACTGTATTAGTTCCTTTTGAAACCCAATTATAACTGCTGTAAAGCCATAGGTTGATAGGTGGTATGGTATACTTCACATAAACTCTTTTGTTACGGAAGCTATTTATTTTGTGGAAACTCTACTTTCATAAAATTATCATTATAGATCCACCTTTTGAATTTAATGTATTGGAGTAGGGCCCATATACAGGGTTGCCCATATTCGACGGACCCATCTGACAACGCCATAACTTTGACAGAGATGTCACATCGCTTAATGACATACCGCGTTTGAAGCGTCAGCCCAAGCAGATTTTTACCATGAACCAAAACACGCCACCCGAGCGCTCTGAAATAGTTGAAATTTACATTCAACAGAAGAAGTCAATTGTGAAAACTCAATGTGCTTTTAAAACATTAAAAAATGTGAGAAGTGCGCCTTCTAAGAACACCATTAAGCGTTTATACGAAATATTTTCGACTGGTAAGGCTCTTTCTAATCCGAAGAGGCCATATAAAAGTCGACCAAGGCGATCGGCCGAGAATATCGCTGCCGTACGAGCCAGTGTTGAGAGGTCCCCAAGAACATCCCAAAAACGCCGTTCTCAGTTGGGCATGGCTCGGTCCACTTTACAACGGATTATTCGCATTGATTTGCATTTGTTCCCGTACAAAATTCAATTGATGCAAAGAATGTTGCTTGCGGACAAGCCTCGTCGATTGGAATGGGCCCAAAGAGTAATGGGTCCATCGAATATGGGCAACCCGTAGATCCACCTTTCGCATTTCAATTGAGGTCCATGTATTGGAGTAGCGCCCATATATAGGTTGTTGCTGGTATCAGTAATTTCGATGGTCGAGATTTTTCTAAGAATGATATTTTCTTTGAGTATAGAAAGCTTTCAGAAAAGAAGACTCCAAAATACCAATTATCAATGAAGTCACATCCTGATGCAGAGGTTAATTAAATAATGTTTGTAGACATAATTCAAAAATATTGGGTATAGCGTTTTTCCCTTGAGCTCTAATATTTTAACTAAAAAATTATATATCTATAACAGTACTATTCCGCCTTTAATTTATACTCTGTGTTACTATATTATATGATAGATTTAGGGCACAAAATAAGCCGATTATTTCCAACAACCTAAAATGCAGATTTTTAATATTTTTCTAAAAAATTGTTTGGATATAAATTCAAATATTTTCTATCTCCATCGCCGAAATAAATCTAGTGGACAACATGTGTTTCCCTCCGGGTTACAGAGTTTATATTCATGCATGCATTTTATTTCAGTTAGATTAAAATAACACACGTAAATGCATCCGCGGCGTTTTATTACTCAATTTATAAGCCATTAATAAAATATTGGATTCTATTAGCTGATTGCCAGATATGGCAAGGAAGGAGGAACATTGAAATAATAAATTTCGCCTTATTTTTAAGCTTTATAAAAGTAATCCCTTGGATGGTGTCCAAATAATAAAACATGAAATTTGGTATATGAAGATGATTCTAGTATTTATACCCTACAACACTATGTGTAGGGGGTATTATAATTTTGATTGGGCCAAAAATTATGTAACACCTCGAAATATTGGTTTCCCACATAGGAAAGTATATATGGGTCTTCCTATCTCGCCGAGCTGAGTCGATCTAGCTATGTATGTCCGTCCGTCTGTCCATGTTAATTTGTAATCAAGCTACAGGTCGCAATTATGGTCCGATCCTCACGAGATTGAAAATGGAGGTTGGATTAGGGTCAGAATAGAACCCTATTGTTTTTGGAGATGATTGCAAAATATTTCGGGGTTGAAATGCACCAAAAACTGAAAAATTTCCTGATTTTGCAGTTGCTCTATAGGCCACAATTATGAACCAATCGACGCGGAAATTTACATGGAGTTGGAGTTTTGGACTGGGCTGAAGATCACCAATTTGGGCGGCCATCGGACAAAATTTAGCGGCTAAAATAGACCCTAACTTTTATGTAAGAAAATAGAAAAATTTCTAATAGACCGCGATTATTTCTAACCCTAGAAAAATCACAAATACATTAAAAGGGCATTAAAGTGATGCTGATAGCCAAGAAATAGGATATATAGCAAAATACGAATAATATATATGTAAAAGAAATAGATCTTATTTATTCTGCTTATAAGTCAAGAACCGCTGGGCCGATTTTCACAATTACCATTAATTCGGAATGGTCTCTGGCCAGAAAAGGATGAAATCAAAGAAAATAGCGGAAAAATATACAAATACAACTGATTTTGCTCTACAGGTCGCAATTATAGACCAATCAAAGCGGAAGTTAGCATGGGGATTGAGCTTATGGCTGGGCAGAAGCCTATCAATTTTGATGGTCATCGGGTAATATTAAGTAGGTGAAATAGGCCACAACATTTGTGTTGAATAAAAGTCAAATTTTCCATTAAACCGCGAATTCCGGCGAAATCACAAATAGACGAACAGGTCAATTCTGACCGTTACGTAAATACCGATAGTAAATATATCGGATACATATCGCGAAATATATACAATGTATATATACAAAGGAAGGGGATGTTAGTTAGAATGCTTATATCTTAAGAATGGCTGGACCGATTTTGACAAATTTTGTCAATTCAGAATGCCATCTTGACATAAAAGTGTAAAATCTAGAAAAATCGCAGAAAAATATTCCAATAATGATGTTAATTTAGATTTTGTAATATTTTGTGACATAATTTTATATTTTCGTATTTTTTATCGCATGCGATTTTTTCAATTTGACTTATAATATTTTGTAATATTTTTTCACCTTACGACACAGGTTGGGGATATTATATAAGTATTGCAAATATCGTCCGATCCTCGCGAAAATTTTCACAAGTGTAGGGTTGGACTCAGAAGGGCTAGGCCTATTGTTTTCAAAGATGTCCGCAATATAAATTGCAGCCGTTATAAAGGTCACAAATAGAAACCAAAGGACACGAAATCTCGCATAATGTTAGAGTTTAGGACAGCGGGTACAATGGACCACTAATTTTATGTATAAAAAATAAAATATTATGCAGATTTCGTTGACGAATATAGCCAAATATCGTAGAGAAGCAAATCATAAAGATGAGTCTAAATTTGGTGATGCGGAGGGGCTTCTTGCTTTTGGAGATGATTGTAAAATATTTAGGGGTTCAAATTAACTAAAAACGGAAATGTTTTTCCGATCACACAATTGAAGCCAATCGACACGCCTGAGGAGACATTTAAGGACAGAGAAGAATTCTTACATTTTGGATGACCATTGAATTATATTTAGCTATAAAATGGACCACAACAACTAACAACACGACGGAGTGCGTAAATATTAGGCAAATGTCCCTAGTCAAAATCCTAATTTCAAAAAAATACATTAAAACAATTAAAATTTTTCTCACGCCGATTGAAGATTTACGGCAAGCTATTATTACTAAACTGAAAGCCTACTATTGCTCTTATTTCTGAGTAGCAAACTTCAATATCGTCAACGTGATATTCTTGTGATTACAAAAATGTTATTGTCACCTATTTTTTAGTACTTATCAAACAATTATCAATTTATTAAATCCAACTTCCATTTTCCTTAAAATCACATGTGTTTTTATCTCTACTCAACACTCATCTGATTTCAAAGAATTACATGTTTTTTTGTTTTTCTCAACCTCACAGCAAACATGTGATTAAAGACATCTCAATTGCCCAACCAACCGCTCACTTCGCCCAATGTCTATTCTTAGTCCGTACTCGAAGGACAACAGCAAAAAAACAACCAATTACATACTTAACCCCACATAAGAAAGAAAGAACAAATTATAAGGCAGTGACAACTGAGAAACTAAATCCAATCTAGAACAGATCTTAATCAATAAAAACTCGGCACAAATATAAACATTAATCCATCTTGGACAAATGTTAACAACCAATTTATGTTTCTCCTTCTCCGCCCTGTGGATGGCCACAAGAAGAAAAGCATAAAAACATCGTCTTAGTAAAGCAGCTTTAATTCATCTTCATGTGTAGGAGAGCTAAATAATGTTTGTCATCTTTCGTTGGACATTGCTTTAATTTCCGTGCTAGACGTGAATGAAATATAATGTGGAGGAGACAAGGAAAAGACAAGGCGTAGAACGACAAGCAATGAGAATACAGTGAGCGTAAAAATTGTGGTAAATCCATATACACAAAAGAGTAAAAAAACAGTAAGTTCGGTCGGACATTAAATACACTCTTTCATTTGGAAGGAATTTGAAAATTAACAAGTAAAAAAGTATCTGTCGGTTTTGCCGACAGATGTTTACCCTCAGCCAATGTTCGATTAAATAAAAATATTTTGACATCTGTTATGAATTTTCAAACTCTTCACCCTCTATGAGTGTGCGCATTTCTGAGTTGTTTCGCAATTTGTGACAGATAAAAGTATTGAAAATTGTGTCTCTTTGTGGGTGAGGTACCAGAAGGAGTTCGCAGATATATAGCATCTTCACAATAGATCTTGTGTTAGCAAAAATGTTTGTATGTGTGAAATTTGAAGAGAAATGGTTTCATAATTCGCTTTCTTTGAGCGTTTTGGTTTTTAAAATCTTGAACCCTATGTGGAACAGGTAGGAAAAGAAATGGTCCGATCTCTACCATCTTTATAACAGATCTTCTGTTGATGGAAATATTGAGATATACCATGCCTGGAATGGAATCGAATGTTGATTTGGCTTTTTATGAGCTTCATGGATATTCAAATGTTTGCGCATTTGTGAGGGAGGTACCAGAAAGAGCGGACCGATATTGTCAATTTTCGCACCAGACCTATCACTGACGCAAATATTTGGATATGCAAAGTTGGAGCATAATCGGATTATCGTTTTTTTTTTTCTGAGCAAAAAATATGTATTTTAATTTCAACCATTTGTGGGGGAGGTTCCAGAAGGAGAAACTTGCTAAATTCCAACGAATAATGTCGCAAAACATCAAAATAACGAATATTTGGAGGCTATACGAAGACCTGGATCTGCACATCCAATTTTCTACCACGGGCATAGTGCCCATTAGGAACTTCAAATACAATTCCGATGCATAATTTCGCTAAAATAAAAAAAATACCGAATATCGGGAGGTACCGTTATACGGGGGCTATACGAAAACGTGGACCTCCATTCCCAATTTTCTGTTACAGACTGCAGTACTTAAAATACGAAATTTTAAACAATTCCGGTGGACTATGTCGTTAAAATCATCAAAATGCCGAATATATGGTTCTATGAAGGCCATACGAAGATGTCGAACCGCGTATTCAATTTTCGGTCACAGACTTAAGCACCCATAATGAACTAAAAATACGAAATTTGAAACAATTTCGGTGAATAATGACGATAAAATCACTAAAATACCAAATATAGGGAGATACCGTTATATGGGGACTGCACTAAAAGGTGGACCTACAGGGTGAGATAAAAAACTACAACAAACCCAAACGCCATAATTTTTATTTTTTTTTTTAATTTTATTGAATTAAAGCAACAAATGTCGGAAATAGAATCAAATTTTTGAATAAGTTTAGATTTGTTCGAATTGGTTACTTTTGGCACGAATTATGGCCTTCAAACGGCCAATGAAACCGTCACACCCAGCCCGAATGTTGCTCTGCGGTATTTTGGCCCATTCCCGGCGAAGCGCTTGCTTGAGGTGATCGACACTTTGGTATTTGGTAGTGCTAACCTTGCTTTCCAAAATACTCCAGACAAAATAGTCCAACGAATTGGTATCCGGAGATTTTTGTGACCATTGTGCGCTGGAAACGAAGTGTTTGCAAAGGTGCTGAGTCCTGTTGGAATGTCCAGTCTGTGGCCAAAATGCGTGCCTAAGGCTTTAGTACACCTTCCAGAATATTTTCACGATAATATTCCTTATTTATCCTGATACCACGGTCGGAGCGACCATCGGCTGTTATGGCGGCCCACACCATCACCATGGCCGGCGCTTGAGTTCTGGTGACCAACCGAAGGTGCACATTTCCAGCTCACCTCTTTGGCAAGTAAACACGATCATTTTGTTTGTTTACAAACTGCTGGACAACGAATGTTTTCTCATCGGAGAAACCCAATTCAGCAGTTTACCACTTTCGGCCAAGCGAAGCAACTCTTTAGCTCTTTAGAGTCCATTTTCTTTCTCTTGCGGTGTAAGTTCTTGCACTTTTTGGAATTTAAATGGCTTAACCCCTAGCTCATTTTTAAATATTTGCCGAATGAAATATTAGCTCACGAGCCATTTTTCTGCCACTGCGACGCGGGTTTCGATCAAGTAGCTTCTTTACTTTTCGAACCATTTGTGCTGATGTTGCTGTTTTCTTCCGTCCACTTCCTTGACGTCGGGCTACGCTACCAGTATCACGGTAACGAACGATGGCATAAGACACAAAAGATTTATTCACATTTAAATGCTGGAGTGCTTTAACGATAGCCACTTGTGGTTTTCCAGCCAAATATAAATTAATCACACTATCACGCTCGAATTCCATCACGAATATTTTTTTCTGGAAAATTCTCACCAAAATGCTTTTGTACGATCATAAACATTCTGTCACTGGCATAATTATAACAGCTGTCGGATAAGTGGCTTAGAAATGTCAGCGGTCTGAAGTTAGTTGCAGTTTTTACATCTCACACTGTATGCACAACTAACTCAAATAAAGTGGAGGAAGTAGTCGATAGTTATTCAGACTTATCCGAAATAGAAAGTATTGGCCCATTCCCCAAGTAGGTGGCCCCACAAGTGTGAAGAAATTAAATACAAAATCAGATGAAATATATATGTCCTGTATACCCATTTGTTTAACAAATTTGATACAATTTCTTCCAGGCTAAAATCGGTTGTAATCGTTGCAGAACGGACTAGTAGCCCATTATTTTAAGTAATAAGTAAAAATATTAGAGCTACAGCTATATTTGAACCGATTCGCACCAATTTCAATAGGGTTCGTCGTTGAGCCAAAGAAATATTGTTTGAAGAATATCATCACAATCGGATAATAAATCCGACCTGCATTTTGTTCACAAAAATACGTGGACAGACATACGGACTGACATACAATAATCGACTCAGAGAGTGATTCTATGATGTTCCTCATGAGTATATCTCGCTTCTTTCTCCATGTTACAAACAAATGCTCAAAGACATAATATTCAATTTTTTATACAACCGATTCCTTCTCATGCAACTGACTGTATTCCCAATACAGTACCACTTTCTTCACCTCTGACATCTCCTTCATGTAGTTTGTCCCTCTTAGTCGTCTTCTCAATTTTGTGAAAACAACTGATATCAGTTGCAGATTAAAAGACTTTAGTACAATGAGCAGTGGCAGGACATGGCATTAGGACGTGTTGACAAAGTAAATACAAGTTAGAAAGATGAAAAACAACCAACACTCCGACAACAGCGGCAGGAGCCGTGGCAGTCTCAGCATCACAAGAGACGACGAAAATAAATTTCCCAACGACTATTGGTTAACATTTATACCAACTAAAACGTCCTGTGGCACATCCTTTCCCCTCCACAAAAAAATAAACATTTCGAGTAAAATACCAAACCTGAATAATTGGCGAAAGACTAGAGGTCCTCCAGAGCGAAACGAGAGAGAGAGAAAAAAACTTTTTCTTCACTCGTTTAGTTTGTGGGGAAGAATGCATACAACGACGATGTGGCTATTGGATTAGTAGTTGACATTTTGGTAATTAATGAAAGCTACAACGCGTGTTGACAAATTAATGCTTTCGGCTTTAACTTAGGGCCAACTCTTATAGCCAATGTGTCATATATAAATGAATGTGTATATACCGAACTAATGTTTGTATGCGGGAATAGCAAGCCATCGGGCGCTGGCTAGTTGGTTCGGCTGCTTAGGGGAATACAGAAATGAATGGACGAATTTTTGCTCCATTTAAGCTACGGGGAGAGATGAAAAGGTGAACCTTGTTCGGCCGCAGACTTTATTTGAAGGTTAACTTGTTTAACAGAACCGAAAATGGACATGACATTCTTTTCTTTCCTCTTTGTGTGTGTGTGCCTTGCCATACCTCTCTTATCACCATCTTCCCATCCATAGCCAGGAGAACCACAATAACAACAACTATACTCCAATTCCGTTCGCCAAAAATGTTGACTGTAACTAAATGGGAAATGGGTAATTTAGCAATTTTTCGATTAAAATCAAATAATGAATTGCCATGAAATGGTGAAAATTGCTTATGGTTTCCACTTTTCATAGAAATTCGTCCGCGGGGGAGGGGATAAAATATGTTAAATGGTATTAAGACGTGTTGTCGTAGTTCCTTGGCGTAGGAGACTTTTCGTAGCCCAAAACGACAAGAGCTAAATCTACCAAATAGTCATTAGTAATCATGGGCCGCAATGAAGGAGATATACATCTCCTTCAACCATTTTAGAATGTTGGCATTGCGGGAAGTCCACAATTGTACTATGGAAATTTTGGAAATGACTTTAAAAAATTCAAAGAAAGTTTAAGTGTATTTTGAATAGAATGACAGATTGGATATTTTCGCCCGAAGCCACTAATATATTTAAGGTAAAATTTAGAAGGGACATTAATAAAAGGGAACTAATAGCATTATTGAACTTTATTTGGAATTGAGTTTTTAATGTGGTTTGACGCAATTCGTTGTTAGTTTTATACCCTATACCACATAGTGGTAAGGGTATTATGTCATTGTGCATTTGTTTGTAAAATGGAGAAGGAAGCGAAATAGACCCATAGTTACTTTTGAGGATCTCCATAGAATCACTTTCTGTGTTGATTTATGCATGTCAGTCCGTCCGTCCGTCTGTCCATGTATTCTTGTGAACAAAATGCAGGTGGCATTTCTTATCCGATTGAGAGGAAATTTTCCAAACAACATTTGTTTGGCCCAAGGACAAACCCTATTGAAATTGGAGATAATCGGTCAAAATTTAGATATATAGCTCCGATTTGCTTTTTATTGTGTACCAAATGTGTAATATCAGACCGAATAGTATGGAATTTCGCATATACATCCAAAATGGGATGAAATTTGGCACTTACGACCGAATTGACTCTAGAAGCTAGTATGTCAAACTTGGTGAAGATCGGTTCAGATATTGCTATAGCTCCCATATATACTGTTCATCCGATTTGTTATGTGATGTTACGATATTTAGGGAAATATATCAAATACAGCTCAGAAATATCTTTGCCAAATTTTATTGAAATCGGTTCCGATTTGGATATAGCTTCCATATATATTTTTATCCGATTTCAAATTAATTGTGCCCCAAATGGGCAGAACAAGTCCGAATTTAAAAGATACAAATGCTTCGGCATATTTAGTCCTTTGAACTTTAAATTATAATTATAATCATAGCGTGTATGATTGAATTCTCCCATAAAAACGTTTAATTGTTATGCGAAGCTCTACTAAATTAGCAAAGTGGTGTAGGGTATCATAAAGTCGGCCCCGCCCGACTTTAGGACTTTCTTTACTGGTATAAATATGTCGTTATGTATTTATTGTCATGTAGATAAGTATATGTAATTCCCCATCTAAACTTCTACCAAATCTCTGTCAATATATATTCATCATTTTTAAAATTCTCGAAATTTTTTCGTAGCAATTTTTATGTCATTTGGCAAAGTACAACTAAATTGTATTTTCCTAGAATTCGCAAAATTGTACAATAGTCCACATATTTTGAAATCACTATAGTTTCGATAACATCTTAAAACAGAGCACCTTTTTTTGGCGATTTCCAAAGAATTTTAATTTCATGTTTCAATACTACCCAAGAAAAGCTTTGCATTACAATTTTCATATTCGTCTTTGGTAAGTCAAGGCAAAATTAATATGTTTTCTATTCTTAAATACCTACCATATCTTATTTGTCTTCACATTTTGGCTACCACAAGAAAAACTTCCAAGAAGATGCGATAATTCTTGGCAACAGCTTTAAAGTTGCAACAATTTTCCATAACAAATAAACCAGGATTTATAAACAGACACACAACATAAACGTCATTTCGAGTCTATTATATTGTCATAATTCATAGAAATTAACTTTCACTACATATTTACAAAATATTTCTCAAAACTTGGCATTTTTTCAACTTACCGTTGGCCAGAATTTACTGTTGATACTAGAGAAAACGGCAAAAACGTCATAATGCTTTGCCTTTTGGCATTTCAGTACAAAATTTCCCAGTTTCCTATGAAAAAAAGCACACCAAACTGGCAGCTGACATAACCAACGAACCAAACAACAATTCGTACATGAAACTTTGAATTTTATTCAGTTCAGAGAACGGAAAATTAGGTTGAATTTGTTCTACGCATATCGCAATGTTTTTTTTTTTTTTTTTGGATAGAAATTTGTTTGACAAACTAGGAATTTAAATGGCTGCAGATGATAAACATTCACAAATGGCAAAGGTCGGTGAAAAAATGTTTTGTATAAATCAGTGTTATGCTAGAAACAACACCAATTATTCGAGGGAGTCTCAAAGAAGCTTTAGCAGTATGCTAGTATTTCCATTGGGATCTCTTCTCACCAAATTGTGAGGCTACGCATTTTAGAGAGGTCCTGTTTAACCTCAAGGCGAACCTAGGGAGACGATACTACCTGCTTCGTGGCAGATGTGCAAAGGGTAACTCAATGAAGAGAGTCTTCTCCGCAGAGAGGACATACTTCTCTTCCATCATCGAAAGGTTTGACGCTCGAGCTAGACAAGTCCGTCTATCAGGTTTCGCAGTAGCCGGTGTATATATTGTGTGTAGTAGCTTAGTCATTAGATTGAGTCGAATTTAAGAACATTTAACAAGAGTTTTAAATAGTTTTAATAGTATATTAAATAACATGTTAAAAAGTATCAATCGGTTTTGCTGATAGATTTATACCATCAGCCTATGTTCGATTATTTAAGTATATTTTGAATTTTCTTATGATTATTCAAATTGTTGACCCTCTATTGAGTAGGTTCCGAGGGAAAAAGCCAATAATGTCAATTCCGTATCGGACCTTAATAATTATGATATAAATATTGCGATGTGCCAGGTTTGGATTTTATAGGCTACTTCCTTCATTTTATATTCTTCATCTAATACAGATAAAAATATTGGTATGGACAAAATTACAAGAAAATCGACCATTTGTATCCAGTTTTATGCGAAATAATAAATTCCATATTCATCTCAGGTTTCTGGTTCAGAGAAATGTTTAGATATAGCAAGTTGTAAAAAATCACTGACTTGTTTCGCAAATTATGATTGATAAAAGTATTGAAAATGTAACCCTTTGTGAGTGGGTTACCAGAAGGGGTTCGCCGATATATATCAACTTCACAACAGAACTTGTGTTATCGAAAATGTTTGTATGTGTGACATTTGAAGAGAGTTGGGTGCTTATTTTGCTTTTTTTCAGGGTTTTGTTTAAATCTTGAACCCTATGTTAGGGAGTTACCAGAAGGAATGATCCTAATTTTGCCATCTTTATAACTGACCTTGTATTGATATAAATATTGAGTGCCAAGTCTGGATGGAACCCACAGTCAATTTCTCGTTTTATAAGCTTCATGGATATTCACAATTTTGCCCCTTTGTGGGGGAGGTACCAGAAGGTGTGGACCAATATATCCCATCTTTACACCAGACCCTGGGTTAATAAAAAATATTGTGATGAGTGTAATTTGAAGACATTCGGATTTTATAAGAGTTATAATTATTCAAAAATTTAACCTTTTGTGGGGGAGGTAATTGATGGAGTCGACCGATTTTCGCACCCGAACTAGCACTGATGCAAGTATTAGGAATTACAAAGTGTAAAAAAAAACGGATAATGCTTTCTATTTCTGTGCAGTTAAATATTTGTTTCGAACTTTTGTGCGAGAGTTACCAGAAGGAGTGGACCGACACTGTCCATCTCCCGACTCGATCTAAGAACGGATAGAACTAAAAACAAGTAAGAAAGCAGTAAGTTCGGCCGGGCTATGCGATATCTTGAACCTATATATGTAGATATTTCTCTTCCAGGGAGTAAAGTACCGTTATATTGGGGATAAACGATATCGTGGAACTATATAGACAATTATCTTCCAGGAGATGAAGTACTCAGAAGGAAATCCTTATGTGGATTTTCAGACAATTTTATTGAAAAATTTGGATACAATCATCAAAATACCGAATATGGGGGTACCGTTGTAAGGGGGCTATACGATATCGTAGACTTATGAAGACAATTCACTTCCAGAGGGTAAAGTTCACAGAAAGAACTCATTGTGTGGATTTATAGATAATTCCATTGGAGAATGTGGCTAAAATCATCAAAATACCGAATATCGGGGGGACCGTTGTATGTATAATATATCTTGGACCTATATCAACAACTCTCTTCCATAGGGTAAGGTACTAAGAAGGAACTCCTTGTGTGGATTTGTAGATAATTCCATTGGAAAATGTGGCTAAAATGGGCAACCATCGGGTACCGTTGTATGGGGGCTATACGATATCGTGGACCGGAATAGCCCATCTTCGAACTTGACCTGTCTGTAGACAAAAGACTGATCTGTGCAAAATGTTAGCTTCCTATCTTAATTCGTTTAGACTGTAGCGTGATTACAACAGACGGACAGACGGACGGACGGGCGGACAGGGCTAAATCGTCTTAGAATTTTACGCTGATCAAGAATATATATACTTTGTTGGGTCTAAAATTATGATTTCGATGAGTTACAAACGGAATGACGAACTTAATATACCCTCCATACTATGTATGGCGGAGGGTATAAAAATGTATTAGAATCAAGGTTGGAAAGCAAGTTTTATTTATGAGGGTGATTTTGGAAATATGTACTAAGTGTGCGAACTGTACTAAATTTGAATTATTTTGCTTTAGGGTGAACGGATAAAGCTGGAAATTTTGTTTTGTGGTCCCTTTTGGTTTGTGATAAAGAGTTGTTTTTGGAAATGTGTACTACAAATGCACGAAAAGTACTGAATGGTACTATTTTTGGTATTGGGTGAATGGATAGAGCTAAAATTCTGAAATTCGATATTGAGATTACTGTTGGTATCTGTGTTTAAGATTTTGAAAATAAGTACCATATTTGTACGAAAAAGTACTAAATGGTACTAAATTTGGTATTGGGTGAAGCGATAGGGCTGGAATCCGCTCTGTTGGTATCTGGAATTGGTGTGGTTTTGGAAATATGTACTATAATTGTACGAAAAGTAATAAGTGGTACTTAAATGGGTCGAAGGGGGAGGGCCGGAATTATAAAATTTGATATGGATGTCGCTGATGCTGTAAGTGGTTGAGGGGAGCTAGTTTTTGGGCTTTTATAAAGCCTTTAAGCAAAGCGACCCCAACATTTTAAAATATATTTCGCCACATTTAATATGAAGCTTTAAAAACTTTAAAGTGCTTTACGATGACTTCAAGTATCATCCCAATATGAGAATAAACCCCAATTTCAAGACTTATTTAATATTTTCCATTAAATGTTGCAAAATGTTGTTACTTTGAGTTCTTGTTATGGAAATACGCTACTAGCAATATTTTCTAATATTAGTCCCTGTTCTTGTACAACACTTATGTAAAAATGATTTTTATACCCTCCACCATAGTTTGAAGGGTATGTTAGGTTTTTCATTCCGTTTGTAATACCTCGAAATATACATGTTAGACCCCACAAAGTATATATATTCTTGATCAGAATGACATTCTATGTCGATTTAGCGACGTCCATCCGTCTATTCGTCTGTCCATCTATGGAAATCACTCTAGCTTTCGAACGAAGTGCAGTAGATTGATAACATTTTACACAAATAGATATTATGTCTGTAAACTAGCCATGTACGTCTACATTTTGGTATAGTCCCCCTATAACGGTACCTCCCAATATTCGGTACTTTGTTGATTTTAGCGACATTATCAACCGGAATTCCTTCAAAATTGGTATTTGAAGTTTGCAATGGATACTACAGCATAAAACAGAAAATGGGCCATGTAGGTCCACGTCTTCGTATAGCCCCCATATAACGGTACCTCCCGATATTTGGTATTTTGGTGATTTTAGCGACATTATTTACTGGAATTATTTCAAATTTTGTACTTGAAGTTCGTAATGGGTACTACAGCCTATGGCAGAAAATTGTCTGTACAGGTCTACGATTTATAACCCCCACTTCCCTCTATACGGTAATTTTATGATTTTAGCTACATTATAAACAAATTTTTTTCAAGTTTCGCATTTGAATATTGTAATAGCTTATGACAAAAGTTGCCTAATCAGGTCCACGTAGTCGTATATACCCTAACATACGGCTACTTTCGGCACTTCTAAAATTTTAACAGAATTTTTAACGGATTTTATTTTTTTTATTTTTTTTTTTTTTGAAAATTGCCAAATTTGTACCATATGGTGGAGGGTATTCAAAGTTCGGCCCGGCCGAACTTATAGCTTTTTTACTTATTTTCAATTTATAAATTTTAACAATTTACAAATTGCTATATATTTCAGTGTTAACATTAAAAATTGCATATGAAAACAAACTTTCATTTTCTCTCTCACTTTCCCATCAATTCGTCCTGTATGAAATATTGCAATATATAATTTTATAAATAATATCATTAAAATGTTCATTATAAATACGCTCCCTTCAAAAATGCTCATATGGGGAAAGCAATCATTTGATGATGACCACAAAATTATTTCATTCATTTATTCGTTCATTCAATTCAATTGTGAATTTTAATGTAGCTCCAGTCATATTTTTCTGTTGATAATTTCGATGGCTCACATGTGGCCTCTTTCCCCCTCTCTCTCTTCTACTTTTCCTTTGCCATCATCGTGGCATTTCCATAAAATGTTTTATGATCCATTTAAAATTTTTTTTGCAAAAAAAAACCTCAATTTCGATATGATAATCATTTATGGGTCGGTTATTCCCAACAACTCTCTTGATATCAAAAGTGTATTTTGTTAATATAAAATATCAATAGCATTTATTATCTTTTTGGTGGTGTGTTTGTGTGAGTGCGTATGTTAAATTGCATGTGCTGGTGTTTGTGTGTGTACTGAAATTTATGCAATCAATTTCTAAAGTACACACGAGCATACATACCTTCATTCGCACACACACACACACTCTCACACTTAAATCGATGTTAAGTATTTTAGAATTTATTATCCTTTTTTCATTATTGCTAAACGATATACCTTGATGGGAGTGGTTAGCATTGGTATTGGCATACATACATAGATATCAATGTTATATAAGTATGTGGGGTATACGATAGAGTTCTAGTTTTCGGAAATTAAATCTACGCAATACGATTTGTTTAGTATGGAAAATCTGAGGGTACACCTCTTCTTGGATTAAGATATGGGAAGTTTTAAATCTAGTTTGTTCCAGTTCACCTTGCACACCCTACGTACAATATCAGAAGGCAATCACCAATAGACCAATGATGATTATGAAAATGTCCTTAATTGCTCTAAAACTGGTTGAACTCTAATGCATGTGTATATCACATTGCTATATACATACAGGGTGAGATAAAAAACCGCCAGCAATTTCAGACTGCTGTCATTTCTAAGCCAGTCGCCCGACAGCTGTTACAATTATTCCAGTGACAGATCATTATATTGTTTAGAAGCATACAAAAGCATTTTGGTGAGAATTTTCCAGAAAAAAGGTTTTTCGCGATGGAATTCGAGCGTGATTGTATGATTTCTTTATATTTGGCTGGAAGACCACAAGTGGCTATCATTAGAGCACTCCAGCATTTAAATGTGAATAAATCTTTTATGTCTCGTACCATCGCTCGTTACCGTGATACTGGTAGCGTAGCCCGACGTCAAAGAAGAGGACGGAAGGAAGCAGCAACATCAGCAGAAATGGTTCAAAAAGTAAAGAAGCGACTTGATCGAAACCCGCGACGTAGTGGCCGAAAACTGGCTCATGAGCTGAACTATCGCAATATTTCATTCGGCAAATATTCAAAAATGAGCTCGGGGTAAAGCCATTGAAATTCCAAAAAGTGCAAGAACTTGGCCGAAAGTGGTGAACTGCCGAATTTTTTTCTCCGTCTTCATGAGAAAACATTCGTTTACAGTTTACAAACAAATAAAAAGATCATGTTCACTTGCCAAATAGGTCAGCTGAATATGTGCACCTTCGGTTGGCCACCAGAACTCAAGCGCCGGCCATGGTGATGGTGTGGGCCGCCATAACAGTCGATGGTCGCCCTCCGCTCGTGTTAATCGACCGTGGCATCAGAATAAATGCCGAATTTTATCGCGAAATTATTCTGGAGGGTGTATTAAAACCTTGGGCACGCAAACATTTTGGCCGCAGACCTTGGACATTCTAGCAGAACTCAGCGCCACCCAATATTGGTTACAAAATGAGATTCCTCGCTTCATTTCCCCCGCACAATGGCCACCAAAATCTCCAGAGACCAATCCTTTGGGCTATTGTGTCTGGAGTATTTTGGAAAGCAAGGTTAGCACTAAAAAATACCAAAGTGTCGATCACCTCAAGCAAGTGCTTCGCTGGAAATGAGCCAAAACAGCGCAGAGCAACATTCAGGCGTCGTGTGACGGATTCATTGGCCATTTGAATGCGACAATTCGTGCCAAATGTGACCAATTCGAACAAATCTACACTTATTCTAAAATTTGCTGCTATATCTGACATTTTAATATCCCCCACCATAGAATGGAGTGTATATTAAGATTGTCATTCCGTTTGTAACACCTCGAAATATACATTTTATGTCTATTTAGCAATGTCCGTCCGTCTATCCGTCTGAGCAACTGTGGAGATCAATCTAGCTTCCGAACGAAATTAAGTAGGTTGATAAAATTTTACTCAAATGTGTATAAGTCTGCAGGAATTTTGGTATTGAAAATGAGCGATGTATGTCCACGTCTTCGTATAGACCCCATATAACGATACCTTCAGATATTCGGTATTTTGATTATTTTAGCGACATTATTTACCGGAGTTGATTCAAATTTGGCATTTGAAGATCGTAATACATACTACAGCCTCTGCCAGAAAATTGTCTGTGCAGGTCCACGTCTTCGTATAGCCCCCATATAACGGTACCCCCGATATTCGGTATTTTTATGATTTTAGAGACATTATTAACCGGGATTGTTTCGAATTTCACATTTGAAGTTCGTAATGGATACTACAGCCTATACCAGAAAATTGTCTATGCGGGTCCACGTCTTTGTATAGCCCCCATATATCGGTACTCCCGATATTCAGTATTTTGATGATTTTAGCGACATTATTTACCGGGATTATTTCAAATTTTGTATTTGAAGTTCGTAATGGATACTACAGCCTATACCAGAAAATTGTCTGTGCAGGTCCACGTTTTTAACCCCCATGGTACCTCCCTATATTCGGTATTTAGATGATTTTAGCTACATTATAAACAGTTTTTTTTCGCATTTAAATATTTTAATATCTTATGACAAAGGTTGCCTGTGTAGGTCCACTTCGACTCTAATATATGCCTATATGCGTTATTTTTAAAATTTTAACAGAATTTTGAACGGATTTTATATTTTTGAAAATTTGTATTAATTGTACTAATGGTGGAAGATATTTAAGGTTCGACCCTGCCGAACTTCCGGCTTTTTTACTTGTTTGCTTTCATTCAATTAAAATAAAAAAAATAAAATTATGGCGTTTGACATTGTTGCAGTTTATTTTTATCTCACCCTGTACGTACCCACCCATACATCCTTAAAAATGCATTGATGTTCACATCTACTTCAACTTAGACGTCCTTTCATGGTGTTATCCGCTTTAAAAGGTACCAATGACCACAAGGACGTTGTGATAATGACGATTACGGTGTCGATTCGGCTGTCGTTGTTGTTGCTGTTGCCACTGCTATTGCTCATGATAAACAACATCATCATCCCCATCATGATGGTGTTGGTAAAATATCTATTCGTAGATAGGTAAAACCACAAAACGATTGATTGAAAATTCTCGGTCAATAAATTTTGATTGCAAAAACATGGTGCAAAAAAAACTCAAACAACAACAAAACCCGAGAAGTAGTAAACGAGTACAAACCACGTATGCATGTTTGACAAGAATAAACTTTATGGAGCCATACAGTATGACGCGGTGTTGGCGTTGGCTACGTTTGCAAAGGTAGGATATGACGACCACAAAGTGACGACCACCAACACTGACTCGTTCACGGACATTTACAGCCATGACTGTTGGCTGGGTAGATGGTGGTGTTGTTGTTGTTGGTTTGGTACCAAGGTTTAGTTAGGTGAGCAGTGAATTCTAAAGCAATAATCTCTTTTAAGGATATGTTCAAATGAATTCAAACGCATACCGATGACGAAGCAGTAGAATAAATGAAAATGTACTTTTTCCTTATACTGATGCTTTATGGATGGTGATATAAACCGAGGGTAGATATTCTTAGGATTTTTTTTTAATATTTATGTAGTTAAAGTGAAATGCTTTCGATTTTTATATAAATGTTGGCATCGAAAAAACTTGATAGCATATGCTTTGGTAAAAAATGGATTTAAAGGAATTTTGAAAAGGTACTTCTGAATTGAAAGTAACTCTCACAATAAGATAATGTTGTAAGGGATAAGTGAAAAATTATGCGGAATCTGATATTTCCTGTGAACCAGAACATTGGGGCACAATATCCCCTTTTGGTTATAAAAGGCTTTGGTGTATATACGAAGAACTCCGAAATAAAATAAGTAAAGAAGCAACTATGTTCAGCCGGCTCGTACTTTAAATACCCTTCAGCATTTGGAAGAACTTGAAAACTTTTATAAAAAATGTCGTCGGAAAATACCGACTAAATGAAAACCACTACGTATACAGGGTGTGATAAAAAAACCCGCAACAAAGTCAAATGCCATAATTTTTACATTTTTGTTTTTTTTTTACTTTTATTGAATGAAAGCA
This sequence comes from Musca domestica, assembly GCF_030504385.1. Lineage (NCBI taxonomy): Eukaryota > Metazoa > Arthropoda > Insecta > Diptera > Muscidae > Musca > Musca domestica. The sequence goes on along the minus strand of NW_026712363.1, from coordinate 19,811,180 downwards.
AAATATGTCGGAAATAGCATCAAATTTTAGAATAAGTTTTGATTTGTTCGAGTTGGTCACCTTTGGCACGAATTATGGCCTTCAAACGGCCAATGAAACCGTCACACGTTGCCCAAATGTTGCCCTGCGGTATTTTGAGGTGAGCGACACTTCGGTATTTTTAAGTGTCAACCTTGCTTTCCAAAATACTCCAGACACAATAGTCCAACGGATTGATATCCGGAGATTTTGGTGGCCGATGTGCGCTAGAAATGAAGCGAGGAACCTCATTTTGTAACCATTCTTGGGCGACGCGTTCTGAGTGGGATCGTGCTGAGTCCTGTTGCAATGTCTAAGGTATGCGGGCAAAATGTTTGCGTGCCCAAGGCTTTAACACACCCTCCAGATTATTTTTGCTATAATATTCGGCATTCATCCTGATGCCACGGTCGATTATTACGAGCGGCCCACACCATCACCATGGCCGGCGCTTGAGTTCTGGTGGCCAACCGAAGGTGCACATTTTCAGCTGACCTCTTCGGCAAGTAAACACGATCACTTTGTTTGTTTACAAACTGGACAACGGACAACGAATGTTTTCTCATCGGGGAAAACCAAATTCGGCAGTTCACCATTTTCGGCCAAGCGAAGCAACTAATTAACACCTTTGAGTCTATTTTCTTTCTGTTGCGGTGTAAGTTCTTGCACTTTTTGGAATTTCTATGGCTTCACCCCGAGCTCATTTTTCAACATTTGACGAATGGAATATTGCGGTATGTAGAGCTCACGAGCCATTTTCAGCTACTGCGACGCAGGTTTCGATCAAGTCGCTTCTTTACTTTAGGGACCATTTCTGCTTATGTTGCTGTTTTCTTCCGTCCACTTCCTTGACGTCGGGCTACGCTGCCAGTATCACGGTAGTGAGCAATGGTACGAGACACAAAAAATTTGGTTGTTTCAGCTTGTGGTTTTCCAGACAAATATAACAAAAAAATAACACTATCACTTGAATCCCATCACGAATAACTTTTTTTCTGGAAAATTCTCATCAAAATGCTTCTGCAGGCTTGTAAACAATATAATAAGCTGTAACTGGAATAATTTCAACAGCTGTCGGATGAGTGGCTTAGAAATGACAGCAATCTGAACTTTGTTGCAGTTTTTTTTCATTTCACCCTGCATTCTTCATCAGCGTAAAATTCTTAGAAGGTTTAGGCCTGTCCGTCCATTCGTCTGTTGTAATCACGCTAGATTCAAAACCAATTAAGATATGAAGCAACAATTGATCAGAACAGTCTGACAGGTCAAGTTTGAAGCTGGGCGTTATCGGTCCCCTATATAACCGTTATTTGGTATTTTGATGATTTTAACCACATTTTTCAATGAAATGATCTGAACTTCTACACAAGGAGTTCCTTATGAGTGCTTTACTCCTGGAATAGAATTGTCTCATATGTCTATGATACCGCATACCCCCCATACAACGGTATTTTGGTATTTTTATTCGGTATTTTGATAATTTTAGCCAAATTATACAATGAAATTGTCTGAAAATCCGCACAATGAGTTCTCTCTGAGTTATTTACTCTATGGAGGAGAACTTTCTATAGTGTAGTCCATATACCACGGTGTCTCCCGATATTCGGTATTTTGATGATTTTAGCGACATTTTAGTCGTAATTGTTTCCAATTCCTTATTTGCAGTTCTTAATAGGTACTACCGTCTATGACTGAAAATTGCTCATGCAGGTCCATGTCGTCTTACAGCCCCCATTAAACGTTACCTCCCCATATTCGATAATTAGATGATTTTAGCCAAATCTTTTAATGGATTTGTCTGAAAATCCACACAAGGAGGAAGGAACCTGGAGTGGAATTTTCCATATAGGTCCACAACACCGCATATCCCCGATATTCAGTATTTGGGTGATTTTAGCGTCCGCAAGTTTCGTATTTGAAGTTTATAATGGGTCCTGCAACCTATGACAGAAATTTTTCTATGTAGGTCAATGTCTTCGTATAGCCCACATATAACGATATCTCCCGATATTCGGTGTTTTGATGATTATAACGACTTTATTAATTGGAATTGTTTCAAATTTCGTATTTAAGAGTTGTAATTGGGTACTGCAACCCATGACGGAAAATTTTCCATGCAAATCTTCATCTTTGTGTAGCCCAAATAAAACGGTTTTCATTTTAGCGATATTTTTCGACAGCATTTTTTGGAAATCTATTAAGTTTCTTCCCAATGGTGGAGCGTTATAAAATTCGGCCCAGACGAATTTAGCTGCATATTTACTTGTTTTATTTGATGTTTACCTTTATATCGGTATCGTTGGAGATAGCTTTGATTTAAGGCAGTTTTATGTTTTACTTTTCCGTGTGGATTATATGTTCGTAATGGTGGAAAGAGAAAAAATTCCTTATGTGGGATATATAGGTCGATTTCCTTTTTAATTTTAATTTGTCTAATATTTTTCATTATTCGCTGCTTCTGCTTGCCCATTACAAATTTTTCTTTACTTAATATTATGCAATGTTCTTGATATGACCTCTCCTTCGATATTTATGTCATAAATTACTCATTTTTATTACACAAAATAATCAGGAAACCTCTATCCATACCTTTCTCTATATTCCACCTACCCCTAACCAAAACCTTAAAATATGTCGTCTATGAAGGTTAATTAGTTAGAAATGGCAAATGGAGAAAAGGTATATGGCAAACTGTTGTGATTACATTTACATAACCATCAACACAAAAATTCCATTTAATTATTTAATTAAAAAATGGTCAAACCATAAATGTTTGGAAAGACAAATCAACAGAAAATGTGGAAATTTCTACTGTCATATTCATAACTGGTCGTACCCCAACGAACCAACAATAACAAAAATATGACAAAGAATACTAAAAGTTTACTTTTTAACCAAATTGTAAAGGACAATTACGTCGAGCGAGTAGAATGACATTGTAGGTGAAGGTTAAATGAAGTACAGAAATGTTGAAAGATTCACACCCCAAAATGTTGGTGCTGCCTTTTTTATCTTTTATTTACACCCTAAAAATTGAAATGTCCAGACTTTGTTGAAATAAGCGTACTGTGAAGGAGGTAGGGGCTATATAGTACAAAACGTAATTATTTTTCTTTTCCACAAAATACTAATTCCGGTTTTTAATTTGTTCTATTAAACGTGATTTCGGGCGTGCAAATGTCTAAAAATAATCGAATGTATATGGATAGATATGGTAATTTGTAATCAAAAGAAAAATATATGTCCTTGTTATAAAGATATATAGACATTAAAAAATATAATTTATTAGAGAATTTGCACAAAATCTGCCTCTGCACGAATGGCGTATATCCCAAATTTTCGAAATCCCATTTTTTGACCCAGCTCATCGAGGTATAAATGTTGCATATATAATAAATTATTTGTAAACATATATCACAGATAACGACCCATTACAAACGGGATTATTAACATATTATTACAGCCTACACGATTCTGTGGACAGAATGAAATACTAATATACGGGGGTCATACCAAATTCTGCATCGATTTTCGCTGAATTTGACGAAGATATTTTAATATTTTGTACCAAATAACATTGCTTTAGAGTGCATGATATCATTTCGGGAAGGATTGCCTGAATAAACCTGAAATCGGATTAGAGATATATATGGGAGCTATATCCAAATCTGAAGCAATCTCGATAAAATTTGGCAGAGGTGGTTCCGAGCTCTACATGATATCTGGTACCAAATATAATTGTTTTGGAATGCATATTACGAGGGACTTAAACACCAAATCGGATGAAACACATATATGAGAGCTATAGCTATATCTGAACCAAAATTTATGTACTTGCTTCTAGACTTAAACATTCCGGATGTGGCAAAATTCAGGACTTTTGGATTGATATTGGCCATTTGGTACACAATTTACCCGAAATCGACTGAAGATATAGATGGGCGCTATATCCAAATCTGAACCGACCCTGATACAATTTGGCAGAGGTATTTTTTTGCTGTATCTGATAGCAAATATCATTCCTGTAGGGTGCAGGACTTTTGGACTGATATTGGCAGCAGCAGCAGCAGCAGCTGTAGCTGTTTGTCTTAAAATGACACGGTGATAGTCACGTGTCGCAGCAGGCTAGGCTGCAAGCATAAAAACATAATATCGACGGAGTCACCACCAACACTACCTCTAATAATATGCACACACACACAAGTTATGTGGGGTATTACAAACATATTACGAATGTAAGGTTTTCACCAAATTTGATGTACTTGTTTATAGACTGCATTCGGTCGGATGCATCAGAATTCAGGACTTTTGGACAGATATTGGTCATTTGGTGCAGAATTGACCCGAAATCGGTTGGAGATATATATGGGAGCTATATCCAAATCTGAACCGATCTTGGCAAAATTTGGCAGAGGTATTCTGAGTTCTATAAGATATTTAATATCAAATATCATTGTTGTCGAATGTATATTACGAATGTTTGGAACTTAAACACCAAATTGGATGAAACAGCTAAATCTGAGCCGATTTTCAGCAAAGTTGATGTACTTGTTTCTAGACTAAATTAGGTGGGATGTTCCAAAATTCTAGTCATTTGAACTTATATTGTCCATTTGGTGCACAATTAACGCGAAATCGGTTAAAGATATTTTGGAGCTATATCTAAATCTGATCCGACTACCACCAATTTAAATAAGGTTCGTCCTTGGACCAAAAAAATATATTTTTGGAAAATTTCATCTCAATCGGAAAATAAATGAGACCTGCATTTTTTTCACAAGAATATATGGACAGACGGATGGATCGACGTCTGACATGCATAAATCGATTTAGAAAGTGATTCCATGAAGATCCTCAAAAGTAACTATGGGTCTATCTTGCTTCCTTCTCCATGTTACAAACAAATGCACAGGGACATAATACGAATACCTCTATGTGGTGTAGAGTATAAAAATGTATCCCATATCTCGACGGGCTGAGTCGATCTAACTTTTTTTGACGGTCCATCTGTCCATGATACATGTCGTAGGTACAGCTTTTTCATTGCGAACTTTCATCCCATCTTACATTGGAACAAAATTGCGATTAAAACGTTTGGAAAAAATCGATTCAAGCACCATTTTATTGATAAAAGTCACTTCCCAAAAACTTCATAGATCGAAGATAAAGCTAAATATACAATAGAACCCACATATTTTTTATACCCTCCACTATACCTAGTATGGAGGGTATTTTGCACTCTGTTTGCAACTCATCGAAATAATAATTTAAGACGTAATAAATTCTTGATCAGCGTAAAATTCAAGACAGTTTAGCCCTATCTGCCCGTCCGGACAGTTATATCGTATGGCCCCCATATAACTGTACCTCCAGATATTAAGTAATTTGATAATAATTTGAAAAATAATTGTAAATTTGGAATTGTCTGAAAACCCACACAAGGAGTTCTTCTAAGTACTTTACCCCCTGGAATAGAATTGTCTATATAGGTCCACGATATCTCATATCCCCCATACAACGGTACCCCCAATATTCGTTATTTTGATGATTTTATCAACAGTATTCACTGGCATTTTTCCAAATTTCGTATTTGAAGTTCGTAATGGGTACTCTAATCTATGATGGAATTTTTCTATTTAAGTCCACGATTTCTATTGAGAGGTAAAACGACGGATTTTCTTTTTAATTTTTCAAGTTTCATCCCAATGGTTGAAGGTATAAAAGTTCGGCCCGGCCGAACTTAAAAGATTTTTTACTTGGTAACTACTCTATTATATTTGATGATCGTTTTGGGAAGAAATCATATTTCCTTGCACAGTGTTATCTATTTTGAAAAGAATCCCTCCACCTACTCATTAACCTAGCCCGCAACAAACCCCAGCTGTAGTTGCACACTTTAACATTTAAGAATATTATCAATTAAATTAACAAAATATTTCATGTAGCTATTTTACGATTACAAAAATATTTCTAGTCTCATTTGGCATTAAATTGTTTAGAGTGACGTGCTAAGCAGGGAAACCCATGTGCAACTATAATTCATATCCCGTGAAAATTTGACACATTTCCTTCCCCTGAATAAGAAACACTTTTGCTTTTAACACCTCCACCCTCAATGTCGGAGCGTATTTTGATTTCTAACAGACCTTGTTAAAGATACTCTTAGTTTCACAAAAATTAGGCAATTAACTTTGAATTTATTCTGAAGAAAACTGAAGCTTGGAAGGAGAAGGCGCCCCGCCAGAAAATGGAATATAAGGCCAATGACTCGGGATGATACCCACGAAAATGTGGATGTTTGTATATTCCTTCAGTTGCCACTTAAGACGACGAAAAACGCTTGACTCCACTTTAAGAAGAAAACACACGCGCTCACTATAAGCAGCAGCAGCAGCTGTAGCTGTTTGTATTAAAGTGACACGGTGATAGTCACGTGTCGCAGCAGCCTAGGCTGCAAGCATAAAAACAAAGAAGCCAAAAATAATATCGACGGAGTCACCACCAACACTACCTCTAATAATATGCACACACACACACAAGTTATGTGGGGTATTACAAACACCCCAAAAAGTTGTCACCTGTTGTCACCAGTAAATACGTAGCCAAGAACACGTAATGATGCAATGTTTTTTAACCCAGAAGTCACAGAAAATTTAAATAAGCGTGAAATTACACAACTAGAGAAGGAGACACAGCTTATGCTTAAAAATGTCTCCAGCCTCCCCCCACTACATAACATTTCTTCATCAGCCCGCCTCAAGGATATTAAACGTTTACGACAATTTTCAATTATAAATAAAAATAAATATGTTTGCTGCTCCCGCTGCTGCTACTACTATACTATGAAGCCAGTAAAATGTATAGCGGAAAGTGGATCAAGGTCTTTATAAACGGAGACCCGGATTTCCCATACATTGTTGCCACTCATACCCCATGCGGTATGTATGTATGTATCTGCGAGCAGCCATAAGCATTTGATATCGATAAAACATTTAAATTGGAACAGCCAAAGTACTTTAAAGGGCAAAAGGACCCGGCAAACAAACAAACGCTAGTCAGCTCCAGGAAAAATCTTCGAAGCAAGTTATGGAAAAGGGCTTCGGCGTATGCCAAGTGGATGCACACGCGCCAGCCATTCATTTTTATCACAGCCCACAGTCTTGCATATGCAATGAAATGTACTACTTCATGTACTTCACTTCAGTTTGACAATTAAGGGGAATGTCCTTACAATAGCATGCATATAAGAGACTCATATACACACATATATAAATAAATACATATGTATGTGAGTATGTTCCATCTCGAAGTGTAAATGTGGCATAAAATGATGTCATTGATAATGCCTCTGGTGGAGAAGTCAAAGTAAAGTACTATTGAACGTAACGAGTACTTGTAGACATTACCTCTATGTGATGTGGCTTTTTAAAGGATGAGTATCAGCCCTTCATGGTGTAAGCCCAGTGTACCAAACCATAATGTGGTAAAAGGTGTTATATCTTGTAAGAGGAAAAAAGCAAACAAGATGGACCAGAGGTTCCTTTTGACGATCTACATACAATCACATAATAAGTCAAGGCACCGATGTCAATAGGAATGCCTTCCGAATTCCTTGCGGGGTCCCAACAGTGAAAATATGAGTTTTTATACCCTCCACCATAGCATGGAGGGTATATTAAGTTTGTCATTCCGTTTGTGACACCTCGAAATTTACATTTTAGATCCCACATAGTATATAGATTTTTGATCAGCATAAAATTCTATATCGATTTAGCAATGTCCGTCCGTCTGTCCATCTGTGGAAATCACTCTAGCTTCCGAACAAAATGAAGTAGGTTTATAAAATTTAACTCAAATGTATATTATGTCTGCACGACTTTTGGTATTGAAAAAAGGTCCACGTCTTCGTATAGCCCCCATATAACTGTACCCCCCGATAATCGGTATTTTGATGATTTTAGCGACATTATTTGCCGGAATTGTTTCAAATTTGGTATTTGAAGTTCGTAATAGATACTACAGCCTATGACAGAAAATTGTTTGTGCAGGTCCACGTCTTCGAATATCCCTCATATAATGGTACCCCCCGATATTCGGTATTTTGATGATTTTAGCGACATTATTTACCGGAATTGTTTCAAATTTTGCATTTGATATTCGTAATGGATACTACAAGCCTAAGACAGAAAATTTTCTGTGCGGGTCCACGTCTTCGTATAGCCCCCATATAGCTACATTATGAACAGATTTTTTCAAGTTTCGCATTTGAATATTGTAATAGCTTGTGACAAAAGGTCCACGTCGTCGTATAGACCCTAATATTCGGCTACATTCGGTATTTTTAAGATTGTAACAGAATTTTTAACGAATTTTTTTTTTTTTTTGAAAATTGCCAAATTTGTACCAAATGGTGGAGGGTATTCAAAGTTCGGCCCGGCTGAACTTACAGCTTTTTTACTTGTTTTAAAATCATTTGGAGGGTATATTAACTTTGTAATTCCCTTTGTGAGTCCTCGAAATACTCATGATGGACCCTACAAAGTATATATATTCGGGATTAGCGTAAAATTCTAAGTCGATTTAGCGACCGTCCGTCTGTCTGTCTGTAGTAATCACGCTATTCTTCGAACGAATAGAAATATAAGGCTACAATTTTGCACACGTGTGCATTTTGTCAGTAGGCATGTTAAGTTCGTAAATGGTATATATTGGTTCACGTTTTCGTATAGCCGCTACACACGATACCTCGCAATGTTCTGTATTTTTATACCCTCCACCGTACATAATAAGTAGGATATATTAATTTCGCAACTCATCGCAATAATAATGTTACACCCAACAGAGCGTAAAATTCTAAGGAGATTTAGCCCTGTCGGCCCTTCCGTCTGTCCATCTGTTGTAACCACGCTAACGAATTAAGATAGAAATCTAAAACTTATACCTATGGCCGAAAATTGTCTATGTAGGCCCATATAAAGTCGACGAAATCGTATATTTTATTATACAACGGTACCTCCAGATATTCGGTATTTTTATGATTTTATGCCTCATTACACCCTACACCACAAGGTGGTCAGGGTATTATGTCTTTTTGCATTTGTTTGTAACGGGCAAAAGGAAGCGAGATACACCCATAGTTCCTTTTGATGATCTGTATAGAATCACTTTCTGAGTTGATTTATGCATGTCAGTCCGTCTGTCCGTCCGTCCGTCCGTCTGTCCATGTATTCTTGTGAACAAAATGCAGGTCGCATTTATTATCCGATTGAGATGAAATTTTCCAAACAACATTTGTTAGGCCTAATTTAGATATAACTCCCATATATATTTTCGTCCGATTTGCTTTTTATTGTGTAAAGCGTGTAATATCAGCCCGAATAGTATGGAATTTTGCACACACAACCAAATTAGGCCTGAAAATAAGTATGCCAAATTTGATCGAAATCGGTTCAGATATAGCTATAGCTCCCATACATATTGTTCATCCGATTTGTTATTTTTGACCTCCGCAGCCGTAATACGCACTCTGTAACAACAATATTTGGGGAAATATATCAAATACAGCTCAGAAATACATTTGCTAAATTTTATCGACATCGGTTCAGATTTCGATATAGCTCCCATATATAACTTCGTCCGATTTACCTTTTATTGTGCACCAAACGTCTAATATTTGCCCAAATTGGATGAAATTTGGCACTTACGACTAGTCTAGAAGCGAATTGAGTCTAGAAGCTAGTATGTCGAATTTGATGAAGATCGGTTCAGGTATAGCTATAGCTCGCATATATACTGTTCATCCGATTTGTCATATTTGTTACCCACAGCCGTAATATGCACTCCGTAACAAAGATATTCAGGGAAATATATCAAATACAGCTCAGAAATATCTTTGCCAAATTTTATCGAGATCTGTTCCGATTTGGATATAGCTCCCATATATATATTTTTATCCGATTTCAAATTAATTGTCCACCAAATGGGCAATATAAGTCCGAATTTAAAAGATACAAATGTTTCAGCATATTTAGTCCTTTGAACTTTAAATTATAATCATAATCATAGCGTGTATGATTAAATTCTACCATGAAAACTTTTAATTGTTATGCGGAGCTCTACTAAATTAGGAAAGTGGTGTAGGGTATCATAAAGTCGGCCCGCCCGACTGTAAGACTTTCTTTACTGGTTTTTATACCCTACACCACATAGTGGTAAGGGTATTATGTCTTTGTGCATTTGTTTGTAACATGGAGAAGGAAACGAGATAGACCCATAATTACTTTTGAGAACCTTCATAGAATCACTTTTTGAGTCGTTTTATGCATGTCAGTCCGTCCGTCCGTCCGTCCGTCTGTCCATGTATTCTTGTGAACAAAATGCAGGTCGCATTTATTATCAGATTGAGATGAAATTTTCCAAACAATATTTTTTTGGCCCAAGGACGAACCCTATTGAAATTGGTGAGAATCGGATCAAATTTAGATATAGCTCCCATATATATCTTCATCCGATTACGGGTTAAATGTGCACCAAATGTCCACTATCAGTCCAAATTACCTGAATTTTGGCACACCCAACCAAGTTCGGCCTAGAAGCAAGTATACCAAATTTGAAAAAAAAAGAAAATCGGTTCAGATAAAGCTATAGCTCCCATATATAACTTTCATCCGATTTGATCTTTAAGTCCCTCACATTCCTACTATGCACTCCACAACCGTGATATTTGGTACCAGGTATTAGATGGAGCACAGAAATAGCTGTTTTAAATTTTATCAAAATCGGTTCAGATTTGGATATAGCTCCCATATATATCTTCATCCGATTTCGGGTTAATTGACCACCAAATGGCCAATATCAGATATTCAAATGGTCCGAATTTTGGCACATGTGACCGAGATTAGCCTTAAAGCAAATCTAACAAATTTGGAGAAAATCGGTTCAGAAACAGCTATAGCTCCCATATATATGTTTTATCCGATTTGGTGTTTAAGCCTCTCACATTCGTAATATGCACTCCACAAGAATGATATTTGGTACCAGATATAAGATACAGCCCAGAAATAGCTGTTTGTAATTTTATCGAAATCGGTTCAGATTTGGATATAGCTCCCATATATATCTTCATCCGATTTCGGGTTAATTGTGCATCAAATGGCCAATATCAGCCCAAATGGCATGAATTTTGGCAAATTCAACCGAAACCAGTCTATAAGCAAGTACACCAATTTTGGTAAAAATCGGTTCAGATATAGCTATAGCTCCCATATATATCTTTCATCCGATTTGGTCTTTAAGTCCCTCACATTCGTAATATGCACTCCACAGGAATGAATTTTGGTACCAGATATCAGATAAAGCCCAAAAATAGTTGATTTTAATTTAATAAAATCTGTTCCGATTTGGATATGCCTGCCATATATATCTTCATCCAATTTCGTGTTAATTGTGCATCAAATGGCCAATATCAGCCCAAATCACCTCAATTTTCGTACATAAGACCGAATTTAGTCTAGAAGCTAATACGTCAAATTTGGAGAAACCCGGTTCAGAGATAGCTATAGTTCGTAAAATGCACGATAGAATTAGATAGATTTTGATTTTGTACCAAATATCTCATAGAGCTCTGAAATGCCCTGTATAAACCTTTTTACGAGAGCTCTACTAAATATGCATAGTGGTGTAGGGTATCATATAGTCGGCCCCGCCCGACTTTTGAGCTTTCCTTACTGGTTAAAATATAATCCTTCTCGATATGAGTGCATGACACTCTATAGTAATGTTTTTTGTTATATATCTAACCTAAATTTAATCAATGGCATTTAAAAACCAGTAAGGAAAGCTCAAAAGTCGGGCGGGGCCGACTATATGATACCCTACACCACTATGCATATTTAGTAGAGCTCTCGTAAAAAGGTTTATACAGGGCATTTCAGAGCTCTATGAGATATTTGGTACAAAATCAAAATCTATCTAATTCTATCGTGCATTTTACGAACTATAGCTATCTCTGAACCGGGTTTCTCCAAATTTGACGTATTAGCTTCTAGACTAAATTCGGTCTTATGTACGAAAATTCAGGTGATTTGGGCTGATATTGGCCATTTGATGCACAATTAACACGAAATCGGATGAAGATATATATGGCAGGCATATCCAAATCGGAACAGATTTTAATAAAATTAAAATCAACTATTTTTGGGCTTTATCTGATATCTGGTACCAAATATCATTCCTGTGGAGTGCATATTACGAATGTGAGGGACTTAAAGACCAAATCGGATGAAAGATATATATGGGAGCTATAGCTATATCTGAACCGATTTTTACTAAAATTGGTGTACTTGCTTATAGACTGGTTTCGGTTGAATTTACCAAAATTCATGCCATTTGGGCTGATATTGGCCATTTGATGCACAATTAACCCGAAATCGGATGAAGATATATATGGGAGCTATATCCAAATCTGAACCGATTTCGATAAAATTACAAACAGCTATTTCTGGGCTGTATCTTATATCTGGTACCAAATATCATTCTTGTGGAGTGCATATTACGGATGTGAGAGGCTTAAACACCAAATCGGATGAAACATATATATGGGAGCTATAGCTGTTTCTGAACCGATTTTCTCCAAATTTGTTAGATTTGCTTTAAGGCTAATCTCGGTCACATGTGCCAAAATTCGGACCATTTAAATATCTGATATTGGCCATTTGGTGGTCAATTAACCCGAAATCGGATGAAGATATATATGGGAGCTATATCCAAATCTGAACCGATTTTGATAAAATTTAAAACAGCTATTTCTGTGCTCCATCTAATACCTGGTACCAAATATCACGGTTGTGGAGTGCATAGTAGGAATGTGAGGGACTTAAAGATCAAATCGGATGAAAGATATATATGGGAGCTATAGCTATATCTGAACCGATTTTCTTTTTTTTTCAAATTTGGTATACTTGCTTCTAGGCCGAACTCGGTTGGGTGTGCCAAAATTCAGGTAATTTGGACTGATAGTGGACATTTGGTGCACATTTAACCCGTAATCGGATGAAGATATATATGGGAGCTATATCTAAATTTGATCCGATTCTCACCAATTTCAATAGGGTTCGTCCTTGGGCCAAAAAAATATTGTTTAGAAAATTTCATCTCAATCGGATAATAAATGCGACCTGCATTTTGTTCACAAGAATACATGGACAGACGGACGGACGGACGGACAGACGGACTGACATGCATAAATCGACTCAAAAAGTGATTCTATGAAGGTTCTCAAAAGTAACTATGGGTCTATCTCGTTTCCTTCTCCATGTTACAAACAAATGCACAAAGACATAATACCCTTACCACTATGTGGTGTAGGGTATAATGAAACATATTTTAGGTTCAAAAGCAACTTTAATGTTTTTCAAAGCCTTTGCCTTAGTTACGTTCACCGACTAATTGCTTAACAATTTTCTACAACTTTAAGTACTATAGCAAAAATCCTTATATTTCTATTCCCAAACTACCATAACAGCCTACGCTTTCCTCCCCTATTCCTACTGACCACTTTTCCGTCCACTCAAATTTATAGTTTTTGGTCATTTTATATATCTAGTTGTACTTCCTTTTGCTGGAGTTCCCTTTGATCTAGCTCACAACTTCATTCACATTGCCCTTCTCTCATTTTGGCCAAACACTGTAACTGACAGACAGTCTGCGGCCATATGTCTTGCATGTGTTTATTACCCAACAACATAAACATAATTGCACCATAAATCATGCGGTAATTGCGCTGCGCTGAATATCAGCGTTCGGCGTGTATTTGGTGCAAAATTTATGTTTTTCGCCTATGTTATTGGCGTTGCGTGAAAAGTTGCCTAGAACAAAAGCAACAACAATACATTTTTATTTTGTTTACAATGTTTTTTGTTTTTTTCCATGGGATGATTAACTATGGAATTTCCATCCCATACAATTCAGGGGAAAGCATTTGGCAATGACTTGCATTCAGCAATTAATGTCGCACGAACAAGCGCACACAACACACACTCACTCACATGGGAATGTGCAATAATTTGTTAAGGTATTAATAAAAATGTTTTGTTATGCCACATAATTATTGCTGAAATGGTATTACAATTGGAGATTTATTGGAAAACAAGTAAGATGTGGCTATAGTCGAACTGAACCCGATTATTTGATATCCTACTCCACTACTCCTGGATATGAAGCTGTAAATATGGGGGTGGCCAAAATCACACCTGAAAAATCAAAATATTGTTAACCGCTGTTATTTTCATTTCAATATTCGGTGAGGGTAAGAAAATATTTTAAAAATTCTAGATATTTGCATTTAATTATTGTGAACAAATCGAAATTGAAACTATAATTGTACCAAAATGTCCTACAAATTCAATCCAATGTATTGGTCTACTGGAAAGAGCTAGAATTCTGGAATTAAGAATGAGGTTCGCTGATGGGGAGTGGGAGTAGTAAGATCCGGAGATGCACCAAGTGTTTTTGGAAATTCGAACTACTAGTGCACTAAAAGTACTTAAAAGCATTGCCATTTGTCACTTGGTATAATGCGAACGGAAAACCTTGACATTTGTTATAAGAATTAAATTTAGGAAGTACATGTGCTAAGGGTAAAAACTGTACAAACTTTGGTAAAATTTCGTTTTGGATGAGCTGATGGAGCTGAAAATTTGAAATGTAGGTATTGAGGTCAATACTTGTGGGTAGGATTAAAATGAAGGGGTGGTTTTGTAAATGTGTACAACGAGTGTACAAAATTGACAAATGGTACCAAATTTTATATTGGGTGAAAAGTTGATATTTGAAAATTGGCATTAGGCTGAAATTGGTTGAGGAAAAAGTACAAAAAAGTACGAAAATTAATATATGGTACATAATTTGACATTTAGAGAAAGAATAGAATCTGAAATCAAACTTTTTATACCCTAAACCACATAATGGTAAGGGTATTATGTCCTTGTGTATTTGTTTGTAACATGGAGAAGGAAACGAGATAGACCCATAGTTACTTTTGTGATCAGCATAGAATCACATTTTGAGTCGATTTATGTATGTCTGTCTGTCCATGTATTTTTGTAAACAAAATGCAGGTCGCATTTTTTATTCGATTGAGATGAAATTTTCTAAATAGCATTTGTTTGGCTTAAGGAACCCTATTGAAATTGGTGAAAATCGGTCCAAATTTAGATATAGCTCCCATATATATGTTCATCCGTCCAAATGGGGTGAATTTTGCTACATCCGACCGAATTCAGCCTACAAGCATGTGCTTCAAATTTGCTGAAAATCGGTTGAGATATAGCTATAGCTCCAATATATATCTTCATCCGATTTTAAGTTTCTTCCGCACCAAATGGCTAATATCAGTCCAGATGGTGTGAATTTTCGCACTTCAGACCGAATTTAAATTTGGTGCACGATACAAGAATAATATTTGGTACCAGATATCAGATGCAGCCAAGAAAAAGCTGTTTTCAATTTTGTGAAGATCGGCTCAGATTTGAATATAGCCTCCATATATATCGTTATTCGATTTCGGGTTTATTGTGTACCAAATAGATAATATTAGCCTAAATGGAGTGAATTTTCGAAATTCAACCGAGTTTAGCATTCAAAGTTGCTCCCATATATATGATTCATCCGATTTGGTTTTTAAATCTCCAACTTTCGGAATATGCACTCTACCATAATGATATTTTGTACCAGATATGTCATAGAGCTCAGAAATTATAATATAAACTTTTCTTTTACGAGAGTTCTACTAAATATGCTTAGTGTTGTAGGGTATCATATAGTCGGCCGCGCCCGACTTTTGAGCTTTGCCTACTGGTTGTAATATGGCTCTTTGATGTTGTGTAGAATAGACGTAAGTGTACGAAAAGCATTAAAGAGCACTATTTTGATACCATGATGTATATTTAACAGCCGAAGCAAAAATCTTAGAATTTTACATATGAATCATAATTGAGTAATGTGCCTGGTTTAAGAGGTGGTTTAAAGAGGTGGTTTAAAGAGGTGTTTGTTTGTTTAGTACCATTCGTACTAAATGGTACGAATGTTGAAATTAAGTGTAAGATTATTTAAAGTGTGTACTTTTGAGATAATAACGCCGTAATAGATGTGAGTGCAATGCGGATACAAAAAGAGTTACAAGTGGCATAGAGTGTAAGAAAATAACTGGAATTATGAATTTTATAACTAGGATAGCTGTGAGTGTATGACTTTTAGACATGGAAGAAGATTCGAAAATGTATACCATACTGTGTAAGAAAAGTTCTCAGTTGCACATAATTTGAAATGTAGGGTAGGAAAATAATTAGAATCATGAAAATTGGTTGAAGAGTTTTTAACATTTAAATTATGTAGGAGAATAGGAAATTCGTACTAAAAAGTGTTCGAAATGTATTGAATAGTTCTAAATTTGGCATATATTGTAAGAATTTTGGTAAGGCAATTAAGGAAACTATGTGTTTTTGAAAATGATATAGCATTTATTAAAAATAACAGATTAAATGGCAGTTAAGTTCGACCGGGCCGAACATTTAATACCCTCCACGATTTGAAAAGTAAGTAAGTAGTTTACTTACTTAAAAATATTTATATTTATATCCGTTCCATACTCTAATGCAGGGTATTATGTATCTGTGCATTTGTCTTTGAAGGCAAAAGAAAGCGGGATAGACCCATAGTTCCTTTTAATGATATATACATATTTACTGCAACAAAGTCAAACGCCAAATTTTTTGATTTTTTTTTTAGATTTATTGAATGAAAGCAAAAAATGTCGGGAATAGCATCAAATTTTAGAATAAGTTTAGATTTGTTCGAATTGGTCACCTTTGGCCTTCAAACGGCCAATGAAACCGTCACACGCTGCCCGAATCTTGCTCTGCGGTATTTTTACCCATTCCTGGCGAAGCGCTTGCTTGAGGTGATCGACACTCTGCTAATTTTAAGTGCAACTTTGCTTTCAAAAATACTCCAGACACAATAGTACAAGGGATTGGTATCCGGAGATTTTGGTGGCGATTGTGCGCTGGAAATGAAGCGAGGGACTCATTTTATAACCATTCTTGGGTGGCGCGTGCTGAGTGCGATGGTGCTGAGTCCTGTTGGAATGTCCAAGGTGGGCGGCCAAACTGTTTGCGTGGATTAATACGAGTGGAGAACGACCCACACCATCACCATGGTCGGCACTTTAGTTCTGGTGGCCAACCGAATGTGCACATTATCAGCTGACCTCCTTTGCAAGTGAACACGACCATATTATTTGTTTGCATACTGCTGGACAACGAATATTTTCTCATCGGAGAAAACTAAATTAGGCAGTTCACCACTTTCGGCCAAGCGAAGCAACTCTAAGCTCATTTTTCAATATTTGCCGAATGGAATATTACGATATGTTCAGCTCATGAGCCAATTTTCGGCCTCTGCGACGCAGGTTTCGATCAAGTAGCTTCTTTACTTTTCAAGCTATTTCTGCTGATGTTGCTGTTTTCTTCCGTCCACTTCCTTGAGGTCGGGCTACGCTACTAGTATCTAGTATGGACATAAAGAAGTTTCTAACATATTGTAGTGTTGTAGGGTATCACATGATCGGCCCCGCACGTCTAAAGTCTTTGCCTACTTGTTTTTAATATAAACCTTACCGAAGTCATATCATGAACTATACAGCAATCCTATTTGGTTATTTGATTGGATATAGTTCCCAAATTGTGACTACTCTAAAACCATGATACGCATTCAAATACGTTTCATAGTTGATATGACAGTTTTTGTTACTTAGCTTTACTAAATACGACTTTATACCTTTTCAACGCAATATTTCAAAGTTTTGTAAGGATTTTGATACATCCCAGTCATCATTTTTTTTGATTCCCATGTGATAAAGTTATAGTCATTAAAACAGTCCCCAGTACCTAACACGTACACGTAGTTTTACCACCAAGGGAACATTGGAGAAAATTAGTTTTTGCAATTTGATATTTAGTGCAGGATAATAAGTGAACAGAAGTTTTACTTTAGTAAATTACATTTTTGTTGCTAACTATCTACAGCAAATCCATTAAAGAAACTTTTCACATCTTCCCTCCCCTATTTTGCGCTGACATCTACAACACTAATTGCTCATCGTAATGCATTTATGACATTTGCATTGTTTAGCACACCATAAGAACCAAATCTTGGGGATTTACCAAATGGCTGATCAAAATATTACTCCACCAAAAAACAGACATCCTGCTAGCGATAATTACAAGGGGACAGTGTTGAGAATTTCTGCAAGAAAACTGATTATTGCATTACCTAAATACAGGAGAATTCCTATTGGAATCTCAAACACAAGCCACCCTCAAAGAAATATTCCCCTCCAGAAAAAAAGTGAACATTTATTTCCACCCAAAATGAATGCAAACAGCCGTGACAAAATGCAAAAATATCCAAAGAATGCGTAAATCCTTCTTAGCAAAGAGATTTACACCCTATGCGTGGCAGAAACTTCTGTTGCTGCAATTAATGATGGTCAGTGGAACAGCTTAGCAATAGGAATATGATAGCCCTCAATATAAGTCTGCCTGAATGATGACAACAGAACACAAGTAATAATTGCATTTAAAGACTTACTCTTCTCCATCTACACTAAATCCCTCTGTGTCGTTGCCTTTGCCAAAGGATTCCTCTGCCACCCCCACTGTTCGATTTAAACGCATCACTTGTTCCGTTCTGGAAAAGTGAAAGAATACAGACAAGGCAGAAAGAAAAACTTGTTAATCTTTCGCAGTCAAATTCCTGTTGGTAGCACTCATAATTTATAAGGTTATTAAAGATGAACGCAAGGAAACAACAACAGGAAGTAAATACCTCCTCAGACAATGGACTAGTACCAGATAGGGCAGACATAACGGTAATAATAACGACAGCGGCGACAACAGCAGCAGCAGTTATATGCGTATCCATTACCCCGAACGCACAGAAGCGATAGGCAATAATGGCAAATCATCCCTTTTGGTCTTAAGAAATAAATATATGAGAAATTCCATGAGGAATTTCTGAATTTATAAAAATGATGGCATAGAGAAAATTAAAGGGAGAAAAATGAGTCATAATTGGTTGATGAAAAATGGATCGGAAGCGATGTTTGCCAAACACTTACTCTATGGCCTAATTTTCAAAATTGATTTAAATGGAATCAATTCAACTCTAAAATGTTGGAGAGAAAACTAATGCTCAGTTATAAAATCAAAAAATCCAGTTTATCGACTAATAGTCATGTAAATCAAAAATTAAATATCTTATAAAATTTAAAATTTAGCAAAAATTTAGAAGCCACGCGATAGACCCATTAAATGGACATTGTAGATAAACTAACTCAAGAATGGCTATACCGATATGACTGATAATTGGTGAGGAGGTAGCTTAGAGCGCGGGGACTTACATAGGAAACTACTAATTCTGTAAGTTCACTAAAAGGTTTAGTACCATGAAATTTAAACATATTTTATTGATCAAACACATAGAATTCTGAAATTTGGAATGAAGGTTCCTGTTGTGGTCTACGATGGGTGTGCTATAGGTTTTTCCAGAAATTCAAACTAAAAGTGTACTGAAAGTTAATAAAAGCTTAAACAAGTTATAAAAAGAACTTGGTATAATAATAATTTTGGGAAAATAGGGTAAATATGAGGAAGTGGATTTTAGAATGTGTATACTCAGTATAAGAACTGTACAGTTCTAAATTTGTACTAAATTTGGTACAATTTGGATTTGGGTGAGCGAATGGAGCTGGAAACTTGAAAAAATTTGTTTATAATGTAGCGAAACTAATCAAAATACCGTATATATTTAGGTACCATGGGGGTTATAAAACGTGGACCTGCACACACAATTTTCTGGCATAGGCTGTAGTATTTATTTCGAACTTCAAATACAAAATTTAAAACAATTCCAGTAAATAATGTGGCTAAAATCATCAAAATACCGAATATCGGGAGGTACTGTTATATGGAGGCTATATGAAGACGTGGACCTTCATGGTCCATTATCTGTCTTATGCTGTAGAATCCATTACGAACTTCAAGTTTCAATTTTAAACAATTCCGGTAAATAATGTCGGTAAAATCATCACGGTAACGGAGGTACCGTTATATGGGGGCTATAGGAATACGTGGAGCTACATGGCCCATTTTCAATTCTAAAAGTACTGCAGACAAAATACACATTTGAATAAATTTTCGTTCGGAAGCTAGAGTGATTCCCACAGATGGACTGACGGACGGACATTGCTAAATCGACATAGAATTTTAAGCTGATCAAGAATATATATATGCTTTGTGGGGTCTAAAAGGTATATTTCGAGGTGTTACAAACGGAATTACAAACTTAATATACCCTCCATACTATGGGGGAGGGTATAAAAAGGTGGAATGTTAAAATATAATATAGAAGAGGTCTTTTCAAAAATATGTACAACAAGAGTAATAAAATTACTAACTGGTACTAAATTTTGCTTATAACATGTGAATCCGATGGGATCGAATATGGAAATTCGAAATATATAAAATGTATTTATTTTTATACCCTCCACCTTGGAAAGGAGGATACATTAACTTTGTCATTCGGTTTGTAACATCCCTAAACATTCGTTTTAGACTCCATAAAGTGTATATATCCATGATTAGCATAAAATTCTAAGTCGATTTAACAACGTCCGTCTGTCTGTTGAAATCACGATACAGCCCACATTGTTGGACGTAGAGTTTCAAAATTTAGCAGAACAATTTTGTATTGTGTCTAGGATGGTTGGTATTGAATATGAGATATATCGGTTCACGTTTTGGTATAGCTGCAATATAACGGTAACTCCCGATATTCAGTATCTTGTTGATTTTTCGCCACATTTTTCCGCGAATTTGTCTAAAAACTGGTATTTGTATGTCATAATGGGTTCTAGCATCGGTGGCGGAATGTATGTATGTATAGAATAGTCCCCATATAACGGTACCTCCCGATATTCAGTATTTTGATGATTTCTGCCACATTTTTCCGCGAATTTCATAATGGGTTTCAACACCGGTGGCGGGACTTTGTATGTGGAGGTCTACGTTTCCCTATAGCGCACATATAACGATACCCACTGATATTCGGTATTTTGATAATCCTAGTCACATTTAGTCACGAAATTGTATACAATTGCCTATATAGGTTCCGGTTTTTGATGTAGCCCTTTATGGTTTTTTGAAAAGTTTAACAGCATTATCCAAACTGTCTTACTGATATTAGTTTAAAGTTTGAATTCAGATACATTTATAATTTTTTTTCTTTACCCAAGGGTGGAGGGATTAAAAGTTCAGCCCGGTCAAACGTAATGTTTTTTTACTTGTTTTACAAAGTAGATTCTATGAAGATCCTCTCACTTCCTTCTCGATGTTACAATCAAATGCGCTATGTTGTGTAGGGTATAAATGCCATTGCGAAATTTTATCGATATCGATTCAGGTTTGGATATAGCTTCCATATATTTATTCATTCGATTTGATGTTATCCTGGAGCAAGTGCGACTATCGTTTATACTTGGTCCCCTCATGTTTAGTGCTTCGATGTATATTTTTAATATAATCTTTCTCGAGGTCATGTTATGCACTCTACAGGAATGTTATTTAGTACGGGAGGTACAGATGTCTCTGTCAAATACCTCCCAAATATTAGTTCCTCATTGATTTCAAATTACAACGGCTCTGAAGCTCCATACGCATTCAAAAAATCTTCTTAATTGGTACGATCCACATCTCCTTAATTAAACGTTTATTTTTAAGGGGTAGCTCTACTAAAGAGGCATACTTTTGTAGGTAAGAATAAAGTCGGCCCCGCCCGACTTTTGACCTTTCCTTACTGTTTTACACGCCATATGGCTAGAACGGGTATATAAAACTTGATACGGTCAACATTTTCAAAGAAAATAATTTACCTTATAGAACAAGAAACTTTGCAAATCCTAATATTTGTATCCGTGTCCAGGTGCGACAATGGACAATATAGACCCACTTTTTCCAGTACCTCCCTCAAATCGCGTCAACATTTTGAATAAACTCGGCGGTTATAAAATGTGAAATAAGAGTAAAATTGACTTAAAATTTGGTTTATCCCAATATTTCCAACAATTCTAGGGCGGATATGAAAAGGTTATAGGTCGGTAAGTCCAATTTTTTTCTACCAACACAATATTTGGGGCGAATGGTGTCAACATTTTGAATTAGAATAAGCTTATGTCCGGTATAAAATACCATTGTTGTGGAGTGAGGGACTTTAACGCCAAATCGAATCACACACCACATGTATGGGAGTTATAGATATATCTGAACTGATTCACACTGGTTTCTAGGAAAAATTTAGTCGTAACAGCCAAAATTCAGTCCATTTGGGTGATATCGGATAAAGATATGTATGGGAGGTATATCTAAATTTGAATCGATTCAGAATTATATATGCCTCCATATATTTCTTAAAAAATGTGGTGGTATGATCTACTTCAAATAAATTCTCTAGTGGTGTTGGGTATCATATAGTTGGTCCGCCCGATTTTTGACTTTTCTTTATAAGTTGTATACGTTCCTTTTTCAAAACTCTCACAACATCTAAGAATCTGATAGATGTTGTGAAATATATCATGGAATAACTCAAAATCTTAAGTACAACACAAAAAGGCAATATATCTACATCTGGGGTTCATTGTTCCTCGTCTTCGTCCTCCTCTTTTGTTTTCTTCTACGTCTGTTACTTCCTTCCTTCCTGCTTTTATTTTTAAGCCATGGCAAAAGGCTATTGATTTTAATAATTCACAGTGTCTAGAAAAGCCAACAATAATGACAACAACAACAGCAAGAGCAGCAAACAACAACAACAACATCCATACGTATAACGACGGGAAATTGAAATAATAGGATTTTTATGCGGCAACAACATTGGCAGCTCACGCATGAATGGCGCGTGCCAGTATTTAGTGAAAAACGACTTTTCCCTTATAGATTTTTTTTCTCCATTTCCACGATGATGCGACGGCCATTTCCGCTGACAAGAGGTTGTGCAATCTAACGGTTGTCCTCGCAACTTTTTATTTTGGCATTGAACTCTGAATTAAGAGTTCACATTTTCTTAAAGTATGTGCTAGTATTTTGTTGTGTCTCTTTTTTAAAACAGAAGTTTGGATGTTGCAAAGTATTCCAATGGGAGCTTTCAGCTATTGGGCGCAGATGACTTTACAGCTGGTCTTAAATGTTAAATTTAATATTTAATAGGAATAGATGTTTTCAGTGAAAATTTCTTATATTACGGCCAGTGATAAATTGTTTGCAATATTTCTTTATTTGGGGGAAGAGAACATGGGGAAGGCATGCAAATTGCGGAATGTTTAAACTAGAACACATGTTGAAGTGAGCTTTAAATTGAGAGTTTTTTCTAGTATGGTATATTCCATGGTATATTTTTGAAAATTCCGAGTATAGCTAGAAGTAGATGATTTTATACCCCCTTCCTTATAAGCCTAGATAATTTATTTTATTCTATGGAGGGTATATTAGCTTTGTCATTCCATTTGTTACTCCTCGAAATATTCATTATGTATCTTACAAAGAATATATATTCTGGATTAACCTAAAATTTAAGACGATTTGGCGATGTTCGTCTGTCTGTTCGCCCGTCAGTTGCAATCACGCTAACTTTCGAACGAATCGAGATAGAAGGCTGCAATTTTGTACACATGAGTATTTCAGCAGTAGGTATTTTGCCATATAACTGTACCTCCCGATATTCGGTATTTTGATGATTTTAACGACATCATTCACCCGAATTGATTCAAATTTCGTATTTGAAGTTTGTAATGGGTAGTACAGCCTCTGCCTAAAAACTTTGTTTGCAGAACCAAAAAATCCTGAGGTTACAGTTTAGGAGAGAATAGAAGCTTAGTATTTCGGATGGCCATAGGAAAATATTTAGCGGGCAAAATAGAACACGACTTTTCTTTGAACTTTTTATACTCCCCACTATACATAGAGTATTTTAAGTTCATCATTCCGTTTGTAACTCATCGAAGTAACAATTTTATATCAAAGCAAATATATGTATTCTTCGAAAAAATTCGAAGACGATTTAGCCCTGTCCGTACGTTCGCCTGTCGGTTCGTCTACCGATTCACGATATCGTATAGCCTTCATATAACGGTACCCCCCAATATTCGGTATTTTCCCGATTTTAGCCACAAAATGAAATTGTCTCAAAATCCACACAAGGAGTTCCTTCTGAGTACCTTACCCGCTGAAAGAGAACTATTTATGTAGGTCCACGATATCGTACAGCTGCATACAAAACAACCCCCCCCCCCCTAACATTATTCGGTATTTGGATGATTTTAAGCTACAATTTTAAACGTATTTTAAGTTTGAAGCTCGTAATGAGTACTACAACCTGTGTTAGAAAATTACTTATGCAGGACCACATCTTCGTATAGCCCCCATATAAAGTTTTTTTTGAGCTCCATTTTTCGACGGAACTTTTTTTAGAAAATTTTCAAGTTCCTTCAAAATGGTGGAGGGTATTAGCTGCTTTTTTACTTGTTGTACCCTTAGCCACATGACTACAGAGGGAACATATTTATATTCAGACCATAGGTCTCTTTGGACCAAAACCGTTTCAAGACATTTGGAGTCGATCTGGAGGTGTCCATTTGTCCGTTTTTCTGTTTGGCTGGTGCGCACGATAACTCTCGAAGAAAGAATCCGATTTGATCCAAACTTGCGTCAAATTATTGTCAAACTTAGATCGAGTTCGGATAAAGGCAACATCGGTCCACACCTACTCTCACAACAGGTGAAAATTTTTACAGAAAATAATTTCCCATAAAGTTTCTGTTCTATACCATCCAATTTTGGGGAAACGTTGGAAATCCTAGTATTTTCATATCAGTTCTAGATATGGACCACAATATTGCACCACTCCATCAAGTACCTCCCCCACAAAGGTTTAAAATTTTGAATAATTAAAAGGCTTATAAAATGCAAAAAAATCCGATTCTCTTCAAATTTCACACATCCCAACCCTTTTTATAATACAAGACATGGTATGAATATGGGATATATCGCAGAACATCTTTCAGCATTTTGAATAAAATTTCTCAAAAGATGCGAAATAAACATCCGTTTCTCTTTAAATATCACAAATCTCTTTAAATGCCATTATTAGCACAAGATCTGGTGTGAAGAACGGATGCGGTTCATTCCATTTTGTACCTTCCCCACAAAGGGATCAACATTTTGAATAGCCAAGTCATAGAACACGAAATGAGCATTCGATTATTTTCAAACTTATTACATCTCAATATTTTATAAACACATGATCAGGTATGAGGACAGATTAAGTTGGACTACTCATTCTGGTATCTCCCCCACAACGGCTCAAAATTTTAAATCTATCTCTCATAAAGTGTGGAATAAACATCCGAATCTCTCCCAATTTCACCACTTTTGATAACACAAAATAAAATAAATAAATAAATAATATAATAATGATAAATATCGGCCTACCATTTCCGGTTGCTCCGCACGAAGGGTCACCATTTTAGCTACTTATATCTTTTATAAGGTCCCAAAAAAGGTTAGCATTATATTTAACAATTATTCCCAAAAATTGGTTACAAATGCCTAATTTTCTTCAAATTTTGAACATCCAAATATTTTTATCAGTATTAGATGAAAGTACAAAAGAGGGCATAAATGTAGGGCAAAAGCCATCGGTTACAACCAAATGTGACATTTTTGCAGGCATTACGGCATTGTTTTAGAAAACCGATTAATGCGTTTCCAATATATTATAGTGTTGTAGACTATCACATGGTCTACCCAGATGATTATAAACTTTGCTTACTTTTTAAAAAATTTTAACAAAAATATTTACAATTTTGATGCCTGTATGGTGATGGAAAACATTTGATAAATTGGGAATGACATATGCTCGACAATGAAATATGCTCTAACTACAATTATTGAACTTGGGGCTAAATCTTTTAGACGAAATTTGTATAAATGTGCACATTTTTTCGTTAACCGATCAGCATTAAAGTTCCCTATTATTACTTTGAGAATATACAGAGAAAACTTGGCGGGTATGCATTTCAATGCAATTTTGCCCCTTTTTTAGAAAGTGGTAAGATGTTCTTTTGTAAAGTCAATCCACATCGCACCTACAACACATAATTTTATTAATATTTTCCAATTACTACACTCCACGGACACAAAAAGAAAGAAAAATTCCAATTGTTAACTCACTTTACATGATTGTTATGGCCAATCATCGACATCATCAACTGCCACACCACCTTCCACAACGAACATCAGCGGCAACAATATCATCTCATCTTTCTACACCCCATGAAATGAAAACATCTGATATAATAACCGACCGATATTGCATGCCATGGATATGCAAATTCAAAATTACTTTGCAACTTCGTTGCAAGGAAAAGGAACCACTACTATTGACTGCATTGAAAAGCTGGCAACGTTGCAACAACAGCAATGACAACGACGAATTACATTTGAACATTCGGCTTTTTGAATTCCTGTTGTTGCTATCAGTGGTCTCCATTGTTGTTATTGATATCATGGCAGCAACAATACCAACAACACAGCAACAGAAATGTAAATAGAAGCCATTGCATTCCATTGCGGTGGTGATAGGCAAACAAACAAATAAACATTTCAAAGTACTGAAATCTTAAGTTTTCACATCAAATGTTTCCTTTGCAATAGAGGAACCGCACGGTGATGAGAAACCGCCTACTGAAGTGATAATTACTTGAAAAATATAATTTTTGTTTGGGTGATGTTTTTCCAGAAAAAATGTTGTAACCGTTTGTGCGCCATTTTCAGCATTACTTATAATGACAACCAACTCATCTCTTCATTTCCAAAAAGTTAAAAGTAATGAATTAATCCTTAGAAATTTGTAAGCCGAAATAACTTACTTTCAACTTACCAAGTAACGAGTAAAGGAGGCACAGAGTAAGCACGTCATATGTGGGATGTACGAAGCATAGACAATTTTCTGTCATAGGTTGAAGTTTCCAATGCTAAAATCATCAAAATACCGAATATTGAAAGGTATGAGGGCTAAACAAAAACGTGGATCCATTTTCTAACTTAACCTGCCTACTGGCAAATATACATGTATGCTATCTCAATTCGTTCGAAAGATAGCGTGATTACAACAGACAGACACACAGACGATAAACATAGCTAAAATGGGCCTGACATAAGTGTTTCGAGGAGTTACAAACGGAATGACAAATTTTATGTACCTTCATAGTCCACCAAGGAAGGTATAATGACAAGTAAAACCAGTAAAGAAAGTCCTAAAGTCGGGCGAGGCCGACTTTTTGATACCCTACACCACTTTGCTAATTTAGTAGAGCTCCACATAACAATTAAAAGTTTTTATGGGAAAATTATAATTTAAAGTTCAAAGGACTAAATATGCCGAATCATTTGTATCTTTTAAATTCGGACTTGTATTGCCCATTTAGTGCTACATTAATTTAAAATCGGATAAAGATATATAAAGATATATATAACCATATATATGGGAGCTATAGCTATATTTGAACCGATTTATAGCCAATTATCTGTCAGATTATTTCTGCCAGTCTGGGGTGAAAATAGGTTTTTTCGTTTCACTTTTTAAAAGTACGTCCCCCCGTTAATGCCTAAAATTTTGAAAAATATTCTTTTAATTTGTGTCCTTTTTTTATAGAAATTCCCATATATATGTCCTACTTCGAAATATCGTATGTCCATCATAATTATAGTCTGCGTTTTCCGGGACTTTGTTTGCATCTGCAGCGGGTAAACATACAAAGTCCCGCCTTAGCTCTCTGATGTTGGCAGACGTACGTCGTATTCTCATTACTTCCTTCGATGTGTTCACTGTTTTGGTTACGGAGACAATTATTTCCCTTCAGTGGTAAAAGCATGGAGATCTGGAATTTTGACTTCCCTTTAGTGATCCTAAGACAGTCTAATGAAATTCATCTTTGTTTTCCGCTTTTCTCTCTATAATGAGTACGGAGCCAGTTTCAGTATTTCACATTGATTCAACTGTCACGTCTGTGTTTTCGGGATTAACTTTCTCCAGTAGGCGGAGATTTTATAACAATCGCACCTGGTCGGACTTTTCACGCTCTTCTTCCTATTTTTGGCTACAACTTTCCACTCGAGCTCATTTACTGTTGGAGTTCCTTAAAGTTCTATTTCTACCAGAGTTTCTGTAGGTCTCTATACGTCTTAACTGTGGATTGGTTTTTGTGGGCTTCTGGTTTTGGAGTGAGTAGGTCCGCCTAGTGGTGCATTTTAGAGAGTTTGCTCGCATGTCCTTTTCAGTCGATTTCCAATTTCGATAGTCGGAATAAGCGAGTTGCCCTTGCCCAGTATTTTTGAGGTTTCAATTGATTTCATAACATTTGCTGAATCCCAACTCAAAACTGTTATCCTTCCTCGTATTTCAGTTGTCCCGAGGATACTTTAGCAAACAGTAAGGTCCTCACTAGGATTAGCACAAGACCGAAAAACTCACTCGAATTTATTCAAAGAGAGAAACTCATTCGCTTTCAAGGGAGTGCACTTCTGGGAGCAGAAAAATCAGAACAGACTCAACTTTTCGATGTCGCTCGAGTATGAGTTAATTCGTTCAAAACCTTGCAGATTCTACTCTTGCCTAACTCGTAGTGATAAGCCGTTTACCGTTATGAACGTTTGTCGTCATCGGAGGGGGTTACTGACATAGCATAACGGCCCTCTTTGCTCTATCAGTAGATGGACGTTAATGTCTTTTTCAACATATCCTCGACCTTCACCGCTTAGCGGTTTGGGACTGATTATTCAATGTTCGGCTGAACTTTCAGTTACACACCGCCTACATACCCATTATATTAGCTTTGAGCCCTTGGAACGTTTTGACGATTTTAATTAGAAAATTGTATGTGCGCTACAGGAAAACGAGGAATAAAATATTAAATTTTCAGCCACCGGACTAGAACCCATTATGAACTACAAATATTAAATATTGGACAAATCCGCGGAAAATGTGGTAAAAATCATCGAAATATCGAATATCGGCAGGTACCGTTATTGGGGGCTACACCAAAACAAAACATACATTTTTCGCCACCGGAACTAGAACCCATTATGACCAACTAAAACCAATTTTTAGATAAATCCGTGAATCCATCGTCAAAATATCGAATATCGGGAGGTACCGTTATATGGAGGCTATACCAAAACGTGAACCTATACATACAATGTTTCGTCACACGAGCTAGAACCCATTATGACCAACAAATACCAATTTTTAGACAAATCCATGAAAAAATGCGGCAAAAATCATCAAAATACGGAACATCAGGAGGTACCATTATATGGGGACTATACCAAAACGTCGACTAATATATGTCATTTTCAATACCAACCATCCTAGACACAATACAAATTATTCTGCTAAATTTTGACGCTCTAAGTTAAATAATGTGGCCTGTATCGTGATTTCAACGGACAGATAGACGGACGGACTGACGGATATCGTTAAATCGACTTAGAATTTTAAGCTGATTATGAACATATATACATTATGGGGTCTACGACAAACATTTAGACATGTTACAAAGGTACCGTTATATGGGGGCTATACCAAAACGTGAACCTATACATACAATGTTTCGTCACACGACCTAGAAACCATTATCACCACAAATACCAAATTTTAGACAAATCCGTGAAAATATGTTTCAAAAAATATCAAAATACCAAATATCGGGAGGTACCGTTATATGGGGGCTATACCAAAACGTGGACTTTTACATACAATGTTTCGCCACACGAGCTAGAACCCATTATGACCTACAAATATCAATTTTGGACAAATCAGGAAAATGCGGCAGGATTCATAAAAATACCGAATATCGGAAAGTACCGTTATATGGGGGCTATACAAAAACGTGGATCTACAATTTTTCGCCACACAAGCTAAAAACCATTCTGACCTACAAATACCAATTTTGGAAAAATCCGGAAAATGTGGCACAAATCATCAAAATTCCGAGTATCGAGAGCTACCGTTATATGGGGACTATACCAAAATGAATATATATACTTAATGGGGTCTACGACAAATATTTAGGGATGTTACAAACGGGATGACAAGGTTCATATACCCTACCTTCCAAGTTGGAGGGTATAATAACAACTTTCCACACAACAAATAATTTCAAATTATGATTTTAGCTGAAGTATAGACAATTTAAAGGTCCTCGTCTTCATATAGACCCAATATTCGGTATTTATACCCTACACCACAAGGTGGTCAGGGTATTATGTCTTTGTGCATTTGTTTGTAACAGGCAAAAGAAAACGAGATAGACCCATAGTTCCTTTTTATGATCTGCATACCTTCACATTCTGAGTCGATTTATGCATGTCCGCCCGTCCGTTTGTCCATGTATTTTTTTAAACAAAGTACAGTCCGCATTTTTTGCCCGATCCAGACGAAATTTTGCACAAATTATTTATTTGGCCCAAGGACGAACCCTATTGAAATTGGAGATAATCGGTCAAAATTTAGATATAGCTCCCATATATATCTTCGTCCGATTTGCCTTTTATTGTGCACCAAACGTGTAATATCAGCCCGAATAGCATAGAA
Source organism: Musca domestica (assembly GCF_030504385.1). NCBI lineage: Eukaryota > Metazoa > Arthropoda > Insecta > Diptera > Muscidae > Musca > Musca domestica. Next base: position 19,780,403 of record NW_026712363.1, on the reverse strand, counting down.
TTTTGCACATACAACCAATTAGGCCTGAAAATAAGTATGCCAAATTTCAATCGACATCGGTTCAGATGTAGCTATAGCTCCCATATATATTGTTCATCCGATTTGTTATTTTAGTCCTCCGCTTCCGTAATATGAACTCCTTAGCAACTATATTTAGGGAAATATATCAAATACAGCTCAGAAATACATTTGCCAAATTTTATCGAGATCGGTTCAGATTTGATATAGCTCTCATATATAATTTCGTCCGATTTACCTTTTATTGTGCACCAAACGTCTAATATTTGCCCAAATTGGATGAAATTTGGCACTTACGACCGAATTGAGTCTAGAAGCTAGTATGTCATATTTGGTGAAGATCGGTTCAGATATAGCTATAGCTCTCATATATATTGTTCATCCGATTTGTAGTATTTGTTACCCACAGCCGTAATATGCAGTCCGTAACAACGATATTGAGGGAAATATATCAAATACAGCTCAGAAATATCTTCGCCCAATTTTATCGAGATCGGTTCAGATTTGGATATAGCTCCCATATATATCTTTATCTGACTTCAAATTAATTTTGCACCAAATGGGCAATACAAGTCCGAATTTAAAAGATACAAATGCTTCGGCATATTTAGTCCTTTGGATTTTAAATTATAATTATAATCATAGGGTGCATGATTGCATTCTCCCAAAATAACTTTTAATTGTTATGTGGAGCTCAACTAAATCAGCAAAGTGGTGTAGGGTATCATAAAATCGGCACCGCCCGACTTTATGACTTTCTTTACTGGTTTTATGATTATAACAGTAATTTTCTATGATTTTTTTTTAAATTGCAAATTTCTTCCGAATGATGGAAGGTATTTAAAGTTCGGCCCGGCCGAAATTTTCACATTGAGTTCCTTGCAATCGATGTATATAATTTACATAGTGGCTATTACTGATGTGCGAGGACTATTTTGGTCGAAAATTTTAACCCACAAGCGGGTCATGGTTTACGTCTATATTTAATCCGACGATTAAGATAAAACTTTTTGAAATTGGCGAGAATCGGTTCAAATTTCAACATAACTCCCAAATGTATCTTCCTGCGATTTCAATTTTATTGTGTGGTTGTATTTAAATGTATTTGTCTAAATGATAAGGAGAAGGATATAACCTGTGATATATGTGGAAATTTGTACTAAAAATATTGTGTACTTAATGGTGCAAATGGTCATTAATATCCAACACTTTTTCGTACCTTTCCCACAATGTACGTCCAATGTTTATCTCAAAAATTTTTTTTTTTTAACAAAAACCAAACATTAAGTACTGTGCTTCACTTGCCTTTTCCGCTTCTTGCATTTGCAAAGATTTCCTTTTGCATATTTTTCCAACAAATAAAAGTACATTTGCGAAAACATCTTGTTACCACATCAGAGAATTTTTCCTTTTGGCTGTTGGTTTCGTTTGTTTGTTTGCTCAACATCATCATGAAGGAAGCAGCAACCCGTAGCTTGGTTGCAAAGGTTTTCACCGAAATAGTACAGCAGAGCGTTACGCCCGAGTAGTTTGTTCATCGTTAGCAGCAATTGCAGGGCACCAGACAATATTAGAATTCCGGACGATCCAAAAACGATTCGCTGCTAACTGTCGCTCAGTTGGTTGGTGCCATCAACGGAGCTTCTGGTCTAAAGGCTGTTCTAAATATTGTTAGTCATTGGCATGCTGGAGAATGGCTCAGTGAAAGACATTCGGAAAGAAGATAGTCAACTCTTTTGCATTTCCAAGCTAAGCGGACACAGAAGAACAGCCGTGTTTGTGTTTCTTCGACCACAATTTGCATATTCACGCTGGGATAAAAATCAAAACAGTAGGAGACTTATGTTCACATAAGACAAGAGACACAACCACCGCCATCAGTGGCATTACCAACGGTCGTAAGTAGCAGGCAGTGGTGTGGTAACAGTCGTCATGGAAAGAGATTTCTTTTGGGTGCAAAGAAGTCCAGGGAAAATATAAGCACACATACACACACACTGGGTTACAAACTGGTACGGCTGCAAAAGAAACATTTTTACATTTGAAACATTTTTGTTAAGATCTTAACTTGGTATAGCAACATGGCCAATACTTGCTACAGTAGTTTTTGGTTTTGAGTCATTCAACGATGTCTTGGAAGATGGCTGACAGTGGGACAAATAGAAAAAACTGTGAAAAATTAGAAAAAGATAAGAACTGTAGTCAACTCCCAAGCCCGGCAGGCCCAGCAGTATGATCAATACCAACCAAAAGTTTTGTCCATCCCAAAATAATTGCTAATTAATCATGGCTGTCTTTAAACAAAACTACCCCCAAACACTTCTCAAAAAATTTATTCTTCAATCTCACTTCTCTCTTTTTTTCGATCACTCAGTATACCCACTGTCCTCCATTGGCATTTCACATCGAAATTGTTCCTTCCTTTGCCATTTCCTTGACAGCATAAACAAATCAAGCTGTGCGGCTTCGACATAGTCTACTCCTCCTCTTCCTGGATAAACAAAATGCTGTGCTGCCAACATTCTCTCTCACAATGTGAAGCGTATTTTGTACTGGTGCAACAAACAATCAGGGTAACAGTGTCAGAAATGTAACAGCAATCTTTCTTGGTCTTGTTAAGACAATATCAACAGTGAGTGGCTTTTGCTACTTTCCATGTTGGACAATGTAAAATAAATCGTAACGAAGGAATCAAAAATGGTAAGGTTTTTTTCTTTGGTTGTTTGAGAATTCCGTTATATGAAATGTACCCTACAATTATTCTGGTGGACTTAATAGTTTCTTATACACGTCTAAAATACTTTAAATGTAATGCAATATTATACATCGACTTATAGTTCATGTAAACAATGACTTAATATAGACTCAATAAGAAACAAGTAAAACACGCAAAAACGCGTTATACCCTCCACCTTTTAAAACCAAATAATCGGAATTAAATATTGGGTCCACTTCGAGGGAAAATGGTTGGTCAAAAGTCTTAAAAGTGCCGTTAAGTTCATGGTAACGGAATGTCCGTTGTGGGGAAGGTAACAGAAGGAGTGGTCCCACATATTCCATCTTTACATCAGATCATGAAAAAGAAAAGGACGCTCAATTTGCATTATATAAACTCCATGGCTATTCAAAATATTGGGGGAGGTACCAGAAAATTGGGGGAGGTACCGATGTAGCACATCTTCACTGGGAAAAATACATTACAAAGTTGAAGCAAAATCGGATGATCATTTCTCTTTCCAAGAAGAAGGATATTTTATTTGAAAATTTCGACCATTTGCGGGGGATAGAAGGAGTGGGCCGATATTTCCAATCTCGGTTTGACAAAAATATTACCATAAACCAAGTTTGGACCAAAACGGACCAAACTCCTATGAGAGTTATCGTGCGCACCAGCAAGCCATCCCTATAGGATATCCCTAGATCGACTCCAAATGTCCTGAAACCGATTTGGTCCAAAGAGACATAGGCTGCAAAACCATTATTTCTATGACCCATAGTTGCTTTTGGCTATCTTCATAGAATAACTTTCTAAGTTGATTTATGCATGTCAGTCCGTCCGCCTGTCCATGTATTTTTGTGGACAAAATGCAGGTCGCATTTATTACGCGATTGAGATGAAATTTTCCAAACAATATTAGTTTGGCCTAAGCACGAACCCTACTGAAATTGGTGAGAATCGGATCAGATTTAGATATCAGATTTAAGTGTACACCAAATGGCTAATAAAAGTCCAAATGAACAGTATTTTGGTACATCCCACCGAATTCAGTCTACAAGCAAGTAAATCAAATTTGGAGAAAATCTGTTAAGATATAGTAATAGCTCCATATATATGTTTCATCCGATTTGGGATTTCAAGTCCCTCACATGCGTAAAATGCACTCCAGAAAAATTATATTTGGCACATGACATCAGATACTGCTCGAAAATACGTCTGTCGAATTATATCGAGATCGGTTCAGATTAGGTTATAACTTCCAAATATATCTTTATCCGATATCAAGTTTATTGTGCACCAAATAACTAATATCAGCCCAATAGACTGAATTTTGGCAATTACGACTGAATTCATCCTACAAACCAGTACTTCAAATTTGGTATAAATCGGTACAGGTATAGATATAGCTCCCATATATATGTTTTATCCGATTTGGGGTTTAAAGTCCCTCATAAGCGTAATATGCATTCCACAGCAATAGAGCTCGGAAATAAGTGTATCAAATTGTGTCAAGTTCGGTTTAGATTTGGATGTAGCTCCCATATATATCCTCAACCGATTTCGGGTTAAATATGCACAAAATACATAGATAAGTGCGGTTGTAAGATTTAGAAGATTTTCCAAAAGAATTTTAGTTTTATGTAATTCTTTTGCTCCTCTTCTATTGAGCTTACGATCTCGTCACTTGGGTAAAAAATGTTTTTTGTCATAGAAGTTATTTTTTAAATAACTTCTGGGGAGAATATCCCAGACAAGAAACAAGGGAACTGATGAGGATTGGTGGCTCTTTCCGAAACCTAGGTATTCCCTGCCTTACCCCCTGGTAAACATTACCATCGTTCTCCACTCATAAACAAACGTTGTTTTTATAAAAACAACAATAAAGGGATTTTGCCTGACGATTTTGCAACAACAAAATACTATGGTATCCCAAACAAGCAAGCCAAACACTGTTCTGGAAATTAAAACAAATATACATTTGTCAAATTATATTATAGTCGGTTCAGATTTGGATATAGCTCTCATATATATTTTCGACCGATTTCATGTATTTTATGCACCATACACGATATGTATGTTCGATTCCAAAGAAATTTGGAATATCTAACGGGATTTTGATTAGAAAATAAATTAGTCAAATTATATTGAAATCGGCTCAGATTTGGAAATAACTCCGATATATATTTTCCGCCGATTTCACATATTTGATGCACAAAACACGATACGTATTTCCGATTCCAATGAAATTCGGCATGAGTGGCTAAATTTGGTACAAAATTAAATTTGACAAATTATATTCAAATACGCTCAGATTTGATTATAGCTCCCATATATATACTCAGCCGATTTCAAATATTTGATGCACCCAAAGCGAGAGAGATAAAATCTGGCACCAGAAAAAATTGCCAAATTATATTGAAATCAGTTGAGGTTTGCATATAGCTAACATATATATTTCGGCCGATTTCATACATGTTACGCACCAAACATGATATATATGACCGATACCAATGAAATTCAGAATGTGTGGCGGAATTTGGTTACAATAACAAATGTGACAAATTAATTGGAAATTAGTTAAGATTTGGATATAGCTCCCATATATATATTATCGACCGATTTCACATATTTGACGCACCAATTTCAATAAAATATGAAAGGTGTGGCGGAATTTGGTGTAAAAGTAATTTTTTTAAAATTATATTTAAATCGGATCAGATTGGGATATGATTTTAATAAGAACCATTGACCCACAACGCCTTGGCTAACACTAAAAAACAACACAACAATTGATTTGAAATACGCTTATTACGGCGAAGTATGTTGCTATCTCGAATTCACTAATTGCAATAGAAATGCCACTCAACTTCAAAAGGCTGCAGTTTACTGCACGCTTGGTATTTGCTATGAAATAAATAAATCCGAAGGACAAACCCTTCGTGTATGTATGTCATGTTACTGCTTTTCTAATGGTTTTGGGTTTTTTACGCATAAAAGTAGTGCAATATTTTTTTTTTATTTTTTAAATTTGTTTTTTTTTTTAACCAACATATATTCGTAAATAAAATTTTGAATGCATATAAAATCAAAAGGGGTAGCGAAGCGCACCGGGTTCAGCTAGTATATATATATAATATAATACAAATATACATATAATACATAAAACCGAATTCAGTCCAGAAGCAAATATATTAAATTCTGTTGAAATCGCTTCAGATATAGCTATAGGTCCAATATATATGTTTCATTCGATTTGGTGTTTAAGCACCTCGCATTCGTAATATGCATTCGACAACAATGATATTTGATATCAGATATTTCTTAGAGCTTGGAAATACATTTGCCAACTTATATTGGGAACGGCTAAGATTTGGGTATAGCTCTCATATATATCCTTAAACCGATTTTTGGTTTAATGTGCAAATAATAGCAAATATTAGCCCAAATGGAGTAAATTTCGGGACATACGTTTTCATTTTGTGGAACTGGACTCCGATATATATTTTTTTCTCGAAGTGATATCATGCACTCTATAGCAATATTATTTGATATAAAAGTTTAAAATGTCTCTGTCATATTTAGAGAAAATCGATTAAGAATTGGATATGTCTCCCAAATACTGGTTTCCTCTGAAACTAAACTTAAGTGCTCTAAAGCCAAATCTTGACAGGTGGTATGATTATCTTAAAATAAAGTCTTTTGTTACGGGAGCTCTACTTAATATGCATAGTGGTGTAGAGTATCATATAGACGTCCCCGGCTTTTGACTTTTCCCTACTGGTTTGAATAATACCTTACAATCCTGTACAAATGTTACCTTTTGTTTTTGGTCGGCTGCTTTCACATCCATTGCCATGCTGATAGGTGTTAAAAAAATTTCACGCAAAAGTTATGGTCTTTTATTCGCTAATTGTATTCGATGGCGATCTAAAATTATAGAATTTTTCTCTGTCCTAAATTTTAACCTCATGCGAAATTCCGTGTTGATTGGTCTACAATTGTGATGCATAGAGCAACTGGAAATTTCGGCAATTGTTCTGTTTTTTGTTCGCGATTATCTCATCAAAAACAATAGACTTAACACTTATGAATAATGTTATGAAGATCGGTCCATAATTTCAGTACACGGAGAGACAAAGCTAGATCGACTAAACTCGGCGAGATAAGATCTATGTATTATCATGGGTCTGGGATCAATATTTCACGGTTTTACAAATTATTTGCCCAATCAAACTTATAATACCCCAATACGGATAAATAAAACATTTTAGTATAAGTATCTGAATAGCGCAATGGCCTATGACAAAAAAATTTGCTATGCAGGCCCACATCTTCATATAGGCCGCAATATAACGGTAACTACATTTGGTACTTTCATGATTTACAATTTTTAAATTCCTTTCAAACGGTAGAGGGCATTCAAAGATCTGCCGGAGGGTATACTAGGATTGTCATTCCGTTTGTAACTTATCGAAATAATGATTTTTGATCCTTCAAAGTATGTATGATCAGCGTAAAATTCTAAGACGATTTAGCCCTGTCCGTCCATCCATCCGTTGTAATCACACTAGAGTCGAAACGAATTAATATAGGAAGCTTAAAGATTGCACAGATCAGCCTTTGGCCTGCAAGCAGGTCAAGTTTAAAGATGGGCTATATTGGTCCACGATATTGCATAGTTCCCACATAACGGTACCTACCAATATTCGGTATTTTGATGATTGAAGCCACATTTTTAAATAGAATTGCTTAAAATTTTGTACATGGCATATATGGAACCATGAAATTCTACAGTCCCCATATTACGGAACCTCCCAATAGTCGATATTTTGATGATTTTAGCCACATTTGGATTTGATTTCTGTAAATACATCTACGATTGCATATAGTCAGTATATTGAAACTTTGATGGGTTTCTTGACTCATTTTATGGTAGTCATAATAAAACATAATTATCTTGCAATAATGGATCTACTCGGATTATACTTTTCAAATTTCAAATGGATATTTTACGAAAAATATATAGAAAACATAACAAAAATAATTTTTCCCTAATGGTGGAGGCAGAGTTATGCCCGCTATATGTACTATGCTCAGCATCCAGTACATTTTCGCCACATTGAACCTTCTCTGTAAATTTGTCTCCTTTCTCTTTCTCATCATCAGCACATCATAAATTTGTTACATTTTTAATAGTAAACCCATAACACATTCCAAATAGATGATTTTCCCAGAAGAACCAAGTAAAAAAGCTGTAAGTTCGGCCGGGCCGAACTTTTAATACCCTCTACCATTTGGTACAAATTTGACAATTTCCAAAAAAATAAAATCCGTTAAAAATTCTGTTAACATATTAAAAATACCGAATGCCTATACGACGACGTGGACCTGCATAGGCGACTTTTGTCATAAGTTATCACAATATATAAATGCGAAACTTGAAGAAAAATCTGTTTGTAATGTAGCTTAAATCATGAAAATACCGAATATGGGGGGTACCGTTATGTGGGGGCTATACGAAGACGTGAACCTGCACAGACAATTTTCTGACATGGACTGAAGTATCCATTACGAACTTCACATGCGAAATTTGAAACAATCCTTGTAAATAATGTCGCTAAAATCATCAAAATGTCGAATATGTTTTATGCTGCAGTATCTATTACGAACTTCAAATACCAAATTTGGAAAATACCGAATATCGGTGGGTACCGTTATATAGGGGCTATATGAAAACGTGGACCTACATGGCTCATTTTCTGACTTAGGATGTAGTATCCATTACGAACTTCAAATCCCCAATTTGAAACGATTCCGGTGAAAAATGTCGCTAAAATCATCGAAATACTGAATATCGTGAGGTACAGTTATATGGGGGCTATATGATAACTTGGACCTACATGGCCCATTTACGAACGTACTGCCTACTGGCAAAATATACATGTGTGCGAAATTTTAGCCTTCTATTTCAATTTGTTCGATAGATAGCGTGATTACAACAGACAGACAGACGGACAGACACACAGACAGACAGACGGGCATGGCTTAATCGTCTTGGAATTTTACGCTGATCAAGAATATATACTTTGTTGGGTCTGACATGAGTATTTCGAGGAGTTACAAACGGAATGACAAAATTAATATACCCTCCATAGTATGGTGGAGGGTATACAAATAATATTCAATGCAGAAACCAAAAATAAACAAAATGCAAATGTTGCCGATTCGGCTGCTGCTGTTTATGATGTTGTCGTTATTTTGTTTTCGTCGTTTGTTCGAGCGTTGTTGTTGCTGCTGTTGTCTGTTTATTTTGTTCTCTACTCCTGCTGTGGATGCTGCTGGTTTGTAGTTGATGTCGTTGTTGCTTCTGATAAAGATGATGATTGCAATGGGTATTATTGGTGTTGTTGTCTTACGACTGCTCATTTGAATGTTGCATTTTTCCTAGTCCTTGCTAGATTTCATCACTTGTGTCCCCCTTGTAGCCACTGCCATCACCAACATTGGTAATAGCCATCCAGCCCCTTTGGATATGGTCATGGTCTAGCATAGTTACATTAAGTTTCCTAAAAATTTCCCCTAACAAAAACAAAAAAATAAAACCGACCAACTAAAAGACCAGAGGGTTTATGTTTTTGATGTCTGCTGCAATTTGTTTATTGTTAGTATGGAAATTAAAAATAAAATTTTTCTCTCTCTCTCTTTCTCTCGTGGTCCTCCTTTCCCTTGAGAGGCGTCGACCCTACGCCACGGCACTGCGGATGTGGAAGTTGCAAATAACTGAGTTGATTTTCGGACAAATTTATTCATTGAAAAAGTATTTTGTTCTATTAAATTTAACAAGGAAATAAACCACAAAATTTACAGCTGTAAATTTGTTTCTCTCGTCTTTTTTTTGCGTTAGCAGTTGCAACGACATGCAAGGGGCTTAACTTAATCAAAGAATGGCATAATTTATTTAATTGTTTTAAATGTAGATGGCATAGCTACCATTGGTTGGAAATTTGTTAGTCTTTTAATTATGGAATTGCCAGTGATGAAATTGAAAATCATATTTATATTTTTGATTTTTAATTGCAATTTAGATAATTGTAAAAAATTGCAATCAAAATTGATTCGATGGTCGGGTAGTATTACAAAAAAAAATAATAAAATCATTTTCAACTTAATTTGAGTTGAAAGCTCGTCACACACACTTTTACTGAACGAATGCATTCGGACTTATCGCTCATTTACTCCAAGATTGGTCTAATTGAAAAAATGTGGAGGGAATATTAAATTTGTCATAACGTTTGCAACACCTCGAAATGTTCGTCGGAGACCCAAAAATGGATATATATTCCTGATCAGTATAAAAGTATGAGGTGATATAGCGATGTTCGTCTGTCTGCCCATCTAACCGCCCGTCTGTCTGTTGAAATCACGATAGAACCCACATTACTTAATTTCGAGCTTTGAAATTTGGTTTACATTATATGCTGGCTGAATGGTATTGAAAATGGTGAAATGTGAAAAGTGTGAAATTATGTATAAGCCCCATTTAACAGCTCCTCCGATTTTGGGTATTTTTAAGTTTTTTTGCCACTATTTCCAAACGAATTAGATGAAACTTTACAATTGGGGTTCTTTGTAGGTCCGTTCTCTCTCTATGCAAAAAATATTCGATTTATGTCAACTAATTGGTATAGGCCCCATATAAGAGTTTTCCGTATTTTGAAAGTTTCTGCCACAATTTAGCTGAATCTCCTTAGCTGGGATCTCGTTAAGTCTGTTCTCTCCCTTCAAAAAATGTTCGATTAAAGTCGACTGACTGGTATAGCCCCCATTCCTCCCGATTTTCTTTATTTTGAAGATTTTTGCCACAATTTCCAACCAAATAAGTTGAAACTTTACAATTGGGGTTCTCATTAGGTCTGTTCTCTCCATGCAAAAAATATTAGCTACAGGTCCACTAACTGGTATAGCCCCCACATAACGGTGCCTCCCGTTTTTCGGTATTTTGAAAATGTCTGCAACAATTTTCAACCAAATTAGCTGAAACTTGATAATTGAGGTTCTCGGTAGGTTTGTTTTCTTCATGTGAAAAATGTTCAATTAAGGTCTACTAACTGCCATAGCAGCCATATAACGGTAACTCCAGATTTTCGGTATTTTGAAGGTTTCTGCCACAATTTCTAACCAAATTATATGAAACTTGACATTTGGAGATCTTGGCAGATAGGTTCTCTCCCTGTAAAAAATTCGGATATACTAATATTGCCCCCATATAACGATACGTCTCAATTTTCGGTATTTTGAAGGATTAGATAAAAATCGAATTAGATAAAACTTAAGAATTTTGGTTTTTTAAGTCTGCAAAAATATTCGTTGCAGGTCAACTAATTGGTGGCTGCCATATAACGGTACCTACCGATTTTCAGTGTTTTTAAGGATTCTGTCACAATTTCCAACAAACTTTAAATTTAGGTTCTTGGTAGGTCTGTTCTCTCCATACAAGAAACGTTCGCTACAGGTCAATTAATTGGTATAGCCCCCATATAACGATACCTCCCGATCTTGGTATTTTCGAGGTTTTTGCGACAGTTTCCAACCAAATTAGCTGAAGCTTAACAATAAGGGTTCTGGGCAGGTCTGTTCTCTCCTTGCATAAAATGTTCGATTAAGGTCAACAAATTGGTATAGCCTCCATATAACTGTACCTCCCGATTTTCGGTATAGTTACTCTTGAGGATCTTCATAGAATCACTTTCTGAGTCGATCTATGCATGTCAGTCCATCTATCCGTCCGTCCATGTATTCTTGTGAACAAGAATTGTCAAATTTTATCGAGATCGGCTCAGATTAGGGTATAGCTCTCAAATATATCTTTATCCGATATCAGGTTTACTGTGCACCAAATGACCAATATCAGCCCAAATGGACTGAATTTTGGCAATTACGACTGAATTTGTCCTAGAAACCAGTATTTCAAATTTGGTGTAAATCTTTTCAGATACAGGGTTGCCCATATTCGACGGACACTTGGGCCCATTGGGCCCATTCCAATCGACGAGTCTTGTCCGCAGTCAACATTCTTTGCGTCAATTGAATTTTGTACGGGAAAAAATGAAAATCAATGCGAATAATCCATTGTAAAGTGGACCGAGCCATGCCCAACTGCTGAGAACGGCGTTTTAGGGATGTTCTTGGGGACCTCTCAACACTGGCTCGTACGGTAGCGATATTCTCGTCCGATCGCCTTGGTCGATTTTTATATGGTCTCTTCGGATTAGAAAGAGCCTTAACAGTCGAAATTTTTTTGTATAAACGCTTAATGGTGTTTTTAGAAGGCGCACTTCTCACATTTTTTTTTTTCACAATTGACTTCTTCTGTTAAATATAAATTTCAACTATTTCAGAGCGCTCGCGTGGCGTGTATTGGTTCATAGTAAAAATCTGCTTGGACTGACGCTTCAAACGCAGAATGTCATTAAGCGATGTGACATCTCTGTCAAAAGTTTTGGCGTTGCCAGATGGGTCCGTCGAATATGGACAACCCGTGTAGCTATAGCTCCCATATATATGTTGTATCCGATTTGGGGCTTGAAGCCCCTCACACGAGTAATATACATTCCACAACAACGATCTTTGATACCAGATATCAAATACAGCTCTTAAATAAGTGTATCAAATTTTGTCAACATCGGTACAGATTTGGATATAGCTCCCATATATAAATGTTTCATCCGATTTGGTGTTAAGTCCCTCACATTCGTAATTTACATTCGACAAAATAATATTTTGGGCATCATATAGTCGGCCCCGCCCGACTTTTGACTTTTCCTTACTGGTTTTCTTATGCTTTAGTTTGAATTTCGCAAAGATCTGCCCGCACACCTATTGCCAGATATCTGTATCTTTCCGATCGCTCAATACCAATGATACAATATTTAGAATATTTTGTTGTTCCTATAATATCCTGAAATTGAAGAAATCCTGAAAGCTCTAATATCTTGAAAATGTCATATTTAATACACCATATATAAACAATTTTTAGATTGTAATTCATAGCTTTATTGAAAATTTACCATTTGCTATATTGATATTGGATGATATAATAAATGCACAATTTATCATGTCATGCAAGTAAGTGGATAAACTTGGCTAAATCAAGCATAATCATATGAATATCTATGTATTTATGCGCATTTAAATGCTATGAACGACGTTTGCTATCAATGACGATGATGATGGTGATGGCAGTCACAACACGAAGCCATATCCTTTAGACTGAATGTAAAGAAATGCATGCACCACTAATACACACCAATATCTGGGCAATAATGTGCAGGCAATCAGTCCTGGTCTTCTTATTCCTTTTACAGCGTGTGTGTGCCGATGTAAGGATCGAGAATTGCACTTGCCAAACATTTCTGTATATTTTGCATGCCACACATTTGTAGACAGACAGCCAGACGTCATATCAACACATCTGCATTTTCTACCTAATACCCAGGTATTTTACACACAACATTTTCTATGCAATTTTATTCCGAATCCTCATCGTCAGTATGACAATGATATGCTTCATTGAATGCATGTAATTGGAATATCTATAAATACGTTGGCAATGTCGATGCACAATCAAAATTGTATTTGTCTAGGAATTTTTGGCAAAACCCAAACGGCCAACTGACATCAGAAGGCAAGCCACCTGATATGTTTGTTGCAACATTTCAGTTGCAGAGGAAAGATCATTATTAAGGTTATTCCTGGAACATGGGCAAAATGCATTGATTGGAAGAGCGATTGATTTGTAATTATAAATACGTCAATGATGCAATGTTAATCGAACACTTTAAATGTGTGCAAATACTCAGATATCGCATCAATTGCAATTTGCCAGGAGTGGGTAGTATTTGGATGCATCAAAAATTCATTATTAAATTCGAATATGTACTCGTATTTGTGCCAAATATATATTGGTAAATGCAGTGTACACTAGTCGAAACCCACGATATAATTTATCATAATATTAGTAATATATAGTATACGAAAAAAAAAATAAACAGTAAGGAAAAGTCAAAAGTTGGGCGGGGTCGACTATATAATACCCTACACCACTATACAAATTTATTAGAGCTCCTATAAGAAAGAAATATATTTAAAATAGATCATACCACATATCAACATTTGGCTTTAGAGCAGTAATAATTTGGTTTCAGAGAGAACTAATATAAGAGAGACATTTCCAATTCTGAATCGATTTTCACTAAATTTGACGGAGACATTTTTATCTTTTTATCATTGCTATTGAGTACGTGATATAACTTCAATAAGAATTATATTCAAAATATATATATATCGGAGCCGAGTTCCGCCAAATGGAAACGTAAGTCCCGAAATTCACTCCATTTGGGCTGATATCGGATTAAGGATATAGGTGAGAAAAAAAATCTGGCTGGAAAACCACAAGTGGTTATCGTTAGAGCATAACCCGACGTTAAGGAGCAGAAATGGTTCGAAAAGTAAAGAAGCGACTTGATCGAGACACGCCTCGCAGGTAAAGCCATTAAAATTCCAAAAAGTTCAAGAACTTACACCGCAACAGAAAGAAAATAGACTCAAAAGAGCTAAAGAGTTGCTTCGCTTGGTTGAAAGTGTTGAACTGCCGAATTTGGTTTTCTCCGATGAGAAAAAATTCATTGTACAGCAGTTTGTAAACAAACAAAATTATCATGTTTACTTGCCAAAGAGGTCAGCTGAAAAGGTGCACCTTCGGCTGGCCACCAGAGCTCAAGCGTTGGCCTTGGTGATGGTGTGGGCCGGCATAACAATCGATGGTCGCTCTCTGCTCGAATAAATCGACCGTGGCATCAGAATAAATGTCGAATACTAGAATAGAATAAATAGATTAGAGAATAAATGCTGAATATTATAGATTATTTATTTTCTGTCAGAAAATTCGGCCGGGCCGAACAATGATTAACCTTCAATAAATTGTCAAAAAAAAAAAAAAATAAAAAATAAAAAAGCTGTAAGTTCAACCGAGCCGAACTTTAAATACCCTCCACCATTTGGAACGAATTTTGCAATTTTCAAAAAAATAAAATCCGTTAAAAATTGTGTTGAAATCTTAAAAATACCGAATATAGCCGTTATATTAGGGTCTATATAGGGGGGGGGGGGTATTATTGTAGGGAGGTACTATTTTATGGGGGCTATACATGCACAGACAATTTTCTGTCAAGGACTGTTGTTCGTAATGGATATGAACTTCAAATACCAAATTCAAATTTGAAACAATTCCGGTGAATAATATACCTAAAATTCATCAAAATACCGAATATAGGGAGGAACCTTTATATGGAAACAATACTAAAATTTGTAATACCTGCAGACCTAACTCATATCTGAGTAAAAATAATTCAACCAACGTCATTTCTTTCGGAGGCTAGTGTGATTCTCACAGACGGACGGACATCGCTAAATCGACATAGAATTTTATGTGGGGTCTAAAATTTAAATTCCGAGGTGTTACAAACGGAATAACAAACTTAATATACCCTCCATACTATGGTGGAGGGTATAAAAATTCCGATGAAAAATGTGGCATTAATAATCAAAATACCGAATATCGTTAGGTACACTTATATATTATATCGATATTATTATATATTGTGTCGATATTTGTGTGGGGGAGGTACCACAAGGATAAGACCAATAATATTCATAATTAAGGCTTTCTGATTCTGACATATCTCACTCTTCTGTACATGTAAAAAGTTGCAACTCTTATTGACAATAAAAATAATATTTTGGAACAAAATATTGTGTCATATATTTTATTGTCATTCTATGATTTGGTGCAAGTATGGGGTATATCAGTCTATTTCTATTATAACTTGCACTTAAGGTCACAATTTTAAAAAAAAAATAATAATAAATAAAATAACAAAATCATTTGATTTATATGCATACTGTAAATAGGAAAATGTCCCAATATTGTACATTGTGCCATTTGTATCATTTAATTTAATCTTAGGTGCGAAAATGGATACTATCGGTCCAATCATTCGCGCACCTCCCACACTAAAGATCAACAGCCCACTTCTTTCTGAATTATAAACAATATAAACATAAACATTTAAACTAGGGCTCGATTTTTTTTAATTTCGTAAAATTTCCCCCCACTTGGCACACCCTTGTGGATAATTTGTCCACCTCCGCCAATCGTTTGAATTTGAAATAATCCTTGACATAAGACAAATCAAAAATTGATGCATTTATAAATAAATTTAAGGCAAATAATTTATTAAGAACTTTTGATCACTAAGCACAAATGATGTGTGTGTTATGCTTAAATGCAACTTTCAGTTAAGAATCACACAAATTTGTATTTACCAACTCTAAGGAACGGGGATGGGATTTGTAATCAAAACCCGAAATGAATAAGGACCAATAACAGAAGAAGAAGAAGCAGAAGCAGCAGCATCACCAACATCAGCCCAAGGATTTGTTACAAAATATTCATCAAATATTTCAAATATGAATGCATAATGAAATTATAAAGTCAATTGTAAATTAAATATTTAAAATACCACAAGATATTTTAAGCAAATTCCACATAATATAAACACACACACACACATAGATATCGGGAAATGCGTACAAGAATAATAATAATAACAATACGAGGATGATGTAGCTGTAAGAAGTTTATATTCAATGGTATTTGAATAAAGTCAACAGGCTGGGGGGGGAATATTGGTAGGAATAAATATCGAAATACAGTGGAGCACAATAAAACTTAGCAGGTTGAGAAGAGAGTTCCGAGAAACGCCATAAATTTGTATACAGGTATTACGTTAATGATATTAATAATAATAATAATAATAATAATAATAATAATAATAATAATAATAATAATAATAATAATAATAATAATAATAATAATAATAATAATAATAATAATAATAATAATAATAATAATAATAATAACAATAATAATAATAATAATAATAATAATAATAATAATAATAATAATAATAATAATAATAATAATAATAATAATAATAATAATAATAATAATAATAATAATAATAATAATAATAATAATATTAATAGTAATAGTAATAGTAATAATAATAATAATAATAATAATAATAATAATAATAATAATAATAATAATAATAATAATAATAATAATAATAATAATAATAATAATAATAACAACAATAATAATAATAATAATAATAATAATAATAATAATAATAATAATAATAATAATAATAATAATAATAATAATAATAATAATAATAATAATATCTTCTTCACAACAAACTTTGTGTTAGCAAAAATGTTTGTGTGTGTGAAATTTGAAGAGAGTTGGATGTTTATTTCGCTTTCTCTGAGCATTTTGTTATTTAAAACTCTGGCCCTTTGTGAGCGAGGCACCAAAAGGAATGATTCGATCTCTACCACATTTATAACAGATGTTGTGCTGATAGAAATATTGAGATTTACCCAATCTGAATGGAATCGGATGTTAATTTCGCGCCTTATGACCCTTTGTGTGGGAGGTACCAGCAGGAGTGGACCGATACATCCCATCTTTAAAGAAGATCCTCTGTTAGTAGAAATAATGGGTACCAGATGAAATGTGGGGTAAGTAACAGAAGAAATGGTTCGATCCCTACCATCTTAATAACAGTTCTAGTGTCGATACAAATATTTGGATGTGACAAGTCTGGATGGAATTGGATGTTAATTTCGCGTTTTATGAGCTTCATGGATATTGAAAATGTTGACCCTTTTGTGGGTCAGGAATGGGCCGATATATTCCATTTTCAAATCGGACTTTGGGTTAATAAAAATATTGCGATGTGTGTAATTTGAATGGAATCGACCGATATTGACCTTCTTTGCACTTGACATAGCACTGATGGAAATATTAGGATTTGCAAAGTTGAAACAAAATCAAATCACCCTTTCTCCATCAGCGCAATAAAATATTACTTTTTTTTTTTTTGTGAAAATTTCGACCTTTTGTGAGCGAGGTACCAGTAGGAGTAGACCGATATTGCCCATCTCCGATCTCGATAATAATATTACGATTTCCCAAATTTGGACCAGATCGGATAGTCCCTTCGAGAATTATCGTGCGCCAGACCAGCCAGACGGATATACATCGCTAGTTCGACTCCAAACATCCTGAAACGTATTTGGTCCAAAGAGACATAGGGTGTAAAACCGTTATTTAGATGAGGCACATTTTGGCCGTAGCACATATGGCATATCTAGGCATATGGCTGAGGGTATGATAATAATAATTACAATCAAGAGTAGTAAAATAACTGACTACAGACCGAAAATCAACGCTAGGATCTTGAAATTTTCTCAAAGGCTAGTCTTAGTGCGCAGGTGTAAATGCTGTTTTTGAAAATTTGTGCTGAACCAGTACGAAAAGTTCTACATACTAAAAAAGCAAAATTTCTGAACTTTGGAATGAGATTCACTGATGGAGTGCAGGATAGAGGTAACAAAGCTTTTTTGGAAATTCGATCTTAAAGGTTACGAAAAGTTCTAAAATGGTACAATTTTGGTACCATTGTATGAGAATTAAGTTTGATATATGAGGGTTATTTTAAGAGTGTGTACTAAGTGTACGAACTGTATTGAAATGGTACTAAATTTGCAACAGTGTTGTTAAGGGTGAACGGGTGAAGCTGAAATTTTATGTTGGGGCCTGTTGGTGATAGGTTTGTGATAACTAAATGGTTTTGGAATCGTGTGCTACGGAATGTACTAAATAGCACTATATTTGGTACAATTTGGTAGTGGGTGAACATATAGTGCTTGAAATCTGAAATTTTGTTTTAGGGTCGCTGTCATGTGAAGTCTGGGTATATAGAGGTGATTTCGGAGATGTTTACTATGAGTGTACGAAAAGTACTTAACTGGGTATATAGAATTGATTTCGGATATTTTTTTCTATAAGTGTAAGAAAAGTACTTAAAGGTACAACAGTTATTATTGGGTGAAGGGATAGAGATAAAACTCTGAAATTTGATGTTTAAATTACAAATGGAATCTGTTTTTGAGATTTGAAGCTAATTTTGAAATGTGTCCTATATTTGTACGAAAAATATTAAATGGTATTAAATTTGAATATCGGGAGGTACCGTTATATGGAAGATATACGATATTGTGGACCTATATAGACAATTCAGGGATGCAGAGTACTCTGAAGGAACTTCTTGTGTGGATTTTCAGACAATTTTTAAAACATAATTTTCTTGCAATTTCGTCGTTTCCAGGATCTAAAAGCATGCCACTCAAGTATATCCTTAAATTTCTGAAAACATAAATACCCACCATCGTATTAAATACATCTGAAATACGTATTGCTTTTGCAAGCAAATTAATATCATTCTCATGCGACTCATTCAAATATTTAATCCCCAACAAATATTACCAATAATTATGTATGTATGTATATATGTCTTCTACTCCTGCTACACTCGCCTTGTATTGCCATGGCCATATGGGCCAATCAGTGGAATACGTGGTAGCAGCTGATGTTTTGCAATTTGGCATAGCAAACAATTACAGGTTATTACCAGAGTAAATAATAATCATAATATTTGATTGAATTTTGTGTGTATGTATATGTGTTTTTTAACAACAACGAATAATTTGAATTGTAATAAAATGTAAATGACTATATTTTGAGGTAGGTTGTAAAAATACATTCTCCTGTATATAGAATACATTTTGTTTATATGCGTCTATATTTTGTGGATGGAAGAAATTTTAGTACATATATTGGTTAGTTGTGAATTGAATAAGCAATCGGAGAGAAAAAACGGGTCTTGAGGGAGGGTCTCGGAGGAAATAATGGAGTGTCAATCGTAACAATATTAATGAGGTAAATGAGTGGCGCCCAAATGGGATTAGATAACCAAATTACATAGGGGATCCCAGTGATATATGCGATTACGTAACCATAATTGGTTTTAGC
Organism: Musca domestica; assembly: GCF_030504385.1. NCBI lineage: Eukaryota > Metazoa > Arthropoda > Insecta > Diptera > Muscidae > Musca > Musca domestica. The sequence goes on along the minus strand of NW_026712363.1, from coordinate 19,760,664 downwards.
CAGACAAACGCTTATATTTGAACGGAGCGTTTTTGATACCAGGGGGCTTCAATGATCGTCTTGTCTGAGTGACACAGATATTAGGTATTCTCCTGTCATTCAAACAAGAAGCAGCCACAGTCATCCCGAGTCAACCAGGACGTAATTCTTTTGTAGATCATAACAGTGGCAGAAAACGATAATAATCTCAATCACAACATCATTGCTAATTAGACTCGAGAACATGAGGATAAGAGCGGCAATAAAAAAACGTACGTAAGCAAATTTAAGAAAAGGCATCCCCACATACCAGAGCGTTGATCTCTGATCAACCAGATTCCGCTCAAACAAAGCAAACAACCCGTAAACAAAAGGCACAAGCCCATGAAAACATTAAAAGAGTAAGAACCTTACGAAACCCACGAGTAAGTCTCACACATCGAAGGAAATTGTGGGGCTTGATAAGACATTAATCCCGAAGTAGGCTGGAAACTCACAGAATACCGAAGTGGTTCACACCAAAATGGTTTGAAAAGTATCAGATCTTGTGAGTAAACCTAACGACAAATTATGTTGTCTTAAAGGCAAGGCAATATGAGCAGCCCGACTGTCTAAGTCAGTTTATGAAAAATCAGTTTGAGACATGGGCCACCAAAGTTTTGTAAAAGCATATGTGTTATATTTGGTATTACTAGTAATGGTAAACACATACCTTATGCATAATGACAGCTACACACCCTATGAATTACCATAAAGCTAAAAACTGAGTTAAACTTATTTTACCATACCAAGTAACGAGTGATGGCGGCACAGAATAAGCACATACGACTACAAAACCTAATCTCTTGTTCGAATCTCCACGCAAGGAAACACAAAAAAACTGTAAAGAATATCGAAAGTCAACGGTATTTCGATATTCTTTACGGTTTTATTTAGTAAAGCTACAAGTAACAAATGAATGTTTATATTGGAACTTTATATGAAGTAGATCATACCAACAATGAACCTTTTTGGAAATCAGAGGAAACTAATATAGGGTAGGTATATCCAACTCTGAATCGATTTCCACAAAATTTGACGGAAGCGTTTGCACCTCTCGTGACAAATAACATTGCTATAGAGTGCATTATATGATTTCAAGAAGGATCATAGATGTGTGGAAAACGAATTTCAAAAAATGAAAAAAATTCGGTTAAATGTGCAATGCTCAATCCAATTTGGGCTGATATTACATATTTCATGCACAATAACCGGATGAAGGCATATATGGAAGCTCTATACAATTTATAGAGGTATTTCTACTTTGTACCAGGAATACATAGGAGGTGTTGAAAGGATCACCAGATTTTGCAAAGGATGCGAAGACGGCCATTGTAGGCTTCCGACACCACATAAAGATAGTGTGCCGCTGAGCCAGTGGCAAAATGCCTTGATATTTAGCAAGTAAGTACTTCGGTTTCTTTTTTCTTGCGAAAACATGGGTTTTCTTGGACTTCGTACCAAAAGTTCTACAATATTGTGTGTAAAATCTTCAAATCCGCATGTGGGTCACTATTGACACGAGATATCAACTAAGGTGCCGATGTTGGAAACCTTGTTAAAATATGAATTTAAAAGTTTTTGTTTATATCCTCCACCATAGTATGGAGGGTATATTTTATTCATTCCATTTGTAATACCTAGAAAAATACATTTTAAACCCCACCCATACATATTCTTGATCAAAAAAAAAAAAAAAAATCTACGTCGATGTCGGTCCATCTGTTCGTCTGTGAAAGTCACCCTAGCCTTCGAACGAATTGAAGTAGGTTGATAAAAATTTACTCAGATGTGAGTTTGGTCTTCAAGACTTTTGGTACTGAAAATGAGCTATATAGCTCCATAGGTCCACAATATGGAATAGCTCCCATATAACCATACCATCAGATATTTGGTATTTTTATGATATAATCAATGGAATTGTTTGAAAATCCACACAAGGAGTTCTTTCTGAGTATCTTCCCTGAAGATAATTTTTATATAGGTCCACAATATCGTAGAGCGCCCATAAAATTTTTGACCGGAATTGTTTCAAATTTCGTATTTAAAGTTTGAAGATCGTAATGAGTATGTAAGTCCACGTCTTTCGTATAGTCCACATAGAACGGTACATACCTATATTCGGTATTTTGAAGAAATTTGCGACATTATTCAACGGAATTGTTTCAAGTCTCGTATTTCCAGTTCTTACCGGATACTACAGCCTATCACAGAAAATGGTCTGTGCAGGTCCACGTCTTCATATAGCCCCCATATAGGGGCACCTCACGATATTTGGTATTTTGATGATTTTAGCCGCATTTTTCACCGGAATTGTTTCAATTTTGGAATTTAAAGCTCGTAACGGATTCTGCAACCTGTGACAGAAAATTGCGCATGCAGATCCACACATGCAGTCCACATATAACGGCACCTGCCTACATTCCTTGTGTAGTGATATTAGCGACGTTGTTAAAAGGAATAGTTTCAAATTTTGTATTTGAAGTTCGGAAACGGCCTATTACAACAATTACTTATGCCCGATCTTCGTATATCCCCCATATAACGGTTCTTATTTGAGCTGTATTTTTCGACAGATTTTTTTTTAATTTCCTTAAAGGTCTTATAAGGTTTGACCCTGCAGAAATTAGCTGCTTTTTTACCTGTTGGTATTAAAATTGAAATTATTATTTTTTTATATATAGCCACCGTCAGATTTAATGTGTTTTGTCTGTTTTAAACATGTTTTTGAACAGAATTTGCAGCAAATTGGCAGTTTGACAATTTTAGCAATACCAGAATTACTTTAAATTTTTAGTTTGTTGTTTGCAGTACCCATTGTCTCTTATGATAAATTCGCGTCATCGTGTATCTTGAACTATTTTAATCTTGATGTTTGGAGTTCGTAATAGGCACCTTTTTCTCTGCCAGATAATTAACTGTAAGGGTCTACGCTTTCGTATGGCCTCATATAAACGTAAGACCTGATTTTCGAAAATTTTCTAATTATACATGGTTATAGAAAATTAAACCCGGTCGAATATAACTATTTATACCCTACTCCACAAGGTGGTCAGGGTAATATGTCTTTGTGCATTTGTTTGTAACAGGCAAAAGGAAACGAGATAGACCCATAGTTCCTTTTGATGATCTACATAGAATCACATTCTGAGTCGATTTATACATGTCCGTCCGTCCGTCCGTCCGTCTGTCCATATATTTTTCTGAACAAAGTACAGTTTGCATTTATTGCCCTATCCAGATGAATTTTGCACAAATCATTTGTTTGGCCCAAGGACGAACCCTATTGAAATTGGAGATAATCAGTCAAAATTTTGTTGTGTCTCAAACGTATAATATCAGTCCGAATAGTATGGACTAACGATCAGATTGGACCTGAAAATAAGTATGCCAAATTTGATCGAAATCGGTTCAGATGTAGCTATAGCTCCCATATATATATTTCATCCGATTTGTTATTTTTGTCTTCCGCAGCCGTAATATGCACTCTATAACAACAATATTTGGGGAAATATATCAAATACTGCTCAGAAATACATTTGCTAAATTTTATCGAGATCGGTTCCGACTTGGATATAGCTCCCATATACATTTTTATCTGATTTCAAATTAATTTTGCACCAAATGGGCAATACAATCCGAATTTAATAGATACAAATGCTTCGCCATATTTAGTCCTTTGAGCTTTAAATTATAATTATAATCATAGCGTGTATGATTGAATTCTCCCATAAAACTTTTAATTGTTATGTGGAGCTCTACTAAATTAGCAAAGTGGTGTAGGGTATCATAAAGTCGGCCCCGCCCGACTTTAGGACTTTCTTTACTGGTCTTATATACTTAGAGGGTCAAGAGTTTAAAAATTCATAACAGAGGTCAAAATATTTTTAAATAATCGAACATTGGCTGAGGGTATACAACTGTCGGCAAAATAGACCGGTACTTTTATACTTGTGTTTATTTTTTTAAAACGATAGAAGTCATTTTAGTACCCTCACCCACAAATTATGTGGGCATTGAAATGGACCATTTTTTGATATAGCTCCCGCCAGATTTAATGGACTTTGGCACTTTTAAACATATTTTTGAACAGAATTACGAGTAGCTGCAAACTGGCAGTTTGACGATTTAAGCCATGCCAGAATTACTTCAAATTATTAATTTGGTGTTCGCTGTACCCAATGTCTCCTATGAAAATTTCACTTCTTTGTGTGGCCCCCATATAACGGCACTTGCCAATTACCGTCCGTCCGTCCGTTCGTCTGTCCATGTATTCTTGTAAACAAAATGCAGGTCGCATTTATTATCCGATTGAGATGAAATTTCGCACATATCATTTGTTTGACCCAAGGACGAACCCTATTGAAATTGGAAATAATCGGTCAAAATTTAGATATAGCTCCCATATATATGTTCGTCCGATTTGCCTTTTATTGTGCACCATACGTGTAATATCAGGCCGAAAATTATGGAATTTTGACATACAACCAAATTAGGCCTGAAAATAAGTATGCCAAATTTGATCGAAATCGGTTCAGATATAGCTATAGCTCCCATATATATTGTTCATCCGATTTGTCATTTTTGTCCTCCGCAGCCGTAATATGCACTCTGTAACAACAAAATTTGGGCAAATTTAGAACTTTATTTACTGGTTTTAAACTGAATTTTCTTAATCGTGATGTTTCAATTTCGTAATAAGCACCTCTTTCTCTGTCCGATAGTTAGCTATAAAGATAAACGTTTTCGTATGACCCCATATAAATATTATACTATTCGGAGTTTTTCTAACTACAGCGGCATTTTCCAACGTATTTTTCATATTGCAAGAAGCTTAGCTGTTTCTTATTTGTTTCTATTGCCGTTAAGTTTTGGTTAACAGTATAGTGTACATGTTAGTAATAAATTATACATAATCGTCCCAACAGACAATACCTAACCAATGCCTGAATTTCATTATTAAACCTTCTTCTCTCTTAAACCTATAGTTACTTGAAAAGAATCATATTCGTTCTTAGTAACTATAGTTCTTTCTTATTTGTTTTATGGTGGAAAGCTACTTTTTTAAGAAGTTTCCTAATGACAACATGACCTCATTTAAAAACATATATGTGTGAATACACACATGTACATGCATACATTTTTTCCCAAAGAAATATTCAAATTGTCTCTTATATCTTAAAACTTATTTACTAAATATCGTCATAATATTTATTTCCCAAGAATTTATTCACACAAAACATTTCAGCATCCGTAAATAAATTTTATTGTTAAATTGCACTTCTTTTGTATGAATGGATGAATACTCAGTTGTCATAAAGAAGATTACATGCTTACTTGAACGTAATTACACTATGAGAAAAAATACACAAATCGAGAGGAAAATTCTTCAATATAATAACTTAAAATGAGAGTATAGTTTTCTCTCCGTGTACTTTCTCCCCAGAAATGTTATTTCTTATTTCATTGATTTTCAATCGGACGAACTCATTCATTTGCAATATACACAGTCCAATACCAAGAAAGATTTTTCTTGCAAAACCAACAACAAAAGATTGCTGAAATGCAGAAGAATAAGAGCCAGAGCAAAGAGGATTCAATTTTTTTTAATAAACCAAATGTAAAATATTTTGATTTTTGTACACAAATCAAAAATGCTGATGATTTTTCATTTTGTGGTAAACCGAAACAGGGATATAAAAGAGGCCCAGTGGTAAAATTGGAAGATGGCAATGGAAATGAGTCAAACAGACAAACATTATTATTATATTAACATCTAAATATTGCCTCTGCGGTATACCTATAATCATATAATCAGTCTGTCTATTACACTGTGCAACACAAATAATTATGGGAAAAACCCAGCAGATTATAAGAGTTTACATCGCAAAGTAACTTTAATAGGGCGGCAAGTTGCCCCTTTTCCACACTTTTGACAAAATAAAAGATAAATATGGATAAAGATTCCCCGGAATCTTTGCATTTTAGGTATACGGGGTGAGATGAAAAAACTGCAACCAACTTCAGACTGCTGTCATTTCTAAGCAACTCGCCCTACAGCTGTTAAAATTATTTCAGTGACAGCTCATTATATTGTTTACAAGCGTACATAAACATTTTGGTGAGAATTTTCCAGAAAAAAAAGTTATTCGTTATGGAATTCAAGCGTGATAGTGTGATTTCTTTATATTTGGCTGGAAGACCACAAATGGCTATCGTTAGAGCTCTCCAACATTTAAATGTAAATAAATCATTTATGTCTCGTACCATCGCTCGTTACCGTGATACTGGTAGCGTAGTCCGACGTCAAGAAAGTGGACGGAAGAAAACAGCAACATCAGTAAAAATGGTTCGAAAAGTAAAGAAGCGACTTATGAGCTGAACATATCGTAATTTTCCATATTGAAAAATAAACTCGGGGTAAAGTCATTGAAATACCGAAAAGTGCAAGAACTTACACCGCAACAAAAGGCAAATGGACACCAAAAGAGCTAAAGAGCTGCTTCGCTTGGCCGAAAATGGTGAACTGCAGAATTTGGTTTTCTCCAATGAGAAACAGAAATGACATACATTGTCTAGCAGTTTGTATACAAACAAAATTATCGTGTTTACTTGCCAAAGAGGTCAGCTGAAAATGTGACCTTCGGTTGATCACCAAAACTCAAGCGCCGGCCATGGTGATGGTGTGGGCCGCCATAACAGCCGATGTTCGCTCTCCGCTCGTATTAATCGACCGTGGCATCAGAATAAATACCGAATATCAACGCGAGTATATTCTGGAGGGTGTATTAAAACCTTGGGCAAGCAAACATTATGGCCGCAGACCTTGGACATTCCAACAGGACTCTGCACCATCGCATTCAGCATGCCCCCCAAGAATGGTTACAAAATGAGGTTCCTCGCTTCATTTCCAGCGCACAATGGCCACCAAAATCTTCGGTACCAATCCGGTGGACTATTGTGTCTGGAGTATTTCGGAAAGCAAGGTTGTCACTAAAAAAATACCCATGTGACGATCACCTTAAGCAAGCGCTTCTTCGGGAATGGGCCAAAATACCGCAGAGCTACATTTAGACAGCGTGTGACGGTTTCATTGGCCGTTTGAAGGCCATAATTCGTGGTAAAGGTGACCAATTCGAAAAAATCTGAACTTATTCTAAAATTTGATGATATTTCCGAAATTTTTTGCTTTCATTCAATAAAATTTAAAAAGTGTACAAATTATGGCGTTTGACTTTGTTGCAGTCTTTTTATCTCACGCTGTATATAGGGTCTTCTGGAGTATTGCAGATGAAAATACGAGAAATTGTCAACAAGGGGGACTTTTTGGTCCTTTTATACCCTCAACCTTGAATAGGGATGTATTTTAACTTTGTCATTCCGTTTGTAACATCCTTAATATTCGTCGTAGCCCCATACAGCACATATTTTCATGATAAGCACAAAATTCCAAGGCGATTTAACGATGCTTCCACTCTTTCTCTCAATCTGTCTTTTGAAATCACAATCACATTATTTGACGTAGAGCTTCTACTATTGGCAGAAACATTTTTATTGTGTCTAGGATGGTTGGTATTGAAATCCCCCCATATAACGGTACCCCCGATATTTGGTATTTTGATGATTTTTGACACACTGTTCCGCGGACTTGTCTAAAAATTGGTGTTTGTAGTTCATAATGGGTTCTAGCTCCTGTGTCAGAATATTGAATATTTATGTCCACGTTCTCCAATAGCGCACATATAACGATACCCACCGACATTCGGTATTTTGATAATCTAGTCACACTTACCCGCGAAATGTTTTCAAATTTGGTATGAAAATATGGTAGATGACAATCCTTGAAGTACAAAATTGTCTGTAAGGTTCCGGTTTTGATATGGCCCTCATACAACGGCCTAAACTACTTTATGGTTTTTTGAAAACAGCATTATCCAAACGGTCTTCCTGGTATTTATTGTTTAAAGTGGAACACGTTTGGATTCAAATACTTTTATATAAAAATGTTTCTTTAGCCAAAGTGTGGAAGAGCCGGGAACTTCCTCCTTCTCGGTGTAAACTTTTAAAATGCCGATATAAATGCCTTCTTTTTTAGCTCTACTTTCATAATCTGCTATTGATTTTCTCCGTAATTATTGAAAATTTGAATTTTGTCGAACAGTATTATCCTCAGTCACTATATTTTAGTCAATTGCGATTTTCGTGAACTGGATTCCATGCAGCAAAATGTTCGCAAAAGTAGGGCTGACAATGTATATAATATAATAACCCTAAATAAGGTGTAATTTTCATTACAAAAAACAAAATAAATAATAATATCTCTTAAATCAAACTTCTTGCCTAACACCAATATTCTGTGAATCACTTCATTTTCATCCGGAAATTTCCCACTGGGATCATTGTACAAATTTAATTATCAATGTTTGTCCTCAAATATCAATGTGGTATTTTTAACTAAATCAATTAAGTTAGGCATAATAAATCGTATTTGTATTTTCTTAAATATTAAAATTAAATTTCAACTTAAACAATTTAGATTTAATTGAAGAAAACAATTATTAAAGTTCATCGAAGTGAACCGTATAGATAATGTATAACATGGTATTTACATATGCACACACGTATGCATGTACATGTAAGCTATGATGTGTGTTTTTTATTGAAGATTTTTCGAATCTTATTATTTTGCCGATTTAGAGGGTTTATGGATTTTAAGATTATTTTCAATCCATTAAAGAAATGATAAAATAGGGTAGAGTCTGTCAATGAAGTTTGTGGATATGGCCAGAGACTTTTACACTTGTATAGGATTTTGTTTGTAATCGTAATTGAATGTTTAATTTCGATGATCCAAAATCTAAGGTGGGCATTCTAAATAAAAGTTAAATAAAACAAGTAAGCAAAGGCTACAGTCGAGTGGGGCCGACCGTTTAATACCCTACAACACTATAATAAACGATACAGTTTATATAGGCGAGAACTCGAAAGAATTCCACAAGATATTGTGACAAATAATAAAAGAAAACCATCAGGTTTCGTTCTCTAATTTTCGAATAATAGCAACTTAAGCTAATTTGCTCATTTCCAATTTATTGGTAGATGTTGCACTTAAATGGCCTTCCTAGATCTATAACCAATATTTCCCAAAGACCTATAATCTCTCAGAAGTGGGAAAAAATTAACATTTATTATTGGTTTTTGACTGAAACGCATCTATATGAGATACAGACATTTGACTATATTCTTCAACGAAATCAGCGTTAATGAAATAGTCAGAAGTGCGTCGTTCAAAAAGTCACTGGAATGGACATTTTCGTATTTTGTCTACAAAAGTTGGCAAACTCCTTCACACATTGAATATTTTTGGATGGCCATACAAAACTGCTTGGCTTTTGCAATGTCCTGTAACCCCCATTCAAATGTGCGTGAGGATCGGGCGATAATTACGACCTCCTGACAATTTTGCAGTTTTTTGGTCCATTTCAACACCTAAATATATGGCGATCATGTCCAAAAAAGTAGACTTCTATTCTGACCCTCATCTTATCCCCATGCAAAATTTCGTAAGGATCGGTCCATAAATGCGATCTGTATATGATATTCTGATATCCTAACTACTTAGTTTTGTTAGCTGTAGAAATATTATCAAATGTTTAATTCAAAATGAAAATATGCCAAAAATATGACAAAATTGAAAAAATATGAGAAAATTTTACAAAATCAATATTTTCATCTTTAGAGAGATATTTTTATGCGATTTTTTAGACGTTTTTTCTTTCCTGCCAAGAGGCCATTCTGAATTAATGAGAATTGTCGAAATCAGTTAAGCCGTTCTCGACATATATGAGATCTTTCAAGCATATCTTCTTTGATAGACATATATATCGCACATTTTTGCTATATATCCGATTTGTTGGATCTTAACATCAACGTAAAGATCAGAAGTAACCTTGTCATGGCTTTGGGATTTCCCCGGGATTTAAAATATTCGCGGTTTAATGAAAAATTTTGAATTTTTTCAACAAACAAGATATGTCTATTTTGCCCGCTAAATATTATCCGATGACCACCCAAATTGGTAGGCTTCTTCCCCTAAACTCTAGCTACATGCGAAATTCCGCGTCGATTGGTCTATAATTGCGACCTGTATAGTTACTGCAAAATCCGACATTTTTTCAGTATTTGGTCCATTTCAACCCTTAAATATTTGGCGATCATCTCCAAAAGAAATAGGCTTCTATTCTGACCTTAACCCCACAGAGGGACGGACGGACATACATAGCTAGATCGACTCAGCTCGGCGAGCTAGGAAGATCCATATATACTTTCCTATATGGGAAACCAATATTTCGAGGTGTTACATAAATTCTGGCCCAATCAAACTTATAATACCCCCAACATATAGTGTTGTAGGGTATAAATATTGCGATACAGCTCATTTCCATGAAATCAGGAACTACTTCCGCATTAGATGAGACTAGCGATACAATAGGGGATATTCGGCATTTTGATAATTTTAGCGACATTATTTACCGGAACTATTTCGAATTGTGGTATTTAAAGTTCGTAATGGATACTACAGCCTATGCCAGAAAATTGTCTGTGCAGGTCCACCTTATAACAGCCATGGTACCTCACTATATTCGGTATTTTGATGATTTTAGCTACATTATAAACAGATTTTTTTTCAATTTTCGCATTTGAATATTGTAATAGCTTATGACAAAAGTGGCCTATGCAGGTCCATGTCGTCGTATAGTCCCTAATATACGGCTACATTCGATATTTTTAAGATTTTACAGGATTTTTAACGGATTTTACTTTTTTGAAAATGGTCAAATTTGTACCAAATGGTGGAGGGTATACAGAGTTTGGCCTGGTCGAACTTACAGCTTTTTTACTTGTTTTTTTTTTTTTTTTTTTTTTTTTGAAAATTACGCCCTTTTTGTGTATGAGGTACCAGAAGGAATGGACCGAGTTTTCCGAACTCAATCTAAGTTTGATATAATGTTACGATGTACTAAGTTTGGGCCAAATCGGATACTCCCTTCGAGAGATATCGTCCGCACCAGCCAGATAGGCAAACAGACCGACGGATGGACGGACATAGATCGATTGCAAATGTCCTGAAACGGCATTGGTTGGAACATTATTTCGATGAGGCACGTTTTGGCCATATCAAATGATATTTAACTTCTCTAGCCATATGGATGAGGGTATAAAAAATTCACAAAGGCATATAACCTGTAGCTCAGGGTGTCGTAGGGTGTAACAAAGTGTTAAGTGGATTCCTACTGGTCTTTGTTTTTGTATCAAAATGTTAAGATATGTATGTATCTTTCATTTAATACTTACCGTTTGCAATATCCTCACCAAGAAGTGCTTGAAGATTGCACCTTGAAGATATTGAGCAGGATATATTCGCTAAAATGTGTTAATAATGAGAATATATAATTATATATATTTTTTTGGTATAAGATATCTCAAGCTCATCTTACAGTAAAACTAATAGTTGCTCTCCGTTGAACTGTGCGAAATTTAAATCAGCTTGGTAGAGAGAAGTTACTTCGACGGAATTATTATTTGCAACAGGACAAAATAAATAGTTGACAGATACCCAGCGAAAGTTTAAGGCGATACCCTTCAAAAAATGATGAATTCTTGTTGCAGTTTTAAGAGGTTTGAGTAATATTTCAGGACGAGTCCTCTGCAACAACGAGTCCTCCGTAACAATTGTTCAAATATCCTATTAAATGTTCAGGCCATAATCTTTTTACATTTTCCATAATTGTTCAAATGTTTCGACAGTATCCTCTTTCAGGCGGAGTCCTTAATATACATTTATTTTCTTTCGTTCCATTATTTCCTCGAATTTATAAACGAATGTTTTGAAATTTTCTTATCTAATCAATAAAAAATGATTATTCCAGAAAGAAAAAACAATTTTTTTCAAAAACAAAATTGTCTATGGTTTCTATATTTTGAATTGTAAATATTTCAAAATTAAAACTGAAAGTATTCACAATAAGGAAAATGGTCGGAAAATCCATGAGTAACCTTACGTTTCGAAAATGAAGTTAAATCAACGAATTCTGCAAATGAATCGCGCTATCAAGAGATGACTATTGTTTATTTATGACCGTCGTTAGATGGAATTGATGTGGAAACTTTTACTTTCAACAATATGGTGTTGCGTGCCACACAAGCAACGAGGTCATTGCTCCTTTAAGAGAAAAGTTAAATTTAACTCCTCGCAAAAATATTAAATTTAGGTCTTACTTCGAAATCCTCGTGATCCAGCATTTTCAACGTTTCGGTCCCGTTGAAAAAAACAAGTAAAAACGCAGTAAGTCGCCGTTGAATACCCTCCACCATTTGGAACGAATTAGAACATTTTTAAAAAAATTAAATTAAAGAGAGATCTGTGCAAAATTTTAGCTTTCTATCTTAATTCGTTAGACTGTAGCGTGATTACAACAGACGGACGGATATGGCTTAATTGTCTTAGAATTTTACGCTGATCAATAACATATACACTGGTGGCCAAATCTAAAGCAACTTAAATCGCAAAGACAATAAATGTCCTGTAACTTTTACAAAAATAAACAAATCGTAATTATTTTTCCAGTTTTAAATGAGGGGTTTAATTCACTTTCAAGAAACTAAAAATAAAAATACAAAAATAATTTTGAACGAAAAATAATATGTGGAAAACTAAAATGACCCAATTTTTGCTTGGTCAAAACTAAAGCAACTTTTGATTTTTTATTTTAAAATAATTAAATGTTGGCTAGTAGTCGATAGCATAACCATTATTTTTGATAGCAGCTGCACACCTACGAGCCATGAATCCATAACACGCTCAATTTGATCCTTGGGTGTGCCTTCCCAGGCACCCCGAATTCTTTAGAAACTGTTGTGCTTATTTATTTCCGAATCCCTCTTGATCTTCCTATCTACGATACTCCAAAGGTTTTCTAAGGAGTTTAGGTCAGGTGATTGTGCCGGCCATAACAAAACCTGAATTTTTGACTCCCGCAACTAATATCTAGCTGCCACTACTCGTCTACGCACTGATCTCGAGCTTATATACAATGATTGCTCTCTCACCAATCCAGTTGAACTCTTAAATAGTTGTTTTTTATTTCTCTCACAATTTGTGGATCAGTACGGGCTGAAGTTTTTCACTGCCTTCATCCGTTATAGACTGTTACTACTGATCCAGTTTCAAAAAACTGACTTAGTATACAGAAATATTTATGAAATCACATAAATATTTATAGATTATTTCTCAGAAATCATTTTCTGTGATATGTTGTTTTGATAATCACTGATAATTTGGTGTTTTATTCAGGTACTGTTTTTGCTTTTAGCCATTTTTAAAATTTTTTTGGGCAGTACTAAAAAAACGAAAAGAAAAACACATACTGTTGTAAAAAACTTCTCAAAAAGGATTTATGACAAGCGAAATTGTTGAAGGGAGTAAAAAGCGATAAATATCATAGTAAAAACAACTGAAATTGCAGCGGTTATATGAATGTACAACAGAGTTGCTTTTGTTTTGTCCAAGCCAAAATCGGGTTAATTGACTTTACCAAACATTATTTTTTATATAAAAACGAACTTTGGTTTTATGTTTTAGGGTTTTAAAAAGTGAATAAAGTACCTAATTTAAAACAAGAAAAACTTTCTCATTTTCTTAATTTTTGAAAAAGTTACAGAGCATTCATTCTCCTTGTAAATTCAGTTGCTTTAGTTTTGGCCACCAGTGTATATACTGTATTGGGTTTACGATTACTGTCTCTATGAGTTACAAACGGAATGAAGAACTTAATATACCCTCCATACTATGTATGGCGGCATTTTGGTGAGAATTTTCCAGAAAAAAAGTTATTCGTGATGGAATTCAAGCGTTATAGTGTGATTTCTTTATATTTGGCTGGAAAACCACAAGTGGCTATCGTTGTAGCACTCCAGCATTTAGATGTGAATAAATTTGTGTCACGTACCATCGCTCGTTACCGTGAAACTTGTAACGTAGTCCGACGTCAAGGAAGTGGACGGAAGAAAACAGCAACATCAGCAGAAATGGTTCGAAAAGTAAAGAAGCGGCTTAACCGAAATCCGTGTCGCAGTGCCCGCAAAATGGCTCGTGACCTGAACATATCGCAATATTCCATTCGGCAAATATTGAAAAATAAGCTCGGGCTAAAACCATTGGAATTCCAAGAAGTGCAAGAATTTACACCGCAACAGAAAGATAATAGACTCAAAAGAGCTAAAGAGTTGCTTCGCTTGGCCGAAAGTGGTGAACTGCCGAATTTTTCTTCCTCCGATGAGAACACATTCGTTATCCAGCCGTTTGTTAACAAACAAAATGATCGTGTTTACTTGCCAAAGAGGTCAGCTGAAAATGTGCACCTTGGTTGGCCACCAAAAATCAAGCGCCGGCCATGGTGATGGTGTGGGCCGTCATAACAGCAGATAGTCGTTCTCGGCTCGTATTAATCGACAGTGGCATCAGAATAAATGCCGAATATTATCGCGAAAATATTCTGGAGGGTGTATTAAAGCCTTGGGCACGCAAACATTTTGGCCGCAGACATTGGACATTCCAACAGGATTCAACACCATCGCACTCAGCACGCGCCACCAATGAATGGTTACAAAATGAGGTTCCTTGTTTCCTTTCAAGCGCACAATGGCCACCAAAATCTCCGAATACCAAGCCGTTGGACCATTGTGTCTGGAGTATTTGTTGCAGTTTTTATACCCTACACCATATGGTGGTAAGGGTATTATGTCTTTGTGCATTTGTTTGTAACACGGAGAAGGAAGCGTGATAGACCCATTGTCACTTTTGACAATCTCCATAGAATCACTTTCTGAGTTGATTTATGCATGTCAGTCCGTCCGTCTGTCCATGTATTCTTGTGAACAAAATACAGGTCACATATATCATCCGATTGAGATGAAATTTTGCACAAGCCATTTCATTTCCAAGGACGAACCCTATTGAAATTGGAGATAATCGGTAAATCGCAGCCGTAATGTGCACTCTGTAACAACAATATTTGGGGAAATATATATCAAATGCAGCTCATATATACCTATGCTAAAATTTATCAAGATCGGTTCAGATTTGGATATAGCTCCCATATATAACTTCTTCCGATGTATCTTTTATTGTGCACCAAACGTCTAATATTTGCCCAAATGGGATGGAATTTGGCATATACGATCGAATTGAGTCTAGAAGGTAGTATGCCAAAGATCGGGTGAAGATCAGTTCAGATATAGCTATAGCTCCCATATATATTGTTCATCCGATTTGTTGTATTTGTTAACCACAGCCGTAATATGTACTCCGTAACAACGATATTCAGGGAAATATATCAAATACAGCTCAGAAATATCTTTGCCAAATTTCATAAAAACTTTTAATTGTTATGTGGAGCTCTACTAAATTAGCAAAGTGGTGTAGGGTACCATAAAGTCGGCCCGCCGAATTTTAATTTTTTTCCGGGTCTTATGAACAAACGCTTTGAAATTTACCTATTTAATCAATAAAAAACAAAACAATTGTGCATAAACAATATCTTCTAGGGTTTCTATATTTTTTATAAAACTGAGTGCTCACAGTCAGCAACATTGACGCAAATAAGAATCGGAAAATCCATGATCACTTTTCTGCACCTCTATATTTTCGAAATCCCCATGATTTCGGCATGCATAAATCGAAAAAAAAGTTATTCACCTCTTTATATTTGGCTGAAAAACCACAAGTGGCTATCGTTAGAGCATCGTTCCATCGCTCGTTACCATGATACTGGTAGAGTAGCCCGACGTCAAGGAAAACAGAAACCCGCGTCACAGTGGCCGAATAATGGCTCGTTGGCTGAACATATCGCAATATTCCGTTCACCATTGAAATTCCAAAAAGTGCAAAAACTTACAAGAACAATAGACTCAAAAGAGCTAAAGAGTTGCTTCGCTTGGCCGAAAGTGGTGAACTGGCGAATTTGGTTTTCTCCGATGAGAAAATATTCGTTGTCCAGCAATTTTTAAACAAACAAAATGATCGTATTTACTTGTCATAGAGGTCAGCTGAAAATTCTGGTGGCCACCAGAACTCAAGCGCCGGCCATGGTGATGGTGTGGGCCGCCATAACAGCCGATGACCACTCTCCGGTCGTATTAATCGAATAAATACCGAATATTATGGCGAAAATATTTTGGAGGGTGTATTAAAGCCTTGGGCACTCAAGCATTTTGGCCGCAGATCTTGGACATTCCAACAGGACTCAACACCATCGCACTCAGCACGGGACACCCAAGAATGGTTACAAAATTCAATTCATTTCTTCGTTTTCAGCACACAATGGCCACCAAAATCTCCGGATACCAATCCGTTAGACTATTGTGTCTGGAGTATTTTGGAAAGCAAGGTTGGCACTAAAAAATACCAAGGTGTCGATCACCTCAAGCAAGCGCTACGCCGGGAATGGGCCAAAATACCGCAGAGAAACATTCGGGCAGCGTGTGACGGTTTCATTGGCCGTTTGAAGGCCATAATTCGTGCCAAAGGTGACCAATTCGAACAAATCTAAACTTATTCTAAAATTTGATGCTATTTCCGCCATTTTCGGCTTTCATTCAATAAAACTTAAAAAAATTTAAAAATTATGGCGTTTGACTTGTTACAGTTTTTTGTCTCACCTTGTACATAAAGCATAGCTAAGCGACTGTAAGAAACTCATTTGCCTTGGTCGAGAACTTATCAAATAATATGGCATCGTTGCTGCCCAGATTATTTGATGAGCAATTCAAAACACAAATCGATGATATTTTGTGTTTTGTAAATTTTAAATTACACAAGTGTAGAGATATACCTACATGCCTTCACACACTTGCAGATACAGCACTCTTGTTTTCTATTGTGCAAAAAACCATCCAACTATCCATCTTATTTAACTTCATTTGTATAAACTAGAAAAAAAAGACACACTCAGAAATTGCATTGACATCGATACTGGGAAATGTGTTTTACTCTCCAACTGCTGCCGCTTCTGCTGTTCATTGCAATTTGAATACAATTTTGTTACAAAAATTCTCAATTGTTATACACACATACACACACAGTATGTGGCATGGAGTTCATTTTCGGGCGAAAAGAAGAGGAAATAGAAAATGAAGTGAGTTTTGAGAATTGAACTGATGTATTATTGAAAACTGAAGGATGTGGAATTCAATTTGGACATTCTGAGTTTCACAACACTCAATCTGTACGAAGTGATGTACACATGTATTTGTGTGTGTGTGTGTGTTTACTTTTTTGGAGTAAATTGAGAGCATCCTTATGGGGTACAAAGCTACCATGGACCCCAGACCGCATAGACATAAAAGAATTTTGTTTTGGGAAATTGCATACGAGTGGAAATGTCCCTTTCAATTTGCACACAACTCATACAAACACACACACACACACACTCGCCCGCCCGCACTCAGGTTGTTTTTAGGCAACTTAACTCCTTGGCAATTCGAAATTGTTTTGTGGTTAACACACAGCCTCGTTTCAATAGCATTTCAGTCAGGTGGTAAGCAGGAAACTGTAGGTGTACTCTCTATAACCGAGAATATGAAAATGTAATTATAAGCAAATGGAAAAATGGACTTCAAAATGTCACAAAATAGGATATTTTTATAGGTTTATATCACAAATGGATTTCACTTTGAACTGTGCCATCTGCATCATCATCATCATCATGATCACTTAAAATCTCAATGTATTGAAGATGACCTGGGGGCTCAATAACTTCATTGACCAAATGAAGAATGTGGTTTTTGTATGGCAGAGAATCTAAATTTCAAACTACACTTCAAAGGAAAATTGTTCTGAATTGAAAACGAGATGTAATAAAATAAATATTGGGTTTAAGTCATTAAGTTGTACAGTGGGGCTATGACCAAAAAAAACCACATGGGGAATGTAACAAGAAAAAAATTACCGCCCTAACTCAGATTACTAAATCGCTTCTTATAGTTTTTCATATCCTACAACACTATGTGTTCGGAGTATTATAAGTTTTATTGGGCAAAATTATGTAACACCTCAAAATATTGGTCCCTGATATAGGAAACAATGTATATATCTTCCTATCTCGCCGAGCTGAGCCGATGTAGGTACGTATGTCCGTCTGTCCATGTTAATTTGTCATCAAGCTACAGATCACAATTATGGCTCGATCCTCATCGAATGAAGGTGGTGTTAGGGTCATAATATAACCCTATTAATTGTGAAGATGATCGCATGGACCAAAAACAAAATTTTTCTGATTTTTCATCTGCTCTATAGGTCGAAATTATAGACCAATTGAAGAGAAATATAGCATGGAGCTATATTTTAGGTCTAAATAAAAGCCTAACATTTTGTTTGGTCATTGAACAATATTTAGCGGGTAAAATAGACCATAACTTTTTGTAAAAAAATTCGAAAACTTCCACTAAATCGAAAATGGTAACTGCGTAATAATTGTCCAGGAAGTACTAAATGGTTCTAAATTGGGTTAATGAAATCCTTAAATGTGATATTGAGTCCTCCATAAGTATATGATATTGAGTTATGAAGGTGGTTTCGGAAATGTGTACTATAATTGTACGAAGAGTACTAAGTTGTATTGGGTGATGAAATAGAGCTGAAATTCGGATATAGTTGTCACTGTTGGTATCTGGGATTGTGATATGGAGGTGGTTTTGAAAATGTATATTAATAATTGTTCTAAAAGTTGAGTACTAAAAATTCCTAATACGAACTGTTGGGATGAACTTAAAATTTTAAGGTGGACTTTTAAACTAATCTTCTGCCGTTGTGAAAAATATAGAGAAAAACAGACACGGAAAAACTTGCATTCGATCGGTGCGGAAACTTTTTTAATGACACGCGAGAAATATAAAAATATCCGCCACGGAATCAGCGGCCACACTCTTTACCTCATGGTCTACGTAGATGAGAACACAGCTGAATGTTCAGGACGAGGCAAATTTAATACCGATCACGAACTATCCCAAGATTCTAGGGATCACATTCGATAGCATGTTCAAGTGGTCCGCGCAGCCACAACTATCTGCGACAAGTATGAACAAGGTCCTCAGGGCGATAGCCGGTAGCACTTGGGGTGCGGACAAGGAAACCTTATTGACCTCTTATATAGGTCGATCTGTGGTCAGCTATGAGTCTCCAGTGTGGTCTGCGATAACTAATGCTACGCAGTGGAAGCATATCCAGACCTGCCAGAATGCTGCCCTAAGAGCTGCAACAGGGTGCCTTCTCATGACACCAGTGGACCATCTACATTAGGAGGAGACATCGGAACCATCTCATGGTGGATACAACTCCCCACCCAGGCGTGTCAGGAAGGACATTCATGATATAGAAAGGGAGGTCCAACTCATTAAGAGAGAACCTTTAGATCAAGAAGCCTATCAGTAGGGTCAGAAGTGACTTTTTCGTTTATTTGTGGTGAGATGGAAGCGAGATAGACCTATAGTTACTTTTTAGGATCTTCATAGAAACACTTTCTGAGTCGATTTATGAATGTCAGTCCGTCTGTCTATGTATTTTTATGAACAAAATGCAGGTCACATTTATTATCCGATTGAAATGAAATTTTCCAACTAATATTTGTTTGGCCCAAGGATGAACCCTACAGAAATTGGTGATAATGGAGATAAGATTTAGATATAGCTCCCATATATCTTCAACAGATTTCGTGTTAATTGTGCACCAAATGGTCAATATTAGTCCAAATGACCTGAATCTTGACACATTCGACCGAAATTTCCTGAAAATCGCTTCAGGTGTAGCTATAGCTCTCATATATATATTTCATCCGATTTGGTGTTTAAGTCCATCAAACTCCACAAAAATCTTTGTTCTGTGGTACCAGATACATCTCAGAAAGAAGTGCCTAAAATGTTGTAATGATCGGTTCAGATTTGGATGTGGCTCTCATATGGGTAGTATCATCCCAAAGGGACTGAATGTTGGCACTTCCAATCGAATTCAGCCCAGAAGCAAGTAATTCAAACTTTGGTGAAAATCGGTTCAGTGTAGCTATACCTAAAATATACATGTTTTATCCGATTTGCTGTTAAAATCCCTCACATGAGTAAAACGCACTCCACAACAAGGATTTTTGATACCGGAAATCCGATACAGCTCGAAAATACCTCTGCCAAATTTTATCGAGATCTATTCAGATTTGTTGTTGTTGTTGTAGCAGTAGTACATGTGTGTGTTTGTGTTCTGCTAATCTGGTTCCAGCTCCAGGTTTAGAAATTCGGCTACTTTAACGGGCTGTAGCCAGAGATCCTCTGGAGTGAGTTGGGTAGGTTTGGCTGAGCAATTAAAAAGGTGTAGCGTATTGTGCGGGCCTGTATCACACGCCGGGCAGGCGTCACGCACATCTTCATCAATTCGTGCCCAATACGAATTGAGGCGACTACACCATCCTGAACGTAATTGCGCCAAAACTACCCTGGTTTGTCTAGGCAGCTGACGTTCTTCGGCTGCAATGGATGGGGGGTGGACTCCGAGGACGGCATTCACTTTATAACTGCTAATAGCATCCGCGACTGCATCGGTGTGAATGCCACTCAGACCTGCCTGATAGGCTTCTTGATCTAGAGGCTCTCTCTTGTAGCGCTGGACCTCCCTCTCTAGATCATGTATGTCCTTCCTGACACGCCTGGGTGGGGGAGAGTTATCCACCATGTGATGGTTGGGATGGCTCTCACGGTAACACCCAAGCAGGTACTGCAACGAAAGCATATGATTATGCTGACGTAAGGGAAGGACTTTCGCCTCCTCATGTAGATGGTCCACTGGTGTCATGAGGAGGCACCCTGTCGCAGTTCTCAGGGCAGCGTTCTGGCAGGTCTGGATATTCTTCCACTGCGTAGCACTAGTATTCGCAGACCACACTGGGGCCGCATAGTTGACCACAGACCGACCTATCGCGTTATAAGAGGTCAACTAGGTTTCTTTGTCCGCACCCCAAGAGCTGCCGGCTAGCGCCTTGAGGACCTTGTTCCTACTTTTCATCTTATCGCAGATAGCTGTGGCTTGCGCGGACGACTTGAACATGCTGTCGAACGTTACCCCAAGAATCTTGGGGTAGTTCGTGGTCGGTATTAAATTCCCCTCGACCTGAACATTCAGCTGTGTTCTCATCTCCGCAGACCATGTGGTAAAGAGTGTGGCCGTTGATTTCGTGGCGGATATTTTCATATTCCTCGTGTGGAAGTATGCGGCAAGCTCCGCGAGATAGGGGTTCAACCTTTCGCATATGTCATCGACCACTGGACCCGACGCCATGATCGTACAATCATCCGCATACGTTACGATCTCAATGCCGTCTGGAGGGCGAGGAATTCCGGAAAGGTAGAGGTTAAACAGTTCCGGAGATATCACCCCACCTTGGGGAACTCCCTGTTTCACTCTACGGGCTTTGGACTTCTTGTTCCGGAATTCCACGTACGACTGGCGTCCACACATATAGTTGATTATCCAACGTTTCAAACTTGGCCGGAGGGTAGTTCTCTGTACGTCCTCAAACAGTGTGGCATGATTGACCGTATTAAATGCCTTTGATAGGTCAAGGGCTACCAACACTGTTCTGTCACACGGCCTGTTCTGGTTTAGTCCTCTACTAATATGTGTGGAAATGGCGTGTAATGCTGTTGTGGTACTATGTTGTGGACGGAATCCATGCTGGTGGTTGGCAACTGCATAGCTTCCTCTAATGCTGGGGAGGAGTAAAGCCTCAAGAGTCTTTGCTACTGGCGACAAAAGCGAAATCGGCCTGTACGATTCGCCTTTACTGGCATCCTTGCCTGGCTTCAGTAGCGGGACCACCCGGCCCATTTTCCAGGTTTCGGGCACTATGTGGGTGGCTAGCGACAAATTGAGAACTTTTGTTAAGTACTCGACTCCCGGCGTATCCAGCTGCTTCAACATTACCATTGAGATTCCGTCCGGGCCCAACGCTTTGGATGACTTAGCGTTACGGATGACATTTGCAACATCACCCATCGTAAACTGTGGTGGTTCCTCCTCGGCGGGAAGAGATCTGATACGACGTAGTACTCTTCGCTTCGCCCTATCACTCTCGGGGTGCTCGACAAATTGTCGGTTAAAATATTCCGCGCACCTCTTCGGATCAGTCACCGTTACGTCGTTAAAAGTGACTGAGGTCCTATCATCCTTTTTTCCAGGGTTCGAGAGCGACTTAACCGTTACCCACAGCTTACTCATATCGGTTCCAATGTTGCAGCACTTCAGATGGTCTAGCCACTTTTTCCTCTTATGCTCCTGTACCAACCGGTTGACTTCCACTGTCAAATCACTGATTCTAGGATCAGTAGGGTTGGTACGACGGAGATCATCACGCTCGTTTGCTAATCCCGCTGCCTCTGCTGGGAAGTTTGGTCTTATCTCGGGTATTCGACCAGCAGGTATATAGCGAGCGGCTGCAGCTCTGATGATGTTTCGGAAAATCCTTTCTGCTACCCGAACATCAGAAGGGTTGGGCAGTTCTCTGAAGCGGCGGTTGGTGAATTCTCTGAACTCTGGCCAGTGAGCTTTCCCATGGTTAAGGAAAGTGCGGCGTTCAGAGGTTATGAAATCGGGCGACCTGCTTATGGAGACGATTATCGGGAGATGGTCTGAGCCAAGAGAAATGACGGGTTGCCAAGTCACGTCATTTATCAGACCGGGTGACACTATGGTTAAATCTGGCGAACTGTGACACTCTCCTCTTATTCGGGTGGGGGCATCCTCGTTAACCGTGCAGAATGTGGAGCAGTCAATCTGCTCTGCCAGCGCTGATCCCCTCTGGTCATTACCTAGGACGGAATGCCACAACTCATGGTGGGCATTAAAATCCCCTAGTACCAGGCGGTTATTGCCTACCAATAATGGGCTAATATCAGGCAAATAACGTGGTTCACAGCTATTAATCGGCGGGATATACACATTAAGCACCTCTACCTCGGCAGTTCCACACTTGACTGCTACCCCCATACATTCCATGTATGGGTCACTAGAGACTAGCTCAAGCGAGATAGGTCTGTACTGAACAGAATGGTGTAACAGGAACGCTAATCCCCCACCTCCACTTCTGGTGCGATCCTTCCTTAGTACGTTGTAACCATAACAACGTTGTAGGCTGCAATTTTCATTCAGCTTGGTTTCCTGCACCGCTGCGATCTTAATATTCCTCCGACTCATAAATTCCACTATCTCATCTATTTTGCCTCGAAGTCCGTTGCAATTGAATTGCAAGAATGATGCACAATCCGGAGTTGGAACAGCAACATGTGGCGTTAGGTGCTGCGGTGTTGGTTGCTGTTCTGGAGACTGCGGTGGAGTGCCATACTCCGACGACGTCTCTGACAAGGACGACGAAGAAGAGGACTCGCTGGGGACTACGTTACTGCAGCAAGTCGCAACATAGTCCCTTTCGCTGTAGTCTCGCAAACGCCTTAATCCGGAACAGTTCTTGAAGTGCACCCACTCTCTGCATCCATTACATCGCACCGAGACAGATCTGTGGTGGATGACGTTCTGACAAACCGAGCAGAACCAAGGTCCGGGGTTTTCCTCAATCCCGGCACGGACCAATAAAATCCGGAGCAAGCATTCCGGGATATGCTGCTCCCAATGCAGAAAAATAAACAAACACAAACATGTACATACTGGGTTGGCAGCCGCTGGCCGAAACTGGAATCTTGTTGTTTCGGGTCAATCCGGTATCGTAGAACCCGCTGCCGTGGGATTGATTTGTATATACCTTCGATGTACCTTCGATCATATCCAAAAACAATGGGATTCTATTCTGACCCTAACCTGATTTGACCTCTGAAGATCGGGCCATAATTGTGGTCTGTAGCGTGATTACACAAAATAACATGGACAAGCGGACGTACGGACATACACAGCTCGATCATCCCAGTAAGGCGAGATAAGAGGATCTATATATAGTTTCTTATGTCTTTGACCAATATTTCGTATATCGTATATTAAATCATTGAATATACTTGAAACCCTAATATTTATTAAATTCACGTTTATGCCTCCAAATACACTCCTAAGTCGTTATCAATAATTCTTAATTTAAGCTCTGATAGTCCTTGGTAGCATTCATTGGGGTACTCCCAAATCCTTACCAGCCCTCATAATTAATTCCTCTTTCCACTAAACACTTAATCGAATGCTATTTTCTTTGTTCCGTTGAACACAAATTTTTCCATATTATTCAAATGTTTTGAACAAAGTTATAAATTAAAGAAGTTGATTTAAAAGTTAGAGAATTACTATTATTTCCATTATCAGAGAAAAGTAATTTACAAATCCAACGCAAAAATTTTGCAAAGACAAATGCAAAGTAGACAAAATTCACTTATTCACTTTCTCTCTCTCTGTCTCTCTCTCTCTCTCTCTCTTTCTCTGGTGTTCTCCCCTCAGCAAATAAAACAACATTAATTTTAAGTTTCAAATTGTTTTGGAGAAAATCATCACTGTCAGCATTGTTCTCTGTGCATCCAAGCAAATGGAAGCGACCGTACGTACCACCAAGGACAGCAGTCACCATAAATCTCTATTAAAGCTTAAAAATGATGTAAAAGTAAATCCAAAATCTAGCACCAGGTTTTCTCTTTAGAAAAATGATTCTTTTTGGATGGATGGATGGATGGCTGCATGAAACTCCAACTCCCTCCTACAGATTTGTTCATCTCATTTTTGTAGTTCCGACGACTTAAACAATATCAAATGTAATTTATCATCGGCAAAGTATTTCTTTGTTCTCGCAGCTATTATTTTGAAGTTGCAACAGGAGCAGCAGATGAAAAAGAAGAGGAGCAGCAGCAGCAATGACCCCGGTAATTTTGCATCAGGATCTGCAGCAGTTGCAATTCTATATTAGGGCAAGACAATGAATTGCAATTTTTATTTTCTAACCATTTTCTGCTAAGGTTTGTTCGTCTATCCACGCTCTTTCATCCACCCGAGTATTTATTTCTCCAAATCTGTTGTTAACATTCGTCTTTTTGGGCAACATTTCACTTGGATTCTTTCTTGTGAACCTCTTTTTTTGCAGAGCATTTGTTGCCACCTTTGTTGGCATCGGTGAAGGCAGCTGTTGTACTCAAAGGATTTAGAAAAATTTATAAATAATACATTCATCGTCTCGTCGACGTCGTTGTCGTCTTCAACGTTTCCATGGGGAGGCAATGACATTGCGAATTATTCAAAATCCTGTTGGCTATAAACGCCTTAGCTTTTCCACTTTCCTGCTGATGATATTTTCATAATGTCTTAAAGTTGACCATAGTTAATTGTCTTACTATGCAAATAAATACGAAGCACGAGCCTTGAATTGAATAAGTAAGGGGTTATTAGAGTTGCCACAGAGACAGAAGAAATGTTGTGGTTGCATGATTTCAAGTGAAATTTTTTGGAATGGGGAGAAATTTCCTGTAAACTAAAATATTTTTTTTGGAAAAAAATAAAAATATTAAAAACTCTTTCTAAATAAAGTTAATTGATGTTGGTTGTTGTGGTAGCAACTGTTATCTGGAAATTCAAAGATTGGGCGCACGGCAAGTGTGATATTTTGCGAGGATGTGTTCTACTTTTTGAAGTTTTATAAAACATTGACCGAATGTTCTATTATGCCAAATTTCTATCCAATGAGCCAAATAATGTCCATATTATTGTTAATTGGTCCTAAAATCTATGATATACATACAAGTTGGTGTAGTAATATACACTTAAAGTCAAAAATTTTGCCCGGATATAATTATGTAAAAGTTTCCTTACTGTAAGCAGATTGGGAAAACCTACTATGTGGAAAATAGCTGCCATATGCCGTAAATCGTCGAACTATACAGGGTGAGATAAAAAAACTGCAACAAAGTCAAACGCCATAATTTTCAAATTCTATACCCTACACCACATAGTGGTCAGGGTATTATGTCTTTGTGCATTTGTTTGTAACATGGAGAAGGAAGCGAGATAGACCCATAGTTATATTTGATGATCTCCATAGAATCACTTTCTGAGTTGATTTATGCATGTCAGTCCGTCCGTCCGTCTGTCCATGTATTCTTGTGAACAAAATGCAGGTCGCATTTATTATACGATTGGGATGAAATTTTGCACAAATCATTTGTTTGGCCCAAGAACGAATCACATTGAAATTGGAGATAATCGGTAAAAATTTAGATATAGCTCCCATATATATCTTCGTTCGATTTACATTTTATTGTGCACCAAACGTCTAATATTTGCCCAAATGGGATGAAATTTGGCACTTACGACCGAATTGAGTCTAGAAGCCAGTATGTCAAATTTGGTGAAGATCGGTTCAAATATAGCTATAGCTCCCATATATATTGTTCATCCGATTTGTTATTCTTGTCCTCCGCAGCCGTTATATGCACTCTGTAACAACAATATTTTGGGAAATATATCAAATGCAGCTCATAAATATCTTTGCCGAATTTTATCGAGATCGGTTCAGATTTGGATATAGCTCCCATATATATATTTTTCTGATTTCAAATTAATTTTGCACCAAATGGGCAATACATGTCCGAATTTAAAAGATACAAATGCTTCGGAATATTTATTGCTTTGAAATTTAAATTATAATTATAATCATGGTGTGTATGATAGAATTTTCCCGTAAAAACTTTTAATTGTTATGTGGAGCTCTACTAAATTAGCAAAGTGGTGTAGGGTATCAAAAAGTCGGCCAGCCCGACTTTAGGACTTTCTTTACTTTTTTTTTAAATTTTACTGAATGAAAGCAAAAATTGTCGGAAGTAGCATCAAATTTTAGAATAACTTTGGATTTGTTCGAATTGGTCACATTTGGCACGAAATATGGCCATCAAGCGGCCAATGAAACCGTCACATGCTGCCTGAAAGTTGCTCTGCGGTATTTTGGCCCATTTCCGGCGAAGCGCTTGCTTCAGGTGATCGACACTTTGGTATTTTTTCGTTCCAACCTTGCTTTCCAAAATACTCCACACATAATAGTCCAACGGATTGGTATCCGGAGATTTTGGTGGCCGTTGTGCGCTGGAAATTAAGCGAGGAACCACATTTTGTAAATAACCATTCTTGGGTGGTGCGTGCTGAGTGCGATGGTGCTGAGTGCTGTTGGAATATCCAAGGTCTGCGGCTAAAAGTGTTTGCGTGCCCAAGACTGTAATACACCCTCCAGAATACTTTCGCGATAATATTCGGCATTTATTCTGATGACACGGTCGATTAATACGAGCTGAGAGCGAACATCAGTTGTTATGATGGCCCACGCCATCACCATGGCCGGCGCTTGAGTTCTGGTGGTAGCAAGTAAACACGATAATTTTGTTTGTCTAAAAACTGCTGGACAACGAATGTTTTCTAATCAAAGAAAACCAAATTCGACAGTTCACCACATTCGGCCAAGCGAAGCAACTCTTTTGCTCTTTCGAGTCTATTTCCTTCCGGTTGCGGTGTACCCAGCAACCGTCTCATTTTTCAATATTCGCCGAATGGAATATTGCGATATGTTCCACTCACGAGCCATTTTTCGGCCAATGCGACGTGGGTTTCGATCGAATCGCTTTTTTACTTTTCGAACCGTTTCTGCTGATGTTGTTGTTTTCTTCCGTCCACTTTCTTGACATCGGGCTACGCTACCAGTATCGCGGTAACGAGCGATGGTACGAGACACCACTTATTGTTTTCCAGCCAAATATAAAGAAATTACACTATAACGCTTGAATTCCATTACGAATAACTTTTGTCTGGAAAAATTTCACCAGAATGCATTTGTACACTTGTAAACAATATAATGAGCTGTCATTGGAATAATTTTAATAGCTGTCGGACGGGTGGATTAGAAATTACAGCAGTCTGAAGTTGGTTGCATTTTTTTTTTTTCATCTCACTCTGTATATGTTTCTTCCAATTTGGTGTTAATGTCCCTCACATTCAGAATATGCTCTCGACAACAATGATATTTCACACCGGGCATCAGATACAGCTCCATATTACCTCTGCCAAATTCTATCGACATCTATTCAAATTTTTATATACTTTCGATACATATCTTCATCCGATTTTATGGTTATTGTCCACCATATATGTAATATCAACCCAAATAGGATACATTTTTATACCCTCCACCAAAAAAGTATGAAGGGTAAATTAAGTTCGTCATTCCGTTTGTAACTCATCGAAATAATCATTTTAGACCCAACAAAGTATATATATTCTTGATCAGCGTAAAATTCTAAGACGATTTAGCCCTGTCCGTCTGTCCGTCTGTTGTAATCACGCTACAGTCTAAACGAATAAAGATAGGAAGCTAAAATTTTGCACAGATCTCTCTATCCCGGTATTCTGCATTTTGATGATTTTAGCCACATTTTTCAATGGAATTGTCTGAAATTCCACTAAAGGAGTCCCTTGTGGGCATTTTATCCCATCAAAAAAATGTGTCTATATAGGTCCACGATATCGTATAGCCACACTTTTCAATGGAATGGTCTTAAAATCCACACAAGTAGTTCCTTGTGAGTACTTTACCCCCTGAGAGAGAATTGTCTATACAGGTCCACGATATCGTATATCCCCCATATAACAGTACCCCCGACATTCGGTATTTTGATGATTTTACCCACATTTTTCATCGGAATTGTCTGAAAATCCACACAAGGAGTTCCTTGTGGGTACTTTATACCTCGGCAGAGAATTATTTATATAGGTCCACGATATTGTATAGCCCTCATATAACGTTACTCCCGACATTCGGTATTTTGATGTTTTTAACCATATTTTTCAACGGAATGGTCACAAGTTGTTCTTTGTACACAAGGGGTTCTTTGTGAGCACTTTACCCCCTATATAGGTTAACGATAACGT
This sequence comes from Musca domestica, assembly GCF_030504385.1. Taxonomy (NCBI): domain Eukaryota; kingdom Metazoa; phylum Arthropoda; class Insecta; order Diptera; family Muscidae; genus Musca; species Musca domestica. The sequence continues at coordinate 19,731,665 of NW_026712363.1, read as the reverse complement.
ATAGCTCCCATGTAACGGTACCCCGCGATATTCGGTATTTTGATGATCTTAGTCACATTTTGCAATCGTATTGTCTGAAAATCCACACACGGAGTTCTTTGTGAGCACTTTACCCCTGAAACGAAATTGTCTATATATGTCCACAATATCGTATATCCCCCATATAACGGTATTCCTCTATATTCGGTATTTTACATATATCGGCACCTTCCTATATTAGATATTTTAAAGATTTTAAAAGAATTTTTAATGGAGTTTATTTTTTTGAAAATTTTCAAATTCTTTCCAAATTGTGGAGGGAATCCAATTTCGGCCCGGCCGAACTTACTGCTTTTTTACTTGTTGATCATACATTCAAGTTTCAACTTGGGCCCGTCCGATTTTTCTCCTTGCAGTGGTAACAATTAAAAAACCATATTTTTTAGTAATCTACAATATATAAATTTTAAACGGTAACTCTGTAAATAATATAAAGTTTTAACTTTGTCCATGAATATAATAAGCGAAAGCTTTAACTACCCTTGAGATTTCTTAAATGGAAATTTTCCCTAAGATTTACTAGAATATAATTTAAGTTTGCTCTCCAAGCTATCGTTGACTGACTACATAATTATGGTTGTTAATGAAATGGGCCATGGACAATAAAAGGTATGACGTAAAATCTTAAGAAAAAAAAAAAAAAAACATCCACTTTCCGGTAGTAAGTCAAGATAATATTCAAGGACAGTTGATTTAGTCCAGGAAAAGTAGTAGCGTTTGAGTTTTGTTTTATTTTTATTTCAGTAAAGAAAGTAGAAGAAGATAAACCAACTGAGACCATTATGACCTTGATTATTTAAATTAAAATGTGAAACGTGATGTTAATTTGAAGATTATTTAAATTTAATTAGCAATGAAAAGAGAGATGACTGTAGTTGTGGCATGAAGCTAGGTTGATGTTTGTTGGCAACGATATTTTATATTCACAAATTCCCTGCAATCCAAAATATTGTCAATTCTGATAAAAAAAAAAAAAAAAAAAACAGAAAATAAAGTCTTAAAGTCGGGCGGGGCCGATTTTATGATACCCTACACCACTTTGCTAATATAGTAGAGCTCCGCATAACAATTAAAAGTTTTTATGGGAGAATTCAATCATACACGCCATGATTATAATTATAATTTAAAGTTCAAAGGACTAAGTTCAAAGGACTAAGGACTAAATATGCCGAAGCATTTGTATCTTTTAAATTGGGACTTCTATTGCCCATTTGGTGCATAATTAATTTGAAATCGGATAAAGATATATATGGGAGCTATATCCAAATCTGAACCGATCTCGATAAAATTTGGCAAAGATATTTCTGAGCTGTATTTCATATATTTCCCTGAATATCGTTGTTACGGAGTGCATATTTTGGCTGTGGGTAACAAATATAACAAATCGGATGAACAGTATATATGGGAGCTAAAGCTATATCTGCACCGATCTTCACCAAATTTGACATACTAGCTTCTAGACTCAATTCAGTCGTAAGTGCCAAATTTCATCCCGTTCAGGCAAATATTAGACGTTTGGTGCACAATAAAAGGTAAATCGGACGAAGTTATATACGGGAGATATATCCAAATCCGAACCGAACTCGATAAAATTTAGCAAATGTATTTCTGAGCTGCAATTGATAAATTTCTCCAAATATGTTTGTTGCAGAGTGCATATTACGGCTGCGGAAGACAAAAATAACAAATCGGATGAACAATATATATGGGAGCTATAGCTATAACTGAACCGATTTCGATCAAATTTGGCATACTTATTTTCAGGCCTAATCTGGTTGTATGTGCAAAATTCCATACTATTCGGGCTGATATTACACGTTTGGTGCGCAATAAAAGGCAAATCGGACGAATATATATATGGGAGCTATATCTAAATTTTTACCGATTATCTCCAATATATGGGAGCTATATCTAAATTTTTACCGATTATCTCCAATTTCAATAGGGTTCGTCCTTGGGCCAAACAAATGATTTATGCAAAATTTCATCTGGATAGGGCAATAAATGCGAACTGTTCTTTGTTTACAAAAATACATGAACAGACGGACGGACATGCATAAATCGACTCAGAATGTGATTCTACGGAGATCATCAAAAGGAACTATGGGTCTATCTCGTTTTCTTTTGCCTGTTACAAACAAATGCACAAAGACATAATACCCTGACCATCTTGTGGTGTAGGATATAAAAAATTTTAGTTTTGTTGGGAAATGCTGAAAATCTTAAAGCCGGCTTAGAATATTTTCAATATTTCAAAATCAGAAGAAGTTTAACCTGTTCAATAATTTTTATGAACATAACATGTCGTTACTTTTGTTTGTCTTAAAAAATATGATATCTTTATAAATGCTCGTACTGACATATTATTCCTAGACATCAAACTATATTTTGGTAGATTTTTACCTTCAATGTCGTTAAAAAATATTCTCATCCCAAGAATAGTATAAAAACCTTCGCCATACCCTTTAGCTTGTTTCGTGCAGGCCTTTTTGTGATTTATATCCTGTGAGCAATACACGTCAATTGTAAATCATATCCTGACGATTTGTTACAACAACGATGGATGCAACAGGGAAGTAAGTCACCATAGAATATTTGGTTTGTTTTTCCTAGAGTGGAGAAAAGAAAACTAGCGGGGTTTGCGTTTCGATGCCCTATGAAAAATGTGTTCTTTTATTTGAACGGAAACATGCACAACATGGTGTTGTTTGAAACAGGGGGTTGTATTCGTTTGTTTGTTCTATGTAAGTTATGCCATTGGCGTTATGCAACATATGTATGTACGTATATGCAAAAACACACACACACACACACGCACCAAACACTTCAAATTAAGATATTCATACGACAAAATCGAGAATAGACAGTGGGCTATTCCGAGGAATAAAAAATAACTCATAGTTCGGGTAAAATAGTAATAAACTATGTAAACAAACATAAAAGTCGGACGGGGTTGTCTTCATGACACCAGACACCGTTATGTATATCAAGTAGTTCTGACTGTAACAAAGAACTATTATATTGGGAATTTGTAAAATAAATTTTACTATGGGAGCTCAACCTACATCGAATCAATTTGGTTCACATTTGGAAAACTATTTATATTGAAGTCGAAAGTTATTCGTATGACACGCAATTCAACATTGTTATGCACACGTTGCATGAATTATGTATCAATTGCATCAAATCTGAAGAAAATATATTCGGGAGTGATATCTAAATATGAACCGTCTTTGGCAACATTTAGCAAAATTAACTGTAGAATGTATCGACTCAATTTTTATATCCTCCACCATAGTATGGAGGGTATATTAAGTTCTTAATTCCGTTTGTGAAACCTCCAAATATACTTTTTAGACCCCACAAAGTACATATATTTTTGGTCAGCGTAACCTGTGGAAATCACTCTAGCTTCTGAACGAATTGAAGTAGGTTAATAAAATTTCACTCAAATATGTGTTTGGTCTGCCGGAAGTTTAGGGGTATCTATGCCCACGTTTAGGCCCCCTTATAGCTGTATCTCCCTATATTCGGTATTTTGATGATTTTAGCGAAATTATTCACCGGAACTGTTTCAGATTTCGTATTAAAGTTCCTAATGGGTACTATAGCCTGTGACAGAAAACTGTACATGTAGGTCCAGGTTTTCGTATATCCCCCACATAACGGAACCTCCCTATTTTTGGTATTTGATATTTTTGCGACATTATTCACCGAAATTATTTCAAGCTTCGTATAAATCCCAATGTTATGATCAATCCCTGCATTCTTAAAATTTTAACGGATTCCAACTTAGTTCCACCAAATGGATTCAAAGTTCCTCCCGGCCGAACTTACTACTTTTTATACCATACAACAATTTGTGTTGGGTCGCACCTTGCTCGCAAATATAGACCAATCGACGCGGAAGGTAGAATGAGGCTAGAACTTAGGGCTGGGCAGCAGCCTTCCAATTTGGATGGTCATCGGGAAATATTTAGTGGGTGAAACCGAACATAACATTTTCCATTAATCCTCGAATATTTTTAATTCCGGCGAAATAACAAATAGACGAACAGGTCAATTACGACCGTTACGTCGATGCCGATAGTAAATATGTCGGATATATATAAGGAAATATATACAATGTATATATATACAAAGGAAGGGAATGTTAGCTAGAATGCTTATATCTCAAGAATGGCTAGACCTATTTTGACAAATTTTGTCAATTCAGAATGCCGTCATGGCATAAAAAAATAAAATCTAAGAAAATCGCATAAAGATATTGGCATAATGCTAACATAGTTTTTCAATATTTTGTGATTTTTTTTGGTTTTTTCATATTTTTATCGCATGCAATTTTTTTCAATTTGAATTAAAATACAAATACGTTTTGTAATAGTTTTTCAACTTACAACACAGGTTGAAGTTAATATATACAGATTGCAATTATCGTCTGATCCTCACGAAAATTTTCATAAGGGTAGGGTTAGGCTCAGAAGGGCTAGGCCAATTGTTTTCAATGATGTCCGCAATATATTTAGGAGTAGAAATGGACCAACATCTAAAAGTTTTCCTGATTTTGCAGCCGTTATGAAGGTCACAAATAGATACCAAAGAACTCGAAATCTGGCATGAAATTGGAATTTAGGGCAGCGGGAATAATGGACCACCATTTTTGTGCGAAAAAACACCAATAGAACTTACAGGCGATATCCGAAATACACAAAAGACAACTTCTGGCTTTTTCATGCTAATTTCGTTGACGTATAGCCAAATATCTTAGACAAGCAAATCATATAGATGAATCTAAAATTGGAGATACGGAGGGGCCTCTTGCTTTTGGAGATGATCGCAAAATATTTAGGGGTTTATATGAACCAAAAACAGAAAAAATTTCCTGATCACACAATTAAAGTCAATTGACACGCCTAAGAACGGAGTTAGGGACAGGGAAGAATTCTAACATTTTGGATGACCATTAGATTATATTTAGCTGTAAACTAACAGCACGACCGATTGCATAAATATTGGGCAAATGTCCCAGGTTAAAATGCTAAGGGTAATATCTGGGCATATCTTTCAAAATGGATTTGGACATAAAGGGGCTTCTAACATATTGTGATTTTTTAGGGTATCACATGGTCGGACCCGCACGACTATATCCTTTGCTTACTTGTTTACTAGTTAATATCAACAAGTTAAAAAGTATCAGTGGGATTTGCAGAGAGTTGTACAGGGTGAGATAAAAAAGCTGCAACAAAGTCAAACGCCATCATTTTTACATTTTTTTAAATTTTCTTGAATAAAAGCAAAAAATGTCGGAAATAGCATCAAATTGTAGAATAAGCTTAGACATGGTCGAATTGGTCACCTTTGTCACGAATTATGGCATTCAAAAGCTAATGAAACCGTCACACGCTGCCCAAATGTTGTCCTGCGGTAATTTTGCCCATTCCCGGCGAAGCGCTTGCTTGAGGTGATCAACACTTTAGTATTTTGTAGTGCCAACCTTACTTTCCAAAATACTCCAGACACAACGGATTGGTATCCAGATATTTTGGTGGCCATTGTGCGCTGGAAATGAAGCGTGGAACCTCATTTTGTAACCATTCTTGGGCAGCGCGTGCTGAGTGCGGTGGTGCTGAGTCCTGTTGGAACGTCCAAGGACTGCGATAAAAATGTTCGCCCAGGGCTTTAATACACCCTCCAGAATATTTTGACGATAATATTCGGCATTTATTTTTATGCCACGGTCGATTAATAAGAGCGGAGAGCGACCCTCGGCGGTTATGGCGCTTGAGTTCTGGTGGCCAAGCGAAGTAGCACATTTTCAGCTGACCTCTTTGGCAAGTAATCACGATTATTTTGTTTTTTTACAAACTGCTGGACAACGAATGTTTTCTCATCGAAGAAAACCAAATTCGGCAGTTTCCCGTTTTCGGCCAAGCGAAGCATCTCTTTTACTCTTTTGAGTCTATTTTCTTTCTGTTGCGGTGTAAGTTCTTGCACTTTTCGGAAATTCAATGGTTATACCCTGAACTCATTTTTCAATATTTGCCGAATGGAATATTGGCGGGTTTCGATCAAGTCGCTTCTTTACTTTTCGAACCATTTCTGCTGATGTTGCTGTTTTCTTCCGTCCACTTCCTTGACGTCGGGCTACACTACCAGCATCACGGTAACGAGCGATGGTACGAGACACAAAAGATTTATTCACATTTAATTGCTGGAGTGCTCTAACGATAGCCTTTTGTGTTTTTCCAGCCAAATACAAAGAAATCACACTATCACGCTTGAAGTCCATCACGAATAACTTTGATTCCATCACGGACGCTTGCAAACAATATAATGAGCTGTCACTGGAATAATTTTAACAGCTATCGGACGAGTGACTTAGAAATGACACCAGTTTGAAGTTGGTTGCAGGTTTTTCATCTCACTCTGTACACCCTCAGGCAATGATTGTTTTTTTACATATATTGACCTTTGTTGTAATTATTCAAGGTTTTGACCTTTTAGGGGTATCTTTTTGTGTCTATTCTAAGCCTGATATAAATATAACAAGGTGCCTATATCGACTTCTTCCAGTAGCAGTAATATATATGCGCGTTGTACCAGATACAGTGGACCAAAGTATTCCACTCCATCTTTATATCCTACAACATATGGTGGTAAGGGTATTATATCTTTGTGCGTTTTTTTGTAAAAGGGGAGAATAATGCGAAAATAATGGACCCATAGTTACTTTTGAGGGTCTTCATAGAATCACTTTCTGAGCCGATTTATGCATCAGTCCGTCTGTCTGTCCATGAATTTTTATGTATCCTTCGGATGTTAGACACAAATGTTGAAAGACATAAGACCCTGTTGCACAGTGTGGCATATATTCTTTCCTACGAGTTCTAATTTTAAGTGGAAACCTGTTAGAGCATTCCACACACTCCTCAGGTCCACTGTGCATTTCCGTTCTAGCAACGCCCTAGCAACGACGTAATTCCCGACCCTCGAAACAATACCGTGTTGCATTTCATGTGGTAATGCGATGAGAAGCACCCTTCGTTCAATTTGACAGCTATTCGTGTGCGTTTCAGAAAAAAGGATGTAGACTTTGAAAAACACGCAACCGGTAAACAAGAGTAGTGAAAAATAAAAACGAAAGAACGGAAAATTTAAAACTCTTTTTTTCTCGCTGCTGCAATGTTTGTTGTAATTTCCACTTGGGCTAACTTTATAGTTCGTGACGTATTTTTGTTGGCGGAGTATATTTGTTTGTTTGCTTGCTTGCCTGCCGGTTTGAGTGTGTATGTGTTTCTAAGTTTCCCGGCCGACTATGGCGGACAGACGGACAAATGTATACGCGCCGTTGGCAGCCATCGCGTGTTGCCAATTTGTCAGCAGCATTCATTGATTCACTTTAGACGTTAGAAACTTGAAGTTTATGGTGATGTATTTGTCAGGTTTAATGTTTGCTCAGTTCTGCCAGCCATACCTTGCCACACCACCACCCACCTAGCAACCGCCAAGGCGAACAACTAACCCACCTCAGTCTGGCTAGAATAACATGCCAACAAATAAGGCAAATTGTGATTCCCCTTTTTCGCTCTCTCTCTCTCTCGGCCACTGCACCCCGCCACACCACACCACACTACCAAAACCATCACATTAGCGGGCTTTTTCTTTCCATTCATGCATTCACCGGTTCCATTCTTTGCCTTTGTTCTCGGTTTGGCAAACGTTATGGCGCGCTTTTATTTAGTCAAAGTCCTCTTGGTCGCGTGTAACTGCCAGTCAGGCGACGAGCAACTGTCGAGCTCCGGCTGTGAGTGTTTATTCTTCAAAACCAAATTTAGACATAATTAAATGAAAACTGTTTATTCAAGGCTCACGTTTGTGTGCGGAATACAATTTTCCCGACACAAATTCTCCCATGCCATGCCAGGTTCCGATTTTCGTTCAATGTTCTTGCTGGGGTGATTGTTGTTGGCGTTGTTTTCTCTGTGGATTGGATAAATTGCCACACTACACGTTTTTGGCTGTGTTCCTTGTTTAACAACTTTGCAGTTTTACTAATGTTTGCCCATTGTTGTTGCCGTTGACGTTGTTGTTATTCCTGTTCCTGCTCGCTGTTGCCGGAGTCACCATCAGTGTTGTTATTGTTATTATATGTATATTTACCTTCCTTCCATTCAAAATCACTCTATTTTAAATGCCTCTAGTCAACTACAACAACAAGAAGAATAACAAGAATATTTGCCGCATGCTGTACGTGTTTGTTGTTTTCCAGCCTGTCAGCCAACCACCAGCCACAAAGTTTTACCTGGAACTAATTTACAAAAATAATATTATTTTTTATTTGGTGGGCCTAATTGGGTGTTCAAATTGTCGCATAAAAATTGCGGAGCGTTAAGTATAAATTTTGTAAAAAATTGAGGACCTCTGAAATTGATATAAGGAAACCAAGGCAAAATGCTTTAAGTTCGGCAGCCTGAACACTTCGTACCAACCACTATTTGAAAACTTAAATTTTTGTGATTTAAAATCCCGGAAATATGGAACATGGTTCACCATTAAAAGTCACAAAAAAAACAAGTTAAAAAGTATCAGTACCCTCATGCCCTCGGCCTCGCGTTATGAGTGTTTAAACTGTTGACTCTTAATGGGGGAGGTTCCAAAGGAGTGGAAGTCAATATTGTCCATTTCGTATCAACTTTGGTAAAAATCGGTTAAAATATGGCCATAATTATATTAAATATAAGATATAGCTCAAAAATAAATCTGACAAATTTTATCGAGATCGATTCAGATTTGGATATAACAGCCATGTACAAGGTGGCGCAAAATTTATCCTCCAAACAGAAAATGGTAAAAATTTTATGATGGGGCGCCAATGTCAGTTCTCTTTTGACATTTTTGTAGTTAACATATGTGAAATACACGTTAATTAACACTGTCACGCTGCTCCAGAACGCGGAATATTGGTGACTATTTATATGACCAATAATCGGTGGGTGCCTTGAATTTCTTCGCAGATTTACTGGCCGTCCAACACATACTGGCGCAACACCAGCCATGATAGACCCGGGAGTATCCGTTCTGCAGAGAATATTGCTGCTTTTGCCGAGAAAGTCATGGAAGCGCCGTCCATGATGATTTTTCGCTGGAGGAGTCATCGGACCTTTTTTCTTCAAAGGCGTCGCGGGCCAAACGTTTACTGTGAATGGTGAGAGCTACAAAGCAAAGCAATAAACGACTTATTTTTGCCGCAACTTGATCAGTTGGGATTGGAAATCATGTGGTGCCACAATCGATATACTGAAGGATGCATTTCCCGGGCGCCTAATCTCCCGTTTTGGGATTAACATTAGCCAGCAAGAAAGCCTTATTTAACTGCTCAAAAAAAAAAAAAAAAAAAAAAAAACTAGCGATTTACATGGACAATTTTTGGAAGGATGTTTTCTACCCGCTTGGAATATAAAGAGACAATTTTCAACAAAATCGGTAGATTTTACTAAGAGACAACAATTCCGTAAATCAGCTGTGCCGCCCGAATAATGCAATTTTTGGCTCTTATAAAATATGGCGAATGTTGATATAGCAAATGTCTAATTTTCAATACCAAAACCAGTAAGGAAAAGTCAAAAGTCGAGCGGGACAGAATATATAAGATGCCCTACACCAATATGCATATTTAGTAGAGATCCCGTAACAAAATAATTTATTTGAAGTAGATCATACCACCTATCAACATTAGCCTTTAGAGCATTTACAACAAATATATGAGAGGCATACCCAATTCTGAATCGATTTTCACTAAATTTGACAAAGACATTTTAATCTTTTATACCAAGTAACATTGCTATTGAGTGCATGATATCACTTCAAGAAGGATTATATTAAACAATATATAACGGAGCCGAGTTCCACAATATGGAAACGTACGTTTCGAAATTCACTCCATTTGGGCTGATATTAGACATTATTTGCACAGTAATACTGAAATCGGATTTAGGATATATATAGGATACATCCAAATCTTAGCCGATTTCGATAAAGGTATTTCCGAGCTCTAATATATATCTGGTACCACATATCATTCTTGGGGGATGCATATTACGAATGTGAGTGACTTAATCACCAAATCGGATGAAACATATATGTATATGAGAGCTATAGCTATAACTGAACCAATTTTCACCAAATTTGATGCACATGCTTTTACACTGAATTCGGTCAGATGTGCCTGATATTGGCCATTTGGTGCACAATTAACCCGAAGTCGGTTTAAGATATATATGGAAGCTATATCCAAATCTGAACCGATCCTGCTACAATTTGGCAGAGATATTTCTGGGCTGCATTTGATATCTAGTACCAAATATCATTGATATCGAATGCATATTACGAAAGTGGGGGACTTAAACACTAAATCGGATGAAACATATATATGGGAGCTATAGTTATGTCTGAACAGATCAGTTGCACTTATATTGGCTATTTCGTGCACAATTAACTCGAAATCGGTTGGAAATATATGGGAGCTATATTTAAATCTAATCGGATTACCACATATTTCAATAGGGTTCGTTCTTGGGCGAAACAAACATTGTTTCTAAAGTTTCATCTCAACCAGATAATAAATGCGACCTGCATTTTGTTCACAAGAATACATGGACAAACGGACGGACTGACATGCATAAATCGACTCAGAAAGTGATTCTATGAAGATCCTCAAAAGTAACTATGGCTCTATCGCGCTTCCTTCTTCACGTTACAAACAAATGTACTAACACATAATACCCTTAACACTATGTGGTGTAGGGTAAAAATACTCTGGTCCTAAACTACATTTCAGTACAGAATGTCCGTATGTCTGTTCGCCATTATAATAACTGCGTTCATCGTAATATTTTTACCAAGCGAAGATCGAGGAGATGAACAATATTAGTCCACTCATCTTGGTGATCACATCCCCATTGCCCCAGAAAATTTGGAATTGAAATTTGGGATACTGAAATCTTAGTAAATAGAAAAAATCCTTTCTGAGTTTTTTTTTATTAAGTTTTACCAACTGATTTTCTGACATTAGAGGGACAGGCTATATTTGACAATGACAATTTATTGTTGTTTTTGTAAAAAGGAGAAATATGTAAATGTTTATAAATGTAGTTGTAAAATTTAGAAGGTTTTCTAAAATAATTTTAGTTTTATTTAATTCTAATTGAATCCTTATTATTGACCTTACGATCTCGTCCCCCATATAGCCTTCTTTACCCCCTGGTAAATATTACCATCGTTCTCCACTAATAAACAAACGTTGCTTTTATAAAAATAACAATAAAGGGATTAAGCCTGACCATTTTGCAACAACAAAATACTATGGTATCCCGAAAAAACCAGCCAACCTTTTTCATATTTTTAAATTTTTAAACTTTCTGTCTTAAATCCTCAAGTTTAACTATATTCAAATGCTATACTCAAATGTTAAAGTGTACAATTTGCAATCATTTAATATTTAAATTTCGAAAACGATTTTATTTCTAAAACAAGTAGCCGAAACTGACATTTTAACTTCTTTTTGACATTTTTGGCAATTTAATACTTTCCAAGACATGCAGCTGTAAACATTTGTGTGCTGCCCACAAATATGTACATAAATATCTTTTTTGGTTTTTGCTTCCTCAATGTGGTTAGACACATAAAATCAACATTGAATGACATTTTTCGGTTTACAAATAAGCAACAAAGTGTCAAATATCAATATGACAATAAAAGGGATGGCAAAAAAAACAGCAACAACAACAAACAACACAAGCCAAGCCAAAGAAAAATTGATACATTTGCTCTGCATGTCTTGTGCACTATGGGTTTTGGGGTTTATGACATTTAAACCAACCCCTTCCGGGAGCATCAATCAAAATCATTTTAATGATATTGTTTTGCAATTTTTATTGCTTTCAAATAGACTGACTTTCCATTATGGGGTTTTCTTCTATGCCTTCAATGTGTGTGTGCTTTTGTTTGTATGCCGAGCTCTATTTAAGAAAAACCCACTAATGAATTCATTTTGTTTTTTTTTTGGTGCGGAAGAATGAAAGACGAGCTGAATAATAACAACTAATGAAGCCGCATGTCAACAACTAATCTGAAAATCAACAAATAATGATATCAAAACACCACACACACACACAGAGGCCAAAACAAGATAGGAAAGAAGACAAGAGTACAGTTTGATGATGAATACCAATAACCAGGCCACAGTTCCTCCACCACCATCTCAACCGCCACCATTATCTTTGTAGGCTAACTGTCACTCCAGCAAAAAGAATGCCAGCAAATTGACAGCCAGCCAACCAGGCCTTTATTGACATACCCATCCAACCACCCACAAACCCATTGCGTCCATATCTTATTCTAGTCAATATTCTGCCTAAACCAAAACGGAGTCCATAGAGAAATTGGCTAGTATTCATTTAGCATCTCCGCCTGTTGGGACTTGTTATTCCCCGTGCATAGCTTCGTCTTCTTCTTTAATATTTTATTGACAATTGATTTTATGTATAATTCGGAGTAAAGCCCTTTTGATATGATGACATTTGACTTATCTTTTGCCTCCGAATGTCACAAATAATATTTGTTTAGATGTGAGAGAGAACCAATGAAGGATAACAAGTGAAGTTGTTGGTATTTTGTTATTATATCGTATCTCCAAGAAGGTTTTGGTTTCCAAACTCAAAATGACTTATTTTTTGAGAATTTTAAGCTCAACCATACATGATTGATAGAAGAAATGAGATATATTAATCCATTTTATGTTTTATAAATATTTTTAAATAAATTTTGTTTATTTTCAAATTTTATGTTTTTAATGTAAAGACAATCCTTGAAAAAATAAGTAAAACTGTAGTTACGTTACCCTCCATCACGTAGAAACTTTATTTTTGGCAAAATCGGCTATTCTCAAAATTCATAAAATGAGGATGCTCCCTTATAAAGAGCTATGTCTAAATTGAAAATTTTTGGAAGATGTTAAGCTACCCCCGAGAAACCTAAATGCCAAATCACAATTAATGTGCAATACCGAACATCAGGATTTACCAGAACATCAGGATGTACCCATATACATCAGGACGTACCCATATACATAGCAAAGAGATAGCAAAGAATTTCGTTAGAGCCTCCAGATTTTCCGGTTTTAAGCTTCTGCCTCAAATCCAACCGAATCCGGTGTTATTTAACATTTCAGGCTCTCTGGTTTTGACATTTCGGGCCAAAAATATCTCATATAGACATACATGAGGTATTTTTGGCAAGACCATAAACCACCGGATTCGGTTGGGCTCGAGGCAGAAGCTTAAAACCCGAAAATCTGGAGGCTCTATCGAAATTTTAAGTTATATCCTGATTTCAACAGACGAGCAGTCATCGTTAAATTAGCTTAGAATTTTATAGAGATTATGGAATTACAAACTTAATATACCTTCTAACTTATGGTGGAGGGAACAAAAAAGGGTCAGTAAAAATCATATGGTGGAGGGTTAACCTTTCTATAGAAGGTTCATTAACTTCGTTATTAGCCTTTTAACTCCTCGAAATATTCATGATAGACTTGGAATCATGGAATCGAAGGAATTCGGAGAATTAAAGCTGGTGAAGATTTGAAATGGGGAATTTTGGTCCACAATTTCGTATAGACCTGACATAACTGAATCGCATACTAGATAATAACCCATGTAGAAAAAATTTGTCGATGTAGTTCACGTTTTAAATAGGTACCACATACTTTTTTATACCCTCCAAAATATATGCTATGGAGGCTATATTAAGTTCGTCATTCCATTTGTAACTCATCGAAATAATAGTTGCAGACCCAAGAGAGCATATATACAGAGTGAGATGAAAAAGCAGTTCAGATTGCTGTCATTTCTAAGCCACTCCTCCGACAGCTGTTAAAATTATACCAGTGACTGCTAATTATATTTTTTACAATCATACAAAAAAAATTCTCATCAAATTTTTTCAAAAAAAAAGTTATTCGTGATGGAATTCAACCGTGATTTCTTTATATTTGGCTGGAAAACCACAAGTGGCTATCGTTAGAGCACTCCAGTATTTAAATGTGAATAAATCTTTTGTGTCTCGTACCATCGGTCGTTACCGTGATACTGGTAGCGTAGCCCGACGTCAAGGAAGTGGGCGGAAGAAAACAGCAACATCGGTAGAAATGGTTCGAAAAGTAAAGAAGCGACTTAATCGAAACCCTCGTCGCAGTGGCCGAAAAATGGCTCGTGAGCTGGACATATCGCAATATTCCATTCGGCAAATAATGAAAAATCAGCTCGGGGTGAATCCATTGAAATTCCAACAAGTAAAAAAGCTGTAAGTTCGGCTGGGCCGAACTTTTAATACCCTCCACCAATTGGTACAAATTTGGCAATTTCAAAAATAAATAAAAGCCGTTAAAAATTCTGTTAAAATCTTGAAAATACTGAATGCCTATACAACGACGTGGACCTGTATGAAGAAAAATCTGTTTATAATGTAGCTAAAATCATCAAAATTCCGAATATGGGGGGTACCGTTATATGGGGGGCTATGCGTAGACGTGGACCTGCACAGACAATTTTCTGGCATGGGCTGAAGTATCCATTACGAACTTCACATGCGAAATTTGAAACAATCCCGGAAAATAGTGTCGCTAAAATCATCAAAATACCTAATATCGGGGGGTACCATTATATGGGGGCTATATGAAGACGTGGACCTACATGGCCCATTTTCTGTTTTATGCAGCAGTATCTATTACGAACTTCAAATACCAAATTTGAAACAATTCCGCTAAATAATGTCCCTAAAATCATCAAAATACCGAATATCGGGGGGTACCGTTATATGGGGGCTATATGAAGACGTGGACCTACATGGCTCATTTTTTGACTTAGGATGTAGTATCCATTACGAACTTCAAATACCAAATTTTAAACATATTCGGTTAATAATGTCGCTAAAATCATCAAAATACCGAATATAGGTAAGTGCTGTTATATGGGGACTATACGAAGACGTGGATCTGCACAGATAATTTTCTGTCTTAGGCTGAACTTCAAATCTTACGAACTTCAAATGCCAAATTTGAAACAATTCCGGTGAATAATGTCGCTAAAATCATCAAAATACGGATTATCGGGAGGTACCGTTATATGGGGGCTATATTATAACTTGGACCTACATGACCCATTTACGAACTTACAGACAGACATGGCTAAATCGTCTTAGAATTTTACGCTGATCAATCGACCGTGGCATTGGAATAAATGCCGAATATTATCGCGAAAATATTCTGGAGGTGACCATAGACTTTGGACATTCCAACAGGACTCAGCACCATCGCACTCAACACGCGCCACCCAAGAATGATTACAAAATTAGGTTCCTTGCTTTATTTCCAGCACAGAATGGCCACCATAATCTCCGGATACCGATCCGTTGGACTATTATGTATGGAGTATTTTGGAAAGCAAGGTTGGCACTAAAAAATACCAAAGTGTCGATCAACCCAAGCTAGCGCTTCACCAGGAATGGGCCAAAAAACCGCAGAGTGACATTCGGGCATTTGAAGGCCACAATTCGAGCAAATATAAGCTTATTCTAAAATTTAATTTTATTTCCGACATTTTTTGCTTTCATTGAATAAAATTTTAAACAAAGTGTAAAAATGATGGCGTTTGACTTTGTTGCAGTTTTTTATCTCGCTCTGTATGAGAACTATAGCTATATTTGAACAGATTTTCACCAAATGTGATGTACTTTCTTCTAGACTGAGTTCGGTAAGATGTGGAAAAATACAGGTCATTTGGACTGGTATTGGCCATTTAGTGTACAATTAACACGTAATCGGTTGAAGATATATGTGGGAGCAACATGTAAATTTCAACCGAATCTCACTAATTTCAATAAGGTTCGTCCTTGGGCGAAACAAATATTTTTTGCAAAATTTCTTCTCCATCGGATAATAAGTACAAACTGTATTTTGTTCACAAGAATACATGGACAGACGGACGAACGGATTGACATGCATAAATCGACTCAGAAATTGATTCTGTGAAGAACCTCAAAAGTAAGTAAGGGTTTATCTCTCTTCTTTCTCCATGTTACAAACAATAGACAAAGACATAACACCCTTACCACTATGTGGAATAGGGTATAAAAATTAGTTATAGAGAGTCGAAAATTTGTGTAAAATGTTCTCAGATTTCTTGACAAAGTGACAAAGAAATAGAACATTAAGCCCAAATGGGCAATTATTTGCGAAATAGTTTGCCCATATTGGGTATTGCTATATTGGTTGGCTTTGAAGGTTCCGAAATTTTTTTATTATATTAATGAACGATACGCCTCATTAGTACCTTAGATTAATCTTCGAAATAATCAAAATAATGCTCCAACAGAGAGATCATTCCACAAATTGGCCTCGGGCCTTCTCAAATATTAGCACAGCAGTGATACACTTGAACCACTTCAGAAGGAGTTTCCACTTCATTTCGAACTTGAACTTAATTAGATATTTCATTCTATTGCAATGTCATTTTTTCTCAAATGTCAGCATATCTGAGCCAAGGTTTAGTTATTTTTCAATATTCTAAATTGCCCACAAAGCTGTTTACCCTAACAGCGGGATGCATTTACGTTTCGAACCAAAAAAAAAAAAACACAAATCAAGTTTAGATGTTTGCATCATTATGGAGATGGTTTTCTATTCCAAGGAACAGCAGTTTCTCTCTCAGTTTTTTTCGCCTAAGGGTGGTAGGGAAAAAAGATCGCCCGCTGCGAATTGAGTAACGGTTTTCAAAGTTATCAAAGTTATAGCTTCATTTTACTTCCATTGTAAGGCTAACAATGGCATGCAAACGAGTAACAACGAGAAAGGACAGAGAAACAAACTTGACATTTATTCATGCTGTCATGTACCACTCAAGTTTAATGCCAATGAAAAAGAAAAAAAAAGAAAACGCTGAAGAATTGAATTGATTTGGGGGGTAAGTAAGAATGTTCTTCGGCTGACAAGTTGAGTTGGTGGCAACTCAACTTTTGGGGGTGTGTATGCATGAGTACGTGTGTGAGATGTATGATAATGCAGGCGACCCACCCACCACACAACCAACCCCATTGCTTTTAATTCTCATGTAATAGTGGTTTTGCTAATTCATGAGGAATTTCACTTCTTGTTTTCAACAGAAAAAAAGAAAAAAGTTCTCACATCTAACACTGCCACTGACACCAAACTTTTTTGGGAACATAGCTTGACGGCTTGGCCCTGTGTTAAAATGTATAAATAGACAATTACATCAAGCAGCGAATTCCCAAATCAATACTCCCTGAGTTTCTAAACTACCCCCAAAAAAGGAAACAAGACAAAAGTTGCTGTCCTGATACGTGATAGTGTTAGTGTTTAATGAACGGACGAACAGACAGTGGTTCAAAGTAGAGCTTTTGACGTTTTAAAATACAAATGGGAAAAACGCAAAGTTACTGGAAAAAAATTAGCTGAAAAGGTAATCTGAATTTTTGAAAAAAAAAAAAAAACTTTTGAAAAGTAATTCGACCTATACTACTACTGTTGGCAGCTGAAGCCAAGAAGGAACAAGAACCCGAAAGTCCGATATCAGCTTTGCTCTCTTCGGCTCAAAATCAGTTTCTGTTTGGTTCCTAAAACAAAACAGTCCACAAGATAGAGGAATATATAAAAGAGTAGTGAAATAACTGAATGGCTGTCCCAGAATCAATATTCAGACGAAACGGCTGAAGCTAGAATCTTAAAATTATGCACGAGGATCAGTTTTGGTGTGTATGTGTGTGATAAGGCTGGGCTTTCCTAAATCTGTACAAAAAGGGAACGAAAAGAAGAAAAGTGTACTGAAAAACTTAAAAAATATACATGCAGGATAGATATACCAAAGTCCTCTTTGGAAATTAGAACCTTAAGGTTACGAAAAGTTCTATAATTGTACTAAGCTCCTAAAATGGTGCCATTTGGTGTTATGTAAACGGATGGAGCTAAAAACTTCAAATTTTGTATGATAATCAAAGTTGGAAAGTAAGTTTGATATACGAAGATTGTTTTGAAAATGTGTACTAAGTGTGCGAACTGCACTAAATGGTACTTATTTTAAAAATCGTTAGGTTTAGGGTGAACGGTTGAAGCTGGGATTTTGAAATCTTGTATTGGGGTCCCTATTGGTGGTAGGTTTGTTATAAAGCCATGATTTTGGAAATGTGCGCAACAATTGCACGAAAAGTACTTAATAGTACCATATATTTTACAATTTGGTATTGAGTGGACAGATAGTGCTAAGAGTGTGAAATTTGATATTAGGGTCGCTGTTCATGTGTAGCCGGAACATATGGAGGTGGTTTCAGAAATGTGTACTATAATTGTACGAAAAGTACTAAATGATACTATATCTGATCTTGGTTGAAGGATTGGGATAAAATTCTGAAATTTGATTCTTAGATTTCTGATAGTGTCTGTGTTGGAGATTTGACGGTGGTTTGGAAGTGCGTCCCACATTTGTACTAGAAGTACTAAGTAGTACCATATTTGGTATTGGGTGAAGGAATAAAGCTGAAATCCTGTACTTTGATATAGATGTCACTGCTGGTGTCTGTGCCTAAGATATGCAGGTGGTTTTGGAAATGTGTACTGTAATTGTTCGAAAAGTACTGAGTGGTACTAAATTGGGTATTGAGTGAAGTAATAGGGTTGACATCCTCAAATTTGATATTGACGGCTCTCTTGGTGTCTGGGATTGACATATGGAGGAGGGCTTGGAAATGTGTACTAAAATTGTAAGGAAAGTAGTAAAATTTGATATTACGCGAAGGAATAGAGTTGAAATTCTGAAACATGATATAGATGTCACTGCTGGTGTTGTAGTTGAGATATGTAAGTGGGCTTGGAAATGTGTACTTTAATTGTATGAAAAGTACTAAATGATACTATATCTGATATTGGTTGAAGGGATAGGGATACAATTCTAAAATTTGATTCTTAGATTACTGATAGTGTCTGTGTTTGCGATTTGACGGTGGTTTGGAAATGCGTCTTACATTTGTACTAGAAGTACTAAGTAGTACCAAATTTGGTATTGGTTGAAGGAATAGAGCTGAAATCCTTACGTGGATATTGATGTCACTGTTGGTGTCGGTGGTGAAGATATGCAGGCGGTTTTGGAAATGTGTACTATAATTATTCGAAAAGTACTAAATGGTACTAAATTGGGCATTTGATGAAATAATAGAGCTGGAGTCCTCAAATTTGATACTGAGGGCTCCCTTGGTATCTGGGATTGACATATGGAGGAGGGCTTGGAAATGTGTACTATAATTGTAAGAAAAGTACTAAATGCTAGTAAATTTGGTACTGGATGAATTTCTGAAATATGATATAGATGTCACTGTTGGTGTTGTAGTTGAGATATGGAGGTGGGCTTAGAAATATGTACTATAATTGTACGAAAAGTACCGAATGGTACGATATTTGATAATGGGTGAAGGGATGGAAATAAAATTCTGGAATTTAATATTCACACTACTGATGGTATCTATGTTTGTGTTTTGGTGGTGGTTTGGAAATGCATCATATATTTCTACAAAAAGTACTAAATTGTACCAAATTTCACATAGGGTGAGAAATGGACCTGAAATCTTTAAATTTTATATAGATGTCACTGTTGATGTCTGCGGTTAAGAGTTTTTAAGTGGGTTTGGAAATTTGTACTATAATTGTTCGAAACGTACTAAGTGGTACTAAATTGGGTATTGGGCGAAGGGATGGGGATAGAATTGTGAAATTTGAGATTTTGATTACTGATGATATCTGCATCTGAGATTTGGTGGTGGTTTCGAAAATGAGTCCTATATTTTGAGGATCTTCATAAAATCACTTTCTGAGTCGACTTATGCATGTCCGTCCGTCTGTCCATGTATTTTTGTGAACAAATGCAGGTCGCATTTATTATCTGATTGAGGTGAAAAAACAATATTTGTTTGGCCCAAGGACGAATCCTATTGAAATTGGTGAGAATCGGTTTAATCTTAGAAAATTCGCAGAAGATCGGTTCAGACATACCTATAGCTCCCATACATACGTTTTATCCGATTTGGTAAAAAAAACCCTTAAATTCGTAATATCCATTCGACAATAATCATATTTGGTATCAGATATTTTATAGAGCTCGGAAATACCAATGCCAAATTTTATCAAGATCGGTTCAGATATACCTTTAGCTGGAGTGAATTTCGGGACGTACGTTTCCATTTTGTGCAACTCGGCTTCGATGTATATATTAACATTGTCATTCCATTTATAACTCCTTGAAATTCTCATGTCAGACCCAACAAAGTATACATATTCTTGATAATCGTAAAATTCTAAGTCGATTTAGCGATGTCCGTCTGTCTGTTGTAATCACACTATCTTTCAAAGGAATTGAGATAGAAAGCTAGAATTTTGCACACATGTTTATTTCCCCAGTAGGCAGGTTAAGTTCGTAAATAGGCCATGTAGGTCCACGTTTTCATATAGCCCCCATAAAACGGTACCTCCTGATATCCGGAATTTGGATAATTTTAAGGACACTATTTAACGGAATTGTTTCAAATTTGGTATTTGAAGATCGCAGTGGATACTACAGCCTATGACAGAAAATTGTCTGTGCAGGTTCACGTCTTCATATAGCCCCCATATAAATGTACCTCCCGATATTCGGTATTTTGATGATTTTAGCGACATTATTTAACGGAATTGTTTCAAATTTGGTATTTGAAGTTCGTATTGGATACTACAGCCTATGACAGGAAATTTTCTATGCAGGTCCATGTCTTCGTATAGCCCCCTATAACGATACATTCGGTATTAAAAAAAAATTCTCTATAAAGGTCCAGGTCTTCGTATAGTCCCCATACATCAGCACCTCCCCATATTCGGTATTTTTACGATTTTAAGTACAATACCCACCGAAATTGTTTGAGATGTCGTATTTAAAGTTCGTATTGGATGTTACAGCCTGTGACAGAAAATTGTCAATGCTTGTCCAGGTCTTAGCACAGCTCCTATATAACGGTACCTCCCTATATACCATATCTTGATGATTTTAGCTTCACCGTTTATTTCAAGTTTCGAATTTAAATATGGTAATGGCTTATGACAAAGTATGCCTATGTAGGTCCACGTCGTTTAGACCCAAAATAACGGCTATATTCTGTATTTTTAAAATTTTAACAGACTTTTCTTTTTTGAAAATTTCCAAATAGCGGAGGGCCGAACTTACTGCTTTTTAACTTGTTTTAATATAATCTTCCCTAAGTAATATCATGCAATCTATAGCAAGGTATAACTGATCTAGGGCCAAATATTGATAGGTGGTATGATCTACTTGAACTTAATTCTTTTGCTACGGGTGCTCACCTAAACATACATAGTGGTGTAGGGTATCATATAGTCAGCCCCGCCCGACTTTTCTTGCAGGTCTTTATTATAATTCTTATCGAAGTCATATCATGCACTATACAGCAATGTTATTTGGTACTTGAGCTACAAAAGCCCCCATCAAACTTTTAGAAAATCGATTCAGAGTTGGGTATAGTTCCCAAAAATTGACGACTCTAAAGTCATGATACGCATTCAAATAAGGTTCATACTTGGTATGATCTACTGCACATACCTTCCCAATATAAACCTTTTTTTGTGACGGGATCTCTACTAAATACGCATAGTGGTGTAGGGTATCCTATAATCGACCCCGCCCGACTTTTGACCTTTCCTTACTGGTTTGAAAAGCGAAAAGATAAATATATGTACCGTTAATTACGAAATCTGTCTAGAACCTTCCTTGAAATTTTAATGCCCACAACCACGAGGAAATAAAAACATTGGATCGAGGAAATAAATCATTGGATCATCTCCAAATGCACCTGTTTCCGTAATGCCTACAAAATATTTTCTGCAGTTTTTTGGTATTACCTCTAGAAAACCTTTTATAGGCGTGTTTTTAAAGAGCGAAAAGACAAATTTCTGTATCGTTTTTTTTTTTTTTAATCTGACTAGAACCTTCCAAATAATGCCATTTATTCTGCCCATTGCTTACCTAAAATCCCAACTCCCACTCCGAACCACAGTACCGCCATTTAATTTAGCTTAGACTGGGTACGTTCCATTTGGGGTGGTTAGTTGGTTGGCTGTAAATCATTACCTCACATATGTGTTCTTAGCCTAAAGACGAGTATTTAGCAAACCTCAAGAGTCTCACACTAAGACGTAGTTCGTCATCAGTCGTTTGGGGAGAAGGGGAGTTATGCTTGACTGAGCGAATGCGAGAGAGTATGGAGTGTAAGCAAGCCTTGTATTGCATACTTCTTGTCCTTGTCAGCGGGGAGTAGGGGAGCTTAAGTGAAAGACCCTTTTTATGATGGTAAAGATACCCTTTTAGATTTTTTTCGTTTTGGAAATAAATTTTCCCATTTAAGGGTTGTTTTGTATTACGAAATTTTTATAGCGTTTTTTTTTTCAATTTATGTTCACTTTTTTCTCCTGGTATTCTTTTACTCTGTTGATAAATTAACAAATGAAAGTAGATGTGTATAGAAATTCATACGCATACTTGCATTTCGAAGAAAAGTGGACCAACACGTCCTTAGCCGCACACGCATGCATACACACACACACACACTCTAATCTGAGTTATAGACTTTTGGGACTCACACACACACTCACATGAAAATCAATATTCCTTTTTCTTTGGACCATATAAATTCTGATTATTACTTCTGCAAGCAATCCTTTGGAGAAATGCCAAAAAGGACTACTTTTTCACAATGAAACCATTAATGATGATATTAGAATGTTACATATATCATGGTTGTCTTTTCTGTTTAAGTTCTTATTCTTGGAGTTTAAATGGAAGAGCATTTTAAAGGGTTTTCAGTAAGCTGCGCATTGCAAGTCTCCAATCAGATAAAAATGTAAAAAATTTAGTCGAATGTATGTATGACATTATACCTGAGTCATTTTAATTGCAAACTTTCAACTGTCTATCTGAGACCCCATTTGGTGCTTAGTCAGCATGAAATTATAGCCCCTATTCAACTGTCGTTCTGCCTATTTGTACCCGTAAAACATAAAACATATATGAATTCGTATTATGGCCTTAGATCAGTTATAAGTTGGAATCTGGGATGTATATCCAACTCCGAATCGATTTTCATCAAATATGACGGAAGCATTTGTACCTCTCCCACCAAATGGTATTGATTAGAGTGCATTATATGATTTAGAGAAGGATTACATAAAACAATTAAAAAAACATTAAGTTCGACAGGGCCGCATTTTTATATAAAATTCAAACATGTTCCTCTTGAAACTATTAATATCAATAAGACCGCTGTAATGCTGTTAAACCTATCACAAAACCATAAAGTGAATCCGTTTTGTAGGGCCATATCAAAACGGGTGCCTATATAGACAACTTTATATTACAACGATTGTTAAATGCAAAATTTTAAAATAAATGTGTGTAAATGTGACTAAGATTATCAAATTACCGAATATCGGTGAGTATCGTTATATGTGCGCTATAGGAAAACGTAAAGTTAAATATTTAATGCTCTGCCGCCAGAGCTAAGACCGAAGTACAAGTACCAATTTTAAGATAAATCCGAAGAAAAACGTGGCAATAATCATTAAAATACCGAATATCGGGAGGTACCGTTATATAGAGGCTCTACGAAGACGTGGACCTGCACAGATAATTTTCTGTCTTAGGCTGTAGTATCAATTTTGAACTTCAAATACAAAATTTGAAACAATTCCGGTGAAAAATGTCGCTAAAATCATTAAAATACCGAATATATGGAGGTACCGTTAGAGCCCCCCAAAGACATGAACATGCACAGACAATTTTCTGTCTTAGGCTGTAGTATCCTATTCGAACTTCAAAATACCAAATTTGAAAAAATTTCGGTGAATAATGTCGTTAAAATCATCAAAATACCGAATATCGGTAGGTACCGTTATATGGAGGCTATAGCAAAACGTGGACCTACATGGCCCATTTTCAATACCAAAAGTCCTGCAGACATAACATACATTTGAGCACAATTTTATTCATCTACTTCAATTCGTTCGGAAGCTAGAGTGATTTCCACAGCCGGACGGACATCGTTAAATCGACATAGAATTTTATGCTGATCAAGAATATACACACTTTGTGGGGTCTAAAATGTGTATTTCGAGGTGTTACAAATTGAATGACTAACTTAATATACCCTCCATACCATGGTGGAGGGTATGAAAATGTCGGAAATAGCATTAAATTTTAGAATAAGTTTAGATTTGTTTGAATTGGTCACCTTTGGCTCGATCGTCATACGCTGCCTGAACGTTGCTCTGCGGTATTTTGGCCCATTCCCGGCAAAGCACTTGATTGAGGTGATCGACAAATTGGTATTTTTAGTGCCAACCTTGCTTTCCGAAATACTCTAGACACAATAGTCCAACGGATTGGTATGCGAAGATTCTGGTGGCCATTGCGCGCTGGAAATGAAGCGATTAACCTCATTTTGTAACCATTCTTAGGTGGCGCGTGCTGAGTGCGATGGTGCTGAGTCCTGTTGGAATGTCCAAGATTTGCGGCTAAAATGTGAGGATGAGATAAAACAAGTTAAAAAGTAGTAAGTTCGGCCGGGCCGAACTTTGAATACCCTCCACCATTTGGAACGAATTTGGAAATTTTCAGAAAATAAAATCATTAAAACATTCTGTTAAAATTTTAAAAATACCAAATATTGCCGTTATATTGAGGTGTATACGATATTGGCCTACATAGGCATTGTTTGTCATAAGCCATTACCATATTCAAATTCGAAACTTGAAATAAAAGGGTGATTATTGTTGCTGAAATCATCAAAATATCGTGTATAGGGAGGTACCGTTATATCGGAGCTGTGCGAAGACCTGGACCTGTAGCATCCATTACGAACTTCAAATACCACACCTCAAATAATTTCGGTGGGTAATGTACCTAAAATCGTCAAAATACCGAATATAGGGATGTACTGATATATGGGACCTATACGAAGACCTGAACCAGCATAGACAATTTTTTTTTAGGGTGTAGTATCCACTACGAACTTCAAATGCCAAATTTCAAACGATTCCGGTAAATAATGTCGCCAAAATCATCAAAATACCGAATATCGGGAGGTACCGTTATATGGGGGCTATATGATAACTTGGACCTACATGGCCCAATTACGAACTTAATCTGCCTACTGGCAAAATATACATGTGTTCAAAATTTTACCCTTCTATCTCAATTTGTTCGAAAGATAGCGTGATAACAACAGTCAGACCGACAGACAGACAGGCGGACAGACACACAGACAGACAGACGGACATGGCTAAATCGTCGTACTCACATGAGTATTTTCAGGAGTTACAAACGGAATGACAAAGTTAATATACCCTCAATAGTATGGTGGAGGGTATAGAAAGTGCAAAATTTACACCGCAACAGAAAGAAAATAGACTCAAAAGAGCTAAAGAGTTGTTTCGCTTGGCCGAAAGTGATGAACTGCCGAATTTGGTTTTCTCCGATGAGAAAACATTTGTTGTCCTGCAGTTTGTAAACAAACAAAATGATCGTATTTACATGCCAAAGAGGTCAGCCGAAAATGTGCACCTTCGGTTGGCCACCAAAACTCAAGCGGCGGTCATGGTGATGGTGTGGGCCGCCATAACAGCCGATGGTCGCTCTCCGCCCGTATTTATCGACCGTGGCATAAGAATAAATGCCGAATATTCTCGTGAAAATATTCTGGAGGGTGTATTAAAGCCTTGGGTACGCAAACGTTTTGGCCGCATACCTTGGACATTCCAACAGAACTCAGCACCATCGCACTCAGAAAATACCGCAGAGCAACATTCGGGCAGCGTGTGATGGTTTCATTGGCCGTTTGAAGGCCATATTTCATGCCAAAGTTGACCAATTAGAACAAATATAAACTTATTCTAAAATTTGATCCTATTTCCGACATTTTTGGCTTTAACTCAATAGAATTAAAAAAATAGGGCTTTTGATTTTGTTGCAGTTTTTTATTTCACCTTGTATTGATTGATGATTTTCTGTGTGAAATTTGAAGAGAATTGAATGCTTATTTTGCTCTCTTTGAACGCTTTGTTTTTCAAATCTGTAACTCTTTGTGGGGGAGGTACCAGAAATGGTCCGATATCTACCATCTTTATAATATATCTTGCCTTGATGGAAATATTGAGATGTACCAAGTGTGAATGGAATCGGATATTAATTTCGCGTTCATGGATTCTCAAAAATTTGACCCTTTAGGTTGAGGTACCAGAAAGAGTAGACCAATATTGCCTATCTCCGATCTCGATCTAAGTTTGACAATGATATTACAATGGAATATGTTAATGTCAAATCGAATACTACGTTCAAGTGTAATCGTGCGCACCAGCCAGTCAGGCAGACAGACAGACTGACATCGCTAGATCGACTCCAAATATCCTGAAATGGATTTTGTCCAAAGAGACCTAGGGTTTAAAACAGTTATTTCGATGAGACACGTTTTGGACATATCAAATTATAGGGTACATAGCCATATGACTGAGGGTATAAAAAATCCACGTTTGTGGCTTTAGATATCCTTGAAAAAAAAAAAAATTAAAGAATCCACTTCTATAGCTTTAGATTTCCTTGACAATATTGTGTAAACACACGATAGTAGCTGAATATATTCTTGAAAAATGTTTAAAAGAATACACGCCTTTGGCTTTGGATATACTTGAAGGAAGGGTTTTTAAAAATCCACATTTGTTCCTTTAGTTTTGGATATCCTTGAAAACAAAGAGCCTGGCAAGCAAATTATCACTTTAAGTAGAGAGGAACATTTTAAATTCAGCTTGTTTCTCAATCTCAAATAAATATTAAATATCTCTAGTTACCCTTTTTCAAAATAAGCAATGTAACTTTCACCTCTCGCATTAATTCCAATAGAGTATTAGTTTTATTGATAATTACAGACGATTTCCAATTTGTGATTTTTATGAATCGACATAACTATGGCCATTAACATTGCCATCCACATCCGCATACATATGCACCACTATAACAATTACAACCAAACACCATGTTCAAGAAGTACCTAACTAGGTAATAACCATTTGCAATACGGAACAATTGAACAAGGTTATTTCAAAGGATTACATTTGAAATATTTTTCGACAAAAGCAAATAAGCCAAAAAAATGTTTAGAATACGCATACACCCAACACTCAAATAGAAAAACACATATACAAACATATACACACGTGAAAAAAAACAAGAGATGAACATCAAACTAGGGGAAAAAAAGTACAAATCTGTGAAATCTCTTTTGAAAAAAAAGGCGATGTCGGAACGCTTTGGTGTTCACATGTGTGTTAGAAAAGCTTATATTAAATGTAAGTTCCACTTTTTGTTTTCTAGTTTTGTTAGATATTACAGAACAATATCTATAAACATTTGTTTTAGAGCTCAATAAAGGCCAAGTTGGGGAAAAAACACAGCAAAACTAAAACACACAGTTGAAGGATCAAAGGCGTTCAGTTGTTTCGAGCGTTTTAACAAATCCTTTGTTCTTCTTTTTTTTTGCGTATATATTTGGTGTGTATTCAGTTCAAATGTGTTAAAATATTGTATTCGTTGTGGAAATTCCTTGGCGTTTTTTTTTCTATTGTTAGCGTTTCTGAGATAAAAAAAGAACAAGAAACAGTATCCATTTCACTAGCCATAACAGTGTAGAACATTAGAAAATGTGAAAGCAATTTGAGAATTAATAACAAGCTTTTTGAATAATATAAACTACGCACGTAGTTATAAAACCATTTCTAATAACATTTATTAAAGATTTTTGAAACCCTGTATACCCATTTTTATTATTTGATTACTATTAACAACAAGTAAGCAAAGGCTATAGTCGTGCGGGGCCGACCATGTGATACCCTACAACACTACAATATGTTAGAAGCCCCTTATGGCCAAATCCATTTTGGAAGATTTCGCTTTTGAAATTATGTGACGGAGCACTGCCCAGATATTACCCTTAGCATTTTGACCAGGGACATTTGCCCAATATTTACGCACTCCGTCGTATTTTGCGCTCATCTCCAAAAGCAAGAGGCTCCTCTGTACATCCAAATTTAGATTCTTCTATACGATCTTCTTGTCTACGATATTTGGCTATATTCGTCAAAGAAATCAGCAAAAAAAGGCAGAAGTTCGCATTTTGTGTATTTCGGCTATCGCCTGTAAGTAATGTTCGTATTTTTCAGACAAAAGTAGTGGTCCATTCTACCCGCTGTCCTAAACTCAAACTTCATGCGAGATTTCGTGTCCTTTGGTTTCTATTTGAGACCTTTATAACGGCTGCAAAATCAGGAACCTTTTTAGTTGTTGGTCCATTTCAACCCCTTAATATATTGCGGACATCTTTGAAAACAATAGGCCTAGCCCTTCTGAGCCTAACCCTACCCTTTTCGTGAGGATCGGACGATAATGCAATCTGTATATAATATCCCAAACCTGTGTTGTAAGGTGGAAAAAAATTACAAAATGTACACCTTAATATTATAAGTCAAATTGAAAAAATCGCATGCGATAAAAAATATTAAAAAATAAAAAAATGTCACAAAATACTAAAAAATCTATATTAAGATCATAATTTTTACTTATTTTTATGCGATTTTTTTAGATTTTATACTTTTATGTCAAGAGGGCATTCTGAATTGACAAAATTTGTCAAAATCGGTCCAGCCATTCTTGAGATATAAGCATTCCATCTAACATTCCTTTCTTTTGTATATACACATGGAATATATTTAGCTATATATATCCGATATATTTACTATCGGCATCTACGTAACGGTAAGAATTGACCTGTTCGTCTATTTATGATTTCGCCGGGACTAAAAATATTCGCGGTATAATGGAAATTTGACTTTTATTTATCACAAATATTATAGTCTTTTTCACAAGCTAAATATTACCCGATGACCATCAAAATCGGAAGGCTTCTGCCCAGCCCGAAGCTTTAGCCCCATGCTAACTTCCGCTTTGATTGGTCTATAATTGCGACCTGTAGAGCTACTGCAAAATCAGGATTTTTTTCAGTTTTTGGTCCATTTCAACACCTTAATATTGTGCGATCATCTCCATCTGACCTTATCCCCACCTCCATTCTAAATTTCGTGAAGATCGGGCCATAATTGCGACCTGTAGAGTGATTACAAATTAACATGGACAGACGGACACACGGACGGACGGACATACATAGCTAGATCGACTCAGCTCGGCGAGATAGGAAGAACCATATATACTTTCCTATGTGGGAAACCAATATTTCGAGGTGTTACATAATTTTTGGCCCAATCAAACGTATAATACCCCCAACACAAAGTGTTGTAGGGTATAAAAACTATGCATTAAATTGCCATTAGCCTTTTTCTTACAAAATGAAAAAGTGTTTATTTCAAACATTACCTAGTAATGAATAACGTCGGCAGAGGGTGTATTGGCCAAAGAGAAGATTTAGAATTCTGTAATATATCAATATATTACGTTGGGCGCCATTTACCACCTTTTCTTCTCGGCTTCTTAGAAATAAGATAAGCTTAAATCTAGAGCAAAATGACATACCCCTTAAAATTCAGCAAAATACCTAGTTTGTATACCATCTATCATAGTATGGAGGGTATATTAAGTTTGTCATTCCGTTTGTAACACCTCGAAGAATGCATTTTAGACCCCACAAAGTATATATATTCTTGATCAGCATAAAATTCTATGTCGATTTATCGATGCGATCCGTCTGTCTGTCCGTCTGTCCTTCCGTTGGAATCATTCTAGTAGGTTGATAAAATCTTACTAAAATCTGTAAGATGTCTGCAGGACTTTTGATATTGAAAACGGACCATGTAGCTCCACGTTTTGGTATAGCCCCCATATAATGGTACCTATTTTCGGTATTTTAGTGATTTGAGCGACATTATTCACCGAAAATGTTTCAAATTTGGTAATTGAAGATCAAAATAGATCTACTGCCTATGACAGAAAATTGTCTGTGCAGGTCCACGCCTTCGTATAGCCCCCATGTAACGGTATCTCCTGATATTTGGTTTTTTTTTGATGATATTGGCGATATTATTCACCGGAATTGTTTCAAATTTGGTATTGGTGTAAGAACTGTAATAGCGATATGATGAGGTCTGTCTAAACATTTCTACAACAAGTGTACAAAAAGTACGAATTTTGGTATTAAGATGCCTTTGTGTATTTGTTTGTAACAGGCAAAAGGAAGCGAGTTAGACCCATAGTTCCTTTTGATGATCGGCATAGAATCATATTCTAAGTCGATTAATGCATGTCCACCCGCCGTCTGTCCATGTATTTTTGTAAACACTTTATTGCCCAATCACGATATTGAAATTGGATACAATCGGTCAAAGTACAGATATATATCTAATATATACGCCCGATTTGCCTTTTATTGTGCACCAAATCTGTAATATTATTCCAAATAGGATAACATTTGGCATAAACGACCAGATTGTGCCTAGACATATGAATGTCAAATAGCTCCCATTGCTCAAATAGCTTGTTTAATTTCTCCTCCACAGTTGTAATATCTACCCCGTAACAACGATATTTGGAGAAATATATCAAATACAGTTCAGATTTGGATATATTTATATTTTCGTCCGATTTCATATTTATTCTGCTTAAAAAAAGTAATATCAGCTAAAATAGGATGGATTTTTATGAATATCGTCAAATTTAGTAGAATACGATTGAAACCTGCCATATATAAGTTACTTTCGGGTTCAAAGCCATAATATGGTATGTTTTAATTCTCATATTTTCCCCATAAAAAATGTACTTTTTATACGTAGCTCTACCATACAAGGTGAGAAAAAAAAACTGCAACCAAGTCAAACGCCAAAATTTTTACATATTTTTTCTTAATTTTTAATTGAATTAAAGCAAAAAAATGTCGGAAAGAGCATCAAATTTTAGAATAAGTTTAGATTTGTTCGAATTGGTAACTATTGGCACGAATTATGGCATTCAAACGGCCAATGAAATCGTCACACGCTGCCCGAATATTGCTCTGCTGTATTTTGGCCCATTCCCGAAAAGTGCTTGCTTGAGGTGATCGACACTTTGGTGCCGAAATACTCCGGACACAATAGTCCAACGGATTGGAATCTGGATATTTTGCTGGCCATTGTGCGCTGGAAATTAAGCTTGGAAACTCATTTTGTAACCATTCTTGGGTGGCGCGTGCTGAGTGCGATGGTGCAGAATCCTTTTGGAATGTCCAAGGTCTGCGGCCAAAATGTTTGCGTGCCCCCCAGAATATTTTCGCCATAATATTCGGCATTTATTCTGATGCCACGGTCGATTAATACGAGTGGAGAGCGACCATCGGCTGTTATGGTGGCCCACATCATCACCATGGCCGGCACTTGTGTTCTGGTGGCCAACCGAAGGTGAACATTTTTAGATGACCTCTTTGGCAAGAAAACACGATCACGATCATTCCGTTCACTTCCTTGAGGTGGGACTGCGCTACCAGTATCACGGTAACGAGCGATGGTACGAGACACAAAAGATTTATTCACATTTAAATGCTGGAGTGCTCTAACGATATCTACTTGTGGTTTTCCAGCCAAATATAAAGAAATCACACTATGACGATTAAATTTGATTACGAATAACTTTTTTTCTGGAAAATTCTCACCAAAATGTTTTTTACGCTTGTAAAAAATATAATGAGCTGTCACTGGAATAATTTTAACAGATGTCGGACGAGTGGCTTGGAAATGACAGCAGTCTGAACTTAGTTGCAGTTTTTTCATCTCACCCTGTATAAGAAACGATTTTCACCAAAATTTGAAGTACTTGGATAAATGCAGTCGGAATTGCCAAAATTCATGTCATTTTGACAGATATTGACCCTTTGGTGCACAATTAACACGAAATCGGTTGAAGATAAATGGGAGTTATATCTAAATCTGATCCGATTATCACCAATTTCAATATAGTTCGTCCTTGGGCCAAGCAAATATTGTTTGGAAAATTTAATCTCAATCGGATACTAAATGCTACATGCATTTTGTTCACGAGAATACATGGACAGACGGACGAACGGTCAGACATGCATAAATCGACTCAGAAAGTGATTCTATGCAGATCCCCAAAAGTAACTATAGGTATATCTCGCTTTTTTTCTCCATGATACAATCAAATATACAGATACATAATACCCTTAACAGTATGTGGCGTTGTGTATAATAATTACATCAACTAGTCGGCAGATATTTTTTTTCCACCTATTTACTCAAAATTGTTGACATGGTATTCAAGATAGTTGTCCTGCTTGTGCCGATATTAGACATTATATGCAAACAATATGTATTTCCTGAAACTTATTGAAGTGTCCGTTTTCGTACCGCCACAACTGTTCTTCATTTTTTTTTTCTTTTTGCTTTTTTTTTTGAGTGCGTAATCCTTTTACCCATCCATTTATTCATTTCAAATATCCTTTTGATGGTTAAAACTAAAACAAATTGTTGTGTGAATGTATTTGTGTGTATCTCTTCGCGCTGGCTGAGTCGCTGTTGTAAACATTAGATTAGAAAGAATGTACACAACAATTTTAATCCTTTTATTGGCTTTGAAAACTATTCATATTTGTTCGCATTGCATTGGAATCCTTTTCTATTGCCTTGCATCTCTTTTTTTCCACTCCTCAATGGATATTTTTCTCTGTGGTTGGGTATTTCTAGTTTGTCTGAAACAGAGGAACAGTTTTTTAGTTGAAATATTTCCTTTTAACCGCTTAACGCGTAATATTAGCTATCTAAACGTTATTTGCTTGAGAGAAAGCAAAGCAAAGTATTTCTGATGTTGTTTGTGGTAATGTATTTGAAGTGGTAAATACCAATACTGAGTATTGCGGTGAGTGGTATAACGGATAAAAGGTGTTTTGAATGTATCTACGACGAAGGAAAACTTTTTCAATAACGTGAGTAAAAGTATTTATTTGTAGGAGCTCTTCAAAAAGAAATCTCTTCATATAAGGTATTGGAATAAGTTATTTTCGAAAGTAAAATAGTGTAAAGACTATTTACATTATAGCTTAATGAATATGTTATTTTATTGGAAGTATTAAAGAGAAAAAACATGTTTAGTATATTATTCATAGGAGTTAGAACCCACTACGAACTACAAATACCAATTTTTGGACAAATCCGTGGAAAAATTTTGGCAAAAATCATCAAAATACCGAATATCGTGAGGTACCGTTGTATGGGTGCTATACATAAACGTAGACCTATACATACAATGTTTCGCCACTACAATAATAATTTTTGGACAAATCTGGGGGAAAAATGTGGCGAAAATCAAACAATGGCGACTATACCAAACCGTGGACCCATATATCCCATTTCCAATATCCTACATACAATACAAAATGTTCTAAAAAATTTTGAAGCTCTACTTCATATAATGTGGGTTATATCGTGAGTTCAACAGACGGACCCCGCTAAATCGACTTAGAGTATTATGCTGATTATGATAATATACGACTGATAATTTTTAAATTGTTTTCGAAAGAATAAGGTCTAATGAACCCATTGGATCATTACCACACCAAACAATCGCACGCTAATAATGGAGAGGCCGCAACAAATCTTGGGATTCCGAGTCCCAGATGCTAAAATTTTTCTTGCTAAAGTAGTATAGGGGGTGTAAATGGGATTCAACTATCTAGATGATTTTTTGATGGAATTCCAGAACAGTTTCATGTATTTCTAGGATCCAATCAACAAAAACACGGCCGCCCTGCTGTTTTGGCAATTCCGAGAAACGCTTTGGGCTACAGCAACAATATTCTCAATTGTTTTTATGAGAATTGTGCTCGTTTTAGTTTTAAATCATTAATTTGTCCCAAAAATATTTTCCACCAAATTCTGTTTTGCAGATCGACAAGATGTTGACACGATGACATGAAAATCATTGGTTTTCGCGAACTGTAGTTGCAAGATTGTGACCGTTTTTGTAGTGTATTTTATAAATATTATCTTTTTTTAATGGATATTAGCTCTACACATTATTATACCCTACAACACTATACCCGATCCTCACGAAATTGAAAATTAAGGTGGGGTTTGGGTCAGAATAGAAGCCTATTGCTTTTAGAGATGATCACAAAATATTTAGGGGTTAAAATGGATCAAAAACAGAAACAAATCCTGATTTTGCTGTTGCGCTAGAGACCACAATTATAAACCAATCGACACGGAATTTTGCACGCAGTTTAGGGCTAGGCAGAAACCAACCAATTTGGATGGTCATCGGACAATATTTAGCGGGTAAATTAAACCATAACTTTTATGTAATAAAATACGAAAAATTCCACTAAAACGCGAACATTTTTTTATCCCGACCAAATCGCAAATACATTAAAGGGTTATTTCATAACATGATCTTGAAAGCCAACATATGGGATATATGGCAAAATAGGTACACTACATGGGGAGATAAAAAAAACTGCAACAAAGCCAAACGCCAAAATTGTTTAATTTTTTTTTTTTTTTAATTTTATTGAATGAAAGTAAAACATGTCGGAATTAGCATGAAATTTTAGAAAAAGTTTAGATTTGTTCGAATTGGTTACCTTTGACAAGAACTATGGCCTTCAAACGGCCAATGAAACCATCACACGCAGCCCGAATGTTCCTCTGCGGTATTTTGGTCCATTACCGGCGAAGCGCTTGCTTGAGGAGATCGACACTTTGGTATTTATTAGTGCCAACCTTGCTTTCCAAAATACTCCAGACACAATAGTCCAAAGGATTGGTATCCGGAGATTTTGGTGGCCATTGTGCGCTGGAAATGAAGCGAGGAACCTCAATTTGGTAACCATTTTTGGGAAGCGCGTGCTGAGTGCGATGGTCCTGAGTCCTGTTGGAATTTCCAAGTTTTGCGGCCAAAACGTTTGCGTGCCCAAGGCTTTAACACACCCTCCAGAATATTTTCGCGATAATAATCGACATTTATTCTGATGCCACGGTCGATTAATACGAGCGGAGAGCGACCATCGGCTGTTATGGCCGGCGCTTGAGTTCTGATGACCAACCGAAGGTGCACATTTTCAGCTGACCTCTTTGACAATATAAACACCATCATTTGGTTTGTTTATAAACTGCTGGACAACGAATGTTTTCTCATCGGAGAAAAAATTCGGAAGTTCACCACTTTCGGCCAAGCGAAGCAACTCTTTAGCTCTTTTGAGTCTACTTTCTTTCTGTTATGGTGTAAGTTCTTGCACTTTTTGGAATTTCAATGGCTTTACCCCGAGCTTATTTTTCAATATTTGCCGAATGGTATATTGTGATATGTTCAGCTCACGAGTAATTTTTTCGGTCACTGCGACGCGGGTTTCGATCAAGTCGCTTTACTTTTCGAACCATTTCTACTGATGTTGCTGTTTTCTTCCTTCCACTTCCTTGACATCGGGTTACGCTACCAGTATCACTATAACGAGCGATGGTACGAGACACAAACGATTTAATCACATTTAACTGCTGGAGTGCTCTAATGATAGATACTTGTGGTTTTCCAGCCAAATATAAAGAAATGACACTATCATGCTTGAATTCCATCACGAATAACTTTTTTTCTGGAAAATTCTCACCAAAATGCTTTTGTACGCTTGTTAACAATATAATGAGCTGTCA
Organism: Musca domestica; assembly: GCF_030504385.1. Classification (NCBI taxonomy): domain Eukaryota; kingdom Metazoa; phylum Arthropoda; class Insecta; order Diptera; family Muscidae; genus Musca; species Musca domestica. Next base: position 19,695,787 of record NW_026712363.1, on the reverse strand, counting down.
CTGAAATAATTTTAACAGCTGTCAGACGAGTGGCTTAGAAATGACAGCAGTCTGAAGTTGGTTGCAGTTTTTTCATCTCATCCTGTAGATATTGCATTCAGTCCAATGCAGTTTAATAGGATGCTATATGTTATATCATTTTAATTTAAACGTTCATATTAACGACATTTTGGATTGTTAATAAAGCAAGTGTTTTTAAACCGATTGATTTTATTAAATTTATAACTTCAGGTTATTTTCCTTCTGTTGGAGATCAACATTTTTTTTTTTTTGTTTATTTCCAAAAATTTTATAATTAAAACATAATATAAAGGGAAGAACTAAAGGTCTGCTTCTCAGAGATAATTATGTTTCGATTCCAAAGAACATATCAACTAGCCAACAAAAATGAACTAGGTGCATTCCACCAAAGAACCAGACATAAATGAGTAGATATTTATATTGCATGTTTAAATAAAATTATTTTAATAATTGCCAGAATTGACAAGCCTATATTTAAGAGTAGAAAATTAAAATTGACTTATATGCGTTTTTCCAGCAACATCAACCCACAAAAGTGCCCAGAACCCAACAAGGAACGAATACCCGAAAAATAACATTTGACTTCCGGTTATTATGAGCACGCACAGCGGATTAGAAAGTCATCAAATAAGAATTCATAATTATTTTTTCTCAAACACCACCACCACCGCCGCCATAACGAGAAAATTCTACATAAAATCATGCACATTCTAAGCAGAGAATAAAACTAGAAAAAAACAAACGTGTAAAGGTTCTCATTTCATGGATGTTAGAGGAACTTAGTATTTCAATTATCATTTGGTCTAGCCAATACTAATTTAGTTTTGAAGTGAAAAGAAAACAAACAAAAACGACATGCAGGCGAATGCGTATCTCTTAGTTTTTATTTTCCAAATGAAATTTAATTGTATTTAAAATAAATCGTCTTCTTACTTTTTGGAGATAGAGCCAGCTCCAGCCATTTGCTCCAACTTTAGAGAGATAGAGAGAGAGCGGAGCTATAAAAAGCTATTAACACAAATCTCAACATAAATTACAAGTGGAGCAAGTGTCTAATAAACCAAAAACAATACGAAATACACAACAGCGAACGAATAATACCAGCGACACCATCTACAAACTCTCAACAATGGATAAATGAATGAACGAGTGGGATACAATTTGTGTAGACGACAATATTGAAGTATCAGGAACGAAGGGCATATGGCAATTTGAAGAATTTTTATTTGGAAAACAAATAGATATAAATTTGTACATTAGGCTGTAAAAATGTGCTTAGCTGAGCAAGAGAGAAGGATCAACTTGATTACAATAAAAACCAGTAAAGAAAGTCCTAAATTCGGGCGGGGCCGATTTTATGATACCCTACACCACTATGATAATTTAGTTGATCTCCACATAACAATTAAGAGTTTTTATGGGAGAATCCAATCATACACCCTATGATTATAATTATAATTTAAAATTCAAAGGACGAAGCATTTGTATCTTTTAAATTCGGAGTTGTATTGCCCATTTGGTGCAAAATTTATTTGAAATCAGATAAATATATATATATGGGAGCTATATCCAAATCTGAACCGATCTCGATAAAATTTAGCAAATGTATTTCTGAGCTGTATTTGATATATTTCCCTAAATATCGTTGTTACGGAGTGCATATTACGGCTGTGGGTAACAAATACAACAAATCGTATGAACAATATATATGAGAGCTATAGCTATATCTTAACCGATCTTCACCAAATTTGGCAGACTACCTTCTAGATTCAATTCGGCCGTATGTGCCAAATTCCATCCCATTTGGGCAAATATTAGACGTTTGGTGCACAATAAAAGGTAAATCGGACGAAGTTATATATGGGAGCTATATCCAAATCTGAACCAATCTCGATAAAATTTAGCAAAGGTATTTCTGAGCTGTATTGATATTTCCCCAAATATTGTTGTTACAGAGTGCATATTACGGCTGCGGAGGACAAAAATAATAAATAGGATGAACAATATATATGGGAGCTATAGCTTTATCTGAACCGATTTCGATCAAATTTGGCATACTTATTTTCAGGTTGGTTTTGGTTGTATGTGCAAAATTTCATACTATTCGGGCTGATATTACACGTTTGGTGCACAATAAAACGCAAATCGAACGAAGTTATATATGGGAGCTATATCTAAATTTTGACCGATTATCTCCAATTCAATAGGGTTCGTCCTAGGGCCAAACAAATGTTGTTTGGAAAATTTCATCTTAATCGGACAATAAATGCGACCTGCATTTTGTTCACAAGTATACATGGACAGACGGACGGACATGCATAAATCAACTCAGAAAGTGATTCTATGGAGATCATCAAAAGGAACTATGGGTCTATCTCGTTTCCTTTTGCCTGTTACAAACAAATGCACAAAGATATAATACCCTCAAAATATAAATAAAGGTTAAAATATCTAAAGTAAATGAATGCGATTTATTAGCATTTGTGGTGCTCCTCAAATGTTTGTAATTGCAAATGCTCCACGTTTAGGAATACCCCTCATATATCGGTAACTCCCAATAATCTGTATTTGGACCATTTGGCTGCATTCTTCAACGAATTAATTTCAAGCGAAGTTTAAAGAATTTTTGACGCAGATTTCAGATTTACTAAAAGTTTTACGGTTTAAATATTGCTACAAAAGCAAAATTCCTATACGTGGTAGTAAGAAGTGTGGGATGTGTGGATATCTCATCAAAAACAACAACATTTCGGTAATTTTTGATGCATTGAACATGGAAAAGTCAGATGTATTCGAAACATTTAAATTGTAATTAATACAAATTTATTCGGAATACGAAGACGGGGACCTACATAGGTAAGTTTTGTCATAGGCCATTAAAATATTCAAATACGAAACATAAACAATTTTCGGAGAATGGTATCGCAAAAACATCAAAATACCGAATATATGGAGGTACCGCTACATGCGGGCTATACGTAGACTTGGACCTGCATACGCAATTTTCTGTCACATGCTATAATACCTAATATCGTTAAAATTATCTAAATACCGAACCTAGGAAGGTACTGTTATATGCGGGCTATACGAAGAAGTGAACCCGCATTGTCAATATCACAGGCAGAAGTACTCGTTACGAACTTCAAATACGAAACTGGAAAAAATTTCGGTGAATAATGTCTCAAAAATCATTAAAATAACGAATATTGTTCCGTAATGTAGGGACTATACAATAACGTGGGCCCGTGTAGCTTATTTTCAATACCAAAAGTCTACTACTTCAATTCGTTCGGAAGCTAATTTGATTTCTACAGACGGACGAACATCATCCAATCGACAAGAATTTTATGCTTACCAGGAATATATACAGGGTGAAATGGAAAAACTGCAACCAACTTCAGACTGCTGTCATTTCTAAGCCACTCGTGATTGAACTCAAGCGTGATAGTGTGATTTCTTTATATTTGGCTGGAAAACCACAAGTGACTATCTTTGGAGCAACCCAGCATTTAAATGTGAATAATCTTTTGTGTCTCGTACGATCTCTCGTTACCGTGATACTGGTAGCGTGCCCGATATCAAGGAATTGGACGGAAGAAACCAGCAACATTGGCATAAATGGTTCGAAAAGTTAAGAAGCGACTTGATCGAAACCCACGTCGCAGTAGCCGAAAAATGGCTCGTGAGCTGAACATATCGCAATATTCTATTGGTCAAATATTGAAAATTGAGCTCAAGGTAAGCCATTGAAATTTCAAAAAGTGCAAGAACTTACACCGCAACAGAAAGAAAATAGACTCAAAAGAGCTAAAGAGTTGCTTCGCTTGGCCGGAAGTGGTGAACTGCAAACATTCGGTGTCCAGCAGTTTGTAAACAAACAAAATGATCGTGTTTACTTGCCTTAGAGGTCAGCTGAAAATGTGCACCTTCGGCTGGCCACCAGAACTCAAGCGCCTGCCATGGTGATGGTGTCCGTCGCCATAACAGCCGATGGTCGCTCTCCGCTCGTGTTAATCGACCGTGGCATCAGAATAAATGCCAAATATTGTCGCATAAATATCCTGGAGGGTGTATTGAAGCCTTGGGCACGCAAACATTTTGGCCGCAGATCTTGGACATTCCAACAGGACTCAGCACCATCGCACTCAGCACGAGCCACCCAAGAATGGTTACAAAATGAGGTTCGTCGCTTCATTTCCAGCTCACAATGGCCTCCAAAATCTCCGGATACCAATCCGTTGGACTATTGTGTCTGGAGTATTTTGTGTCGATCACCTTCGTGGGGAATGGGCCAAAATACCGCATTTGGGCAGCGTGTGATGATTTTATTGGCCGTTTGAAGGCCGTAATTCATGCTAATGGTGACCAATTTGAACAAATCTGAACTTATTCTAAAATTTAATGCTATTTCCGACAGTTTTTGCTTTCATTCAATAAAATTTAAAAAAAATTTAAACATTATGGCGTTTGACATTGTTGAAGTTTTTTTATCTCACCCTGTAAATTTGGTACTGGGTGGAGGGAAAGAGATAAATTTCTGAACTTTGGAATGCTGATAGTATCTGTGTTTGAGATTGGGTTTGGAAATGTGTCCGATATTTGTGCAAGGTATTAAATTTTGTATTGGGTGAAGGGATAAGGCTAGAATCCTGAAATTTTATTTATTTGATATCTGAAATTGAGTTATGGAGGTGGTTTTTAGAAATATGTACTATAATTGTACGAAAAATATTAAGTGGTACTAAATTAAGTATAGTGTGAAGAGATAGAGATAGATAGCTGGAATCCCGAAATATGACATATATATCACTGTTGCTATCTGGGATTGAGATTTAGAGATGGTTTCGGAAATGCCTACTAAAATTATACGAAAACTACTAAATGTTACTTAATATGGTATTGATGAAGGTATAAAGCTGAAATCCTGAAATTCGATAGAGATGTCAGTATTGGTATCTGAGATTAAGATTTAAAGGTAGTTTCGGAAATGTGTACTTAGTGGTACTACTTTGGGTTTTTGGATGAGGGAATAGAGCTGGATTCCTAATATTTGTTATTGATGTCTTTGTTGGTATATGGTGGTGTTCTTGCAAGTGCGTACTATAATTGTGCGGAAAGGACTGGTGTCTAGGATGGAGAGATATAGATGCTCTCTACATACGTAATACATGATATTACATAGACGTTACTTTAAGGCCTCGCATTAAGGCCTGATAATTAACAAGTTTTTTATTTGAATCACAAACCTGTTTTCCAAATTCTAACATACCACCCTCGTCGTCGTGCTGCTTGAAAGCACTAACAATTTTTATACATTTCCCATAAAACCTGAGATTAACTTTATAGACTATTCGGACTATAGATCTCGCATTTGATACAGATAGATAGACGGCGTTCAACTAGACAGACAAACGGATGCCGAGACATACAAATGTTCGCTGGCAGGCAACATTGAACCCAAATCAAGCAGCCAATACATACTCACAGTTTTAAATTTTTATCCATTAGCCGCGGCAGCTACAGCAAAAGCATATTGCCATAAACATACCCCAACCTGTGTCTGTAAGTGATTGTATCTTTTTTGTCGTTGTTATTGTTGGCTGCTGGTGTTTTTTTTTTCGTCGTTTCAGCTATTGTCTGCATTGTTTTCGTCTTCGTTTTATCTGTCAGTTGCAATATTTATGGCAGCTACTTGAATTTTTTGACATTAATCCCCCCTTAACACGGAGAAGAGATACAACACACATTCGGGTTTCTTACAACGACTTCTGGTGTGTGTGGTGCCGTGGAGCTAACAATCAGTCAGTCAGTCAGTCAGACACATGCACACAAACACAAATTGATGGACAGACACACAATCATGAGTGCAACATAGTAAAACCTTTTGCCATGGACATGTTGCCATACCTACGCTTTTCTTAACGCTTTTGAGGTGGGCAAATGTTTTGGTAGCTGTTATTGAAGTTGTACATATGTAACTGCTCCTACTTATAAAAGCCGGAAAATTTGACAATTTTTCAAAGAACACAGTTATGTTTTTTCAATTAGGTTCCTAAATATTTAATAATCCTTAAAATGTCAATTCTTATATTTGGTAATTTTTGTATAAAATTTCTAGATTTACAGTTCATGAGTTCATTGCATTCTCAAACGCATCTATCTATGATGGGCTATCCTAGATCTTGCATTCAAACACTTAACATTTTGATTCATAACGCATCATCACTTCTCCTGGCCCGACGTTCGGCTATTACCCTAAAGCTAGAAACCTCATGTGAGATATCAACTTTAATCGGTAAACATTTGTTTGGTTATTAATTTTTGTTGTTATGGATTTTCCTCTCACTATCGTCAGCTTAAAATGCAGACAGAAAGCGATATTAGGGTGGATCATTAGGATAAATATATGGACCATTAGGATATATATATATATGAGTAGTGAAAGAACTGACTGATTGAAATTCAACGCCCAGTCGAAACTGCTGAGGCTAGAATTTCGAGATTGTGCAGAAGGGCCAGTGATGGTGCGTGGGCGTGTGATAATGCTGAGTTTTTGGAAATTCGTACTAAAAGGTACAAAAAGTACCAAAATGTACTAAAAACAAGTTAGAAAGTATCCATTGTTCGATTATTTAAATATATTTTGACACCTGTTATGATTATTCAAATTGTTGACCCTCTATGAAGTAGTTTCCGAGTGGGGGAGGTACCAGGAAAAATTGTCCGATTTCTACCAGCTTTACAACGGATCTTGTGTTGATGGAAATATTGAGATGTACCAAGTCTGAATGGAATCGGATGTTAATTTCTCGCGGATATTCCACGGATATTCAAAATGTTGACACTTTGTGGAGAGTTACCTGAAGGAGTGGACCGATATGTTCTATTTTCACACCACACCATGGTTTGATAGAAATATTGTGATGTGTATAATTTTAAGACAATCGAACTCTTACATCACATTTTATAAGAGTTGTAATTGTTCGAAAATTTGACACTTTGTGTGGGAGGTACTTGATGAAGTGGACCGATATTGTCCATTTTCGCCCCCGAAATAGCACTGATGAAAATATTTGGGTTTGCAAAGATGCCCGTGAAGATAAATTTTAAAATATAAAAGCAAAGACACAAGTCACTTGTATTTTGTGTTGGTGCGCAAGGGGTTAATTGAGAATGTAAGGCATATATAGCCAGAAAGTACTCCTCGAGACATTTCATTTAAGACCCGCCTCAATGACGCAGCTAGCATAGTTTTTGTGCAATTCAGCATTTTCCATGCAGTTTCCCTACCGAAACCGCCACTTTGGTAAGAAAATCGGAAAAATTCTATTATCTGAAATCAGTTGGGAATATAATGACGCAGCTAGCATACGTTTTTGTGCAATTCAGCATTTTCCATACAGTTTCCCTACCGCCAATACTACTCTGGTTATTCGTCCTCGTCGGGAAATTGTGTCATTTTCCTGTTAAATTAATTTAGGGAATTGTTATTATCTTAATAATTTTTAAAAGTACGTTGATTTATCCAAAAAAATTGTAAAAATCACTAATATTAAAAAAAACTATTTTTCAATTAACCCCTTGAGCACCAACACAAAATACAAGTGACTTGTGTCTTTGCTTTTATATTTTAAAATGTATCTTCACTGGCATTTTGCAAAGATGGAGCAAATTCGGATAATCCTTTCTCTTTCTGTGGGGGAGGTACAAGAAGGAGTGAACCGATATTGCCCATCTCCGAGCTCGATCTAAGTTTTATAATAATATTACGATGTACCAAGTTTGGACCGAATCGTATACTCCCTTCGAGAGTTATCATGCGCACGAGCCAGCCAGACAGACGGACGTACATCGCTAGAACGACTCCAAATATCCTGAAACGGTTTGGTCCAAAGAGATCTAGGATCTAAAATAGTTATTTCTATGGGGCACGTTTTGGCCGTATCAAATGATATATACCCCCTTTAACCATATGGCTGAGGGTGTAAATAATATTTTGTATTGGAGAAACGGAATGAGCTAGAATTCTGAAATTTCGAATTCCAACTTAAAGTCTGATAGTGGTAGGTCTGTGATAAAGAGGTGGTTTTGAAAATGTATACCACAAGTGCCCGAAATGTTCCAAACAGTACTACATTTGGTACAATTTGGTATTGGGTTAACAGGTAGTGTTAACCCTTGGGAGTGGTACCACGATTGTATAAAAAGTGCCGTAGGGATAAAATTCTGAAATTTGATATTTAGATTACTGGTGGTATCTGTGTTTGAGATTTGGCGGTGTTTGGGAATGCGTCATACATTTGTACAATAAGTACTAAATGGACCCCATCTGTTACCAGGAAAATGGATAGGGCAGGAATTCTACCATTTGATATTCAGGTCTCTATTGGTGTCATAAATTAAGATATGGAGGTAGTCTTGGAAATATGTACTATAATTGTTCGAAAAGTACAAAGTGGTCCTAAATCGGGTATTGGGTGAAGGTATAGAGCTAAAATACTGAAATTTAATATAGATGTCACTGTTGGTATCTGTGGTTAAGATGTGTGGAGTTCCAAAAGTACTATATGGTACATCGAGGTTTTTGTCGGTATCTTGGAATATCGAATAGTACTAATTTTGGTATTGGGTGGAGGGATAGAGCTGGAATAGATATTGAGGTCTCTGTTGGTATCTGGTGTTGAGATCTGGTGGTGGTTTTGCAAATGCGTGCTATAGTTGATCGAAAAATACTATATGGTACTAAAATTTGGAGCAATGTTGGTGTCTGGAATGGAGAGATGCAGATTGTTTGGGATATTTGACAATTTTTTACCCTCCATCGTTGAATTCACGATACATCCTACATTATTTTAAAAATAGCTTCAAAATTTGGCAGAACTGTCCATGTTTTGGTATAGCCCCCTATAACGGTATCTCCCGATACTTGGGGATATATACGGATTTGTAAAAAAATTGGCATTTGTTGGTCATAGTGGGTTCTAGCTCCGGTGGGGAAATATTGTATGTATAGCTCTACGTTTTTTTGTATAGACCCCCATAATGGTACTTCCCGATATTCGGTAATTTGATGATTTTTGTAACATTTTTCCATGGATTTGTCTAAAAATTAGAATTTGTAGGTCATAATAGGCTCTAGCTCCTGTAGCGCAACATTCAATGTATATATCTACGGTAATTTGATGATTTTTGCCACATTTTTAACGAATTTGTCCACAAATTGGAATTTGTAGTTCGTAATGGCTCCAGTGGCGGAACATATTATATATATATATATATATATATATATATATATCTTTGTTTTGGTATTGTCCCATATAACGGTACCTCCCGATATTCGGTGTTTTGATGATTTTTGTCACATTTTTCCAGGGATTCGTCTAAAATATGGTTTTTGGAACATTGAACATTTAGGTCCACGTTTTCTATAGCGCACATATAACAATACCCAACCATATTTGGTATTTTGATAATCCTGCTCAGACTTAACCACGAAGTTGTTTCAAATTTGGTTTTTCAGAAGTTGTGGTATATGATAATCCTTAAAGTTTTGGTATAGCCGCCATACCAGCATTATGCAAAAGGTCTTACTGTTATTGGAAGTATAAAGTGCAAAACTTTTGATTGCAGATACTTCTATATAAACATTTTTTCTTCGCCCAATCATAGAGGGTATTAAAATTCCGGCACTACTTTCATAATCTGCCTGATTTTTTCCGTGAATATTTTTTGTGTTGCCCAGCGATATTATCAAATGGATCTATGGGTCTATTTCGTAGCCTTCTGCATGTTACAAACAAATGCACAAGGACATAATATCCTGTAGTGTGACATAGGGTATTAAAATCATTTCTTAGTATCTGAGTATTTAGTCTTCATTATACATCAATACTTTCCCAATAGAAAGAATTAGCTCCTATATTTCAATCCACCCTAATGTCCATTTTGTAGCAGCTTATGTCTATTAATGCTTTTCTACAGCTGCTCCATGGATGCTGCTGCCGTTGATGCTCTTCGGCATGCACTATGCCATGGCATGACATTCCGGTTGCCAGTTGTTGTATGGCTCCAGGTTTTATTGTTACTCTTGCTGCTGTTGGTGTTGTTGTTGTTGCTGCTGCTGCTGTCATGTTGTGTTGTTTGGTTTGAAGTGTTGTAAGTGGCAATAGTTAATCAGATCTTAAATATTGATAAGTGTTGGCTTATGGTATCATGACAACAGATTATGTTGTAATGGCATGTGCAACATCAGTTCTATGATAATACCTTTGATTTTTGTTGTGTGTGTGTGTGTGTGTTTTTGTTTTGTTTTTCAATAAATTAAATAAATACATAGCTAAATGTAAACAAACGGACATGGTGCATTGACAAACAACAAAACTGAAAAAAGAGAAAACTATTATGGGAATAAACGAGGGAAAGAAGCATCTACGATTTCGTTGAATACAAAAAAAAAAACATTACTAAAATATTAATACTAAATTCAATAAATCAATTTAAAAAATTAAAATTAATTAAAAATTAAAATATTTTTTTAAAGAGGTAGGTTTTGAAACTAAAGTGAGATTCGGAATTGGTGTTTGTATGGACATTTTGGTATTTTTATACCCTCAACAAATAATGAGGGGTACATTAAAATTGGCATTTTCTTTGCAACATCTCGAAATATTCTTTGCCTTTATACCTCATAACTCCATAGTAACGTACATGTATTTATATTCGATCAATTGTGACTCAGATATGTCTGGATTTTATTTATATCCAGACATAACTGAACTAAATATTATTTTTCGACATTTTTTTTTTGAAATCTCGTTTTGATTGAAGTTTTTTTCCTTTTGCCCACATAGTACTGTTCCCCCTCTTTTTTCTTGACTGCAATAAAAAATGATGTATGTTTAAATAACATGTAATATTTGTTTTTGTGTTTGTTAATGATATCCGGTATTCGAAACAACATTTCTATGATTATATTTTTGGCAAAGGAATGTTTATTTTACTTTTTGGTATTTATGTATGTATTTCAACAACTTTTATGTCGTGAATTTTCTCTAATACCAAAGTGATATATTATAATAATAATGGTTTTGTTGGCCAGGAAGGAAAATAATTCGGTAAATAATTTATTTGAAATGAAAAGCCAATTAAAGAATGTTATAGCGATAAAGGCTTTATGGGCAAAAATATAATGGAGTAAAGTTCATGAAAATATGTTGACATGTATAACAATTATAATAATTTGGATAGGAACTTGTTCGAATGGTAACCCAAGTAAAATTTAAACTTCTTCCAGATGTCTGCTGAATAAAAAAATGGTTTCGTTATTCTTCTGTAATATTCAGATATTAAATTTGCAAATGGCAAATTTGCCGAAAATTAGGTTGCAATTGTGAGAAGGTACTAGAAAGTGTGGGCCGATGTTTTCCTTTTCCAAACTTCATCTAATGCTGATAAACATGTGAAAAGAAAGAAAATGTGAAAAGTTTAGGGAATATCGGATACTTATATGGCAAATTTTTACCAGGCTATACCTATATCTGAACCGATTTTCAGCAAATTTGAAGCACCTGATTCTAGAATGAATCCACTTGAAATTGCCAGGATTCAGTTCATTTGGACTGATATTATCCATTTGATGCCCAATAAATCATATATCGGATAAAGATATACATGGGAGCTATATCCAAATCTGAACAGATCTCGATAAAATTTGAACTAGGTTCTTCTAGGCTGTATCTAGGTGGCGCAAAAGTAATCAACCTTTCAGGAAATGCTATGAATTTTACGATTGGCAGTAAACACATGCGAATTACACATTAATAAACACTTTTACGCTACACTGCTCCAGAAAGATCGGTGACTTGACCGTCCTACGCCTACTGGTGAAACACTGCGACGTTTAGCCGCTAGCCTCGAAAAGACAAGCTCACCAAAAGACGCTGCCCCGAGTATGTGCATTCTGCAGAAAATATTGCAGCACCGTCGATATCGACCAGACGCAAATGGGTATAAGTCGAAGATCTTTACAGCAAATTTTGGAAAAAGATTTGAAGATGTTTCCGTACAAAGTCCGGATGGTGCATCAGCTCTTAGCTGCTGACCGCCAATCGCGTCTAACATACGCTCAAGACATCCTTAATCACCACCCCCCTTCTGGGGCACTGGAAATCCGCGTGTAACCCACGAAGAGCCAATAAACCCGCTCAAATTCACTGTATGGTGGGCTTTTTTCGTTGAAGGAGTCATCGGACCTGTTTTCTACGAAGACGTGGGGGGCCAAACGGTTACTGTGAGTTATGAGCGCTACAAAGCAATGATCAACGACTTCTTTTTGCCGCAGCTTGATAAGTTGCGATTGGAATACATGTGGTTCGAACAGGATGGTGCAACGGAACACACTGCAAGTGCCACAATCGATATGCTGAAGGATGCATTTCCCGGGCACCTACTCTCCCATTTTAGTGATTGCACGGCCAGCAAGATCGCGTGATTTGACCGTTCCAGTCCTCATTTTGGGGGGCATTTTGAAGTCGCGGGTTTATGTCAACAAACCTCAGACCCTTTCAGCTCTTAAAGGCAATATTCGCCAAGAATGTGAGGTCCTATCGCCGAAAGTTTTGACCAAAGTGATAGTAAATGCAAAAAAGGGAAGAAAACAGAAACATCAGCAGAAATGGTTCGAAAAGTAAAGAAGCGACTTCATCGAAACCCTCGATGCAGTGGCCGAAAAATGGCTCGTGAGCTGAATATATCGCAACATTCCATTCGGCAAATATTGAAAAATGAGCTCGGGGTAAAACCATTGAAATTTCATAAAGTGCAAGAACTTACACCGCAACAAAAAGAAAATAGACTCAAAAAAGCTAAAGAGCCGAATTTGGTTTTCTCCGTCTCCGATGAGAAAAAAAATCGTTTTACAGCAGTTTGTAAACAAACAAAATTATCGTGTTTATTTGGCAAATAGGCCAGCTGAAAAAGTTCACTTTCGGTTGGCCACCAGAACTTAAGCGCCGTCCATGGTGATGGTGTGGACCGCCATAACAGCCGATGGTCGCTCTCCGCTCATATTAATCGACCGTGGCATTAGAATAAATGCCGAATATTATCGTGAAAATATCCTGGAGGGTGTATTAAAGCCTTGGGCACGCAAACATTTTGGCCGCAGACCTTGTTCATTCCAACAGGACTCAGCACCATCGCACTCAGCACGAGTCACTCAACAATGGTTACAAAATGTGGTTCCTGGCTTTATCTCCAGGGCACATTGGCCACCAAAATCTCCGGATACCAATCCGTTGGACTATTGTGTCTGGAGTATTTTTAAAGCAAGGTTGGCACTAAAAAATACCAAAGTGTCGATCACCTCAAGCAAGCGATTCTCCGGGAATGTGCAAAAATTCCGCAGAGTAACATTCGGGCAGCGTGTGACGGTTTCATTGGCCGTTTGAAGGCCATAATTCGTGCCAAAGGTGACCAATTCGAACAAAACTAAACTTATTCTATTTTTTGCTTTCTTTCAATAGAATTTAAAAAAATGTAAACATTTTGGCGTTTGACTTTGTTGCAGTTTTTTATCCCACCAATTGATAGTATACAGATTTAATGCAATTTTTCTGAATTTTTTGTGTAATTTTCAAATTCTTTCCTATATCTCTTAATCTCCGCTTTATATATATCGGCAGGCAAACTGACTGATACCTCCTTACATCCGCTACTACTTGTTAGTCAAATATGCTTTTAATATATAACAAATGAGAACTACACATTTTAATATTACAAACATTTCATTTTGCAACATTCCAGACAACCAAAAATGATACTTAATATTAAATTCATAAAACAAATGACACCAAATTGCATTCAATATTTAGTAGCTGTCTAAAACAGTTGTGTAACACAGGACACCATTAACGAAATTAATGCATGTGGTTAGAGTACAAGTTTAATATGGGGAGGAAGAAAATGTTGTTTATGCAACCGATGCCAATTAAGCGCCCATTAATAAATTATTACGTAAATATTATTAATAAACTTCGAGCTTCAAGCCACAAAAACTATTCGCTCTCGATTTAATCAAATTCAAGGAAAACAATTTACGTTTCTTGTTTGGAAAATAATCGAACATAAATGGTGGCATGTGTTGCTGCAACAACACAAAAACAAATGTTGGCATTGGCATTTGGCCCGTAGCATTTTCCCTCCCCTCTCCTACCATAGAGTCACAAACACCCCGACAAACTCGGAAAAATCCAAAACAGCATATGCGAAACTTCCTTCCTGTGTGAAATGTGGTAAAGTTATTACCCTCAGGGGTAATTGTTTTTCACTTGGTTTTACTTGCACCAATGTATGTACGTGTATGGGTGAGTGTTAGTCCTGTTCCAGTATGAGCACAGTTCCATTTCATTAACATTGCAAAACTAATGCCAAAGTAATCATGTGGAAATTTGTGGTTTTGAGTTGAGTTTTTTCCGGTTTTGTATTTTTACATACGAATTAGCGGTAGTTTTTGTTCATCTGTGTGTGTTTTGGCCATCAAGAGGGTGGTTGGTTGGCGGCTAATTCATTAATACATAGCTCCATTACCATGTTTTGCTTGACCATACAAATAAATTAGTAATAAATTAAAAGAAAATGGATTTATGCTTAAATTAGCGATAACAAAAACGCCAAGAAAATAAGTTTTTTTCTTTTTTGCCATTAATCATCTATTTATCACAATATGTTATCTGTGCGAATGGGGCTGGGTTGATAGGTATGGCGTCCGTATCCTCCAGCACAATGTGGAGGATATATTAATTTTGTCATTCCGTTTGTAACACCTTGAAATATACATTTTAGACCCCACAAAGTATATATATTCTTGATGAGCATAAAATTCTATGTCGACATAGCGATGTCCATCCGTCGCTTTGGTATTTGAATTTCGTAATGGATACTACAACCAAAGACAGGAGATTGTCTGTGCAGGTCCACGTCTTCCTATAGCCCCATATAACGGTACCTCCCAATATTCGGTATTTTGATGATTTTAACGTCATTATTAACCGCAGTAGTTTCAAAGTACGTATTTAGAGTTCGTCGTGGGAACTACAGGCTGTGACAGAAAATAGTCTATGCAGGTTCAGGTCTTCGTATAGGTCCCATATATCAGTACCTCCCTATATTCGGTATTTTGATTATTCTAGCCACATTGTTACTGATTTTTTTTAAGTTTCGCATTTGAATATTGTAATGGCTTATGACAAATGTTACCTAGGCGGGTCCATGTCGTCGTATAGACCCTAATATAACAGCTACATTCGGCATTTTTAAGATTTTAACAGATTTTTTAACGGTTTTTATTGTTTTTGAGAATTGTCAAATTCGTTCCAAATGGTGGAGGGTATTCAAAGTTCGGCCCGGCCGAACTTAAAGCTTTTTTCTTGTTATTTATATCATGTAGATATTTAACATATTCATAAAAGAAAATAGCAAAATATATAAATTCTAATTACGGTTCCAGATTTTTTAGGAAAAAGCGTGTAGATTGTATATAAAATTAGGTAAATGATATTCAAAGTAAAATCAAAGTACTTGGATACAATCAAATCTTAACAATTGAGCAAATGCTACAGTAAGTTGGGTCGACCATGTAATATCCCACAACACTATTATTTTGCAGTAAAGTTGTTTAAAACCATTTGACTGTAATACATGAATTTCTTAAGATATTGAGATACACAACTGCATAACTTAAACAAATTATTTGAAATATCGTCCATTCTTCAATTTT
Source organism: Musca domestica (assembly GCF_030504385.1). Lineage (NCBI taxonomy): Eukaryota > Metazoa > Arthropoda > Insecta > Diptera > Muscidae > Musca > Musca domestica. The sequence continues at coordinate 19,679,991 of NW_026712363.1, read as the reverse complement.
CAATGAGTTTAAAAATAATGTTTTTATTGCCAATTTAAAAGCAGATGCTGTGATTTTTAGTTCCTCCTTTCGAACACACCTTACAGTTCTAAATGCAAAATTTTCAAAAAACCTACAATCTTTAAAAAAATATATTCATAGGGTAAGTGCGCCTAAGGTCGGCATGTCCCAGTAGTCGGCAGTTTTGAAATTTAAACTTAAATAACTAAGAATATAATTGACCAAATAATGAAATAATAGCAAAAAACGTCAACAGTGTTCTCTGATCTCTTTCTGTAAAAAACAATGAGCTCCGATCATTTATTACGAGAGAATAACGGTTTTCGTCAGTGGGTGTCTTTCAACGCATGCGATAGTGCTTGTTTGTAAAGATAGTGCTTGTTTGTGGTGGTGTCAACTTAATAATCGATTTAAGTAAATTAAATTTAATACTTTTGGAATCACAAATATTTTATAATAGTAAATAACAGTCTGAAGATAACTTTTATAACTTAAAAAATTTACAAATCAAGCATTTTTCTGTTATATTATTTAATGCCGACATTAGGAACAGAAAAAAAGATATTTGCCAGTAGTCGGCAGGGGGTGCCGATTACTAGAAAAATATAATTTTTGACCCATTTCACCAAAACTTGAGAAAACTATTAAAGTATTATACAAAAACTACACAAAAAAAGTATTTTTGTGTCGGCAGTTATTTGTGCTTTTTGACCAACTTTTCTAAATTAAGTAGGTTTTTTAAATCAGCTATTTGACGTTTTAGATAGCGGTGGCATTTTTGAAGAAAGGGAGGAGATCAATTCACAAATTCCAAATATAAAAAAGGTACTTTTTTCTTTTTATTTAATTTAATTTTTATTTTAATTGAAAATCCGTACGTTACTGAAGGTAACCATACTTATCTCGATTTTCTACCTATATTTGGTTTAGAATGATAATTAAATAAAACACTATTTAAAAACGAAATTAATTAATTGAACTGTATATAGCATTGTTTTATACTATTAGAAATAAAAAAAAAATACAAAATAATTTTTTTTTTACTGAAATACTATATGCCGACTACTGGCAAATAGACATGCCGAGGATTGGAAAATGGTGCCGACTACTGGCAAAAAAACTACTATTTTAGTAAAATTTCAAATTTTGCCAATTTAATAAAAACAAATTCAATTGTTGTTTATTATTTCGAAAACTAAACAAAATTTGGAATCTAAACAACTTTATTTTTCTGCAATTGAAAGATTTCACTCAGAATGTTGAAAGATTGCAACATTGAAAACTCTAAAAGTGCCGACTACTGGTACACTTACCCTATATATAAAAGTAAAACATTGGTTTTTGACGAACAGGGGCTTGAAATCATGGTATATAGTTATGCGAAAAGGTGATATTGTTTTTTGACCGGAGCCGCAAAACCATTCAATTGCCCAAAATGTACCCTTCTTTCGTGTTAAAGGGACTTCAAAACAATATTTAAACATTCGAATTCCTCAATATATATTGTTAAACCTCCGATATTTGACTATAAATTTCAACAAATTGCGACTTCGCCTGAGAGCTACTTTCAAGATGAAAAAATATGGAAATGTTGGTATTTTCACACAAGAGTTGTGGTTGATTTCCGTCGCTAAATGTTATCCCATGACAATCCAAATTAGAAGATCTCTGCCCAAAACCTTAACCTCGTTTCATGTCGGTACGTCGATAATTATGACTACAATATCAAATATCCAAATCTGAACCAATCTCGATAAAATTTTGCAAAGGTATCTCTGAGCTGCACTTAATATATTTCTCCTAATATTGTTGTTACAGAGTGCATCTTACAGCTGCGGAGAACAAAAATAATAAATCGGATGAACAACATATATGGAAGCTATAGCTATATCTGAACCGATTTCGATCAAATTTGGCATACTTATTTCCAGGCCTAATTTGGTTGTATGTTCAAAATTCCATACTATTCAGGCAGATATTACACGTTTGGCGCACAATAAAAGGCAAATCGGACGAAGATATATATCGGAGCTATATCTAAATTTTTACCGATTATCTCCAATTTTAATAGGGTTCGTCCTTGGGCAAAACAAATGGTTTGTGCAAAATTTCATCTGGATCGGGCAAAAATGCGAACTGTACTTTGTTTAGAAAAATACATGGACAGACGGACGACCCAGAATGTGATTCTATGCAGATCATCAAAAGGAACTATGGGTCTATCTCGTTTCGTTTTGCCTGTTACAAACAAATGCACAAAGAGATAATACCCTGACCACTTTGTGGTGTAGGCTATAAAAATATAAACAGCTATTTTTTCACTTTAACTCCTCAACATTCTAAGAAAATCTAGGCAAAAAAGACATATATTCTGACTCTAACACTTACAAAGTGCAAAATTTCGTGAGCGTCGGCCAATGATTGCAATCTGTAGAGGGACTACAAATAAAAATGGACATACGAACGAACAGGCGAACAGACATACATATAGCAAGATCTACACAGCTCGGCGCTATATGTATTACAAACTTGTAATACTCCCAACACGTAATGTTGTGGAGCATAAAAATAACACAAGTAAAAACAAGTAAGGAAACGTCAAAAGTCGGACGGGCCGACTATATGATACCCTACACCACTATGTGTAAAAAAAAGAGTTTATGTTGGGAATACATGTGCGTAGATCATACCAACTAAGATCCAAATAACATTGCTGTATAGTGCAAGATACGATTTCAATGAGGATTATTTTAAAAATATTTGTTGGAGCAATAGATAAACCGGACCTAGTTTCGCCATATAGTAAAAATCGGTTGAATATGATAAAATCTATTCAATTTGGGCTAATATTACATATATGGTGAACAATACCCGTTAAATCGATGAAGATGTACAGGGTGAAATGAAACCAGTAAAGAAAGTCTTAAAGTCGGGCGGGGCCGACCTTATGATACCCTACACCACTTTGCTAATTTAGTAGAGCTCCATATAACAATTAAAAGTTTTTATGGGAGCATTCAATCATACACGCTATGATTATCATTATACTTTAAAGTTCAAAGGACTAAATATGCCAAAGCATTTGTATCTTTTAAATTCGGACTTGTATTGCCCATTTGGTGGACAATTAATTTGAAATCAGATAAAGATATATATGGGAGCTATATCCAAATCGGAACCGATCTCGATAAAATTTGGCAAAGATATTTCTGAGCTGTTTTTGATATATTTCCCTGAATATCGTTGTTACGGAGTGCACATTACGGTTGTGGGTAACAAATATAACAAATCGGATGAACAGTATATATGAGAGCTATAGCTATATCTGAACCGATCTTCACCAAATTTGACATACTAGCTTCTAGACTGAATTCGGTCGTAAGTGCGAAATTCCGTCCCATTTAGACAAATATTAGACGTTTGGTGCACAATAAAAAGTAAATCGGACGAAGTTATAAATGAGAGCTATATCCAAATCCGAACCGATCTCGATGTAATTTAGCAAAGGTATTTCTGAGCTGTAATTGATATATTTCCCCAAATATTGTTGTTACAGAGTGCATATTACGGCTGCGGAGGATTAAAATAACAAATCGGAAGAACAATATATATTGGAGCTATAGCTATATCTGAACCGATTTTGATCAAATTCGGCATATTTATTTTCAGGCCTAATTTGGTTGTATGTGCATTCCATACTGTTCGGGCTGATATTACACGTTTGGTGCACAATAAAAGGCAAATCGGACGAAGATATATATGGGAGCTATATCTAAATTTTTACCGATTATCTTCAATTATCGTCCTTGGGCTAAGCAAATTATTTGTGCAAAATTTCATAAACCCAAAAGTAGGTAGATATCGTGCACTTTATAGCAATATTAGTTGGTATAAAATATTAAAATGTCTTCGTCAATTTTAGTGAAAATCGTTTCAGAATTGGATATGCTTCTCATGTATTACTTCCTTGTGAAACCAAACTATAACTGAGCCAAATGTTGATAGGAGGTATGATCTACTTCAAATAAATTATTTTGCTACGGGAGCTATGCATGGAGGTGTAGGGTGTCATATACTGACTTTTGACGTTTCCTTCCTGGTTTTATTGATAATAGCACTTTTCCAATTCTAAAATGTCCACTTAAATTATTGAACTTGAAATTCGTACATCTGACTCTAAATTTAATGTGCCTTAGTTGCTCATTTTTTTGTTTGGGATTTAAATAAACGCATTAACGAAAAAGTTACGTCTGTAATTACAAAAGTTAATCTCCGTCTTATTTATGAATGAATAAAACTCGTTAAATGATTTTGGAAACCGGTTTTATGCGACGCAGACAAGACAGAATACATTTTTATTTATAGCAGGCAAAAATCTTCCACCAAATTACCCTAATCTCTGGAACAAATTTAAAACAATTACAATTGTCCTTAATTAACTACAGCTGTAATTAGCATACCTTTGGCTTTAAATAAGTGAACAGGAATAGAAACAAAACACCCCGTTTTTATCATGCTACCCGTGGCTGATTCCTTTATCACGCCATGACAAATTTAATTGCGCGACAAAATATCTCTGATTGCCCAAAAGTTTTTTTTTTCGAAAGATGGCGAACGAAGACAGATCTCTTATCGCTAAAATTTTAAGTTGCAATGTATTTCGAAGTCTAAAGAAATATCAAAAACATCTCAGACCGGAACTCAAGATTTATCAGGATAAATTACACATACAGCCTGCCAACCCCACAGCCAGCCTTAGAAAATCAGCGGAAATCATTAAAGAGAAACCGAAACGATTTGTTATGGCACAGAAATGGCGGCAAAGAAATAATGAAATGTACAACGATTTCTATCAATTTATTTACTATTATTGCAAAGTGTTTCTCTCTCTCTCTCGCTCTCTTTCATATGCGTCACACTTGCAATCACATGTGACCAGGACACACGCACACATGCCAACGCCAAAGGACACTATCGCACTAACGCGTGCCCATATTACACAAAAGACAAATGTGTGTAAAAGTGTGAAATTCACTAAACGAAAAGAAAAAAATTAATTAATTTTTTTTTCAATACACATTAATGGCTGTACAACAACAACGACAAAAACAATGAAGTACGTAATTCATATGAAGACGACTACCCAACAACTATAACTATAAAGACGACCGTAACAGAAAAGGGGATAATTAGAGAGAAATGGAGAAAATTGCAATCGTCTTCTTGTGAATTGCCAGGACTCCTTTTTTGTTGAGCATTGGGGCGTCTGCTTCCGGGAATCTGGGGTTGCTTGCCAGAGTAACATGGAGTTGCCTTCAGTTTCAGCTGGCTGCAAAAGATATGCATTTCTTGTGTGGTCTGTGCGTACTACGAGGGAGGTATTTTCGCAGTAGTGGGAAACAAATGTCCATAAACTCATTTGAAAGGTGTAAAGTTCTGTTCAATTGAATTTTATGGACTCTACAAAAGAATTACTCTGGGGTTCCGGGATTTATGTTTAAATTGTTCAAATATTTTTATATCCTTCAAAAAAAAAAAAAAAAAAACAGTAAAGAACCAGTACACCACTTTGCTAATTTAGTAGAGCTCCGCATAACAATTAAAATTTTTATGGGAGAATTCAATTATACACGCTATGATTATAATTTTAATTTAAAGTTCAAAGGACTAAATATGCCGAAGCATTTGTATCTACTAAATTCGGACTTGTATTGCCCATTTGGTGCACAATTAAAATGAAATCGGATAAAGATATATATAGCCAAATCTGAACCGATCTCAATAAAATTTGGCAAAGATATTTCTGAGCTGTATTTGATATCGTTGTTACGGAGTGCATATTACGGCTGTGGGTAACAAATATAACAAATCGGATGAACAGTATATATGAGAGCTATAGCTATATCTGAACCGATCTTTACCAAATTTGACATACTAGCTTCTAGACTCAATTCGGTCGTAAGTGTCATTCCATTTGGACAAATATTAGACTTTTGGTGCACAATAAAAGGTAAATCGGACGAAGTTATATATGGGAGCTATATCCGAATCTGAACCGATCTCGATAAAATTTAACAAATGTATTTCTGAGCTGTATTTGATATATTTTCCCAAATATTGTTGTTACACGGTGCATATTATGGCTGCGGAGGACAAAAATAACAAATCGGATGAACAATATATATGGGAGCTATAGCTATATTTGTACCGATTTCGATCAAATTTGGCATACTTATTTTCAGGCCTAATCTGGTTGTATGTGCGAAATTCCATAACATTCGGGCTGATATTACACGTTTGGTGCACAATAAAAAGCAAATGGGACGAGATATATATGGGAGCTATACCTAAATTTTGACTGATTAGCTCCAATTTCAACAGGGTTCGTCCTTGGGCCAAACAAATGTTGTTTGGAAAATTTCATCTCAATCGGATAATAAATGCTACCTGCATATTGTTCACAAGAATACATGGACAGACGGGCTGACATGCATATATCAACTCAGAAAGTGATTCTATGGAGATCCTCAAAAGTAACTATGGGTCTCGCTTTTCGCTTCCTTCTCCATGTTACAAACAAATGCACAAAGACATAATACCCTTACCACTATGTGGTGTAGGGTATAAAAACATCCGAAAACTACCACTTAAATATATGGAGGCTATACGAAGTCGTGGACCTGCATACGATTTTTCTTTGTCATAGAACTTTAAATACGGAATTTGAAACAGTTCCAGTGAATAATTTCGCTAAAATCATGAATATATCTAATATCGGGAGGTACCGTTATATGGGGGCTATACGAAGACGTGGACCTGCATACTAAAATCATTACAACACAGAGACAGAAAGACAGGCAGATATACGGATAGACAAACATAAATGTACTTTGTAGGGTCTATCATAAATATTTGCACACGGAATGACAAAGCTAGTTATAAACGGAATGACAAATTCATAGAATGGTGGAGGGTATAAAAAGTACCAAGTAAAAACCAATTTATGATACCCTACACCACTTTGCATATTTAGTAGAGCTATTCATAACAAATGAACTTTATCGGCAATTCTCATAAAGTATACCAAATGTGATCGCTTTTGAATGGGTTTTATGGCTTCAAAGCAGCTAAAATTTAAAGTCGAAAACTATTAATATATGGGAGGAGTATCCTCCTCTTAATTTATACTAAATTTGACGGAGGCATTTATATCTGAACCAGTATTCATCAAAATCCATCCTATTTGAACTGATGTTACGCTTTTTAGGCACACTAAACGTGAACGCATGTGAGGGGCTTTAAAATCAAATTGGATGAAACATATATATGAGAGCTATTGCTATATCTGAACCGGGTTTCATATCATTTGAAGCACTTGCTTTCAGGCTAAATTCTGTCTGAAGTGCCAAAATTAAATCCATTTGGGCTCACTGCAGTTTGATTCAACTTCTTCCACTGCTTATATAGAAGACCCATAGCAGCACTTTGATTCAGCGCTTTCACTTAAATTCAGGTTTATTTCAAGTTATGTATCCATTTACGGTAAATTATAGTGTTGTAGGGTATCGCATGGTCGACCCCGCCCGCCTATAGTCCTTTTAAGATGTCAGAACAAAAATAGTAAATTCTCAAAAATATTTCTCAAAAAGATAATTTTAATGAATGGTTCATTTCTTAAATATATTTTTAGATGTTTTTGAAAAACATATAAAAAAATTCCTGAAAATAAGGTAAAATATGGACTACCTGGAAAAATCTGTTTTTACAGGGTGCGATGATAAAACTGTAATCAACTACAGACTGCTGTCATTTCAAAGCCACTCGTCCGACAGCTGTTAAAACTATTCCAGTGGCAGCTCATTATATTGTTTACAAGCGTACAAAAGTATTTAGCGAGAATTTTCCAGAAAAAAAATATTCGTGATGGAATGCAAGCGTGATAGTGTGATTTCTTTATATTTGACTGGAAAACCACAAGTGGCTATCGTTAGAGCACTCCAGCATTTAAATGTGAATAAATCTTTTGTATCTCGTACCATCGCTCGTTGCTGTGATACTGGTAGCGTAGCCCGACGTCAAGGAAGTGGTCGGAAGAAAACAGCAACATCAGCAGAAAAAAGAAGCAACTTGATAGAAACCCGCTTTGCAGTGCCCGAAAAATGGTTCGTGAGCTAAATATATCGCAATATTTCATTCGGCAAATATTAAAAAATTAACTTGGGGTAAAGCCATTGAAATTCCAAAAAATGCAAGCACTTACACCGCAACAGACAAAAAATAGTCTCAAAAGAACTAAAGAGTTGCTTCGCTTGGCCGGAAGTGGTGAACTGCCGAAATTGGTTTTCTCCGATAAGAAAAAAATCGTTGTCCAGCAGTTTGTAAACAAACAAAATATTCGGGTTTTTTATTTTCCAAAGAGGTCAGCTGAAAAATGGCACCTCCGGTTGGCCACCAGAACTCAAGCGCCGGCCATTGTGATCGCTCTCGCTCTCCGCTTATATTTATCGACCATGGCATCAGAATAAATGCCGAATATTATCACGAAAATATTCTGGAGGGTGTATTGAAGCCTCGGGCACGCAGACCTTGAACATTCCAACGGGACTCAGCACCATCTCACTCAGCAAAATCCACCCAAGAATGGTTACAAAATGAGGTTCTTCGCTTCATTTCCAGCGCACAATGGTCATCAAAATCTCCAGATACCAATCCGTTCGACTATTGTGTCGGGAGTATTTTGGAAAGCAAAGCTGGCACTAAAAAATACCAAATTGTCGATCAGCTCAAGCAAGGGCTTCGCCGGGAATGGGCCAAAATACCGCAGTGCAACATTCGGGCAGCGTGTGGCGGTTTCATTGGCCGTTTGAAGGCCATCATTCGTGCCAAAGGTGACCAGTTCGAAAAAATCTAAGCTTATTCTAAAATTTGATTTTCGACTTTTTTTGCGTTTATTCAATAATATTTAAAAAAATAATGTAAAAATTATGGCGTTTGACTTTGTTGCGGTTTTTTAACACACCCTGTATATGAAGCTCACACTAAGCAAAATTAACATCCGATTCCCTTAGACTTTTTACATCTCAATATTTCTATAAACACAAGATCTATTATAAAGATGGTAAAAAAGTACAATTTCTTCTGGTACCTCCCCACATACGGTTAAAGATTTTTCAAAAAGAAATAAGCTTCCAATTCACTTCAAATTGCAAACACCCAAATATTTTTGCTAACGCAAGATCTGTTGTGAAGATTATATATATGTGCCAACCCCTTATGGTACCTCAGCAACAAAGGATCATAATTTCCAATACTTATAACTGTAACTGTAATTTCCAATACATAACTTGCGAAACAAGTCAGCGATTTTTTACAACTTGCCAAATCTAAATATTTCTCTTAACCACAAATCTGATATGAATGTGTAATATATCGAAATTTGTGATTTCGCATAAAATTGGATGTAAATGTTCGATTTCGATTAGATGAATTATGAAAATGGAATAATTCGGTCCGCTATATTTCCACATTTTCCAAAAATTTACACATGTCTCATATAAAGTCTAGGAAATAGTCTACACAGTCCAAATCTGGCGTGTTGTAATATTTATATCAGTCTTCGGCCCTATAAAGGGCCAACAGTTTTAATTATCATAACTCAAGGCTGGGGGTATACATCTGTCGGTAAAACCTACTACTGCTATTTTATTTGTTGATAATAAAATTCATTGATTCGACAGTAAAACGAAGCACATGCTGCCAAAAAGACAATAGATAAAATAGGTTCCTAGACGATCATATGCTGAGTATATAAATCTAAGGCTAAACCGAATAATTCTGGGGTTTAAATGAAGCAGAACGGCAAAACTACAAGCATTTTAATTTTTATAAACACTTTGAAAACTACTAATATCACAAAATTGACTAAGGAATTGTGAGCAAAAATTCGAAAATTCGACTTTGGTTTTTAACGACAGCAAAAGTTGTCCCTGACTTTAAAAGTCGATTTATCGATTAACTTAAGGTCGAGTTACATATTTCCTTGAAGTTTAGGTAGATTAAAAGTAATAATCTCCATATTGATGATATATGTTCAAAATATTCAATTTGTTAGAGCTGTATACAAGAACAGGTTCTGCTCTGAGAACCTGACACTGTACTCGGGAATAATTTTTCTAATTTTGATGTAATTTCCAGCAAAGCTAAACTAAATTCTGATTTTAAAACCTGTTCCAATAACATTTTTGCACAAATCACCCCAAGTTCTGCGTCACACTATACCATTCCAAGTTGCATGCATTATGAAAATACTTTGTTCCCCATAATCATAGTCACACCCCTCCACAATCGCACACTAAAGACGAAATATTATTTTTCTCCATAAAATTGTTCGTGTATTGTTTTTATGATGATAAAAACACGTGCCATTATCGCAAATTTCCTGCACAAGAACATGTCCTGGAAAACAATGCAAACTTCGACGAACACACTCACACACACGCGAGTTTGTAATAAACAGTATCTTGCCGTAAACACACACAGGACCGGGTGTAAACGCACTGACTCACTCACTCACTTGCCGGCTCGCTGGTCCACATGCACAATCGTTGTGCCACATCAAACAGGAGGAGTGCTACAGCAAAAGAATGAATGAATGCATCGCCAATTTGTATGGGGGGTACAATGTGGAACTGGCTTGCATTGTAAACGGGCACACATACACACACAATCGGGGGTTGGTATAGCTGAAACGAATTCCAGCGTTACAGGAGTATGGCAATGCATTTGTAACGCCATTAACATTAACCATAATAAAACGAATGAATGAGCCAACGAGCGAGCGAGTGAGCGACCGAAAGAAAGAAAGAAGCAACGAATAAGGGTAAGGTATTACAAATGTTGAAATCGTGGCAATTTCCATCGTCATTTCGAAAAGGGGGATACAAACAAACTACAACAACAGAAAACAATACCGCTGGCTACGGCGTCAAAGCTTTGAAACGGAATATAAAATTGTTGGAGTTGTAAGCGGCGGCAAAGGAAATTGCATGATTCCTGTTGGAGTACAAGGTAGGATATGTTACGACAAGGCACACAATGGATTCGGGCTGAAATTGATCGACGAGTTGATGTAATGGCGAAAAGAAGTGGTGGCATCCATTGATGGAAATTTTTGGGAAGCAATCGATAACGTTTGTCAAGCGAAAGGCTTAAGGGAATTTCAATTTTTGCAAACATGATAGTGCGATGTCTACTGCTGAAATAATTTCAAAAAGGTTACATAATAAAGGATCCAAAAATAAATTTAAATTAAATTTTTTCGAAAATAATAGCTTATTGCAAAATTGAGAAAATTTGGAAATATTAAGTGGTAGCACAACTGCATCCTTTTACAATAATGTAAATTTATGCCTATATTGCGATATACAAAGTGACTTAAAGGTGGATTCCGATAAGCATGCAGGATGAGATAAAAAACTACAACAAAGTTAAACACCATGTTTTTACATTTTTTTTTAATTTTATTGAATGAAAAAAAAAAATGTCAAAAATAGCATAACATTTTGGAAAAAATTTAGAATTGGTCAACTTTGGCACGATTTAAACCTTCAAACGGCCAATGAAACTGTCACACGCTGCCCGAATGTTGTTCTGCGGTGTTTTGGATCATTCCCGGCGAAGCGCATGATTGAGGTGATCGACACTTTGGTATTTTTCAGTGCTAATTTTGCTTGCTAAAATACTCCAGACACAATAGTCCATCGGATTGGTATCCGCAATTGTGGGGCCATTGTGCGCTGAAAATGAACCGAGGAACCTTATTTTGCAACCATTCTTGGCTAGCGCGTGCTGAGTGCGATGGTGCTGAGTCCTGTTGGAATATCAAAGGTCTGCGGCCAAAATGTTTGCGTGTCCAAGGCTTTAAAACACCCTCCGGAATATATTTGCGATAATATTCGGTTTTTATTTTGATCCCACGGTCGATTAATACGAGCGGAGAGCGACCATCGGCTGTTATGGCGGCTCACACCATCACCATGGCCGGCGCTTGAGTTCTGGTGGCCAACCGAGGGTGCACATTTTCAGCTGACCTCTTTGGCAAGTAAACACGATCGTTTTGTTTGTTTACAAACTGCTGGACAACGAATGTTTTCTCATCGGAGGAAACCAAATTCGGTAGTTCACCACTTTCGGCCAAGCGAAGCAACTTTTTAGCTCTTTTGAGTTTAGTTTCTTTCCGTTGCGGTGTAAGTTCTTGCAATTTTTGGATTTTCAATGGCTTTACCCCGAGCACATTTTTTTATATTTGCTGAATGGAATATAGCGATATATTCAGCTCATGAGTCATTTTTCGGGCACTGCGACGCGTGTTTCTATTAAGTCGCTTCTTTACTTTTCGAACCATTTCTGCTGATGTTGCTGTTTTCTTCCGTCCACTTCCTTGACATCGGGCTACGCGAGACGAGACGCAAAAGATTTATTCACATTTAAATGCTGGAGTGCTCTAACGATAGCCACTTGTGGTTATCCAGCCAAATATAAAGAAATCATACTATCACGGTTGAATTCCATCACGAATAACTCTTTTTCTGGAAAATTGTCACCAAAATGCTTTTGTACGCCTGTAAACAAAATAATGAGCTGTCACTAGAATAATTTTAACAGCTGTCGGACGAGTGGCTTAGAAAGGACATCAGTCTGAAATTATTTGCAGTTTTTTCATCTCACCCTGTACACATTAAGCACTTCTAACTCAGCAGTTCCACACTCGACATTCCATGAACGGGTCACTAGAGAACTGGACAGCAACTTGTGGGGAAAGATGCTGATGCAGGGGTTGCTCTTCAGGATACTGCTGCGGAGTTCCATACTCTAACGACGACTCGGACGTAGACGAAGACTCGGACTCGCTGAGAACCACGTTGGTGTAGCGCTATGCAATGTAAGCAATTACGGGTTAGGCCGGAGCAATTCCTAAAATACATCCATTCTTTGCAACCATTATGTTGCCCCGATGATTGCGTGGTTGCTTTCATTGCTATTTTTGAAAAAACTATATGAACATAAGAGCTCTCACAAAAAAAAAAAAAACAGTAAAGATAGTCTTAAAGTCGGGCTGGGCCGACTTTATGATACCCTACACCACTTGGCTAATTTAGTAGACCTCAAAGTTTTTATGGGAGAATTATATAATTTAAAGTTCAAAGGACTAATGCCGAAACATTTGTGTCATTTAAATTCGGACTTGTACTGTCCATTTGGTGCAAAATTAATTTGAAATCAGATAGAGATATATATGGGAGCTATATCCAAATCGGAACCGATCTCGACAAAAGTTGGCAAAGATATTTCTGGGCTGTATTTGATATATTTTTCCAAATAATGTTGTTACGGAGTGCATATTACGGCTGTGGGTAACAAATTTAACAAATCGGATGAACAATATATATGGGAGCTATAGCTATATCTGAACCGATCTTCACCAAATTTGGCATATTATCTTCTGAATGAATGCGGTCATATGTGCCAAATTCCGTCGCATTTGGACAAATATTAGACAAAATTTCATCTAGATCGGGCAATAAATGCGAACTGTACTTTGTTTACAAAAATACATAGACAGACGGACGGACAGAAGGACAACATAAATCGATTCAGAATGTGATTCTATGAAGATCATCAAATGGAACTATGGGTCTATCTCGTTTCCTTTTGCCTGTTACAAACAAATGCACAAAGACATAATACCCTGACCACCCTGTGGTGTAGGGTATAAAAATTGGTGGAAAATAAACTTCGTGCAAAATTCATACTCTTCGAGAACTACCTTTCGCGGGTATGTTTCACTCGTGCTAAACATTAAATGTTAAGAAGTTTCAACTATTTTAGGTACTCCCATAGCCCAAAATGAGATTTTTTTCACAAAAACTTTAAAGAGAAGCAGTGATCCAATCCTGTCCACATTCAATTTAACCTCGTAGCCTACAAAATGAAAATTCCAAGGATAATTATACTAGACTGTAGTAACTCCAAATTTTAAATAAAAAAACAAGTAATACCTTGAAAACATAAAAGCCAAAAATAAGCTATTAATAAATTTATAAACTTATCTATTCTTAATAAATTTATAAACTTATCACTTTCTACAAACTGGAACCACCCGAAACATAATCACAAATGCACCCCTAAACCAATACTATTTCGATCCAAATATATGTGGGTGGAAGTTTTTACACTTAGTTTCCGGTCTGTTATATTTGGCTTCTGGTTCCTGGCTCCCCGTTTTTGCTTTAATGCAAAAAATCTTTACTTATTACATGATATACTCATGTTGTTCTGGCTTTTGTTAAAATAGACTGATTATGAGTGGGAATTTAGTTGTTATTGTAAGCTGGACTAACCATAGCTGGAGCAGCAATACCAATACCATCAAATGGAAAACAACGAAAACAGATTTAATGCGAATTATATTTGAATGTATGCCTGTCGTTGTTTTCAACAAATAGAGTTTTATGTGCGAGAGAACATGTTCTGGACAAACAATTGCAACAAATATTATTGTTGGTACTGTTCAATGTTTTGTTTTCAGCTTTTTTTTCAGTCAAATCATAAACATGTGTAAGCTGTGGTGTAAATGCATTGCAAATGACACTCAGGGAAAATTTTTAGTTTTAAACTAGGAATAATCTCTATTAATAAAAGAGTAGTGAAATAACTGACTGAGAATTAATGGCCAGTTGGAAAGGCTGAAGCTAAAATCTTAAGATGTCAGTCTTGGCGCGTAGGCAAATGAATACTCTGTATTGGACAAACGGAATGAGGTAGAATTATGAAATTTATGGTTAGAGTCATGAATGGAGTGCAACATAGATGTCTTAAAGAGGTTTGAGAAATTCGAGCAATAAAGTAACGAAGAATAATAATATATTACTAAACTGCTAAAATAGTATAGATATGAACGGATGGAGGTAAAAACTTACAATTTGCAATGGGAGTCGAGGTAGGAAAGTAAGTAATATTTTTTATTTTTGTTTTTCGTACAATTTTTAATCTTGTATTTCGTAAAGTTTTACAATACCTATCAACACTATGTTTTTAGGGTATTATATACGGGTCGGAATTATCGTCCGATCCTTGCGAAATTTTGCACGGGGGCAGGGTTAACGTCAGAATTAAAGCCTTTTGTTTTTTAATATGTGCCTTTATTAACATTTTCCTGATTTTGCATTCGCTCTACGGTACTCAATTCAAAGCCAATCGACACGGAATTTTTCATAAGAGAGTTAAGGACAGGGAACAAGATTAGCATTTTTATGGCCATTGGATTGTATTTAGCTGTACAATGGACTACTACTTCCATCTGGAATTGTTTTGAATACCTTACAACACGACGAAGTGCATAAATATTGGGTCAAAAGGCTAAAGGTTACATCAGAGCTGAATGACATAATTTAAACATAAATTACCTATCATAAAAATATTTAGTTTTTTGTCTTCAGCTCTACGAGGTTTTCCAAAGAACAATTTTTTTGTGGCTTAACTCAAATTTTGTTTTTTTACTGATTAAGATATAAACATAAAAAAACAATGAATGGGAGCAAGGAAAGGCTTTCTTCTAATTATACCCTCCACCATACATAGTATGGAGGGTATATTAAATTCGGCATTCCGTTTGAGACTCATCAAAATAATAATTTTAGACCCAACAAAGTATATATATTCTTGATCAGCGTAAAATTCTAAGACGATTTAGCCATGTCGAATTTAGATAGAAAGCTAAAATTTTGCACAGATCTGTCTTTTGTCTGCAGGCAGGTCAAGTTCGAAGATGGGCTATATCCACGATATAGCATAGCCCCCATATAACGGTACCCCCCGATATTCGGCATTTTGATTATTTTAGCCACATTTTCTAATGTAATTGTCTGAAAAAAGATTAGCATTTTTATGGCCATTGGATTGTATTTAGCTGTACAATGGACTACTACTTCCATCTGGAATTGTTTTGAATACCTTACAACACGACGAAGTGCATAAATATTGGGTCAAAAGGCTAAAGGTTACATCAGAGCTGAATGACATAATTTAAACATAAATTACCTATCATAAAAATATTTAGTTTTTTGTCTTCAGCTCTACGAGGTTTTCCAAAGAACAATTTTTTTGTGGCTTAACTCAAATTTTGTTTTTTTACTGATTAAGATATAAACATAAAAAAACAATGAATGGGAGCAAGGAAAGGCTTTCTTCTAATTATACCCTCCACCATACATAGTATGGAGGGTATATTAAATTCGGCATTCCGTTTGAGACTCATCAAAATAATAATTTTAGACCCAACAAAGTATATATATTCTTGATCAGCGTAAAATTCTAAGACGATTTAGCCATGTCGAATTTAGATAGAAAGCTAAAATTTTGCACAGATCTGTCTTTTGTCTGCAGGCAGGTCAAGTTCGAAGATGGGCTATATCCACGATATAGCATAGCCCCCATATAACGGTACCCCCCGATATTCGGCATTTTGATTATTTTAGCCACATTTTCTAATGTAATTGTCTGAAATTCCACTCAAGAAGTCCCTTCTGTGTACTTTACACCCTGAAAGAGAATTGTCTATATAGGTCCACGATATCGTATATCCCCCATATAACGGTACCCCCCGATATTTGGTATTTTGACGATTTTAAATAAATTTTTCAACGAAACTGTCTGCAAATCCATACAAGGAGTTCCTTGTGGATACTTTATGCCTTGGAAGAGAATTATCTGTATAGGTCCACGATATCGTATAGCCCCTATATAACGGTACCCCGCGATATTCGGAATTTTGATGATTTTAGCCACATTTTTCAACGAAATTGTCTGAAATTCTACACAAGGAGTTCTTTTTGAGCACTTTACCCCTGAAAGAAAGTCGTACATTTAGGTCCACGATATCGTATATCCCCCATATAACGGTACTTCCCGATATTCGGTATTTTCATGATTTTAGCCACGGAATTGTCTGAGAATCCACACAAGGAGTTCCTTGTTCTTTTGTTTACTTTATTCCATGGAGGATAATAATCTATATAGGTACATGATATGGTATAGCCCCCTCGATATTCGGTATTTTGATGATTTTAGCCACATTTTTTAATGGAATTGTCTGAAATTCCACACAAGGAGTCCCTTCTGAGTACTTTACCCCCAGACATAGATTTGTCTATATAGGTCCACAATATCGTATATTCCCCATATATCGGCACTTTCCGATATTAGGTATTTTAAAGATTTTAACTGAATTTATAATGGATTTTATTTTATTATTATTTTTTTTTTTAATTTCTAATTCGTTTCAGATGGTGGAGGGTATTCAAAGTTCGGCCCGGCTGCGGCTTTTTACTGTTTTTTTTTTACTTGTTTTTCTCTGTTTTTGTCCACTGAGAAACAAAATACAAAAATATGAGTATACAAAAAAAACCTCAAAATACCTTAAATTAGGGGGTTACAGAGAGAGAGATTCTCATCGATTCCGGGCGGATCGGAAAAGAGAAAGAATTTTTAAAAATGTTTTTATTTTTCGATATAATCTTCTGCAACTTCAATACACTTAGTCCAATGCTTTGCCAGCAATTCTATCCCTTGATCAAAATAGTATTCTTTAAGGTATCCAAAATGGTTGTTTAAAACTGTAATTGCATCTTTATTTGAGGTAAAACGCTTTTTTTGGATTTGGGAACAAGTAAAGGTCATTGGGAGCTAAATCAGTAGAATAAGGTGGTGGTCAAGCAACTCGAACTTTAATTCGTTGATCTTGTGCGCTGTCTTGATGACAAATTATTGCTGTTGTTGTTACACGTTTAAATTCAGGAACCCAAGTTTTTACTGTTGCATATGAAGGAGCACTTTTACCTAACACATTCACCATATCATTATGAATTTCTTGTCCTTGGAAAGGAGTTTATATTAACTTTGTCATTCCTTTTTTAACATCCCTAAATATTCGTCGTAGACCCCAGAAAGTATATATATTCATAACCAGCTTAAAATTCTAAGTCTGTTGAAATCACGACACAGCCCACATTATTTGACGTAGAGCTTCAAAATTTGGCAGGACAATTTGTATTGTGTCTAGCAAGGTTGGTATTGAAATATATCGGTCAACGTTTTGGAATATAACGGAACCCCCGATATTCGGTATTTTGATGATTTTTACCATATTATTTCACGGATTTGTCTAAAAGTTGGTTTTTGTAGGGTAAAGTGGGTTCTAGCTCGTGTGGCGAAACAATGTATGTATAGGTTCAGGTTTTGGTATAGCCCCCATATAACGCTACATCCCGATATTCGGTTTTTTGATGATATTATCCACATTTTTTCAATAATTTGTCTAAAAATAGGTTTTTGTAGGTCATAATGGGTTACAGCTTCGGTGGCGAAACATTGTATGTATAGGTCCATATTTTGGTACAGCCCCTATATAACGGTACCTGCCAATATTCGATATTTTGATGATTTTTGCCATATATTTTAACGGGTTGTCCAGAAATTGGTGTTTTTAGTTCGTAATGGGTTCTAGCTCGTGCAGCGAAACATTGTATGTATAGGACCACGTTTTGGTATAGCCCCCAAATAACGGTACCTCCCGATATTCGATACTTTGATGATTTTTGCCACATTTTTCCACGGATTTTTCTAGAAATTGGTATTTGCACTTCATAATGGTTTCTAGCCCGTGGCAAAACATTGAATATTTAGTTCCACGTTTTCCTATAGCTCACGTATAACGATAACCACCGATATTTGGTATTTTGATAATCCTAGTCACATTTACCCACATAATTGTTGCAAATTTGGTATTTTAGAAGATTTGATAAATGACAATCCTTGAAGTATAAAATTGTCTAAAGAGATTTCCGCTTTGGTATTGCCCCATATAACGGCCTGACTTACTTTATGGTTTTTTGATAAGTTCAACTACATTACCCAAACGGTCTTACTGGTATATGAAGTTTAAAGTGAAACACGCTTGAATTCAGATACTTTTATATAAAAATGTTACCTTTACCCTGAGGTGGAGGGTACTCAACGTTCCACCCAGCCGAACTTGCTGTTTTTTTATTTGTTCCATTGTAAAATATTGTGGATGCGTCTTTTTTGATCGCCTGTTTCTTTATGAAGCAGTTGCCAGATCGAAACAAAATTTAACATGTGTCCATAACAGAGATGGAAGTTTCCAAAACAATTAACTTTTCTCTGTTTATACCGCGCGTTTTGTGCTAGACTAAGAAGTTTCCGAACTGCCATCGTAAATAGTCAATACACAATAGTGGACATATCTTCACAACACTTTAGAGGGGGAGATTCTCATGCAGTTTGCACTTATTATCCGATTGAGATGAAAATTTGCATACAATATTTGTTTGGCCCCAACCCTATTGAAAATGGTGAAAATCGGATCAGAGTTAGATATAGCTCCCATATATCTTCAACCAATCTCAGATTAATTGTGCACCAAATTTCTAATGTAAATCCAACTGACCTGTATTTTTGTACATCCCACCGAATTCAGTGTAGAAGCATGTAAATCAAATTTGGAGAAAATCGGTTCAGATATAGCTATTGCTCCTATATATATGTTAATTCCAATTTGGGGTTTAAACTGCCTCACATGCGTAATATGCACTCCAGAAGAATGATCTTTGGTACTGGTCATCAGATGCTGCTCGAAAATACCTCTGTCACATTTTATCGAGATCGGTTCAGATTTAGATTTATTGTCCACCAAATGACTAATATCAGCCCAAATGAATGACTGAATTCATAATATAAACCAATACCTAAAATTTAATGTAAATCGGTTCAGATACATCTATAGCTCCCATATATATGTTTCATCCGATTTGGTGTTTAAGTGCCTCACATTCGTAATATGCATTCGACAACAATGATATTTTTAATCCAATTTCAGGTTTATTGTGCACATAAAGCCGAATTTCAGCCGAAATGGAGTGCATTTCGGGATGTACATTTCCATTTTGTGGAACTCGGTTCCGATATATATTTTTTGATATAATCCTTCTCGAAGCGATATCGTGCACTCTATAGCAATGTTATTTAGTTTAAAAGATTACAATGTCTTCGTCAAATTTAGTAAAAATCAATTCAGAATTGGATATGCCTGTCATATATTAGTTCCCTCTGAAACCAAACTATAACTGCTCTAAAGCCGAATATTGATAGGTGGTATGTCTACTTCAAATAAATTGTTTTGTTACGGGAGCTCTACTAAATACGTATAGTGGTGTAGGGTATCATATAGTCGGACCCGCCGGACTTTTGACTTTTCCCTACTTGTTTGTTTTAAAGTTTTTGACAAAAGATTCAAAATACCGAGAATCAGGAAGTAACGCTATAACGCTTAAGGCCGTGGACGTCCTGTAGAGCGATTATAAAATCAGAAAATATTCGGATTTTAATCCAATTTATCACTTAAGTATAAAATTTTCGTTCTGTTGTGACTTTAAAAAAAGGTCCATGCAAATTGCAAGAGGATCCGGTGATAATTAAGACTTGCGGAATGACTACAAATTTACATGGATAGACGCACCGAAAGGCTAAGGAACAGCTAGATCGACTTAATTTGGCGAGATAAAAGATCCATCTACTGCATACTGGAACTACTCCAATACTTCGATCTGTTTATAACTCTTTGGTCCAATCAAACGTGTTATACCCTCACAACATAGTGTTGTAGGCTATAACTATTTGAACTAGCGAGAATTGGACGATCATCCTCAATACCATATCATCAGACTGGCCCCGCATGGCAATGCCTTTTTCGTCTTTTTGTAGCTGTTTCTCATTTTTTCTCTGAGTGTATTGTAATACACTTTGTCACCTCCTTGTCGGCACTAATACATTAGTAGAGCATGGCTTGCACTGACCATGTTATTAATGTGGCAGACAGACAGACAATTTTTACAGTGGTTATAAGCGGCGAGTGTTTGTCACATCTCACTTTAACATTTAGTTGTTCCATGCAACTCCAGTGCCACTACCCATTCGGTGGTGGTGGGCATTCCTGTGGTCAGTTAGTTCCGGGGCGTTGATTTTGATTTTCATTCGATACGAAACAAGACTGCAATTTTCACTAGTCGGCAGGCGGAGACGCAGGCGATGGTAGCTTTGATATTTGTTGTTGCTGCAACCATTCTTGTTAGTTACACATGTTCCAAGTAAATTGTGCTGCTAATGTGGTCACATTACCTAAAAGAAAACAACACACACACAAAAATAAATAAATAATAAATAACAGAAACAGCAGCAAGTTCAATGTCCCTGCAACACATACATCGAAGTTGCATGGGCAGTGTCTGCCGTCGGTGGTGGTCATTTGTAAGGGAAAAAAGTAGAATTAGACAACCTAACCAATAAACTAGACAAAGAGAAAACAAGTGTTATTGCAAGCTTACATTACTAGTCAACTAGCTGTCAATGTGTTTGTTTAGTGAGCAAGCAGTATTTGTTTGAAACGCTGCTGCTGCTGCTGCTGATCCATGTAGCATGACTTTCATATATTAACAAATTGCTGTGACCATTACATGGACGTATCTATGTATGTCCAGCAGGACTACAATTGTCATTGCTCCGTGTGCAGTCTGGTTTTAGTTTTTCTTTCGACAAACAATCAGGTGTTTATTTTTCTATCAATGTCATTGTTAAAAGAGGGGTGGCATTGCGGTTTTTGTGGGGGGATGGTCACTAGTAGAAATGCATTTAAGTGTAGTATGAAAAACCAGATGTTTTTGCAAGTTATCGAAGAATGGGTAAATCTAGACGATTATGACTTGGCAGTTGTGGGATATTCTTAGATGGGGTGTAAGGCTAATTTTTCAATGGAGGAGGGAGTATATTTTCATTAAAATAATATTGTCGTTTGGGGATGTATTTAATCACAGTGAGTACAGTTCTCTTTAGTGGGAGTGAGGCATGAGTCAATTCAGAAATTTTACAATGATACAAACTTAAATTTTTTTTAGATTAAAAATTGACCATTTTGCTTTATGCTTGTATGTAGCAAATCCAGCTTACAGGTTGAGATGAAAAAATTGCAAACAATTTCAGACTGCTGTCACTTCTAAGCCACTCGTCCGACAGCTGTTAAAATTATTCCAGTGACAGCTCATTATATTGTTTACAAGCGTACAATAGCATTTTGGTGAGAATTTTCCAGAAAAAAAGTTATTCGTGATGGGATTAAAGCGTCATAGTGTGATTTCGTTTTATTTGGCTGGAAACCCAAAAGTGGCTATCGTTAGAGCACTCCAGCATTTAAATGTAAATAAACCTTTTGTGTCTCGTACTATCGCTCGTTACCATGATACTGGTAGCGTAGCCCGACGACAAGCAATTGGACGGAAGAAAACAGCAACATCAGCAGAAATTGTTCGAAAAGTAAAGAAGCGACTTGATCGAAACCCGCGTCGCAGGAGCCGAAAATGGCTTGAGAGCTTAACATATCACAATATTCCATTCGGCAAATATTGAAAAATGAGCTCGGGGCCATTGCCATTGAAATTCCAAAAAGTGCAAGAACTTACACCGCAACAGAAAGAGAATAGATTCAAAAGAGCTAAAGAAATGCGAAAGTGGTAAAGTGGCGAATTTGGTTTTCCCCGTCTCCGTTGAGAAAACATTCGTTGTCCAGCAGTTTGTAAACAAAAAAATAATCGTGTTGAATTGTCAAAGAGGTCAGCTGAAAATGTGGACCTTCGGTTGGCCACCAGAACTCAAGTGCCGGCCATGGTGATGGTGTGGGCCGCCATAACTCCGCTCGTATTAATGACCGTTGCATCAGAGTAAATAACGAATATTATCGCGAAAATATTCTGGAGGGTGCATTAAAGTCTTGGGTAAGCAAATATTTGGCCGTAGATCTTTAACATTCCAACAGGACTTAGCACGCGCCACCCAAGAATGGTTACAAGATGAGGTTTCTCACTTCATTTCCAGCACACAATGACCACCAAAATATCCGGATACCAATCCGTTGGACTATTGTGTCTGGAGTATTTTGGAAAGCAAGTTTGGCACTTAAAAATACCAAAGTTTCGATAAACTCAAGCAAGCGCTTCGCCGGGAAAGAGCCAAAATACCGCAGAGCAACATTTTGGCCGGTTTCATTGGCCGTTTAAAGGCCATAATTCGTGCCAAAGGTGACCAATTTGAAAAATTCTAAACTTATACTTAAATTTGACGCTATTTTCGACATATTCGGCTTTCATTCAATAAAATTAAAAAAAAAAAAACAAGTAAGCAAAGGCTATTGTCATGCGGGGCCGACCATGTGATAGCCTACAACACTACAATATGGTCGAAGTCCCCTTATATCCAAATCCATTTAGGATGATTTCGTTTTTGAAATAATGTCAAAGAGCCCCGCCCTGAGGTTATCCTTAGTTTTTTGGCCCGGAAAATTTGACAAAAGTTGTGAAAGTTGTGGTCCATTTTACAGCTAAATGTAATCCAAAATGCTAGACTTCTTCCCTGTCCCTAACTCTCTTCCGATGCGAAATTCCGTGTCGATAAGTTTCAATTGTAGCCTATAGAGCTACTACAAAAATAGAAAAAATTAAATTTTTGTAGTCTAGTTGCACCTCTAAATGTACATCTTAAGAACAATAGGCTTTAATTCTGACCCTACCCTATCCCCATGCCAAATTTCGTGAGGATCGGACGATATTTGCAACATGTATATAATACCCCCAAAATTGTAAGTCAAATTGAAAAAATCGCATGCGATAAAAAATATGACAAAAATTTAAAAAAAAAATGGAACAAAAGATATTCACTTTTTAATTGGTATATTTTTCCGCGATTCTCTTAGATTTTCTGCTTTTCTGGAAAAGGACCATTCCGAATTGATGAGAATTGTGAAAATCCGCCCAGCGGTTCTTGATTTATAAGCGGAATAAATAAGATCAATTCTTTTACATTTATATTGTACCTATTTTGCTATATATCCGATTTCTTGGCTATTAGCATCACTGTAATGGTCAGAAGTGATCTTTTAATGTATTTGAGATTTGGCTGGGGTTAAAAATATACGCGGTTTAGTGGAAATTTTCCCATTTTCTTACATAAAAGTTAGTCGATTTTACCCGCTAATTATTGTCCGATGGCCGCCCAAATTGGTAGTTTTCTGTCCACTCCTAAACTCTAACTCCATATAAATTTTCGTCGATTGGTTCATAATTGTGACCTACAGAGCAACTGCAAAATCAGGAAATTTTTCTGTTTTTGGTCCATTTCAACCCCTAAATATCGTGCTATAATCTCTAAAAACAATAGGGTTCTATTCTGACCATAACCCCACCTCCATTTTCAATTTCGTGAGGATCGGTTCATAATTGCGACCTGTAGCTTGATTACAAATTAACATGGACAGACGGACGGACATACATAGCTAGATCGACTCATCTCGGCGAGATAGGAAGATCCATATATACTTTCCTATGTGGGAAATCAATATTTCGAGGTGTTACATAATTTTTGGCCCAATCAAACTTATAATACCCCAGCACATAATGTTGTAGGGTATAACAAGTAAAAAAGCTGTATGTTCGACCGGGCCGAACTTTTGGTACAAATTTGACAATTTTCAAAAAAATAAAATCCGTAAAATTCTGTTAAAATCTTAAAAATACCGAATGTAGCCGTATATTAGGGTCTATACGACGACGTACCTGCATAGGCAACTTTTGTCACAAGCTATTACAAAATTCAAATGCGAAACTTGAAAAAGTCCGTTTTAAATGTAGATAAAATTATCAAAATACCGAATATTGGGAGGTACCATGGGGTTTATAAAGCGTGGACCTGTGCAAACAAATTTCTGGCATAGGATGTAGTATCCATTACGAACTTCAAATACAAAATGTGAAATAGTTCCGGTAAATAATGTCTCTAAAATCATCAAAATATCGAATATCGGGTGGTACTGTTTAATGGGGGCTATACGAAGACGTGGTCCTAAATGGCCCATTTTCTGTTTTATGCTGTAATATCTATTACGAACTGCAATTACAAAATTTGAATTCCGGTGAATAATGTTACTAAATTCATCAAAATATGGAATAGTGGGAAGTACCGTTATAAGAGGCCCTTACCAAAAGGTGGTGGGCCCTGCGGACATAATATACATTTGAGTAAAATTTTATCAATCTACTTCAATTCGTTCGGAAGAAAGAGTGATTTTCACAGACAGACGGACATCGCTAAATCGACATAGAATTTTATGATGATCAAGAATATATATACTTTGTGGGGTCTAAAATGTGTATTTCGAGGAGTTACAAACGGAATGACAAACTTAATATACCCGCCATGCTATGGTATAAGAAAATCGGTAACAATGTAGCTAAAATCATCAAAATACCGAATATCCGGAGGTACCGTTATATGGGGGCTATAACGTGGCGCACTTTCAATACCAAAAGTCCTGCAGACATAATATACATTTGAGTAAAATTTTATCAATCTACTTCAATTCGTTCGGAAGCTAGATTGATTTCCACAGACGGACGGACATCACTAAATCGACATAGAATTTTGGCTGATCAAGAATATATATACTTTGTGAGGTCTAAAATGTGTATTTCGAGGTGTTACAAACGGAATGACAAACTTAATATACCCTCCATACTATGGTGGATGGTATAAAAATGTAAAAATTATGGCGTTTAACTTTGTAGCATTTTTTTATCTCACCCTGTATTCCCAATATAAACTTTTTTTGTTGTGGGAGCTCTACTAAATACTGTTCACCTTTTCTTACTAGTTTAATATTTTTAGTTTTCTCTGAATGGAAGGCATATCAAAAACAAGTAAGCAAAGGCTATAGTCGTGCGGGGCCGACCATGTGATACCCTACAACACTACAACATGTTAGAATCCCCTTTATGTCCATATTCATTTTGGAAGATTTCGCATTTGAAATTATGTCACGGAGCACTACCCAGATATTACCCTTAGCATTTTGAACTGGACATTTGCCAATATTTACACACTCCATCGTGCTGTTAGTTGTTGTGGTCCATTTTATAGCTAAATATAATCCAGTGGTCATTCAAAATGCTTAACTCTCTTCTTAAGCGTGTCGATTGGCTTCAATTGTGTTTTCGACCCAGCCATTCTTGAGATATAAACAATCTAGCTAACATCCCCTTCCTTTGTATATATACATTGTATATATTTTGCTATATATATCCGATATATTTACTATCGGCGTCTACGTAACGGTCAGAATTGACCTGACCGTTTAATTGTGATTTCGCCGGGATTAAAAATATTCGCGGTTTAATGGAAAATTTGGCTTTTATTTAACACAAATGTTATGGTCTATTTCACCCACTAAATATTACCCGATGGCCATCAAAATTAGAAGACTTCTGTCCAGCCCTAAGCTTTAGATCCATGCTAAATTCCGCGTCGATTGGTCTATAATTGCGACCTGTAGACAAACTGCAAAATCAGGAAATTTTTCAGTTTTTGGTCCATTATGACCCCTAAATATAATGTGATCATCTCCAAAAGCAATAAGGTTCTATTCTGGTTCTAGCCCCACCTCCATTCTAAATTTCGTGAAGATCGGGTCATAATTGCGACCTGTAGAGTGATTACAAATCAACATGGGCAGACGGACGGACGGACATACATAGCTAGATCGACTCAGCTCGGCGAGGAAGATCCATATATACTTTCCTATGTGGGAAACCAATATTTCGAGGTGTTACATAATTTTTGGCCCAATCAAACTTATAATACCCCCAACACATAGTGTTGTAGGGTATAAATATTGCCCCAAAAAATCCCAAAAGGAGATATTCTGAAGGTTGTAACCTACAATGGAAAATAATTTATAAGTTTTACAGTTTTCGATATAAAAATAAAGAGGATATATTGAGTCTGGACCGGCGGAATACAGCCCCACTTTTGTCCTTTTCACACATATGTTATCGATGGGGGCTCTTAAATCTTTAAGTTTAGATCTCCACTTATACTAATATTTGCGCATTTGAAATGCCTACTTGTGACTAGACTATAGAATCTGTTTTTGAAAAGAGAGATTCATTAGCTTAGCTGACATATGTACCTTTTGGAATTCGTAACCTTATCAGAGATGTTAAGATCTAGCCTTGTATGTAACATTTCTGGCTTCAAACATTAACATTTCTAGTTTCAATGGCTGAAATCTTGAAACATAACATTGCGTTGTTATGTTATGGCAAAATTTAGATAATATCTACAATGTTCGTAAATTTCTAAGCGAAACACTTTATTATTTTTGATTTTCGTAGAAACTCCCTCTCATGAACACATGGAAATTATAGCCTTCGAATTGACGTTTAAATTGAAACTTAATTGATTTCATCGCTTATGGCTAAGCGCATTGGACATTTCGCTAGCCAAATGACGGTATGGTCCATTGACTACATAGAGACATCATATTTTGACATTTATGTGACGACTAATGGTATGTCCGTTTTCCATTAACATGTTCGACAAGTAAATTTAAATATTGCCGCGATAAGGCCAACAAAAAAGCAACACCAAGAAACAATATTCACAAAACAAAGGCGATAACCACAATTTACAACAACAATTATTAACACTTAAGAAATTACGGTCATCGCGGAGTCACAGCCTAAGATGTTTATTTATCCGTCAACAATAATCATAAATTTTTTGAAAATGACTCACTCAGGCATTTCGTTGGCTCGATTTGCACGCCAAGCTTGCCATGGCTAGCGTTAACGCTTTAGCTAGATTTTGTCATGCCTCGTTGTTGCTCTTACGGAACGAACCAACGAACGAACGAGTGAACTAACGAATGGCCACAAAAATCTGACTTAATATTATGGAAAATTATTGTACGATTTGGAATTTCTGACGAAACCATAACATTATTTTCGAACTACACTTCATAAATTCCGCAGCAGCTAGGTGACGGTGGGAAGTGAATGGATGATTGGATGCTTTGATTTCCAGCTCATAGGTCGTTGTTCGATTTGGTTAGCACGTTCGTTTGACTGGCTGGCTATGGCTGATTTAGTTGAATTGAATTGAAAACTAAACGCATCGTCTGGATTGGCATGATTCTGTGAGTCGTCGCAATCGTCATCGTTAGCTAGGTGGTAGCTGTTTGAATTCATGCATTTCTTTCATTCTTTCTTTCTAAAATTGAGCTGGAATTGAAAATATTTATGGAATGAATGCAGACGCACCAGAACAAAACACTTAACAGTTAGCCAGGCAGCCAACCAGTCAGACAGCCATTCAACCAATCAAACCAACATTCAGCCACTCAACTCAAACCATCCAAACCACCAATGATGCCATATTATTCTTTTTCAGGTGAATACGATTCCAATGATGACTTCTTTTCTTCTTCTTTGTCGGGCATCAATTCGAAGTGTGAATTGTTGAAAGCTGTTTTTGTGACTTTTTGTTGCTGTTGTTGGTTGGTCATTTGCAGTTCGATTCAATGCGTTGTTGTAACAAAAAAACAAATAGTTGCATTTGTGAACAGTATTTCATTTCCGAAAAATTTTTATACCCTCAGAGATAAATATAAATCATTAGATATTAGCTGACCCGGCCCGTGTTGCTGGCCCTCAGTTTTAGTGTTTAATGCCTAGTCTTCCATACATAATCAGCTACAAATCATCTGCTTCGAATATAACAATATTGTTTTTCGTACCGTCCTTTTTATACCATACACCACATAGTGGTAAGTGTATAATGTCTTTGTGCATTTGTTTGTAACAGGGAGAAGGAAGCGAGATAGACCCATAGTTACTTTTGAGGATCTACAAAGAATCACTTTATGAGTCGATTTATGCATGTCAGTCCGCCCGTCCGTCCGTTCGTCCATATATTGTTGTGAACAAAATTTACATAATAATAATATTTTGCAAACAACATTTGTTTGGCCCAAGGACGAACCCCATTGAACTTGTTGATAATCGGATCAGATTTAGATATAGCTCCCATGTCTTCAACTGATTTCGGGTAAATTATGCAGCCATTTGGTGCAATATAAGTCCATTTTAAGTGCATTTTTGTAGATCCCAGCGAATTCAGTCTAGAAGCATACACAGAGAAAAAAATTAACCTTATACAAGGTTAGCTTAACCATAAATAAACATGATTTGGAGTCTACGTTATGTAAGGTTAATTTAAACATTTTCTTGTTGACTGGTATTTAAAAATAATCATCGTTAATTTAGCTATTCCATGATTAATTTTTTTAACCACGAAAATTGTTGATATTGAAAAAAAATTGTTGTTTTAACAATGCACTGTTAAATTTTTGTAACCATGAGAATTGTTAATAATAACATTTCATAGTCAGTTTGTCTAAACAGTTCATATGATAATTTTTAATAATAAATTAACCTTTGTTTGAATAAAACAAGAAAAATGTAATTTTTACAAGTTTATTTATTATTTATTTATTAATACCGCATATTTCTAAAATATGTATTTCCATTACAAATTGTATGTATATTTAAGGGAGGGCTGGTAAAGAAAGATATATGTTTAATATAAATTTTATTTTTAACGCCTTACCGAGTGATTTTAAATTATATTCCTCAGCCATAGTGAAAAAAACTACAAAACGCCAAACACCGACTGCAAAAACAGAAGAAGAAACTAGTAGTTAATAAAAGCAAATAGTATTGTCACAACTTACCAAAAATGTACGCACGAGCACCCAAAAAGACACCATAGAAAAAAACAACTGAGAAGAAAAAACAAAAAGATATACATAAATATGAACACTGTCGCTTCAACAACAACGTACATTTGGTGACAAATGCATACGCTAATGTACGTCGTAGCAGCCACAAGCAAAGACAAAAAGAACACATATGTATGAATAAACACTCACACATTATTTCTCTCCTCATTTTTGCTTGTCGCTGCATATACGTTGTTGTTGCTTGTTTTTTCATGTATTACCGTTATTTTTGTTTCTTTATTGTAATGTATAGTTTATTTGATAGACAAATCTGATACAATATAGCAATAACACATTAATATGTTGAAATAGTATCAGGGTTTTCTATTAAAACAAATACAAATTACAATCAAATATAATTGTTAATTTCACCAGCTTTTACTTACCTTTATACCAAGCACTATTCCCACGAGCACGTACACTACTCCCTTGCACTATTCAACACCAACTAAAGAAGTGATTGTCTATTTGATCTTTCTTACACATATTCAGACCAGAGATAGAGATTCGATAAAGAGGAGGAGGGGGAATATGACAGTCACATTCGTTGCAACTTCGTATATTGTAATATTGAACTTCGTCAAACACAAAGCAGTTCAAAATTGTTGACCACAACAGAGCCGAATGCTCTTTAAATTTTTATGTATCTCTCACATTTTTCCGTCTCTTTTAAAAAACAACAACCTTATACAACGTTAATTAAACTATTTTTCATCTACATTTGACCTTATATAACGTTATTTTGTGTTTGTAATCTCAAACATTTACCATGAAAAAATTAACCATGCACATGGTTAAAAAAGTCATTGTATTTTCGGCTCTGTGTATAAATCAAATTTGGAGAAAATCGGTTCAGATATTGCTATAGCTCCCATATATATATGTTTCATCCGATTTGGGATTTTAAGTCCCTCACATGCGTAATATGCACTCCAGAAGAGCGGACAACAGATACTGCTCGAAAATATCTCATTTTTATCGAAATCGGTTCAGATTTGGATATAGCACTCATATATATCTTTATCCGATATTACGTTTGTTGTGCACATAATGGCCCAAATGGGCTGATATTAGCCATTATGTCTGAATTCATCCTATCAACCAGTACTTCAAATTTAGTATAAATCGGTTCAGATATAGCTATAGCTCCCAGATATATGTTTCATCCGATTTGGTGCTTAAGTCTTTCACATTCGTAATGTACATTCGACAAAAATAAAATTTAGTACCAGTTATCAGATACAGAAATACCTCCGCAAAATGTTATCAAGATTGGTTCAGATTTGGATATAGATCCCATATATGTCTTCAACCGATTTCTGCTTAGTTGTGCACTAAATAGCCAATATCTGCCCAAAAGTCCTGAATTTTGGTACATCCGACCGAATTCAGTCTAGAAGCAAGTACATCAAATTTGGAGAAAGTCGTTTCAGATATAGCTATAGCTCCCATATATATGTTTCCTTCGATTTGATGTTTAAGTCCCTCATATTCGTAATATGCATTCGACAACAATGAAATTGGTACCAGACATCTTATAAAGCTCGGAAATACATTTGCCAAATTTTATAGAGAACGGCTAAGATTTGGATATAGCTCCCATATATATTCTAAATTATTTTGTAGAATATCTTGAATTTTTACAGTCCCCATTTAAACCTCTTACGGCTTAAAATTGTCGACCAACATTTTCAAAATTTTCTGGATTTTCATCGAATACGAAACTTAAAAAAAAAAATCCGTTAAATAATCTGCTTAAAATCATCAAATGCCACATATAGGGAGGTACCCATATATGGGGGCTATACGAAGACCTCGACCTACATAGAGAATTTTCTGTCACAGGTAGTAGTACCCATTTGGAACTTCAAATAAGAAATTTGAAACAATTTCGTTAAAATACCGAATATAAGGAGGTACCGATATATGGGGCCTATACGAAGACATAGACATGATGAATAGACAGTTTTATGTCACAATTTTCTGGAGCAATTCTAACCAAATTTGACAGACCTCAGTTAAGTTGAATTCGAAAATTAACCTAAAGTCGGAGGAAGTTATGTGTGGTTGCAATATCTAAATCTCTGCATACGATTTTATATCAAGCCTCTCAAAATCGTAATATGGTAATGAGCACATATACATATTCTGTAGACTTCCTTGAAGAATCCTGTGGAAGTCCTTCGACATCCTCTCTAAGTCCTATATGTCCTTTTGTTATCCTTAAATATCCTTGTATTTTGATATGTAGTTATTATGGTCGTTGTTACGGAGTGCATATTACGGTTGTGGGTAACAAATATGACAAATCTGATGAACAGTATATATGGGAGCTATAGCTATATCTGAACCGATCTTCACCAAATTTGACATACTAGCTTCTAGACTCAATTCGTAAGTGCCAATTTTCATCCAATTTGAGCAAATATTAGACGTTTGGTATACAATAAAAGATAAATCAGACGAAGTTATATATGGGAGTTATATCCAAATCTGAACCGATCTCGATAAAATTTAGCAAATGTATTTCTGAGCTGCATTTGATATATATCCCCAAATATTGTTGTTACAGAGTGCATATTACGGCTGCGGAGGACAAAAATAACAAATCGGATGAACAATATATCTAGGAGCTATAGCTATATCTGAACCGATTTCGATCAATTTTGGCATACTCATTTTCAGGCCTAATTTGATTGTATATGCAAAATTCCTTACTATTCGGGCTGATATTACACGTTTGGTGCACAATAAAAGGCAAATCGGACGAAGATATATATGGGAGCTATATCTAAATTTTGACCGATTATCTCCAATTTCAATAGGGTTCGTCCTTAGGCCAAACAAATGATTTGTGCAAAATTTCATCTGGATAGGGCAATAAATGCGAACTGTACTTTGTTTACAAAAATACATGGATAGACGGGCGGACGGACGGACATACATAAATCGACTCAGAATGTGATTCTATGCAGATCATCAAAAGGTGCTTTTGGTTCATTTGAACCCTTAAATATTTTTCGATCATCTCCAAAAGCAAGATTCGCCTCTGTATCTCTAAATTTATACTGATCTATATGAATCGCTTGTCAACGATGTTTGGCTATATTCGACAACGAAATCGGCATAAAAAGACAGAAGTTCGCCTTTTTGTGTATTTTGGATATCACCTGTACGTTATTTTCAGCGTTTTGGTAGAATGGAAATGTTGGTATTTTTTCACACAAAAGTAATGGTCCATTTATCCCGCTGCCCTAAACTCTAACATGCGAGATTTCGTGTCCATTGGTTTCTATTTGTGACCTTTGTAACGGCTGAAAATCAGGAACATTTTTAGTTTTTGGTCCATTTCAATAAATATATTGCGGACATCTTTCAAAACAATAGGATAGCCCTTCTGAGCCTAACCCTATCCGTGTGAAAATTTTTGTGAGGATCGGACGATAATTGCAATCTATATATAAAAACCCCAACCTGTGTTTTAAGGCGAAAAAATATTACAAAATGTATACTTCATACCACATTTTCGTATAGCTCTATATGACTGTAATGCCAGATACTCGGATTTTTTCATAATTATTGAATCATTTTTGAGCGGATTGTTCACATTTTGGGTATATAAGGTTAGGTCTGGCCATACTAGACTTTTTATTTGTTTTCTTCTCAAAAGAAATGCCAGAAAAAATAACTAAATAACGCATTTATGAAGGTCTAGATTTCAATTCGAAACATTTTTATACATTTCGTACCTTACATCAACTACGGCATAACCTCTTAAATTCTGATGAAGTACCATTTTAAATCTCAACACTGTGCCGCATCACATATCCCCTTTCCAATACTGAAATTCAAATGTCAATTGAATACTCTGTTTGCCATGGCAATGGTGAAAAGTACCAATGATTGCATGGACTAAAAAGGCCTCAAGACTTTAGACGAGAATGACTGACGGTGTTACTGGATGATGGACCAATTGAGCGATGCGTCAAAGAAGAAAGTCACAAAAAAATCAGACCTCGTCCAAAAACAGCGAACAGAGGAAATAATTTGGCATGGTTTTTGTTACGTTGTCTTTCTTTTTTCACCTCTATAGCCTTGTCAGATTACCACCAGCTCAAAGGTAAAGTGCCAATAACCGGTGTAAATTGAAAAATAAGGCAGATTTGACGAGCGACGGGGAGAGAGAAAGAGAAACAAATGCGTCAACGTATTTGAGGATAAAAAAATCGATAAAACAACCATCCATCCAGCCAACCAAGCGACAACCATCAATCCATACAGCAGCAATAATAGAACTGGAAAATATTTTCAATACAAAAATCATTCTGTGTGCCACATATGTCAAGTGACAACAGTTAAGCGATGACAGATATTTTGGTATTGACTGGTTGGTTGGCTGACCGGCTGAATGGCTGGCTGGTTGGCAGCATTGATGACGGTATCACAAAAGCTTTTGAGACTTCATACCGCTTTTGTGTTAATGACGTTGAAGTCCGTTGAAATTTCTCTGCGGTTACCAAATGAATACTCCGCGCGCACACACACAAAAAAAAGACGCAGATTTTAAAATCATTGCCTTTTCAATACACAATCGTAAACAATTACTGTCAATTTTGGTACACAACTTTTAACGGGTGTGCGTGTGAGTTCAGTTTTTTTTTTTTTTTGGTTGCTGCCAATAACGTTACCAGGATGAGCAGGCAGTTCAGCTGCCTGGCAATTATACCGATACCCGCCGTTATTCCTGTTCTGTGAGTGGGCTGTTTGCTTTTTTCCCCAGTCGTTCCCATTTGGACATTGAGGTGGTAAATTATTCATTCATCCATTTATTGTGGTTTCTCTGGCTTTTCCAGGAGACTGGGTAATGAATGAAAAGGGGCTTACCTTTCATCGCCTATGTGAGGTATTGTGCTTAAGCTTCTTTTTCGAAGCGGCCTTTTGCCTGTTATTATTGGCTCAAATCCAACAAACAAATTTTACGAAATCATCATAAAAGCCATCATCGAGAGCCAGAGCCAAAAGGACAACACATGCCGTGGACAGCAAATCAGTTTAATGGTGCTGGCTGGCGGTGCTAATTGATGGGTTAAGTGCCTTTGATTTTTGTTTATGAGATCAATGCATATTTGGGTCGTTGTTTGGCGAAATTTTTGCCAATGTGTGTTACGTTTTGCTACATTGGAAATGAAAGTCAATGGGAATTTGGCCATAAAGCCCCGTTTCATTTTTCTCTCTTTCAAGTGGATAATTTACAATATGTGTTGTTCATAATTTGGCAGTCATGGATGGGTCGGTGCAGATTGTCATGCCAAATCATTGTAAATTATTTGAGTGTTAATTTAATGCAGTTATTTTAAAATTGTTGTCAAAAGTCACACTCATTAAGGAAACACGCATTAATTGAATTTAACTTTGACCTATTTGTTGCGGTCATAATTTTAGGAGACATTATTGATGAGTCATGCCAGATGGATCGAATCGAGTTAGCTTTGTCAATGTGTTCTTCAAAGTTTTTTTATTCGCTACTCGTCGACGAAGTTCAATGAGTTGAATGTATAGGCTAATATTTTAAAGGGTGCATTGATAGCATACTCGATGTATTATGCTGACCTTTACTCCAAAATCGATAATCTGTATATATCTACGTACCGATTGAGCCAAATATTAGCTTCCTGTGAATGAAAAAAGCGCGCAGTGAACTTTTTTAAGAGAACACGCATTTTCATCAAATAATTCAATTCAACAATTCATGGTTAAATTTAGAACAAACGGAAGCTGTTTAACTAGTGTCGTCAAATATATATATATAAAATCACCCTTTATTTAATCTTATTTTCAAAAGTTGATTTTTTTCTGGTCACAATTTGAAATGCTATAATGTTAAAAATTAAACCCAATTCTCCTAAATTTCAATATTACCATCAAAATTAGAAATTAAAATTGGACATTAAGCTCCTTAATGCATATGTCAAATTTTGACCCTTGGCTTAGGCCATGGAGCAATTTTTTATACCCTACACAACATAGTGGTAAGGGTATTATGTCTTTGTGCATTTGTTTATAACATGTCAGTCTGTCTGTCCATCCATGTAATTTTTTGAACAAAATGCAGGTCGCATTTGTTATCCGATTGAGATGAAATTTTACAAACAATATTTGTTTGGCGCAAGGACGAACCCTGTTGAAAATGGTATAATGATCGGATCAGATTAAGATATAGCTCCCATATATCTTCAACCTATTTTGGTTTAATTGTGCACCAAATGGCTAATATATGTCCAAATGAACTGTATTTTGGTTCATCCTACCGAATTCAGTCTAGAAGCAATCAAATCAAATTAGGAGAAAATCGGTTCAGATATAGCTTCCATAAGTATGTTTCATCCGATTTGGGGTTTTACCTCTACCAAATTTTATCGAGATTGGTTCAGATTAGGATACAGCTCGAATACATACAGGGTGAGATAAAAATAATTTTTACATTTTTTCAAATGTTACTGAATGAAAGCAAAAAATGTCGGAAATAGCATCAAATTTTAGCATAAGATAAGATTTGATTGCATTGGCACGAATTATGGCCATTGTGCGCTGAAAATGAGGCGAGGAACCTCATTTTGTAACCATGCTTGGGAGGTGCGTGCTGAGTAGTGTTGGAATGTCCAAGGTCTGCGGCCAAAATGTTTGGGTGTCCAAGGTTTCAATACACCCTCCAGAATATTTTCGCGATAATATTCGGCATTTATTCTGATGCCACGGTCGATTAATACGAGCGGAGAGCGACCATCGGCTATTATGGCGGCCCACACCATGGCTGGCGCTTGAGTTATGGTGGCCAACTGAGGTGCACATTTTCAGCTGACCTCCTTGGCAAGTCAACACGATCATTTTGTTTTCTTACAAACTGCTGGACAACGAATGTTTTCTCATCGGAGAAAACCAAATTCGGCAATTCACCAATTTCGGCCAAGCGAAGTTCCTGCAGCTCATTTTCAATATTTTCAAATGGAATATTGCGGTATGTTCAGCTCACGAGCCATTTTTGGCCACTGCGACGCGGGTTTCGATCAACTCGCATCTTTATTTTTCGAACAATTTATTTATTTATTTATTTTATTTCTGATGTTGCAGTATCACGGTAACAAGCGATGGTACGAGAAACAAAAGATTTATTCACATTTAAATGCTGGAGTGCTCTAACGATAGCCGCTTGTGGTTTTCCAGCCAAATATAAAGAAATCACGCATGAATTCCATCACGAATAACTGGAAAATTCTCACTGGAAAATTCTCACCAAAATGCTTTTGCACTCTTGTAAACAATGTAATGAACTATCATTGGAATAATTTTAACAGCTGTCGGACGAATGGCTTAGAAATGACAGCAGTCTGAAGTTGGTTGCAATTTTGTTAATTTCACCATTTTTTTTTTTTTTTTTTTTTTTGAAGGAGTTAATGGAAACAACATAGCAGTCAAAAACGTAATACACATGTCCAAAATGTCCACTTTTAATACAAGCTTCGAAAGTCATTTCTCCAAAAAAGTGCACCCAAATATCTAGATTAGTCTCAAAAACAGGTTTTTTTTGAAAATTTCCAAATATATTACAGCATCGCCTGAAAGTAACAAAGGCTATCTAATTTTATGAAAATCCACTTTGAACTGGAGATATATTATCAGAATCGGAGGTACCTTAAAAAAATTTAGATTTTGTATCCACATATCTATTGATCGGTTATAGATACAGTCTTCACATTTAGAATGTGTAACCGAATTTGGTAAAAAAAATAATATTATATTGAAATCGATTAAGATTTGGATATAGTTCCCAGACATATTTTTTGGTCTGGTGTGGAAATGGAAAATATCGGTGTAAAAATGGAAAATGTAGGTCCACTCACTCTGGTACCTCCCACTCAAAGGATACAAATTTTGAATATACAGCGCCAGCAATACCACCTGATTTCACATATTTGATGCACCAAACACGATATGTATCTCCAATTTGGTCAACAAATAAATTTGTCAAATGATATTGAAATCGGTTCAGATTTGGATATAGTCCCTACATAAACCTTTGGCCGATTCCTACCAAGTGGTCAACGTTATTAAATGCTGTTGCTGATTTTTACTTGGTTGTTTCACTCACAAAACGTTTTGAGCTCTTCCTGTAATTTTCGAAGAAAAATAATTTTCGGGCGAAGTGAAATAATTTTAAGGGACTGTATAGCCAAGAATAGAGAATTAAACAAAACTGAAAAAGTGCAGCTTAAGAGTTATAGTGAAGATTTTGGTCCAAAGCATAATTGGGCGAAAACGAGTAAGGACTGACCGCAAGGTTAATTCGGCCATTTTGAAGGAATTTTCGTTCGTAAAAATCGATTATCCTTTCTATTGGCAACATTTGGTTCCAACAGAACAGTAATACGTACCGTAAAGCCAAAGCTACACTTGATTTTCATTTTCTAGGATTTCCCAACATTATATAAAAACTATATATAATTTTTTTTAAATGTATTTAAATTGAATATATTGGTACTCGTATAGGCAGAGCTCTTAAATAATGTTATCTCCTAACATTCTTCGACCAAATTTTAGATTTAACCAAATTTTAGAAAACATTTTACTTTACTAAAATGTTTTCCTAATAATTGATGGTACAGTACAACGCAGTTTGTACCTCTCCCAAAAGGGGTGAAATCTTTGAATAATTATAACTGTAAAAAATGTGACAAAAAAGTCCAACGCATCACAATATTTTTATTTACCCAAGGTCTGGTGTGAAAATGGAAAATAACGGTCCACTCACTCTGGTACCTCCCCCTCAAAGGTTAAAATTTTTGAATAAACATGAAGCGCATAAAAATTGTTTCAAAATACTTTTGACTTAGAATTCTCAATTTTTTAAAGACTTCGAATTTATGTTTGAATTGTGAATTTTTAGAATACTTTTTACAATGTATGAAATCTCAGTATTTTTAGTTTTTTTTTCAAAGAATCTTCTGGTCTAAAATCTTAAACCTTTCATAGATTTTTTGGGGAAAGTCTTTCAGAAACGTAAATTTTGACGGCGAAAATTTTATTGAAACACTTTTTGAAAGTCCTAAAAATACTCACATTGCCACAGGCCGAGGGTTTATGTATTCGCAAACAAACTGACTGATACCTTCTAACTTGTTCGAAATAACGAACGATGTATAAATATAAGGGATGATGACCATTCATAAATTTTGCGTATCAAAATCTCCCATCAACTGCAATGAAAAACAAAAGGTAAAACTCACTAAAAAGGTTGGCAATAACCATAATGTCACTCACCATTGTCTCCAGCAACAAATGGTGAAATAAAAATGATGAAAGTAAAATTTGTTATTCGTCATGATTTTATAATTTTTATGTTCTATTACAATGCCCTTCGTCCTCTGTGCTCTACCGGTTAATAAAAATTCATTGAAATGAAAATTAAACGTTTTCTCCTAAAAGCTTGGCAGTGAAAATTTCAAAAGTTAAGGGATGTTTTGGCGTGTCTCTTCAATGAAAACATTGAACGGTACATAAAGCTTGACAAAAGAATGACACGAAATCTTATCATCTTTTCAAAAAGACTAAAAGCCAATTAAAGAATTTCACTAAATATCCTTTCT
Source organism: Musca domestica (assembly GCF_030504385.1). NCBI lineage: Eukaryota > Metazoa > Arthropoda > Insecta > Diptera > Muscidae > Musca > Musca domestica. The sequence continues at coordinate 19,640,559 of NW_026712363.1, read as the reverse complement.
CTGGGATTTCAAAAGGAGATAAAACCCAACAGCAACAAAGGCCAGGAGGCCAATAGTACCAAAAAATACCAGCAACGTTCGGCATTGGCAATTTTATCTTATTATGCCACACCACCAAACATTTGTTCAATTGTAGAAAAAACACCAGTTAAACTGGATGAGCGGCTCGAGAATTTTCCAGGGGTGGGGGGTGAGACGAGTTCTCATCATTGACTGGGAACAACAATGCCAATGCCACTGCCAACCAACCAAATCACAAAAATAGAGAAATAAAACAAAAGGACACGTTTCTTAACAACGTCGGCAGCAGTGGCGGCAACACCACCACCATTGGCAGAAGGATATCATTCGCATCAATTCGTTTTGCTTCATCATAACAACATCGTTGTTGTTGTACAGGAAAACTATGTTCAGCGTAGAGATTTATCAAAGCGACATTGAGTGTGCCAGGACACAATCTAGCAATCAAACAGGATTCATCAGCATACTGGCAGTCGTCAGCGTCATTGCAAAGTTAAGCGAAGCGTTTATAATGCCCCAACCAACACAGAAATAACCAAAGAAATTAGTGTAAAACTTAAATCCGATTTTCAGGAAACAATGCCAGCAATACCACCGACAGTCAGTGATAGCCGGCTAGCTAGCTAACGGACCGACCAGACAAGTCTGGGTTTTTGTGTGGAAAGTATTTATTCGTAAGTATTATAAATGCAATCACATTTACTATTTTTTTTTTTCGTTCCTGATTCTGTGTTGTATGGTGATTGATAGAAACGAGGGCGGATATAATTGGTTTGGAAAACTAAAAATATTCACATAAACAACCATTAAGGAAAGGTCAAAAGTGGAACGGGGCCGACAATATAATACCCTACACCACTATGAGTATTTAGTGGAGCTCCCGTAACAAAAATGAACATACCAACTATGCTTCAAAAAACATTGCATGATATAAATTCGATAAGGATTATATTAAAAATATATTTATTGGAACAATAGATATACCGGAACGAGTTTCAGGGAATGATAAAAATCGGTTGAATATGAAACAAGTAAAAAAGCTATAAGTTCGGCCGAACTTTGAATACCCTCCACCATTTGGAACGAATTTGATAATTTTCAAAAAAAAAAAAAAAAATAAAATAAAATAAAATCCAATAAAACTTCTGTTAAAATCTTAAAAATACCGAATGTAGCCTTCATAGGCAACTTTTGTCATAAGCCATAAAAACTTGGAAAAAATCGTTGAATAATATCGAAATGTAGGGAGGTACAATTTTATGGGGACTATACCAAAACGTTGACCTGCACAGACAATTTTCTGTCATAGGCTGTAGAATCCATTACGAACTACAAATACCAAATTTGAAACAATTCCAGTGAATAATGCCGCTAAAATCATGAAAATACCGGATATCGGAAAGTACTGTTATATATGGGCTATACCAAAACGTTGACCTGCACAGACAATTTTCTGTCATAGGCTTGATTGTTAGGGACTTTAACACCAAATCGCATAAAAAATATATATTGAGAGCTCCGAACCGATTTGAAGTACTTTAGTCGGAAATGCCAAAATTTAGTCCATTTCGGCTGGTATTAGCCATTTGCTGCACATTAAACCAGATAGCGGATAAAGATATATATGAGAGCTATATCCTAACTTGATCCGATCTCCATAAAATTTGACTGTGGTATTTTTAGGCTGTATTTGATATCTGGTACCAAATATTATTCCTGTGGAGTGCGTATTCCGCATGTGAGGGACTATAACACCAAATCTGATAAAAAATATATGTACAGGGTTGCCCATATTAGACGGACCCATCTGGCAACGCCATAACTTTTGACAGAGATGTCACATCGCTTAATGACATACCGCGTTTGAAGCGTCAGTCCAAGCAGATTTTTACCATGAACCAATACACACCACGCAAGCGCTCTGAAATAGTTGAAATTTACATTCAACAGAAGAAGTCAATTGTGAGAAAAAATGTGAGAAGTGCGCCTTCTAAGAACACCATTAAGCGTTTATACGAAAAATTTTCGACTGGAAAGGCTCTTTCTAATCCGAAGAGGCCATATAAAAGTCGGCCAAGGCGATCGGCCGAGAAAATCGCTGCCGTACGAGCCAGTGTTGAGAGGTCCCCAAGAACATCCCAAAAACGCCGTTCTCAGCAGTTGGGCATGACTCGGTCCACTTTACAACGGATTATTCGCATTGATTCCCGTACAAAATTCAATTGACGCGAAGAGTCATGGGTCCGTCGAATATGGGCAACCCTGTATATGGGAGCTTTAGCTGTGTCTGAACCTATTTTTACTAAATTTGAAGTACTTTTTTCTAGGATGTTTCCAGAATGAATTAAACCCGTTTGGGCTGATTTTAGACATTTGGTGTACAATTAACCTGAAATTGGTTAATGATATGTGTGGGAGCCATATCTAAATAAGGACCGATTCTTACCAATTAGGGTTCGTCCTTAGGCCAAACAAATATTGTTTGGAAAATTTTATATCATTTTCACAAAAATACAAAGACAGACGTACGGGCGGACAGACAGACATAAATCAACTCAGAAAATCATTCTATGAAGATCCTCAAGAGTAACTCTAGATCTCTCTCGCTTCTTTTTCCATGTTACAAACAAATGCACAAAGACATAATGACCATACCACTATGTGGTGTAGGGTATAAAAATGTTCTCAAATCGGTCCACATTTTAATGTGGGCTCCTATATTTGACACTTCCAAATGTATGGCATTTTGAACGTTTTGACTACTTGCTTCTGCGAAATTAACTATAATTTGATATTTAAATTTGTTCGCTTTTTCTATAACAGGCATACCTTGCATGTGTTTATTTACACACCGGCCAACTCTAGACGAAGGTCATGAAAGTCGTAGGTAACATTAGGGGGCGATATTTCTTTCTTTATTGCAATCGATTTCCTGAGAGGGTTGAGAGTTCATGATGGTTCGAAGTGGATATCAATATACCCCAAGCAGAGAAAACCGGGTTTGAGAATGCCGATTTGTGCCTATTGGCATTTCAGAGGATTAAAACAATCTTGGTCTTTTCAATTGAGATTGATCAGAAATTTTGTTACTGTTCTATTTGAAGTGTTGAAGAAACTTAATTTTGACAAACATCTGCAAGAAGTCTTTCATCGGAAGCTTTATTACTGTATCGTGGTTAAAGAACTTGTTTAGATTTCGAATAGTCGTAGGAATTCTCCATTGATTCTTCTTTTCAAAAGCCCGGCAGCGTTTTTAGCGTTTCTGTTAGATTTTCGTTAGGGGGTACATTTTTAGATAAAGTCCAATCCTCTGCCGATATTGGTTAGTTATGTGAAGATTTTCAAAGCTTTTTGACAATATGAAAAAAAAATATTTTTTTCCGGAAATGTTACAATTTTTGATTTTATTTTCAGGCACAACAGTTCAGTTCGAATATTGTATCGAGAATCCCTTAGTGTTATTGTAATTTGTATACCCTACCAACCAAGTGGTTAGGGTATTATGTCTTTGTGCATTTGTTGGTAACGAGGAAAAGGAAGAGAGATGGAGCCATAGTTAATTTTGTGGATTTTCATAGAATAACTTTCTGATTCGATTCATGCCTGTCTCTCGACCCGTCCGTCCATGAACTCTTGCGTCCATGAACAAAATGCAGACCGAATTTATTATCCGATCGAGATGAAATTTTGCAAACAATATTTGCTTGGTCCAAGGACGAACCATATTGAAATTGGTGATAATCGGATCAGATTACGATATATCTTCAACCGATTTCGGGTTAATAGTGCACCCATTGGCTAATATTGTTTCAAATGATCTGAATTTTGGCTCATCCGACCGAATTGAGTCTAGAAGCAAGTACATCAAATGTAGTGAAAATCGATTCAGATATAGCTTTAGCTCCCATATATATAAGATTTGGAGTTTTAAGTCCTTCACATTCGTAATATGCACTCCACAAGAATGATATTTTGTACCGGAAATCAAATACTGCTCGAATTCTAAATTTGAATTCAGTCTAGAAGCAAGTACATTCAATTTGGTGAAAATCGGATCAGATATAGTTATAGCTCCCATATATATGTTTCATCTGACAACAATGATATTTGGTACCTGTTATTAGATACAGTCCAGAAATACCTCGGCCAAATTTTATCGAGTTCGGTTCAGATTAGGATATAGCTCCCATAAATATCTTTATCCGATATCAGGTTTATTGGGCACCAATGGCAATTACGACTGAACTCATCCTATAAACCAGTACTTATTTTGTGTAAGTCGGTTCAGATATAGGTATAGCTCCCTAAATGTTTTATCCGATTTGGGGTTTAAAGTCCCTCACAAGCGTAACATGCATTCCACAACAATGATCTTTGGTACTAGATATAAGATACAGCTCAGAAATAAGTGTATCAAATTTAGTCAAGATCGGTTCAGATTTATATATATCTTCAACCGATTTCGGGTTAATTGTGCACCATATGGCCAATATCTGTCAAAAAGTCCTTTATATTCGTAATATACATTCGACAACAATGATATTTGGTACCAGATATCTTATAAAGATCGGAAATACTAAATACGCATAGTGGTGAAGGGTATGTAGGGGACCCAACCGATTTTTGGCCTCTCCTGCTTGTTGAAATTTTAACTCGATATTCAAAATCCGGCTTTATTACAATTAGTCATCCATGTTGAAAATATCAAGGTTCTTGCTTCAGCAATTTTTCCTGGGCAGACATATTTTGGAGATTACATTAAAACAATATTTTCATTAATTTCTAATACACCCTCGTTACATCCGAATATTTCCACTACAAGTATTAGTGGTTGCAATAATACTTATTGATGGTTTTTTTTGTTTCAATGGATAAAAATTGATACAATTCCTGTGGGAATCCCATTCCAGCTACAAAACTGAAAAAAAAAAAAAAAAACACAACATTGGATACTTTTATACTTCAGTGAATTTTTGCTAAACATGAAAATATTTCTAGTAGAAAATGCTGCTGATGCTGCTGGACTGATCACACAAAGAGCAACAACAACGGCAGGAACGATTAACAAGGGTGGGGTGTCTGTCTAGATTATGGTGGGGGAAGTTCTGAAGTACTTATGGATAGAAATAGTTTTTTGTTCAACGATAAGAGTTGTTTTTTACTTTTGTTCAGTGAGATAAGCAAAAAAAATGAAACTTTGTTTCCCAACTTTTACATTTGAGCGGGTGGTGGTTAAAATCAATCTAGATCTCGCACTGACTGACTGACTGAAGAACTGGTTCTGGGAATCGTTGTTTTGGGATTTATGAAACGTACTTATGGCCACATATGGCCAAAGTATTTATTATTGTTTATTTTAATCCCATTTAAGTGTGGCTAAATTAATCTTTTCATTATTTTGTTTTATTGGACCGGCTAGCTTACCAGCCTCAGTCAATTGCTGTACATTCATGATGTGGAGTGATGTAATGTCGCTGATAACAAAAGCCATTATTTTTTGGGAAAATTGAAGCTACATCGAAATGTGTAATTTTGCAAACTACTTCAAATGGAACACTTCACGTTAATTTGTTGGCCACAACTGTTCAAATTAATTGTGGGAAATTGTTGCAGATTATTTCAGCCATAGCTAGATAAAGTTCACAAAATTGATTTAACACAAAGCTGGCTTAAATTTCAAGTAAGTCCAGGGCAATGGAAAAGGGAATTTTGAAGATTCGACTTTTAATTCGTCAAACGTTTTATAGATCGTCCCATATTGATAACGATTTTATTTTTAATGAAAACTTAGGCAAAATTTGAGCTATTCATTCCACAAAATAATTCTCTCTTACATTGGAAAGAGCACCTTAAGTATTCCTCCTCAATTATGTAATTCCACATACTTCTATCCCAACTCATTTGGAAATAATAAATATCAAGAGGAATCTTTAACGAAGATAAAACGAATCTGAAGATATTTCAGATGAAGATGACCCTTAACCTTATTTCCATTTGAATAATATTTCTCTTCACTAAAGCATTTTGTTGTTTACAAGTACTTATTGACTTTTATGCCATTTTAAGTAAATGCGGTTTTGGGTCGTTTTTTTTGGCCAGGCATTTAAGTCATTGCTGAAGTACAAAACCTCAAAAGGACGTTAAAATATAAATAAGCAAATACAAAAGCAACCAGCAAAGAAACTACATTGAGGCAGAGAAAAAAAAGGTAAGGAGGAGTTTTTAAATATTTTATAAATTATTTCGTACGGAAATAATGCTCATTACAAATGCAACGAAGCAGAATTTTAAGAAATCGCCAGAAAAATGAACAACACACAAGCTTTACTTGAAAAAAAAGGAAAATATATTTCCGCCTTAACAAATGTTTTCTGTACAAGAGCAAACAAGGAAGAATTTTAGAAGTTCTACAAATTTTAGTTGATACCGAATTTTATGTCTCCTACACAAAAATTAATTTTTCAAATGAACTTAATAACGATACTAGATGGCGCCCAACCAGAGCAATCGGTCGTAAAATAAAGAGATAGGAACTTATGGTGCAAGCTTAGTCAAAAGTGAATGGAGCTGTACACTTATTAAAATTTGGGCATGTTCCCGGTTATTTCTTTGCAGTAACGGTGCTAGTAAATAACACTGTGCAACACAACAAATAATTATGGGGAAGTTCCAGAAAAATATGAAAAAAGAGTTAAAAGATATCAGCCAATATGGCCGACAGATGTAAACCCTGAGCCTTGCGTTATGATTTTTCAAACTGCTGACCCTTTATGGCGGAGGTTATGGAGGAAGTTTGACCCAACGTGCCCGATTTGGTCTATATCGACTACTTCCTTCACATTTTATGAGATGTGTGATAATTTTTGGAAAACTTTGATATTTCCGTGAGATATCGTATAAAGCGAACCGAAGCATTCCACTGTTTCTTATTCCGAAAAAATATTTGCTATTTGCTAACTTTTAAAGAAAATCAAATAAGAAAGGGTGGACCGATACCTATCATATTTCACCATAAATTGTGTTAGTAGAAATTTTGGAAAATATGAAATGCAGAAAGAATCAAATGTTGATTTTGCAGTTTATGAGTGTGTTTTTAAAAAATATTGGGATGCGTGAAACTTGAAAACAAGCAGATGTATATCTCGTTTTTATGCTCGTTTTATTATTGAAAATATTGAACCCTTTGTGGGGTATCGGAAGGAGTTGGCCGATACAGGGTGAGATGAAAAAACTGCAACCAACTTCGGATTGCTGTAATTTCTAAGCTACTCGTCCGACAGCTGTTAAAATTATTCCAGTGACAGTTTTGGTGAGAATTTTCCAGAAAAAAAAGTTATTCGTGATGGAATTCAAGCGTGATTGTGTGATTTCTTTATATTTGGCTGGAAAACCACAAGTGGTCGTTAGATCACTCCAGCATTTAAATGTAAATAAATCTTTTGTGTCTCGTTACCGTGATACTGGTAGTAGCCCGAAATCAGGGAAGTGGACGGAAGAAAACAGCAACATCAGCAGAAATGGTTTGAAAAGTAAAGAAACAACTTAATCGAAACCCGCATCGCAATGGCCGAAAAATGGCTCGTGAACTGAACATATTGCAAAATTCCATTGGGAAAATATTGCGAAGTGAGCTCGGGGTAAAGCCATTAAAATTCAAAAAAGTGCAAGAACCTACACCGCAACAGAAAGAAAATAGACTCAAAAGATAATATTTGGGAGGGTGTATTAAAGCCTTGGGCACGCATTTTGGCCGCAGACCTTGGACACTCCAACAGGTTTCACCACCATCGCACTCAGCACGCGCCACCCAAGAATGGTTACAAAACGAGGTTCCTCGCTTCATTTCCAATGCACAATGGCGACCAAAATCTCCGCATACAAATCCGTTGGACTATTGTGTCTGGAGTATCTTGCAAAGCAAGGTTGGCAATAAAAAATACCAAAGTGTCTATCACCTCAAGCAAGCGCTTCGCCAGGAATGGGACAAAATACCGCAGAGCAACATTCGGGCAGCGTGTGACCGCCATAATTCGTGCCAAAGATGATCAATTCGAACAAATCTAAACTTATTCTAAAATTTGATGCTATTTACGACATTTTTTGCTTTCATTCAATAAAATTTAAAAAAAATGTAAAAATTATGGCGTTTGAAAAAAAAAATTGATGCTATTTACGACTTTTTTTGCTTTCATTCGATAAAAGTTTAAAAAAATGTAAAAATTGTGGCATTTGACTTTGTTGCAGTTTTTTATCTCACCCCGTATATCTGCCAACCCCTGCTGGTACCTCAAAGTGTCAAAATTTTCAATATCTGTCATAACTGGCGAAACAAGTCAGCGATTTTTACAACTTGCTAAATCTAAATATTTCTATCAACCAGAAGAACCAAGGATGTTTTTCCGTATTTTCATTTTTTTTTTTTTTTGCTGTCTGTAAATCTTGATCAGCGTAAAATTCTAAGTGAATTGGGAATGCCCATCTTTCTATTGTAATCACGCTATCTTTCAAACAAATTGGGATAGAAGACACATGTGTGTTATGCCAGTAAGCATGTTAAGTTCGTAAATGAGTCATGCCGGTCCACGTTTTCCTATAGTCTCCATATAACGGCACGTCTTGATATCCAGTATACTGTGGATTTCATCCACATTTTCTAATAGAATTTTTGGAAATGCGGTACTTAGCATTCTAATCGGTTCTATCTTCTATTGTAGATCATTGTTTTTGTTAGTGTTTTTGTTATGGGTAGTGGGGTAATGGGTTCTGTCTTTATGTCGTTATTTCTTATTTCACTCACCTCCGAATATTTTGTATTTCGGTGATTTTGCAAACAGAATATTTTCAAATTTCGAATGTAAAACTCGCGATAGATAGCAGAAAACTGGTACCATTTATGTTTTTCTTACTTTATGGTGGAGGATATTATATGTTCGGCCTGGCTGGTATAAGACCGTAGCATGATTGTAAGTATCAATATAATCAATTTCACTTTACATAATATGGTTAAGATTCCGATATGTATTATATAGAACAACAAACTCAATGCACGGTTTAAGGTATGCTCAAGTGTGCATAATTCCCCCAAAAAAGACAAACCATTCCAATAAGTTAAAATCACAAGTCGCCTTTTATGATTCTGTCGTTACCAAAAACACAGATGAGAAAAGACCTCTCGAAAATCCTTTTTTTTTCAACGGAAATGATGATGATGATTCACAACTTCACCTAGCATGACAATTTAGATCTGGCGAACTCCAAAAGAACAGCATCTTGGCCAATGCATTTTTTCTTTTATTTTTCGAATTACTTGTATTTGTTGTGCTTACTTTTGCATTTTATGATTTGTTTTTTACATTTCATCTTCTTTGACTTGCACAGAGAGAAAAAAACGAAACCCTCAAGAAATCATCATAATCATCGTCATAAACATTTAATGTTAAACAGCATCAAAAAGAAATAAAAAACAAACCGTCATAACAACTGCTCGACTGTTGTCCTTTTATGGCATAGGGAAGATGTGTTTTGTTTTTGTCTTCTAAAAAATTCAAGTATCCAACTGCGTCCAGAAGCAATTGTTGACAAACCTCATAACGAGGCCGCATTTTTTTAATATCGGCCCGAGTTTTATGAAGATGTTCACTTTTTTATTTTTATATATTTTTTGTTGTCATTTTACCAGACCACAAGAAGTCACTTAACAAAGATATAATGTCCTAGGACAATTAATATGTCAATGTCCTTTATGTCATGAATCAGGGAAGTTTGTTTTATACCAGTTCCGTCATAAATTGTTGAGATATATGAAAGTACCGACCGTTGTATGTTATAAACAAATGTAAAAAGACCTGATACTCTGTATACCAGTGGATATAAAGAACCAGAACCCAACGTAAACTAAAAACGAGTAAGAAAAGGACAAAAGTCGGGCGGGCCCGACTATGTGATACCCACACATATTTGGCTTTAAAGAAGTTATAGTTTGCTTTAGAGTGCATAATATCACTTGGAGAGGGATTATATTACAAATATATATCGGAGCCGGGTTCCACGTCCCGAAAATCACTCCATTTGGGCTGATATTAGCCATTATTTGCACAATAAACCTGAAATAGGATTGGGAATATATATGAGAGCTATATAGCCGTTCTCGATAAAATTTGGCAAAGGTATTTCCGAGCTTTATAAAATATCCGGAACCAATATCATAGCAGGAAACATATATATGAATGCTATAGCTATATTTGAACCAATTTTCTCAGAATTCGATGTACTTGCTTTTAGACTGAATTAGGTCGGATGTACCAAAATTTTGGACTCGGACAGATATTGGTTATTTGGTGCACAATTAACCCGAAATCGGTTGAAGATATATATGGGAGTTATACACAAATCTGAACAAATCTTTATAAGATATCTGGTACCAAATATCATTGTTGTCGAATACATATTTCAAATGCGAGGGACTTAAGCACCAAATCGGATGAAACATATATATGAGAGCCATCGCTATATCTGAACCGATCTTCTCAGAACTCGATGTACTTGCTTCTAGACTGAATTCGGTCGGATGAACAAAAATTTAGGTCATTTGGTTGAAGATATATATGGTTGAAGATATACAGGGTGTGATGAAAAAACTGCTGTTAAAATTAATCTAGTGACAACTTACTATTATGTTGTTACAAGCGTTCAAAAGAATTTTGGTGAGAATTTTTCAGAAAAAAAGTTATTCGTGATGGAATTCAAGCGTCATAGTGTGATCTCGTTTTAGTTGGCTGGTAACCCATATCTGGCTATCGTTAGAGCACTCCAGCATTTAAATGTAAACAAATCGTTTGTGTCTCGTACCATCGCTCGTTACCGAGATACTGGTAGCGTAGCCCCACGTCAAGGAAGTGGACGGAAGAAAACAGCAACATCAGCAGATATGGTTCGAAAAGTAAAGAAGTGACTTGATGGAAACCCGCGTCTTAGTGACAGAAAAATGTCTCGTGAGCTGAGCATATCGCAATATCCCATTCGGCAAATATTGAAAAATGAGCTCGGGGTAAAGCCATTGAAATTCCAAAAAGTGCCAGAACTTACACCGCAGTAGAAATAAATTAGACTCAAAAGAGCTAAAGAGATGCTTCGCTTGGCAGAAAGTGGTGAACTGTCGGAATTGGTTTTCTCCGATGAGAAAACATTCGTTGTACAGCAGTTTGGAAACACACAAAATGATAATGTTTACTTCCCAAAGAGGGTAGCTGAAAATTTTGGCTACCAGAACTCAAGCGTCGGTCGTGGTGATGGTGTGGGCTGCCATAACAGCCGATGTTCGCTCTCCGCTCGTATTAATTGACCGTGGCATCAGAATAAATGCCGAATATTATAGCGAAAATATTCTGGAGGATGTATTAAAGCCTTGGGTATGCAAACATTTTTGCCGCAGACCTTGGACATTCCAACAGGACTCAGCACCATCGCACTCAGCACGCGCCACCCAAGAATGGTTACAAAATGAGCTTCCTTGCTTCATTTTCAGCGCACAATGGCCACCAAAATCTCCGGATACCTATCGGATGGACTGTTGTATGTGGTGTATTTTTGAAGCCAAGGTTGGCACTAAAAAATTACAAAGTGTCGATCAAGCAAGCGCTTCGCCGGGAATGGGCCAAAATACCGCAGAGCATCATTCGGGCAGCGTGTGACGGTTTTATTGGCCGTTTGAAGGCTATAATTCTTGCCAAAGTTGACCAATTCGAACAAATCTATACTTATTCTAAAAATTTATGCTATTTCCTACATTTTTTGCTTTTATTCAATAAACCAGTAAAGAAAGTCTTAAAGACGGGCGGGGCCGACTTTATGATACCCTACACCACTTTTCTAATTAAGTAGAGCTCCAGATAACAATTAAAAGTTTTTATGGGAGAATTCAATCATATACGCTATGATTATAATTATAATTTAAAGTTCAAAGGACTAAATATGCCGAAGCATTTGTATCTTTTAAATTCGGAATTGTATTGCCCATTTGGTGCACAATTAATTTGAAATCGGATAAAGATATATATGGGAGCTATATCCAAATCGGAACCGATCTCGATAAAATTTGGCAAAGATATTTCTGAGCTGTGTTTGATATATTTCCCTGAATATCGTTGTTACGGAGTGTTTATTACGGCTGTGGGTAACAAATATAACAAATCGGATGAATAATATATATGGAAGCTATAGCTATATCTGAACCGATCTTCACCAAATTTGACATACTAGCTTCTAGACTAAATTCGGTCCTAAGTGCCGAATTCCATCCTATTTGGACAAATATTAGACGTTTGGTGCACAATAAAAGGTAAATCGGACGAATTTATATATGGGAGCTATATCCAAATCTGAACCGATCTCGATAAAATTTAGCAAATGTATTTCTGAGCTGTATTTGATATATTTCCCCAAATATTGTTGTTGCATAGTGCATATTACGGCGGCGGTGGACAAAAATAACAAATCGGATGAACAATATATATGGGAGCTATAGCTATATCTGAACCGATTTCGATCAAATCTGGCATACATATTTTCAGGTCTAATTTGGGTGTATATGCAAAATTCCATACAATTCAGGCTGATATTACACGTTTGGTGCATAATAAAAGGCAAATCGGACGAAGATATATATGAGAGCTATATCTAAATTTTGACCGATTATCTCCAATTTCAATAGGGTTCGTCCTTGGGCCAAACAAAAGATCTTTGCAAAATTTCATCTGGATCGGGCAATAAATGCGACCTGTACTTTGTTTGCAAAAATACATGGACAGACGGACGGACGGACAGACGGACGGACAGACGGACGGACGGACATGCATAAATCGACTCAGAATGTGATTCTATGCAGATCATCAAAAGGAACTATGGGTCTATCTCGTTTCCTTCTGCCTGTTACAAACAAATGCACAAAGACATAATACCCTGACCACCTTGTGGTGTAGGGTATAAATATAAAAAAAGACAGTAAAGAAAGTCCTAAAGTCGGTCTGGGCCGACTTTATAATACCCTACACCACTTTTCTAATTTTGTAGAGCCCCACATAACAATTAAAAGATTTTATAGGAGAATTTAATAATACACGCTATGATTATGATTATAATTTAAAGTTCAAAGGACTAAATATGCCGAAGCATTTGTATCTTTTAAATTCGGACTTGTATTGCCCATTTGGTGCAAAATTAATTTGAAATCAGGTAAAGATATATATGAGAGCTATATCCAAATCTGAACCGATCTCGATAAATTTTGGCAAATATATTTCTGAGCGGTATTTGATATATTTCCCTGAATATCGTTGTTACAGAGTGCATATTACGGCTGTGGGTAACAAATATAACAAATCGGATGAACAGTATATATGGGAGCTATAGCTATATCTGAACCGACCTTCACCAAATTTGACATACTAGTTTCTAGACTCAATTCGGTCGTATGTGCCAAATTCCGTTCCAGTTGGACAAATATTAGACGTTTGGTGCACAATAAAATAAATCGGACGAAGTTATATATGGGAGCTATATAAAAATTATAAATAAATTTAGCAAAGGTGTTTCTGAGCTGCATTTGATATATTTCCCCAAATATTGTTGTTCCAGAGTGCATATTACGGCTGCGGAGGACAAAAATAACAAATCGGATGAACAATATATATGGGAGCTATAGCTATATCTGAACCGAATTCAATCAAATTTGGTATACTTATTTTCAATCATATTGTGCAAGATTCCATACTATTCGGGCTGATATTATACGTTTGGTGCACAATAAAAGGCAAATCGGACAAAGATATATATGGGGGGCTTTATCAAATTTTTTCCCGATTATCCCCAATTTCAGTAGTTCGTCCTTGGGCCAAACGAATGTTGTTTGGAAAATTTCATTTCAATCGGATAATAAATGCGATCTGCATTTTGTTCACAAAAATACATGGACGGACGGACGGACGGACTGACATGCATAAATCAACTCAGAAAGTGATTCTATGGAGATCCTTAAAAGTAACTATGGGGCTATCTCGCTACCTTCTCCATGTTACAAACAAATGCACAAAGACTGCACTTCATGAAAATGCACTCCATAAAACCACCAATGTTGCACATTGATATTCTAGTATTAATCTAACGGCCCAATTTTGTTTTTTTTTTTTTTTTTATCGACAGCTTGTATTGATTATATCTATTCACGTTATTTGTAAACGCCATATGGTTAAACGCCACCATATTCAAACTTTTGTTCGAATCTTTCTTTTTCTGAAACAAAATAATACGTTTACCTGGCTGTATCGAAACAATTATTCATATATTACCACACAAAGCGTTTTTTATTTTACTGTAATTGAGCTCTGGAATCCACTTATAATTAATAGCCTAAATACATATATATTTTCTCAAATTGTTTTGTTAAAGAGCCCATACAATTATGAATCTCATCATGAATCAAACGTGTCATTGCATATTTTTATGTCATCATTATTAAGTATTTATTATTTTTATCCTACTTTTAGATTTCCGCTCTCAAAAAATCCAACATCGGGGGAAAAAATTCATCATTTAATGTGTCAAATTATCGTATCAAGCGACACAACATGGCGATGACTTGACAAAGTGTAAATTTGTGAAAACACCAGCAGAGGGCAGAGGCATCATCAGCGACAGCAACAACAGGCCAACCAACCAACCAAAGCAAGGAGGCCAACCGCCAGTCAACGACACCGACTCAACAATAGCTGTCGCGAACTCATGTGATAAATTTTTTAATTGGATTTAAAACTACAATTAAGCTGAATTTCAATTATAAACAAATTTTTAAATAACTGTTGTTCCGTATAACGAATTAAACAAAAATAAACAAACGCGTCAAAAGTATGCACCAACAAGCAAATACACACACACACCGGCATAACTGTACGCTCAAATACAATTGTTGATGTTGGTTTGGTATGTGTGTGCGTGATTATAAAAATAATAGCATTTTTATTATATTATTATTAAATTGTAATGAAAAACGTAATTTGCACAAAATAAAACTGAAGAGTCGGGGGAGAAATTAAGGAAAAAACGTTGGTGAAAATTTACACCAATGGCTGTAAATATGGCACTCGCTTGAAGTAAATTGAAAGTAAAACAAGTAAAAACCAGTAAAGAAAGTCCTAAAGTCGGGAGGGGGGGGCTGAAGCATTTGTATCTTTTAAATTCGGACTTGTATTGCCCATTTGGTGAGAAATTAATTTGAAATCGCATAAAAATATATATGGGAACTATATCCAAATCTGAACCGATCTTGATAAAATTTGGCAAAGATATTTCTGAGCTGTATTTGATATATTTGATAATATTGATATATTACGGAGTGCATATTACGGCTGTGGTTAACAAATACAATAAATCGGATGAACGATATATATGGGAGCTATGACTATATCTGAATCGATCTTCACCAAATTTGGCATACTACCTTCTAGACTAAATTCGGTCGTATGTGAAAAATTCCATCCCATTTGGACAAATATTAGACGTTTGGTGCACAATAAATGGTAAATCGGACGAAGTTATATATGGGAGCTATATCCAAATCTGAACCGATCTCGATAAAATTTAGCAAAGGTATTTCTGAGCTGCATTTGATATATTTCCCCAAATATTGTTGTTACAGAGTGCATATTGCGGAGGACAAAAATAACAAATCGGATGACCAATATATATGGGAGCTATAGCTATATCTGAACCGATTTCGATAAAATTTGGCGTACTTATTTTCAGGCCTAATTTGGTTGTATGTGCAAAATTCCATACTATTCGGTCTGATATTACACGTTTGGTGCACAATAAAAGGCAAATCGGACGAAGATATATATGGGAGCTATGTCTAAATTTTTACCGATTATCTCCAATTTCAATAGGGTTCGTCCTTGGGCCAAACAATTGTTGTTTGCAAAATTTCATCTCAATCGGATAATAAATGCGACCTGCATTTTGTTCACAAGAATACATGGACAGACGGACGGACGGACTGACGGACTGACATGCATAAATCAACTCAGAAAGTGATTCTATGCAGATCATCAAAAGGAACTATGGGTCTATCTCGTTTCCTTTTGCCTGTTACAAACAAATGCACAAAGATATAATACCCTGACCACCTTGGGGTGTAGGGTATAAACAGTAAGTTCGGTCGAGCCGAATTTTGAATACCCTCCACCATTTGAAATAAATTTGGAAATTTTCAAAAAAAGAAATAAAAATTAAAATCCGTTAAATATTTAGTTAAAATCTTAAAAATGCCAAATATAGAGAGTTGCGTTTATATGGCGGCTATACGAAGACATAGACCTGCATAGACAATATTCTGTCATAGAATGAAGCACCTATCAAGAACTTCAAATACGAAATTTGACACAATTCCGCTGAATAATGTCAGTAAAATCATCAAAATAACGGGGAGGTACCGCTGCATGGGAGCTATACGAAGACCTGGACCTGCATAGGTAATTTTCTGACATAGACTGTAGTACCCATTAGGAACTTCAAATACGAAATTTTAAACAATTCTGGTGAATAATGTCGCTGAAATCATCAACATACTGAATATAGGAAGGTAACCATATGTGTGGGCTTTTCGGTGACCTGAACCTGCATAGACAATTTTCTGGCATTGACTGAAGTACCCATTACGAAATTTAAAATGATTCCGGTGAACAATGTCGCTAAAATCAATACTGAATATTGGGAGGTAGTGTTATATTGGGGGCTATAACTAAACCTGGACCAATATACCTATTTTCAATACCAAAAGTCCTGCAGACTAAACACACATTTGAATAACATTTCAATTCATTCGGAAGCTAGAGTGATTTCCACATACGAACGTTTATCGTTAAATCGGCATAGAATTTTATGTTGATCAAGAATGTATTGGTTTACATACGGAAAGACAAATTTAATATACCCTTCATACTATGGTGGGAGTATAACAATGGGACAAGGGGTGTGCTCAAGAGCCTAGTCATTGTTTCCGCAGAGAAATGCAGAAATCCGTATTCGCATTTGTCGTATTCGTATGACGAACCAATTGTGTTCAATGAATACCTAATGGTGGCTCATTGGGAACATCCGTTCAAAATTCTCAAGATTTAATAGTTATGAAAAAGAAGTAAAAATTGCCTCACCTCCAATTCAATACCCTCCACCATTAGATAATTGAAAAATATATCCGAATTATATCTATACCCTCCATCACAGAAAGGAGGTATAATAATGCCGTCTGTAACAACTACAAATATTTATCGGTGACGATGAAGACGTTTTAATTACACCATACACCACATAGTGGTAAAGGTATTATGCCTTTATTCATCTTTTGTAAGATGGAGAAGAAAACGAGATAGACCCATAGTTACTTTTGAGAATTTTCATAGTTTCACTTTCTTGCGAACAAAATGCAGGTCGAATTTATTATTCGATTGAGATGAAATTTTCAATACAATATTTGTTTGACCCAAGGGCGAACCATATTGAATTTGGTGAGAATCGCTTCAAATTTATATATGGCTCCCATATATCTTCAACCGATTTCAGGTTAATTGTGCATCAAAATGTATAATATCAGTCCAAATGACCTGAGTTTTGGCACTGACCTAATCTTTCTCGAAGTACATACAATTTGGTGAAATATACAGAGTGAGATAAAAACAAGTAAAAAAACATTAAGTTCGGCCGGGCCAAACTTTTAATACCCTCCACCCTAGGGTAAAAGAACATTAGAAGAAATGTGGCAAAAAACATTAAAATGCCGAATATCGGGAGGTACCGTTATATAGGGGCTACATCAACACGTGCACCTATAATTACAATGTTTCGCCACACGAACTAGGACCCATTATGACCCACAAATACCAACTTTTACACAAATCAGTGAAAAAATGTGGCACAAATCATCAAAATACCGAATATCGGGAGGTACCGTTATATGGGGACTATACCAGAACGTGGACCTATACATGCAATGTTTTGCCACACGCTCAGGGACCCGTTGTGACCTACAAATACCAATTTTCAGACAAATCCGTGAAAAAATGTGGCATAAATCATCAAAATACCGAATATCGGTAGGTACCGTTATATGGGGGCTATACCAAAACGTGGACCTATACATGCAATGTTTTGCCACACGCTCAGGGACCCGTCATGACCTACAAATACCAATTTTCAGATAAATCTGTGAAAAAATGTGGCATAAATCATCAAAATACCGAATATCGGGAGGTACCGTTATATGGGGACTATACCAGAACGTGGACCGATATATCTCATTTTCAATACCAACCATCCTAGGAACAATACACACACTTGTGCCAAATTTCAAAGGTCTACGTCAAATAATGTGGGCTCTATCGTGATTTCAACAGACAGACAGACGGACAGACAGACAGACAGACAGACGGACAGACAGACGGACATCGCTAAATCGTCTTAGAATTTTATGCTGATTATGAATATATATACTTTATGGGGTCTACGACGAATATTTAGAGGTGTTACAAACGGAATGACAAAGTTAATATACCCTCCTACCCATGGTGGAGGGTATAAAAAACTGTAACAACATTAAACGCCATAATGTTTACATTCTTTTATACCCTCCACCATACATAGTATGGAGGGTATATTATGTTCGTCATTCCGTTTGTAACTCATCGAAATAATCATTTTAGACCCAACAAAGTATATATATTCTTGACGATTTAGCCCTATCCGTCCATTTGTTGTAATCACGCTACAGTCTAAACAAATTAAGATATGAAGCTAAAATTTTGCACAGATTTCTCTTTTGTCTACAGGCAGGTCAAGTTCGAAGATGGGCTATAAAGGTCCACGTTATCGTATAGCCCCCATATAACGGTACCCCCCAATATTCGGTATTTTGATGATTTTACCCACATTTTTCAACGGAATTGTATGAAAATCCACACAAGGAGTTCCATGTGGGTGCTTTGCACTTCGGATGATAATTATCTATATAGGTCGACGATATCGTATAGCCCCCATATAACGGTACCCCCACTGTATTCGGTATTTTGATGATTTTAGCCACATTTTCTAATGTAATGGTCTGAAAATCCACACAAGGAGTTCCTTGTGAGTACTTTATCCCATGAAAGAGAATTATCTATATAGGTTCACGATATCGAATAGCCCCCCATATAATGGTTTGATGATTTTGGCCACATGTTTCAATTGAATTGTCTTAAATTCCACACAAGGAGTTCCTTATTAGTATTTCACCACCTGCAAAAGAATTGTCTATATAGGTCAACAATATCGTATACCCCCCATATAACGGTACCCCCGATATTCTGTATTTTGATGATTTTAGACATATTTTCAACGAAATTGTCTGATAATCCACACAAGGAGCTCCTTCTGGGTACTTTATATAGGTTAACGATATCGTATATCCCCCATATAACGGTACGCCCGATATTCGCTATTTTGATGATTTTAGCCATACAAGTACTTTACCCCCAGACATAGTTTCGTCTATATAGGTCCACAATATCGTATATGCCCCCATATATCGGCACCTTCCGATATTAGGTACTTTAAAGATTTTAACAGAATTTTCAATGGATTTTATTTTTTTGAAAATTTTCTAACTCGTTTCAAATAGTGGAGGGTATTCAAAGTTCGACCCGGACTCACTGTTTTTTTGCTTGTTAAATTTTATTGCATGAAAGCATCAAATGTCGGAAATAGCATCAAACTTTAGAATAAGATTAGTTTTGTTTGAATTGGTCACTTTGGCACGAATTATGGCCTTCAAATGAAACCGTCACACGCTGCCCGAATGTTGCTCTGCGGTATTTTGGCCCATTCCCCTTTGACATTTTTTTTTTATTTTTTGATATTTTTTAGTGCCAAACTTGTTTTCTAAAATACACCAGCCACAATAGTCCAACGGATTGGTATCCGGAGATTTTGGTGGCCATTTTTCGCTGAAAATGAAATCCACACAAGGATCCTCATTTTGTAACCACTCCTGGGTGGCGCGTGCTAAGTGCGATGGTGCTGAGTCCTGTTGGAATGTTCAAGGTCTGCGGCCAAAATGTTTGCGTGCCCAAGGCTTTAATACGTCCTCCAGAATATTTTCGCAATAATATTCGGCATTTATTCTGATGCCACGGTCGATTAAAATGAGCTGAGAGCGATCATCGGCTGTTATGGCGACCCAAACCCATGTTTTCTCATCGGAGAAAGCCAAATTCGGCAGTTCACCACTTTCGGCCAAGCAAAGCAACTTTTAGCTCTTTTGAGTCTATTTTCTTTCGGTTGCAGTGTAAGTTCTTACACTTTTTAAAATTTCAATGGCCTTACCCCGAGCTCATTTCTCAGTATTTGCCGAATGGAATATTGTGATATGTTCAGCTCTCAAGCTTTCGATCAAGTCGCTTCTTTACTTCTCGAACCATTTCTGCTGATGTTGCTGTTTTCTTCCGCCCACTTCCTTGACGTCGGGCTACGCTACCAGTTTCACGGTAACTAACGATGGTACGAGACATAAACATTTTTTTCACATTTAAATGCTGGAGTGCTCTAACGATAGCTAGTTGTGGTTTTCCAGCCAAATATAAAGAAATCACACTATCACGCTTGAATTTCATCACGAATAATTTTTTTCTGGAAAATTCTCAAAAATTGTTCTTGTACGCTTGCAAACACTATATTGAGCTGCCACTGGAATAATTTTAACAGTTGTCGGCCGAGTGGCTTAGAACTGACAGCAGTCTGAAATTGTTTGCAGTTTTTCCATCTCACCCTGAATATGTTTCCTCCGATTTGGTGTGTAAGTCCCTGACATTCGTAATATGCACTCCACAAGAATGTTATTTGGTGCCACGTATAAGATACAGCCCAGAAATACCTCTGCCAAATTTTATCAAGATCGGTTCAGATTTTTATGTACCGTCGATATTATTCAATCTAAAGGTTGTTGTCCACCATGTATGTAATATCAAACCAAAGTGGGCAAATTTTTTTCTTATTCAACCGAATGTGTTCACTTGGTGAAACTCGGTCCGGTTTATCTATTGCTCCAATAAATATTTTTATACCCTACACCATATAATGGAGGGTATATTAAGTTTGTCATTCCGTTTGCAACACCCCGAAATATACATTTTTGACCCCATGAAGTATATATATTCTTCATCAGTATAAAATTCTATGTCTCTTTAGCGATGTCCATCCGTCTGTGGAAATCACTCTAGCTTCCGAACGAATTGAAGTAGATTGATAAAATTTTACTCAAATGTATACTATGCCTGCAGGACTTTTTGAAAATATTGAAAATAGCTCCCATATAACGGTACCTTCCGATCTTTGGTATTTTGATTATTTTTTCGACAGTATACATCGGAATTGTTTCAAATTTGGTATACGAAGTTTGAAATGAATGCTACAGCCTATGACAGAAAATTGTCTGTGCAGGTCTACGTCCTCGTATAGCCCCAATATAACGGTACCCCCCGATATTTGGTTCTTTGTTGATTTTACCTACATTATTCACCGGAATCGTTGCAAATTTGGTATTTGAAGTAACGGTATTTGGTATTTGAAGTAACGTAACGGATACTAAAGCCTATGACAGAAAATTGTCTTTGCAGATTCACGTCTTCGTTTAGCCGCCATATAACTGTACCTTCCAATATTTAGTACTTTGTTGATTTTAGCGACATTATTCACCGGAATTGTTTGTATTATATATTTAAATTTGGTATTTGTAGTTTGTAATAGATACTACGGCTTAAGACAGAAAATGGGCCATCTAGGTCCACATCTTCGTATAGCCCCCATATAACGGTCCTCCCGATATTCGGTATTTTGATGATTTTAGCGACATTATTTACGAGAATTATTTCACATTTTGTATTTGAAGTTCGTAATGGATACTACAGCCTATGCGAGAAAATTGTCTGTGCAAGTCCACATTTTATAACCCCAATGGTACCTCCCTATATTCGGTATTTTTTTAAGATTTTTAAATCCGACTTCTATTTTATTGTGCAAATAACGACTAATATCAGCCCGAATGAAGTGAATTTCGGGACGTACGTAGTTTTTTGAATACGGAATGACAAATTTAGTATAACTTTCTTTCCGTTTTAGCCTTAAACGGAAAAAGTATTAGTAACGCGGTCGGGTTTTTTCATTAAGTTGCATTTGAATACATTCGATCAAGCCAAAAATTGGTAAGGAACAATCAATGAAATTTGAGGTGTGGCGATATCATAGTGCAAAAGCTATTTTCTTATGCTACTGTCGGAATTTATTAAATCATTCGAAGTTGACATAACTTGCAAAAAGGTTTTTCATTGACTGAACGAACTTCGCTATTACAAACTAAAAAATCTGTTAGGAAAACTTTCACATTCTACAGTCTCTAATAAACCCTGTCGTTCTAGACCTCCTGAAAATATTCTGTATAACTGATAATATGAACTTTGTCCGAGGTTCTTTATCCGAATTTAAATGGTAATAAAAAAAACTGAAAAAATAGTTTTTAATAACTGTGCGCTATTTAAACACACCTTACTGTTTTCCGATTTAATTGTAAAAACCCATAGGAACAACTTTGGCATAACAGAAAAAATGCCAACAAAATCAACAAAAAAAAAAAAAAAAAAAAAAAAAAAAAAAACATTTATAATAACAATAATAACCGAAAGAAATACTATAATAATGAAAATACCAGGGAATACTCATTCACTCACTTACAATGGGAAAAATTAACAAAAAAAAAAAAACAACAGCGCCATCAACAACAATGACAATGGGTGAATAACCAACAACAAAAACTGAACTATAATATAATTTTCATTTTGGCAAACGTTTATAATTAAGCTGTCAGATTATTTTGACATAACGAAACCGTAACCAAGCAAATATAACCACGACAAACCGTAAACAGCAACAATAGCAAAAACAACAACAGGACAATAACAACAATATTATCATTTGCCATTTGCAACAACCATTCTTTAGGGCATAGACTGTGACTGTGGCAAAAACTCGGCTTAACCCAAAACGAGGAAAAAAGGAGGTGTCGGTTTCCACCACCGCCTGTTTGCGAAAAAAACACAGGAAATAGGCAGACTTGCAGTCGCACGCACATAACCAAACTCATGTGAGCACTCACTCACACACACTCACCTACCGTGTTTAATTTTTTGTGGCATAGCGCTTGTCGAGTAATGCCAAAAAGGGTATTTAAATCGTATTTTAGAATTTTTCGGAAACACACAAAAACCCAACCTTTGCAAAAGGAGAATGAGTCCAAAACCAAAACGCCACAAAATATTTATGCGAAATGAAAACGGAAATGAAAGGGTGCTATAATTGTCGCTTCTGTAGTCTATGGTGGAGGTACGTTCATACATATCATTGGGTTACTTATTATAACAAGTTACAGTGGGAGATATTTGTATATGGTCAGGGCTATATAAAGACCTACATAAAGTTTGGCCTAAGAATGCGAAATTCTTTTGGAGCTTTGATCAGCAAACCCAGAGCTATCATATCTACTTAGAATTTTCAACAGCTAATTCAAAAAAAGCGCTAAACCTGTCGAAAAGTAAAAACGGTTTTTTCTGAGGCGTCAAAATAGGGGGTCGCGCGTGAGCTGAACATATCGCTATATTCCATTGGGCGAATATTGAAAAATGAGCTTGCTTCGCTTGGCCGAAAGTGGTGAACTTCTGAATTTAATTTGCTCCGTTGAGAAAACATCGTTGTCCAGCAGTTTGTAAACAAACAAAATGATCGTGTTTACTTGCCAAAGAGGTCAGCTAAAATTTTGCACTTTCGGTTGACCACCAGAACTGAAGCGACGGCCATGGTGAGGGTGTGGGATGCCATAACAGCCGATAGTCGCTCTCTGCTCGTATAAATCGACCGTGGCGTCAGAATAAATGCCAAATATTATCGCGAAAATATTCTGAAGGGTGTATTAAAGCCTTGGTCATGCATTTTGGCCGCAGACCTTAGGCATTCCAACAGGACTCACCACCATCGCACTCAGCACGCGCCACCCAAGAATGGTTACAAAACGAGGTTCCTCGCTTCATTTCCAGCGCACAATGAATACCAAAATCTCCGAACACCAATCCGTTGGACTATTGTGTCTGGAGTATTTTGGAAAGCGAGGATGGCACTAAAAAATACTAAAGTACAAGCAAGAGCTTCGCCGAGAATGGGCCAAAATACCGCAGAGCAACATTCAGGCAACGTATGACGGTTTCATTGGCCGTTTGAAGGCCATAATTCGAGCCAAAGGTGATCAATTCGAACAAATCTAAACTTATTCTAAAATTTGATGCTATTTCCGACATTTTTTGCTTTCATTCAATAAAATTAAAAAAAAAAAAAAAAATAAAAATTATGGTGTTTGACTTTGTTGCAGTTTTTTTTATCTCACTCTGTATATCATATTTATTTAGGACCGATACGTAATAGACAGTATTGGCCCATTCTTTTGGAAACTACTCCATACAGGGTCAATAATTTGAATAATCGTCACACAGATGTCAGAATATATTTAAATAATCGAACATTGGCTGAGGGTATACGATCTCCGAAATCGATCTAAGTTTGACAATATTGTTCCGATGTACCTAGTTTGCATCAAAGTGGATACTCCCCTTGCCTTAAATCGACTCCAAATTTCCTGAAACGGATTTATACCCTCAGTAGGCATATGCCTGAGGCAAAAAGTTCATTGTTGGTATGACCTACCTCTCATAACTTCCCAATATAAACATTTATTTGTTTCTAGTACCTCTACTAAATATGCATACGGTGTAGGGTATCTATAGTCAGCCCAATCCGACTTTTGACCCGCTTTACTGGTTTTAATATACATGAACTCCTTGCGTTTAGATAAGATTTAGAATGGTGTATTCTATGACCTATAGTATAAATTTATGAAAGATTATTTTGTAGAATACTTTGACTTGCTACGATCCTTTTTAAGACAGTTTCTAACCATATTTGAAAAGAACCACGCTTTTTAATAGCTCGACGTTTTAAATGTTCGACCAAACTTATCCCCGTATTGTTATCCCTAATATTGCCGAAAAATGGCCTCTTCATGGCCCCCACCCTCTGTACGTGCCAGCCTTCATAGTAATATTGAAGTTTATAAAATATCTCCCACTGTGCCAACGGCTTAAACCAAAAAAGTGTCTTACCATATGCCTTCGTTTACTCGCTCGACACAGAGTATTTGCCCTACAGCGGGGGTAACACCCCTCATATTCACTTAATAATATATCAAATATATATGTGTGTGTAAATTCTCGTGAGTATGTTTGTGTGTATTAATAATAGTAATTGTTGTGATTTTTTCGGTTTGATAATGGTCTTCTACGGTGGTTTATGTTATAATTTTCCCAACTACGATTCCGGAGGTCTCTTTTCTAGTTATTTTGCAAAGGGTTGCAAAAAAGAATTTGGTTATTTTCTGTAACAGATTAATTTCTTGCTTTTTGTGTACTCCTGGGGTATATACGCTATTGCTAGTTGGGTGGAAATGCCTTGCAAAGGGATTGTTAATAGGAGCGATTGAAATTTCGAAGGTAACAAATTGGAAAAGCCGCATATCTGTAACTATTGATTTTGAAAATTAATCCCTTGGAGTGGGCGTGGAAAATGCAAATACTTATTGTTTAATGAAAAAATAGTTTGGTAAATCTCTTAACAGTATTTCAATTTTATTTCGGAGATTATTTTTCAAAATTCTCACAGTGATTACTTAAAAAGTAATGTTGTCGAATAAATATGCAACTGTAAAAAATATTAACCATGGAATAAGTTGTAAGTAGTTATTGTGGGTTCTTTTGTATACGTAGTTAAGATCGGAAAACAATGGGTGGGATAACAAGTAAAAAAGCAGTAAGCTCGCCCGGGCGATTAACAAATTTGAAAATTAAAAAAAAAAAAATAAAATAAATAAATTAATAAAAAAACTTCGTTAAAATCTAAATATAGGGAGCTATCGTTATTTTGGGTTGTATTGGATCCACGATGAAGTGGACCGGTAAAAGCAATTTTTTATCGGCCATTACAATATTCAATTACGAAACTTTAAAAAATTTCGATGAATAACGTAGCTAAAATCACCAAATTACCGAATACTGGGAAGTACCGATATTTAGGTGCTATACGAAGAGCAGGACCTGCATAGACAATTTTCAGTCATAGGCTGTAATATCCGTTACGAACTTCAAATACCATACGAATATAGGGAGGTGCCGTTAGAGGGGGCTATACGTAGGCGAGGATATGCACAGAAAACTTCAAATACCAAATTTGAAACATTTCCGGCGAACAAAGTCGCTTAAATCACCAAAATGCCGAAAATAGAGAGGAACCTTTATATATGGGTCTATACCAAAACGTGGACCTTCATGGCCCATTTGCAATTCCAAAAGTCCTGCAGACATGATATACGGCCAATGAAATTGTCACACGCTAGCCGAATGTTGCTCTGCGGTATTTTGGCCCATTCCCGGTGAAGCGCTTGCTCGAGGTGATCGACACTTTGGTATTTTTTAGTGCCAACCTTGCTTTCCAAAATACTCCAGACACAATAGTCCAACGGATTGGTATCCGGAGATTTTGGTGGGCATAGTGCGCTGGAAATAAAACGAGGAACCTTTTGTAACCATTCTTGGGTGGCGCGTACTGAGTCCTGTTGAAATGTCCAACGTCTACGGCCAAGGCCCACACCATCACCATGGCCGGCGTTTGAGTTCCGATGGCCAACAGAAGGTGCGTATTTTCAGCTGACCTCTTTGACAAGTAAACACGATCATTTCGTTTGTTTACAAACTGCTGGACAACGAATGTTTTCTCATCGGAGAAAACCAAATTAGGCAGTGCATCACTTTCGGCCAAGTGAAGCAATTCTTTAGCTCTTTTGAGTCTATTTTCTTTTTGATGCGGAATTTCAATGGCTTTACCCCGAGCTCATTTTTCAATATTTTTCAAATGGAATCTTGCGACATGTTCAGCTCACGGGCCATTTTTCGGCCACTAAGACGCGGGTTTCGATCAAGTCGTTTCTGCTGATATTGCTGTTTTCTTCCGTCCATTTCCTTGATATCGGGCTACGCTACCAATATCAGGGTAACGAGCGATGGTACGAGACACAAAAGATTTATTCACATTTAAGTGCTGGAGTGCTCTAACGATAGCCACTTGTGGTTTTCCAGCCAAATATAAAGAAATTACACTATCACGCTTGAATTCCATCACGAATAATTTTTTTTCTGAAAAATTCTCACCAAAATGCTTTTGTACGCTTGTAAACAATATAATGAGCTGTCACTGCAATAATTTTAACAGCTGTCGGACGAATGGCTCAGCAATGACAGCAGCCCAAAGTTTGTTGGAGTTTTTTTTAATCTTTGTGGTGCCTAAAATGTATATTTCGAGGTGTTACAAACGGAATGACAAAATTAATATACCCTCCATACAACCGTTTGTTTGGCCCAAGGACGAACCCTATTGAAATTGGAGATAATCGGTAAAAATTTAGATATAGCTCCGATATATATCTTCGTCCGATTTGCTTTTTGTTGTTCACCAAACGTGTAATATCAGCCCGAAGAGTATGAAATTTTTTGCACATACAACCAAATCAGGCCTGAAAATAAGTATGCCAAATTTGATCGAAATCGGCTCAGATATAGCTATAGCTCCAATATATATTGTTCATCCGATTTGTTTTTTTAGGCCTCCGCAGCCGTATATGCACTCTGTAATAACAATATTTGGGGAAATATATCAAATGCAGCTCAGAAATACCTTTGCTAAATTGTATCGAGATCGGTTCAGATTTGGATATAGCTCCCATGTATATGAAATGGGTAATATAAGTCCGAATTTAAAATATACAACTGCTTCGGCATATTTAGTCCTTTGAACTTTAAATTATAATTATAATCATATCGTGTATGATTGAATTCTCCCATAAAAACTTTTAATTGTTATGTGGAGCTCTACTGAATTAGCAAAGTGGTGTAGAGTATCATAAAGTCGGCATCGCCCGACTTTAAGACTTTCGTTACTGGTTTTAATTTTGCAGATTCCTCAAAATTCCTACATTCAAGGTATATAGTGTCTTCGACAATATCACGATAACAGCATGTGGAATATTTGTGTCGAAAATGTTATCCCATAATCGAAAGGGGTGTTTTTGGTCCTTTTTTGAAAAAATGGTAAAAAATATTCTATTAATATGCTTACTATCGAATTCCATACATATTTTATATACATGTGTTGATAAAATGGGGATTTGGCAAAGAAATTCGAATTCTGAATTACTCTTGTGCAATATCCATTGGTGGCTATATCTATGTGACATACGTAATGAAAACTTTATTTTTTAGTTTCAGAGGCTGCCGCAAAATCCACCGCTTCGTTGAAGATCCATTTATATTTTAGCATGCCTTTAAAATGTCATCTCCCCAATTAGCGAAATCCCTTTCTCACAACTCTCCAACTAGGGTTAGTTTGCCATTGGGCCTTCTGGCATTTGTTTAATATTTGGGCATTGTTTTTCGTTTTATGTCTTTTTTACATCCCTTTTATAATACAATATCGAAATTTATGAATGGCAAAGCGGAGGCAAAAAAAAAAAAAAAAATGGAAACGTTAGAAAACATGCCTGATAAGCGTAACTTCATTTTCTGTTCATTTTCAATTCTCTGTGGGGCATTGGACGCAAATTGAAAAAAAAGGAATCGGTTAAACGGCGAAAAAGGCACAACATAAAACGGGTTGCAATAAAAAATATTGCATCCGCAAAAAGCGAAAAACAATATAGAAACACAACACAATCTGTTCAGTTTCATTACTTTACACATCTACAGTGAAATATTTCACAGGTTTTCAATTTGACAATGAATCAATGCTTTGTTATAAATATAATATGGGATGTCCTGATGTTTTT
This sequence comes from Musca domestica, assembly GCF_030504385.1. Lineage (NCBI taxonomy): Eukaryota > Metazoa > Arthropoda > Insecta > Diptera > Muscidae > Musca > Musca domestica. Next base: position 19,611,494 of record NW_026712363.1, on the reverse strand, counting down.
TTGAATGACAATTCAATTGTCAACATTAGGATTTTTTTTTTTTTTGGTAACAATAGCAATAAAGATAAATATCCAAAAGTTTTATCAAATAATGTTCTTATAATTGGATGGGGGAGCAATGGGACTGGATAATTTTAAGTTTGGTGTTAAGACATGAAGTTTTTTATATCCATAAAATCGCTCGATTATAAGAAGCATAATATAACCACTTTTTCCCATTCTATATCGGCCCGGCTGAACTTAAAATTGGTTTTATTTTTTTTTTTTTATATTTTAACCGAAACGACCTTTGGCTCCTTTAGATACCACCTTTGTGTTCAGTTTATTTTTACTAAGATAAAAATCACAATAAAAAAAGACCACTTCAAATTTATTATTAAATGTACGAAACTAAGTGAACAACAAAACAGTTCTAACCCAGTTCTTACTTTTGTTTTGAACCTGGTTGCTAATTTCGTGAAATATAAGAAAATTGGGTGTACAGGGGAGTGTAAAAATCTAAAAAAACTTCGTTATTTTAATGCAAATTTCATACGATAAATATACATATGTCTTAACAAAAGAAATGGGGAATTGTTATATTTATCTAATTTTGTTAGAGTGGGGGATAGGCTTATAACCCTCCCCCGCAAAGGGTCAACATTTTGATCGATTAAACTTTTATAAAATGTGATGTAAGAGTCGGATTGCCTTCACATTACACACATCAAACTATTTTTAACCATTATCTGGTATGAAGATAGGATATATCGGTCCACTTCTTCTGGTACCTCCACCGCAAGAGGAACATTTTGAATAACCATGAAGCTCAAAAAAACGCGAAATTATCATCAGATTACATTCAAACTTCTTACATCTCAATATTTCAACCAACACAAGATTTGTTTTTAGGATGGTAGATATCGGCCCATTTTTTCTGGTACCTCCCCCATATAGGGTTCAAAATTTTGGAAAACAAAACGCTTAAACCAAGCGAAATAACAATCCAATTCTATTCAAATTTCACAAATATAAACCCTTTTCTAAACAAGATCTGTTGTGAAGATGTTATATACCTGCGAACACAAAGGGTCAAAACAAGTCAGTGATTCTTTACAACTAGCTATATCTAAATATTTCTATCAATCTGAGAATGTGGAATTTATCGGAATTTATGATTTCGTATAAAATCGGATAAAAATGTTCGATTTTCTTGTAATTTTTGCCCATACCAGTATTTATACCCTGCACCACATAGTGTAAGGGTATTATGTCTTTGTGCATTTGTTTGTAGCATGGAGAAGGAAGCTAGATAGACCCATAGTTACTTTTGAGGATCTCCATAGAATCACTTTCTGAGTTGATTTATGCATGTCAGTCCGTCTGTCCGTCCGTCCGTCCGTCCGTCTGTCCATGTATTCTTGTGAACAAAATGCAGGTCGCATTTATTATCCGATGGAGGATGGAAAATTTAGATATAGCTCCCATATATATCTTCGTCCGATTTGCCTTTTATTGTGCACCAAACGGGTAATATCAGCCCGAATAGTATGGAATTTTGCACATACAACCAAATCAGGTCTGAAAATAAATATGTCAAATTTGATCGAAATCGGTTCAGATATAGCTATAGCTCCCATATATACTGTTCATCCGATTTGTTATATTTGTTACCCACAGCCGTAATATGCACTCCCTAACAACGATATTCAGGGAAATATATCAAATACAGCTCAGAAATATCTTTGCCAAATTTTATCGAGATCGGTTCAGATTTGGATATAGCTCCCATACATATCTTTATCCGATTTCAAATTAATTGTGCACCAAATGGGCAATACAAGTCAGAATTTAAAAGATACAAATGCTTCGGCATATTTAGTTCTTTTAACTTTAAATTATAATTATAATCATAGCGTGTATGATTGAATTCTCCCATAAAAACTTTTAATTGTTATGAGCACTTCTACTAAATTAGCAAAGTGGTGTAGGGTATATAAAGTCGGCCCCGCCCGACTTTAAGACTTTCTTTACTGGTTTTATCTGTATTAGATGAAGTATGAAAATGAAATGTTTCGTGTCGACTTTATTTGGTACCTAGCACACATTTTAACATTTTCTAAAAAGTGAAGGAAGTAACCAATATTGTAACTAATATAGACCATACCTGGTTCCTTCGGAATTTACTCTATAGAGGGTCAATAATTTGAATAATCAGAACAAAATTCCTAATATATTCACATAATAGAATATTGGCTGTCGACAAAACCGACTGATACTTTTTAGCTTGTTACATAATGCAATCAAATTCAGATTGCTGTCATTTCCAAGCCACTCGTCCGATAGCTGTTAAAATTATTCCAGCGACAGTGCATACAAACGCATTTTTGTGAGAATTTTCCGGAAAAAAAGTTATTCGTGATGGAATTCAAGCGCTGTGGTGTGATTTCTTTATATTTGTTTAGAAAACCGCATGTGGCTATCGATAAAGCACTCCAGCATTTAAATGTGAATAAATCTTTTGTATCTCATACCACCGCTCGTTACCGTGATACTGGTAGCGTAGCCCGATGTCAAGGAAGTGGGCGGAAGAAGACAGCAACATCAGCAGAAATGGTTCAAAAAGTAAAGAAGCGACTTGATCGAAACCCGCGTCGCAGTGGCCGAAAAATGGCCCCTGAGCTGAACATATCGCAATATTCCATTCGGCAAATATTGAAAAATGAGCTCCAGAGAGTGCAAGAACTTAAATCGCAACAGAAAGAAAATAGACTCAAAAGAGCTAAAGAGTTGCTTCGTTTGGCCTAAAGTGGTGAACTACCGAATTTGGTTTTCTTCGATGAGAAAACATTCGTTGTCCAGCAAGCGCCGGTCGTGACGATTGTGTGGGCCGCCATTAAAGCCGATGGTCGCTCTCCGCCTTTATTATGCCGAATATTATAGCGAAAATATTCTGGAGGATGTATTAAAGCCTTGGGCACGCAAACATTTTGATCGCAGACCTTGGACAATCCAACAGGACTCAGGACCATCGCACTCAGCGCGCGCCACCCAAGAATAGTAACAAAATGAGACTCCTTGTTTCATTTCCAGCGCACAATGGCCACCAAAATCTCCGGATACTAATCTGTTGGACTATTGTGACTGGAGTATTTTGGAGAGATAAGTTGGCACAAAAAAATACTAAAGTGTCGATCACCTCAAGCAAGCGCTTCGCCAGGAATGGACCAAAATTCCGCTGGGCAAAATTAGGGCAGCGTGTGACGGTTCCATTAGCCTTTTAAAGGGCATAAATCGTGCCAAAGGTGTCAATTCGAACAAATCTAAACTTATTCTAAAATTTGATGACATTTCCGACATTTTTTGCTTTGATTCAATAAAATTAAAAAATAAAATGTAAAAATTTTGGCGTTTGACTTTGTTGCAGTTTTTTTAGCTCACCCCGTATTTTCATAAGTTCTCTTTTACACGATTTTATGAATGTATGTGTATGGGTATAAGGTCCTCCGAAAGATTTAATACTTTTTATTTGCAAAGAAGTTTGTAGTTGTATTTTTTTTAATCTCTTAAGAGACTGAATATCTTTGACAATATTTTAAGGAATAAATGAAATTTGCGCCCTTTTTAGACCATGGGAAGATTTTTCCTTTCATTCTCATATATTATTTTCCCATGTTATTTTTTGCTTAGAATTATCCACTGCAGCTCATTTCTCAACACCTATTTCATTGAAATATGTCCAAGTCTTATAATTTGCTAAACTCATCATAAGCGCAAATTTTTTAAGAAGCCAATTAAAAAGTTCTTGTTAAATAATTATAATAATTTTCCATTGGCTTAGCTGAAATTCTTTGGAAACGACGACAAAAAGACCATAGAAAAATGTTAAATACAAATCAGCCTTTAAAATATTCCAAAAACAACAACAGCAGTAAAAACATAATGTTTAGTCTTTGTTGTTATTGTTTCATCCTGTATTAGTAGTTTTTTTTTTGTGCAGTACTCTGTCTCTGACAGAGGAAGAAAAAAAATTGTTGCTAAACAATGATTATTGCAGCATGACGACTGCGACTACGACTGTCGACAAATCTAGTTTGCTGCAATATTTGAACTTTTTTCGCTGACGCAGAGTTTTTCTCAATTTCCACTTTTTTTGTTTTTCTTAAATTGCCAGCCACATTTGCGATGCTTTGTCGAACACCGTCGTCATCACAATCGTCTGTGGAAATATCAAAAACAACAACGTAGAAAAAAAAAAAAACAATATGTTGAATTGTTATGGTGTTTTTGTTTTTCCTTTCCTTTCATAGTTTTTTTTTCTTCATAATGCAAAAAATTCTAAGCTTTTGAGGAGAGAAAAAAACTAAACTTTAACATTTCTTTGGCCATAATTATAAAATGGTATTTAAAGTGGTTTTTCATTAGTCGAGAAAAACACCCTTTACTTCCATCACATTCTATGGAGAATAGTACGCTACATGAGTGGGGAAGGTTAGGTTAGAAAGGTTAACTTTGTGACATTAAATTAAGTACACAGAAAATACCAAAAAAATATAAATCTATACAATTTAGAACTTTAAAAATTCTGCCCCACTAAAAATTGAAATAAAATTCAAAAATATCAGTCGCTTTTGTCGACAGCCAATGTTCGATTATACAAATATATTTTGACTTCTGTTATGAATATTCAAATTGTTGACCCCCTATGGAGTAAGATCCGAAGGAATGGGCCAACATTGTCCATATGGAATGTGTTCCGAAGAAATGGGCCAATATTGTCCATTTCGTATCGGACCTAAATAGCTATGATATAAATATTGCGACGTACCAAGTTTGGACCATATTAGTTACTTCCTTCACTACATATGAGATATGTTAAAATGTGGGTGAGGTACCAGATACAGTGGACTGAAGTATTTCCTTTTCAAACATTCATCTAATACAGATAAAACAAGTTAAAAAGCAGTAAGTTCGGCCGGGCCGAACTTTGAACACCCTCCACCATTTGCAACGAATTTGGAAATTTTCAAAATATAAAATCCTTAAAAAAATCTATTAAAATGTTAAAAATACCTCATATAGTCCTTATATTGCAGTCTATACGACGTGGACCTACATAGACATTGTTCGTCATAAGCCTTAACCATATTCAAATTCGAAACTTGAAATAAACGGTGAATAATGTAGCTAAAATCATCAAAATATCGTATATAGGGAGGTACCGTTATATCGGGGCTGTGGGAAGATCTGGACCAGCATACACAATTTTCTGTCATAGGCTGTAGCATCCATGAAGAACTTCAAATGCGACATCTCAAACAATTTCGGTGGGTATTGTACCTAAACTCGTCAAAATACCGAACATAGGGAGGTACTGATGTATGGGGACTATACGAAGACCTGGACCTTGCATAGACAATTTTTTGTCACAGACTGTAGTTCCCATTACGAACTCTAAATACGTAATTCCGGTGAATAATGACGATAAATTAATCAAAATACCGAATATAGGGAGGTACCGTTATATGGGAGCTATACGAAGACACATACCCGCACAGACAATTTTCTGTCATAGGCTGTAGTATTCATTACGAACCTCAAATACCAAATTTGAAACAATTCCGGTGAATAATGTCGCTAAAATCATCAAAATAACGAGTATTGGGAGGTACCGTCATATGGGGGCTATGCGAAGACGTGGACCTGCACAGACAATTTTCTGTCCTAGGCTGTAGTATCCATTTCGAACTTCAAGTACCAAATTTGAAACAATTCCGGTGAACAATGTCGCTAAAACCATCAAAATTCCGAATATCGGGAGGTACCATAATATGGGGATATATGAAAACGTGGACCTACATGGCCCATTTAGGAACTTAACAAGCCTACTGGAAAAATAAATATGTGCGCAAAATTTAAGCCTTCTATCTCAATTCGTTCGAAAGATAGCGTGATTACAACAGAAAGACAGCGGAAATCGCTAAATCGAGTTAGAATTTTACGCTGATCAAGAATATATTTTCTTAGTTGGGTCTGACATGAGTATTTCGAGGAGTTACAAGCGGTATAATAAAGTTAATATACTCACCATAGTATGGTTGAGGGTATAAAACAAACAAAGGCTGTGGTCGTGAGTGCTGAAAGGCCCCCTATGTCCAAATCCACTGTGGAAGATCCATAGGTTTTTGACCGGGGAATTTCTGAATATTTATGCACTCCGCCGTGTTGTTAGGTATTCAAAACAATTCCATATGGAGGTTGTGGTCCATTTTACAGATAAAAATAAGTCAATGGTCTTCCAAAATTCTAGACTTCTTCCCTGTACTAAATTCTCTTCTCATTAAAAATTCCGTGTCGATTGGTTTAATTGTGACCTGTGGAAATTTTCATATTTTTTACATAAAAATTATGAAATATTTTAACCCCTAAATATTGTCCGATTATCATTCGAACTGGTTAGCTTCCGTCCAGCCCTAAACTCTAACTCCATGCAAATTTCCTCGTCGATTGGTTCATATTTGTGGCCTATAGAGCAACTGCAAAATCAGAAAAATTGTGCGATCATTTCCAATAACAATATGGTTCTATTCTGACCCTAACCCCACCTCCCTTTTCAATTTTGTGAGAATCAGGCCAAAATTGCGACATGTAGCGTGATTACAAATTAATTTGGACAAACGGACGGACGGACATACATTGATAGATCGACTCAGCTCGACGAGATAGGAAGATCCATACCATTTTTATACCCTACACCACATAGTGGTAAGGGTATTATGTCTTTGTGCATTTGTTTGTAACATGGAGAAGGAAACGAGATAGACCCATAGTTACTTTTGAGAACCTTCATAGAATCACTTTCTGAGTCGATTTATGCATGTCAGTCCGTCTGTCCATGTATTCTTGTGAACAAAATGCAGGTCGCATATATTATCCGATTGAAGTGAAATTTTCCAAACAATATTTTTTTGGCCCAAGGACGAACCCTATTGAAATTGGTGAGAATCGGATCAAATTTAGATATAGCTCCCATATATATCTTCATCCGATTTCGGGTTAAATGTGCACCAAATGTCCACTATCAGTCCAAATTACCTAAATTTTGGCACACCCAACCGAGTTCGGCCTAGAAGCAAGTATATCAAATTTGGAGAAAATCGGTTCAGATATAGCTATAGCTCCCATATATATCTTTCATCCGATTTGATCTTTAAGTTCCTCACATTCCTACTATGCACTCCACAACCGTGATATTTGGTACCAGGTATTAGATGGAGCACAGAAATAGCTGTTTTAAATTTTATCGAAATCGGTTCAGATTTGGATATAGCTCCCATATATATCTTCATCCAATTTCGGTATAATTGACCACCAAATGGCCAATATCAGCCCAAATTGCCCGAATTTTGGCACATGTGACTGAGATTAGCCTTAAAGCAAATACAACAAATTTGGAGAAAATCGGTTCAGAAACAGCTATAGCTCCCATATATATGTTTTATCCGATTTGGTGTTTAAGCCTCTCACATTCGTAATATGCACTCCACAAGAATGATATTTGGTACCAGATATAAGATACAGCCCAGAAATAGCTGTTTGTAATTTTATCGAAATCGGTTCAGATTTGGATATAGCTCCCATATATATCTTCATCCGATTTCGGGTTAATTGTGCACCAAATGGCCGATATAAGTCCAAATGGACTAAATTTTAGTACATCGGACCAAATTCAGCCTAGAAGCAAGTATATCAAATTTAGTGAAGATCGGTTCAGATATAGATATAGCAACCATATATATATTTCATCCGATTTAGTGTTTTAGTCACTTACATTCGTAATATTCACTCCGCAACAGTGATATTTGGTACCAGGTATTAGATGGAGCACAGGAATAGCTGTTTTAAATTTTATCGAAATCGGTTCAGATTTGGATATGGCTCCCATATATATCTTCATCCGATTTCGGGTTAAATGTGCACTAAATGGTCAATATCAGCCCAAATCACATGAATTTTCGTACATAAGACCGAATTCAGTCTAGAAGCTAATACGTCAAATTTGGAGAAACCCGGTTCAGAGATAGCTATAGTTCGTAAAATGCACGATAGAATTAGATAGATTTTGATTTTGTACCAAATATCTCATAGAGCTCTGAAATGCCCTGTATAAACCTTTTTACGAGAGCTCTACTTAATATGCATAGTGGTGTAGGGTATCATATAGTCGGCCCCGCCCGACTTTTGAGCTTTCCTTACTGGTTATAACAGATCTTGTGTGGATGGAAATATTGAGATGTACCAAGTATGGAATCAGATGTTTTCGCGATTTATGAACTTCATGGATATTCAAAATGTTGACCCTTTATGGGGGAGGTACTAGAAGGGGTGCGCCGATTTTGTGTTATTGGAAATAATGGAATCTGTGATATATGAAGGACACCGGATTCTTATTTCGGATTTTATGTTCTTTTTGGTTATTCAAAATTTTGACCCTTTGTGTGGGAGGTACCAGAAGGAATGATCCGATCTCTATCATATTTATAACACATCTAGTATTGATGGAATTGTTGAGGTGTGCCAAGTCTGAATGAAGTGGGATGTTAATTTCGCTTTATATGAGCCTCACGGATATTCAAAATTTGACCCTTTGTGATGGAGGTACCACAAGGAGTGGACCGATATACTTCACACCAGACCTTGGGTTAGTAATAGTATTGTAGTGTGTGTAATTTGACGACATTCGGAATCTTACACCACATTTTATAAGAGATATAATCATTCAAAATGTTGACCCTTTGTTGGGGAGATACTCGATGGAGTTTTTTACACCCGAACTAGCACGGATGAAAATATTAGGATTTGCAAAGGTGGACCAAAAAAGTAGGTTGATAAAATTTTACTCAAATGTATATTATGTGTGCAGGTCTTTTGGTATTGAAAATGGGCCATGTAGGTTCATGATTTGCATAGCCCCAATGTTGTCGGTCTTTTGATGGTTTTAGCGACATTATTCACCAAAATTGTTTCAATTTTTTTTATTTTAAGTTCGAAGTGGATGCTACAGCCTATGATAGAAAATTGTCCGTGCAGGTCCACGTTTTGTATAGCACTCATATAACGGCATCCCATATAACGGCACTTCCCGATATTCGGTATTTTAATGATTTTAGCGACATTATTCACGGGAATTGTTTCAAATTTAGTATTTGAAGTTCGTAATGGATACTTCAGCCTCAGACAGAAAATTGTCTGTGCAGGTCTACATATTCGTTTAGGCCCCATTTAACGGTACCTGCCGACATTTGGTGTTTGTATGATTTTAGCGACATTATTCACCGATTTTGTTTTCAAGTTTGGAATTTGGATACGTCATATAGAACCTAATATAACGGCTACATTCGGTAGATTTAAGATTTTAACAGAATTTTTAATGGATTTTTGTTTATTATTTATATATGTTTTTTGTTTTTTTTTTTTTTTTTTTTGAAAATTGCCAATCGGCCCGGCCGAACTTACAGTTTTTTTTTTACTTTTTTTGTTTTTTTTTTTTATTAAAAATGTCGAAGTGTCTGGGGAGATACCAGAAGGAGTGGACTGATAGTGCCCATTTTCGAACTCGGTCTATGTTTGATAAAAATGTTACGATGTACCAAGTTTGGACCAAATCGGATACTCTTTTCGAGAGTTATCGTGCGCACCAATCAGACAGGCGGACGTACGGACGGACATCGCTAGATCAACTCCAAATGTCCTGAAACGGATGTCCTCAAATCTTTTTTATCATAGTTATGTGAAGTACTAATTTCCTAAACACTGATATTAGACCATTTTAAATGTTTTTCATAACTCAATAGTGTCGATTTATTCTTGCCCAAATCTTTCGGTCAGATGTATAGCCTACTGCTCGGTCGACCTTAGTTCATTTTAATAATTACAACAGCAGAATAGTATGAAAACGACCAACTGCCAGGCACATATATTTTTCTCACACAATTAACAAAAGAGCACCTTCGCCATCACCGCTCATTGTGTGGTGCTGTTTTTCCATCGCTAGTACTTATTTTGCTTTGTCCGATTATTCCACAGACTTATTATCGCCTCGGAATGGGGTATTTCTTTCACTCGCTATCCACCAAAGTGCGAATGGTTTAGAACAGACTCATTGCCATCGAGTAAGTCTAGTTAGTGTTTATCGGTTAGTTAGCTCGTCCAGCTACAGCTGTAGGAAGAAACAGCAAAGTTAGCAAAACGCAAAATACCAAAGTAAAAACATTATTCCGAGCCTCTAGTCATCATAGAACAACAATTAAGAGCCCCTCTCGTAATTTTTCTTGCTATTTATGGCCGACAGAATGTTGGTTGGTTATTTACTGGTCTTAATAACCAGCGGTTTTAAATACGAACAGTTGGTTTAGGTAGCTTATTTTCAATTGCGAAAGAAAAGTTCCAAGGCTGAAGTGCAATACAAAAGTTCTGCTCTTCTCTTGTGGTTAGTTTGTACTTTAGAGTATGTTATTGTATAAAATTTATAGGATTAATAGGGGAGTGGGATTTTTATAATTTCGATATTAAAAAATTACAGAATTGATTTAGAATTTATTTTCAGCATAAAAAACAGTGTTGTAATACCCTATCCGTTCCTTTGATTGTTCGAATTTGAGAGCAGAAATTGGTTATGGAGTGCCTTAGGTTCAAGGTCGCAAAGTTGAACCATTTTTAACCAGAACGGCTCCTACTCCATCCATCAAACTTCACTGATTGTTAAAAAGCAGAGGAAAAAAGCTCTCTTCACAATATTAACAAGTAAAAAAAAAAATTAGTTCGGCTGGGCAGAAATTTAAGTACAATCCCCCTTTGGGTAAAAAAAAAAACACTTTGCTAATTAAGTAGAGCTCCGCATAACAATTAAACGTTTTTATGGGAAAATTCCATCATACACGTTATGATTATAATTATAATTTAAAGTTCAAAGGACTAAATATGCCGAAGCATTTGTATCTTTTAAATTCGGACTTGTATTGCCCATTTGGTGCAAAATTAATTTGAAATCTGAACCGATTTCGATAAAAATTGGCAAAGATATTTCTGAGCTGTATTTGATATATTTCCCTGAATATAGTTGTTACGGAGTGCATATTACGGCTGCGGAGGACAAAAATAACAAATCGGATGAACAATATATATGGGAGCTATAGCTATATCTGAACCGATCTTCACCAAATTTGACATACTACCTTCTAGACTCAATTCGGTCGTATGTGCCAAATTCCATTCTATTTGGACAAATATTAGACGTTTGGTGCACAATAAAAATTAAATCGGTCGAAGTTACATATGGGAGATATATCCAAATCTGAACCGATCTCGATAAAATTTAGCAAAGGTATTTCTGAGCTG